>NC_133326.1:143913061-144513061 GCF_042186555.1 Aquarana catesbeiana
AGCGAATGCTACATTTGGTTAAACTTGGAGGAAGCCATAAAAGACTATCTTACTCACAACAAGGCCTCTGATACGGATCCTTTAACTCGGTGGGAAGCACCGCCCTGGTGTTGATGGTTTATCAGCCACTTACTATAAACGATTTACTTCACTATTGTCACCCCTCATGGTTGATGCCTTTAACCTTCTTCTTAATGATCACTATTTCCGTACAGAATCACTTACCGCCTCTATCTCCATGATCCCTAAGCCCAATACAGATGACACTTCTTGGTCTAATTACAGACCAATATCTATCCTTAACATTGATATCAAAATTTTAGCCAAGATTCTCTCTTCTAGACTCAATCCTATAATCGGTTCTTTGATACATAAGGATCAAACTGGATTTATTCCCTCAAGACATACAGGCGACAATATCCGCCGAGCCACAATTCTAGCTCATATAGCACGTTCCCGCCGTATTCCTACATGTTTCCTTTCATTGGACATACGAAAGGCATTTGACACCCTATCATGGCCTTATCTACATTCTATTCTTAACCGATGGGGATTTGGTCCACATTTCCTCAGATGGATCACTACCTTATACCATAATCCGAAAGCACATATTGCATACTCAGGATTTAAACGTTAAAGGTCTAGAACTTGGCAGCTACCATCATAAATTATGCATGTTTGCAGACGATGTCCTAATATTTTTAACATCCCCTATAACATCAGCACCAACTCTTCTTGATATTCTCTCAAAATTTGAATGAGTATCGGGCCTCTCAGTTAATCTACACAAATCAAAAGCCCTAAATATTTCACTACCCCCTGATCTTCACACCCAATTAATTCATTCCTTACCATTTACATGGTCACCAATTTCTATATCCTATTTGGGAGTCAACCTTACGTCTAACCCAATGGATCTATATGCTACTAACTACCCGCCAATGCTATCACAACTCTCTAAACTCCTCTCAAACTGGTCAAATTTACCTCTGTCATGGATGGGTAGGATTGCAGCGATAAAAATGTCTATCCTTCCAAACATTTTATATCTATTCAGGGTTCTTCCTATCGCTGTCCCATCACATTTCTTACGTATCTTACAACGGAAAACTTTACAATACATTTGGGGCAATGCCAAACCTTGGTTACCTAAACCTACCCTGTATTCCCTCAGAATCCGAGGGGGTCTGGGTGTACCAGACTTTACCAAACACCATTATGCAGCACAACTGTCACAATTAACTAAACACCATGCTACATCTGAAATTCCACTATGGGTGGCATTGGAATCGGTTGACTGTGATCCTCTTTCCACAGCAAATCTTTTATGGCTTTCTCCATCACAACGTCGGAAGCTTACTAATCCAATTACCAAACATAGCCTTTCAATCTGGGATAGACTGAAAACTCGATTTGGCCTCCAATCGTCACACAATCCTCTCCTCTCGTTCTTACATAACCCATCATTTTACCCGGCCTGGTCTTCCCCAACATCTTTCCTAGCTTGGTCAAATGCGGGATTAACGAGAGCATATCATTTCTATAAAACCCGGGTTATCACACCCTTTCCAACTCTCTGTGAAACATGTAATATCCCGCCCTCAGAAATGTTTAGGTACCTACAAATCAAAAATTTCCTGTCTACTAATGCACCTTCAGACTTGACGTCTCCTAATCTCACCGTATTTGAAAAAGCTTGCAACAATGATCCTCACAGAAGAGGACTTATCTCAGATATGTATACTCAACTACTCTCACACAACTCTTCATCCCCACTGACTTATACCACAAAATGGGAAACAGACCTTCAACTACAACCCGAACAAATAAACTGGTCCCAAATATGGCATAATACCAAATCAGCATCACCTAATATTGTCGCTCTCGAAACTAATTACAAAGTTCTCACCAGATGGTACCTAGTCCCTGCCAGAATCTCCAAGTTTTCTCCACAATACCCGTTCCAATGCTTCCGAGGATGTTCAGCACTAGGAACACACATGCACATATGGTGGGAATGTAAAATAGTTGAATCCTTTTGGTTGGAGGTGTTTAAGATGCTTTCTACTATGTTTAATATACCTTTGCTTCCTGATCCAACCACAGCACTCCTAAATGATAAACCAAATATTTTATCACACCGCCAGTTTAAACTCATGCTCTTCATAACCACAGCAGCCAAACAGACCATAGTGAAAGCATGGAAATCTGACTCACTCTGTATTTTTTCATTTAAAAACAGAATAACTCAGTTCATGATCCATGCAAAGACCGAAGCAATCTTACTTGACAATTTATCGAAGTATGAAGCCTTATGGAGACCAGGGTTTGAGCATTTCCTACCTCCAGGATTTGATAATTCATTATTTCTTCTTTGAAGACATTATATGGACAACCTATAATGTTACTATAAACTATATATATCATCTTTAAATAGTGGTTTTCTCTGGTAATTCCCCCATGTCCCACCCCCTTATCTCCTTACCCCCAACACTGTGCAGTTACTACCCCCTTCACTTACTACTTGACTTTCTTGAAGTGTGAATAACTAAAAATAGTTGGAAAGACTTATTTAATCTCCAGATGAAGCCAAGCCATATTGCAGGAACTTGGCCCTGGAACTATCTACTGATTCTTCCCCAACTATCTTACTTCCTTTTCTTTATTATACTTACTTTACTGCATCTTACCTCTCCCCACACCTCTTAATAAACTTATTCCAACCCCATTCCTCCTATACTTTACCTTTAATTTGTATAATTCTTGTTTTCTGTACTCACTTATTATGATATAAACGTTTATGATATATTGTGTGTTACTTTTCATACCATAATCACCTATGTGATACATTACAATTACCTGTTACCTTATATATACAAGAATGTTATTATCTTTCTTTGTAAACCTGAACTATATTTAACTCAAAACAATAAAATATTTTAAAGGAACACAGCATGCATATACTTGTGTTAGGGTAAATGGAATAGCTATTTATTTATCAAACATTTAGTTATGATTATCAAAACATGTATTCTGATTAAGCAGAGATATTTTACAAATGTTTAGTTACAGGGTGTATGAGTTAACAGCTGTTTTGGTTGTTATCAAATGCCATTCACACCTTCAGCTGTTAAAAGGTCTACCCCTGGCTTTCCCACAGAACTTGGGAAGTGACGTGTATATGTTAAATGACCATTTGCATATCAATGAATATCACCAAAGAGTTGAATGGTACTTCAAAAGAGTCCCATTCAAGGTGCCACCCCTTGTATACAGTATAAAATGTACTCAGGCCCCCAGCTCCAGTCAGAACAATTAAGTTGAATGTCACCATGTACTTACTGTATTGTTCTCCCTGCCTATAGCTAAAACTATAGGCTTGAATATTAAATACCTTTTTTTTTAATGTGGTTCAGCAGTCAAAATGTTATTGGAAACCCCTAAGTTCTGGGATTTCCCTATCACTTGCAACTACACCCAAAAATACATTCTGCTACTCCTCCTGAGTATGGCGATACCACATGTGTGAGACTTTTACACAGCCTGGCTATATACAGAGGCCCAACATGCAGGGAGCACCTCCAGGCATTCTAGGAGCAAAATTACACATATAATTTCATGACGACCTATCTGCCTTTTGATGGCCCTGGAGCACCAGGACAATGGAAATACCCACAAAATGACCCCATTTTGGAAAGCTAAAACCCCAACGTATAATCTATGAGGCATAGTGAGTCTTTTGAACAGGTCATTTTTTTTCCAGAAGTTTTTGGAAAACGTGGGAAAAAAATGAAAATGCATTTTTTTTACACAAAGTTGTCCATTTATAAGATATTTCCAACACATAGCATGTACATAGCAACAATTACACCCCAAAATACATTCTGCTACTCCTCCTGAGTATGGCAATACCACATGTGTGAGACTTTTACACAGCCTGGCCACATACAGAGGCCTAACATCCAAGTAGCACCTCCAGGCATTCTAGGAGCAAAATTACACATTTAATTTCATGACGACCTATCTCCCTTTTGAAGGCTCTGGAGCACCAGGACAATGGAAACGCCCACAAAATGACCCCATTTTGGAAAGCAAGCACCCCAACGTATAATCTATGAGGCATGATGAGTCTTTTGAATGGTTCATTTTTTTCCAGAAGTTTTCGGAAAACGTGGGGGAAAAAGAAAAACGCATTTTTTTTACACAAAGTCGTCGATTTATAAGATATTTTCAACACATAGCATGTACATAACAAAAATGACACCCCAAAATACATTCTGCTACTCCTCCTGAGTTTAACGATACCACATGTGTGACACTTTTACACAGCCTGGCCACATACAGAGGCCCAACATTCAAATAGCACCTCCAGTCGTTCTAGGAGCATAAATTACACATATAATTTTATGACTACCGATCATATTTTTGAAGGCATATTTCTAATACATAACATGTACATACCAAATAACAAAAGATTACCTGTGGTTTTAGTAGTGTAGTGGTCCACAGAGGAGAGCATCGGTCCAGGCAGCAGGCAGGGATGTGGTCAGCAACAGCAAAAGCAATCGTCCAGGCAGCAATACTGTCCATAGTTAGTTCAGGCAGAGATACTGTCAGCACAGCCAAAGCATTGATCCAGGTAGCAGGCAGAGATGTCCAGGCAAAAATACTGTCTATAGTCAGTAGAGGCAGCAGGCTGAGATATGGTCAACACAGCCAAAGTATTGGTCCAGGCAGCAGCAGCAGAAATAAACAGTCCATAAAGTCCTGGGTCATTACAGGCAGCTATATGGTCAGCACAGCCACAGTATTGGTCCAGGCAGCAGGAAGGACCATCAAGCTTAGGACCAGGGGGACAGGAGTAGAGGCTTCTCCCACCCAAATCTCTTTGAAGCCTCCGGGCAACCAGACCCTGTTCTGGGAACACAGAAAACCAAAAACTGATTTTCTCTACTCAGAACGCTATTCTGAAGCCCCTCACATATGTGAGACCCCTGTGTACTGAAGTAGAAGGGCAAAAGATCAGTCCAAGTGGCAGGCAAAAACATGGTTGATTTAACAGGCCGAGGTCGGTGCACGTGAAAGTCAGAAAACGTGGTTAAAACTGCAGGCAAAGGCATCATCGGTAAACAGGCTGAGGTCGGTGCACATGGAAGTTAGAAATGTGGTTAAAACGGCAGGCAAAGACATTGTTGGTAAACAGGCCAGGGTCAGTTAACATGGAAGGTAGAAACATGGTGGCAGGCAAATGATGCACACAGGTAATTGAAATGGGGAAATGGCAGTCTGTTACTAATAAGAGGAACTAATATCTGATGGATGTGTGATAATTTTTGAAGCAATCACCGATACACAGGCCAGGTTGGGAGGGACATTGGGGACAATAATAAGTTGTATCTCTTCTAGCTCCTCCACTTGAGCATACACGACATCTCTTTTGGCGTCTTCTTCCGGATTCTGCGGGGGGGAATGTTATAGGGAAAATGTTGCTCATGAAGTCGACTCACTATCAGAGCAAATGCTTCCTGGGGCGGGTCCTTGCTGGTAAATAAGGGCAGTGACAATGTTTTCAATATATTTGAGGTTAGTTTTCGGGTGATTTTTGATAGCAGACAAATGAATTGAACATGGCCATATGAAACAAATGAAATGCAACTTTTTTATACCAATATTTGTACTTGCGGGTCAAATATGGTTGCAGCATCTGATCATTTAAATCCACCCCTCCCATATACAGATTGTAGTCATGGACACATTCAGGCTTTACTACGGGGCCATGTCTTCTATAAACCTCCACCAAGGAGTCATTGTGAATGGTAGTCATCATGTGAACATCCTTCTTGTCCCGCCACTTCATGGCCAACACCTCCTCATTCCTCATGAATGCGTCTTTTGTAGCCGTTTTGCTAATAAATTCTGTGGGAAGCCCTTCCTATTTTTTCGGAAGGTACCGCAGGCCAGGGTTTTTTCACAATACAGGTGACGGAAAAGGGGCAAGCTGCTGTAGTAATTATCTACATATAAGTAGTAAGCTTTTTTTGACCAGGGGGTATGCAAGGTCCCACACAATTTTACCACTGGTTCCTATGTATGTGGAGCACTCACGGGGCTGGAGCTGGGAGTCTTTTCCCTCATAGATACGAAATGAGTACACGTATCCAGTGGCTCGGTCCCATAATTTGTTCAATTTCACCCCATACCTGGCTCTCTTACTTGGGATATACTGCTTGATATTCAGCCGGCCAGTAAAGTGGATAAGGGATTCGTCTACACAAATATTTTGGTCAGGGATAAAGACTTTTATTTATTAGGGGGCGAAGCTTATATAATTTGTCGTGGTTGGGATGATCTTGGGGAGGGCACTGCGAATTGTCATTGAAATGTAGGAAATGCATAATCATATCGTACCGTGTCCTGGACATAACAGAAGAATATAGGGGCATGTGGTGGATGGGGTGGGTGGACCAGTAGGCATGCAGTTCGTTTTTCTTGGTAAGCCCCATATTAAAAGTAAGGCCCACAACAATTTGAATTCGTCTAGTGTGAGACGTCGCCAATGGAACATACGGGCGTAGGACGAACTGGGGTTGGCAGCAATAAATTGCTCTGCATAGAGATTTGTTTGGTCCACCGTGTACTGCAACAAATCTTCTGGGAAAAACAAATAGAAATAGTCCAAATATGAAAAATTTTATATGTTGGGCTGCACACCTGGCTGTGCAGTGAAAGGGAGGATTGTAGCGGATCTTGAGTTGGCAGGCAACCATAAGGGGTCTGCCAGGGCATCGGGAAAGTAGGACTGGGCCCGGATTCTTTGGGCTGGATGTGCAATTCCAGTACTTGTACTGGGCTCCTCTTCCTGGGGTCTGGCGCTGCTGGTGGTAGGCAGGTTTTCTGATCTAGGTCCTGATCTCCTTACTCTTTTAGGAGGGGCGGTTTCCTCCGCTGACTCGGACTCCGATCCGCTACCCTCCACTGGCTCGTATTCCGAACCAGAATTGGATAATGAGAGCTCCCCGCTGCTCTCATCATCCGACACGGTAAGGATGTTATATGCCTCCTCAGCTGTGTAAACTCTTTGGGACATGATGGTGGTACTTTTGGGGGCCTGTGTGACGGAACTGGTGGTGCTACTGACATCTCACTGATGGTGGACCTGTGTGATGGTACTGACAGGTTACTGATGGCCTGTGTGACAGTACTTATGGCGGGACTGTGCGACGGTAGTGATGGCGGGCCTGTGTGACAGATGGGCTATGACAGATGGGCTGTCAGATCCAGATGTTACCGATGGCGGTACTAATAGTGGTACCATTAGTGGTACTGATGGCGGCCTGTGTGACAGATGGGCTGTCAGATACAGATGGTACCGATGGCGGTGCTGATGGCGGTGGCGGTGCTGATGGCGGTGCTGATGGCGGTGGCTGTGCTGATGACGGTACCGGTGCTGATGGCGGTACCAATGACGGGCTGACAGGTTCAAATGGGCTGTGACAGGTTCTGATGGGCTGTGACAGGTTCTGATGAGCTGTGACAGATCCTGATGGGTTGTGACAGGTTCTGATGGGCTGTGACAGGTTCTTTTTATTGGTGGGGGGGTGTGTGCTGTGCAGACAGTAGATGTGTAAAAATAAAGGTGTTTCACTCACTGATCGTGATTTCTATCAGCAGCCCTTGGACACCGTCCTCCCTAACTGCCGCCTGGGTATAACTGAAGCTGAGCCAGACGCCAGAGCCAAGGTGTCCGAGCCGAGGTGAGCTGGTAATGTCAGGGCCACGAAAGAATAAAATAGAGAAGTGGCCCCATGGGATTGTCACCCCTAACACCCATTTGTTTTATAAATAAATGTTTGCCGGTTCTTTCTGTTTTGTGTTTCAGGTGACAAGCTGCCTGCCATTGCAAGGAAGATTTACCTCAGCTTCTGAGTAGGGATGAGCCGAACACCCCCCGGTTCGGTTCGCACCAGAACCTGCGAACGGACCGAAAGTTCGCACGAACGTTAGAACCCCATTGACGTCTATGGGACTCGAACGTTCGAAATCAAAAGTGCTCATTTTAAAGGCTAATTTGCATGGTATTGTCCTAAAAAGGGTTTGGGGACCCGGGTCCTACCCCAGGGGACATGTATCAATGCAAAAAAAACTTTTAAAAACGGCCGTTTTTTCGGGAGCAGTGATTTTAATGATGCTTAAAGTAAAAAAAAAAAAAGTGAAATATTCCTTTAAATATCGTACCTGAGGGGTGTCTATAGTATGCCTGTAAAGTGACGCGTGTTTCCCGTGTTTAGAACAGTCCCTGCACCAAATGTCATTTTTAAAGGAAAAAATCTCATTTAAAACTGCTTGCGGGTTTAATGTAATGTCGGGTCCTGGCAATATGGATGAAAATCAGTGAGACAAACGGCATGGGTACTCCCCAGTCCATTACCAGGCCCTTTGGGTCTTGTATGGATATTAAGGGGAACCCCGCACCCAAATTAAAATAAGGAAAGGTGTGGGGCCACCAGGTCCTATATACTCTGAACAGCAGTATACAGGCTGTAGGTTTGTTGTTAAGTAGAATCTCTTTGTAATTTTGAACGGGTACATTTTTAACGTGTTTAGCTCCAGCCAAAAAATCTTTTTTAAGCTTTTTGGAAAACATAGGGAAGGGTTATCACCCCTGTGACATTTGTTTTGCTGTCTTTCCTCCTCTTCAGAAGATTTCACCTCACTTTTTGTCCCAATGGATTGGAAAGCATCAGTGGAAAGGAGAAATGTTTTTCCCATATTAACTCTTACAGGAGAGAATTTCCCTTCCTAGGGGTAGATTTATTCTCACTTCCTGTTGTCTCCTTCCGTTTGCAAGTAGGAGTCGTTTGTAAGTTAGTTGTTTGAAAGTAGGGTCCTGCCCTATATACTCAGCAGAAATTTGGGCCTTAGGTGTTGCTGTGGCCACAACACTGTAAGCCCTCACAGGGCTCTGCTGTGAAATATTAGATCAAGAATTGTAATTACATGCCCCTGTTGAACAGGAGCTGAAAAATTAGGCCTTAGGCACTGGTGCTGGTGCCACAACACTGCAACCCCTCACAGACACTCTAGTTGGAATGCAGGAACGAGCCCTGCTGCAAAGTATTGCATCAAAAATTGTAATTACACGCCCCTGTTAAACAAGGGCTGAAAAATTGGGCCTTAGGCACTGGTGCCACAACACTGCAACCCCTCACAGACACTCTAGTTGGAATGCAGGAACGAGCCCTGCTGCAAAGTATTACATCAAAAATCGTAATTACACGCCCCTGTTAAACAGGGGCTGAAAAATTGTGCCTTAGGCACTGGTGGTGGCACCCAGAACCAAAAATGTTCTTACAAGCTATCAGCGTGATGATTGAGGAGGAAGAGGATAATTACTCAGGGATAGTCACTCAGCATCAGCATAGGCAGTCTTTGAAGGGATCTGAGATTTCAAAAAAAATTATTCGGTTACATCAGCATCAGGTGCTTGGTAGCTGGTGGTGATCCAAGACTCATTCATTTTTATGAAGGTCAGTCGATCGACCGAGTCAGTGGACAGACGCACCCTGTGATCGGTTACCACGCCTCCAGCAGCACTGAATGTGCGTTCCGAAAGAACGCTGGATGCAGGACAGGCCAGTAGCTCAATTGCATACTGTGCAAGCTCTGGCCAGTGATCCATCCTCAAGACCCAGTAACCCAGAGGATTTTCGGTGGGAAAGGTGTCCAAGTCTGATCTTGCCCCTAGGTATTCCTGCACCATGTAAAACAGACGCTGGCGATGGTTGCTGGAGCCGATCATACCTTGGGGCTGCGGACCAAAAATTTGTCTGAACGCATCGGTCAGACGGCCACCTTCTCCACCGCTCCTTCTTT
Source organism: Aquarana catesbeiana (assembly GCF_042186555.1). NCBI lineage: Eukaryota > Metazoa > Chordata > Amphibia > Anura > Ranidae > Aquarana > Aquarana catesbeiana. Next base: position 143,922,935 of record NC_133326.1, read on the forward strand.
GACTGACCGAAGCCTCAGCAACACATTGTCCAGAAACAGGAGTTTGTAACCTCCCAGTCTCTGGGAACGCGTTGCACAGACCTTTCTGCAAGGCCTCCCGAAGATGTTTCATCCTCTGCTCCCTCTGCGATGGCAAGATAAGGTCCGCAACCTTACCCTTGTAACGTGGATCAAGGAGGGTTGCCAGCCAGTATTGGTCCTTCTCCTTGATACCACGAATACGAGGATCCTTACGCAGGCTTTGCAGGATCAGGGAGGCCATGCAGCGTAGGTTTGCTGAGGCATTCGGTCCGGAGTCCTCTGGGTCACTAAGGACGACATGGTCCGCAGCCACCTCCTCCCAGCCACGTACAAGTCCATGTGTTTCTTGGGACTGATCCCTTAAAGACTGCTGCTGATGCTGAGTGCCAGGCTCCACCTCCATACTGACACAATCTTCCTCCTCCTCCTCCTCCTCTTCCTCCTCGTCCTCTTCCTGTGTGATCGGCGGGCACGCAGGAACACTGTCTGGATAAAGGGGGCCTTGAGAGCTAAGAAAGTCCACCTCTTCCTGCCTCTGTTCTGCCTCAAGTGCCCTGTCCATTATTCCACGCAGCGTGTGCTCCAACAGGTGGACAAGGGGGACAGTGTCACTAATGCATGCACTGTCACTGCTCACCATCCTCGTGGCCTCCTCAAATGGTGACAGGACAGTGCATGCATCCCTGATCATGGCCCACTGGCGTGGGGAAAAAAAAACAAGCTCCCCTGACCCTGTCCTGGTGCCATAGTCGCACAGGTACTCATTGATGGCCCTCTGCTGCGTGTGCAGCCGCTGCAGCATGGCCAACGTTGAGTTCCACCTGGTGGGCATGTCACAGATTAGGCGGTTCTTGGGCAGGTTAAACTCCTTTTGGAGGTCCGTCAGCCGAGCACTGGCATTATATGACCGGCGGAAATGCACACAGACTTTCCTGGCCTGCCTCAGGACATCCTGTAAGCCCGGGTACCTGCCCAAGAACCGCTGCACCACCAAGTTAAGGACGTGAGCCAAACAGGGCACATGGGTCATTTGTCCCTGTCGGAGGGCAGAGAGGAGGTTGGTGCCATTGTCGCAAACCACCATTCCTGCCTTAAGTTGGCGTGGCGTCAACCACCTCTGAACCTGCCCCTGCAGAGCTGACAGAACCTCTGCCCCAGTGTGGCTCCTGTCCCCCAAGCACACCAGCTCAAGCACCGCATGGCATCTTTTGGCCTGCGTACTTGCGTAGCCCCTTGAACGACTACGGAGCACCGCTGGTTCCGAGGAAGAGGCCATGGAGGAAGAAGAAGAGGAGGGGGTGGAGGAGAGAGGTGTGTCACAATCATTAGCATTTTGGAGGCGTGGTGGCGGAACAACCTCCAACACTACTGCACCTTGTCCTGCATCCTTCCCAGCTGCCAGCAGAGTCACCCAATGCGCCGTGAAACTTAGGTAACGTCCCTGTCCATGCCTGCTGGACCATGAGTCAGCGGTAATATGCACCTTACCGCTGACCGCCCTGTCCAGCGAGGCATGGACATTGCCTTCCACATGCTGGTAGAGAGCCGGAATCGCCTTCCGTGAGAAAAAGTGGCGTTTGGGTACCTGCCACTGAGGAACCGCACATTCCACAAACTCACGGAAGGGGGCAGAGTCTACCAACTGAAAAGGCAGCAGTTGAAGTGCTAGCAATTTTGCCAAGCTAGCATTCAACCGTTGGGCATGTGGATGGCTGGGAGCAAACTTCTTTCGGCGGTGCAGCAGCTGGGGCAGGGAAATTTGCCTGGTACAATCTGACGTCGGTGTACCAAAATCAGATTGCCCAGAAGTACGTGGCTGTGACACACCTAATTCTACACCTTCATTCCTCTCAGTGCAGGTCTCAGAGAGGACTGAAGGTCTAGTGGGGTTGGAAATCTCAGCTGATGAGGAGCAAGCAGAGGTCCTCTTTGTTCTTTGGTGTGGGTCTTTTAGATACGCTTGCCAACGAACTGCATGGCAGGTCAACATATGTCTGGTCAAGCATGTGGTACCCAAGCGGGAGATGTTTTGGCCACGCGAGATACGCTTGAGACATATGTTGCAAATAGCAGCGGTGCGATCTGATGCACTCGTCTCAAAAAAGGCCCACACCAAAGAACTTTTTGAATAACGTGCAGAGACTGCAGCGCCCTGCACATGTGGAGCTTTGGGGTGTGATGCAGTCAATGTGCTGCCCTTAGGCTGGCCCCTGGAGGGCATCCTGCCTCGTTGGTGATGTGCCGCCTCCTCCTCCTCCTCCTCCTCCTCCTCTCTCCTATCAGGCACCCACGTTGAGTCAGTGACCTCATCATCCCCTCCCTCCTCATCACTGGAGCAAACCTGGCAGTATGCTGCAGCAGGGGGAGCATGACTGCCAGATTGCTGTCCTTCTTGGGCACCCCCTCTGTCCGTGCTCGTGTTACTGCCTTCATCGAGCTCAGTATCATCATCAGAGCCTTCCAAACGCTGGGCATCCTCCTGGAGCATGTACCCAACACTGTGGTCAAACAGTTCGAGGGACTCCTCAGGAGGACATGGTGGGGCTAGGGAAGGAGTCACTGATGAGATTGAGCCGAGGGAAGAGGCCGCTGCTTTGCCAGACAAAGTACCCTGGGCATGGGTGAGAGAGGATGAGGAGGATGAGGACGGCTTGGTCATCCACTCGACCAAGTCTTCCGCATGTTGCGGCTCAACATGGCCAGCTGCCGAAAAAAAGGCCAAGCGTGTCCCATGGCCACGTGCTGATGAGGATGCACCGTCTCCACGACCAGCACTAGACACAGAGCCTGCTTGCCCTCTCTTATTGGCTTGTGACTATCTGCCTCTCCTTCTTGGCCTTCCAGACATACTAATGGCCTGTAGCTGCACTAAGCTGGGATATATATGTACTGATACTGCAGCTAGCAAAATCAACTGCCTGCCTGTAGTATGAGAACACCACCAACCTTCTACAGGTAGCTTTAGCTGAACACTGTGAGCAGGACGCACCCCACTAACTTGTAGGTTTAGCAGAACACTGTGAGCAGGACGCACTGCACTAACTGTAAATAGTCTAGCTGCCTGACTGTGGTACTAATAGGATCAAAAGAACACCAGCAATTTTCTTCAGGTAGCTGTATTTACTGTAACAAGACAAGCCTGCCTGTCAGTAAGAAGATAACAGGAACGGATCTAGCTGAACACTGTGAGCAGGACGCACCCCACTAGCTTGTAGGTTTAGCTGAACACTGTGAGGTGGACGCACCCCACTAACTTGTAGGTTTAGCTGAACACTGTGAGCAGGATGCACCCCACTAACTTGTAGGTTTAGCAGAACACTGTGAGCAGGACGCACTGCACTAACTGTAAATAGTCTAGCTGCCTGACTGTGGTACTAATAGGATCAAAAGAACACCAGCAATTTTCTTCAGGTAGCTGTATTTACTGTAACAAGACAAGCCTGCCTGTCAGTAAGAAGATAACAGAAACGGATCTAGCTGAACACTGTGAGCAGGACGCACCCCACTAGCTTGTAGGTTTAGCTGAACACTGTGAGGTGGACGCACCCCACTAACTTGTAGGTTTAGCTGAACACTGTGAGCAGGACGCACCCCACTAACTTGTAGGTTTAGCAGAACACTGTGAGCAGGACGCACTGCACTAACTGTAAATAGTCTAGCTGCCTGACTGTGGTACTAATAGGATCAAAAGAACACCAGCAATTTTCTTCAGGTAGCTGTATTTACTGTAACAAGACAAGCCTGCCTGTCAGTAAGAAGATAACAGAAACGGATCTAGCTGAACACTGTGAGCAGGACGCACCCCACTAGCTTGTAGGTTTAGCTGAACACTGTGAGGTGGACGCACCCCACTAACTTGTAGGTTTAGCTGAACACTGTGAGCAGGACGCACCCCACTAACTTGTAGGTTTAGCAGAACACTGTGAGCAGGACGCACTGCACTAACTGTAAATAGTCTAGCTGCCTGACTGTGGTACTAATAGGATCAAAAGAACACCAGCAATTTTCTTCAGGTAGCTGTATTTACTGTAACAAGACAAGCCTGCCTGTCAGTAAGAAGATAACAGAAACGGATCTAGCTGAACACTGTGAGCAGGACGCACCCCACTAGCTTGTAGGTTTAGCTGAACACTGTGAGGTGGACGCACCCCACTAACTTGTAGGTTTAGCTGAACACTGTGAGCAGGACGCACCCCACTTACTTGTAGGTTTAGCAGAACACTGTGGGCAGGACGCACTGCACTAACTGTAAATAGTCTAGCTGCCTGACTGTGGTACTAATAGGATCAAAAGAACACCAGTAATTTTCTTTAAAATACTGTAACAAGACAAGCCTGCCTGTCAGTAAGAAGATAACAGGAACGGATCTAGCTGAACACTGTGAGCAGGACGCACTGCACTAAATGTAAATAGTCTAGCTGCCTGACTGTGGTACTAATAGGATCAAAAGAACACCAGTAATTTTCTTCAAAATACTGTAACAAGACAAGCCTGCCTGTCAGTAGGAATATAACAGGAACGGATCTAGCTGAACACTGTGAGCAGGACGCACTGCACTAAATGTAAATAGTCTAGAAGATAACAGGAACGGATCTAGCTAAACTGAATACAGTGTATATATATATATATATATATATATGCAACACCTGGGATGCATATATATACACAATACACTTTAAGTGCAGCTAACTGACTGACTGTCCTGCCTAATCTAGCTAACTCAAATGAAATGACACTGTCTCTCTCTCTCTAAGCACACCGGAACACACTGCACAGGGCCGCCGTGCAGGCGGCCTTATATAGTGTGGGGCGTGCACTAAATCCCCTGAGCCATAATTGGCCAAAGCCTCCTTGGCTTTGGCCAATTATGGCTCTCTGTTAAGGCGGCGCTGTGATTGGCCAAGCATGCGGGTCATAGTGCATGCTTGGCCAACCATCAGCAAGCAATGCACTGCGATGCCGCAGTGAATTATGGGCCGTGACGCGCCACACGAATTTGGCGCGAACGGCCCATATCGTTCGCAATTCGGCGAACGATCGAACAGCCGATGTTCGAGTCGAACATGGGTTCGACTCGAACACGAAGCTCATCCCTACTTCTGAGCACTGGATTGGTGACAAATCCTTTGGCGGGAAACATCTAGCCAATGAGTGTAACCTTTTACTTATATCCTCTCCTGTCACTGGACGGAGTCAGCGTTTACCTCAGGTCTGTCAGCTGGACTCACTTCTGGATTCTCCTCAGCCTTTCTTCTGGATCTTTTGACCTGCTCTCCCACCTTCCTCCCCTTTGTAATTTCCCCTTGTCGCGGTCCCTCTTTATGTGGGTAATGTCGCCCACTTTGTGGGTGGACAGTGGTTGGTATGCTGTTACTTGGTTGGTATAAGATATTACTGCTTGGGTCTTAGTGACTAAGCATGTTGGTCTGTTAATGGTTACCAACAGTTCTGTTTGATATTGAAGGTCTATATTTTTGGGTAATGTTGCCCAATTTGTGGGTGGACAGTGGTTGGTAAACTGTTATTTGGTTGGTATAAGATATTGCTGCTTGAGTCTTAGTGACTAAGCATGTCGGTCTGTTAATGGTTAACAGTGATTCTCTTTGGTATTAAAGGTTAAAGTTCATTTCATAATTAAAATTGTTTTAAACCCAATAAAGGGGCCATGGCCTAAACTTTTCCACAATCCCTGCTGTGTGTTTTATTTTATATTTTAGGTATGCTCTTATGGTATGATGGGTGTTAATGGGGTGTACAATCCCATAAGGGGGTGTGGGTTGGCAGCCATGGTGTCCACCACCCAGTCACCTGAGCTGGTGTGAGAAGAGGCAAGAGGGGTGTTTCAGTCTGCCCTGCTACCCTGAGTTGGTCTGATAACGGGGAAGGGGGGAGGTTGCTGTGTCCACCACCACCCAGGTATAGCTGATCTGCTAAAGGGGGCGTTTGCTGTGTCCACCACCCAGGTATAGTAGATGAGCTGGTCTGATAAGAGGAGGGAGGGGGGTGGTGTGGGGTGTCTGCAACCTAGGTGTAGACAGACAGTGACCCACACCCACATCTTGCAGCCATCAGATCCATCTAGCAAGCAGCAGGTCACAGCAGAATCTTGCCATCTTCCCTGCGGCCATTGTCACTGGCTGCTATGGATGAATAGCATCAGCTGTTATTACACAGAACGGGAGGGGACGTTCCTCCTCCTGGGTCTCCCATCCCACCGAGCCAACAGCCTGCTGGCCAAAGGTCTGAACAAAGCCAAATTTGGCTTTGATCGGGTCTCCAGTGTAGAAACCTGGAAGCGGCATCACGGCGTCACTTCCGGTTTACTCGGCAGTCAATGGCTGCATTGGGTGAGCACTGGTCAGGCTGCATTGGATGGGCACTAGTGAGGCTGCATTGCTGGGCACTGCTCAGGCTGCATTGGATGGCCACTGCTCAGGCTGCATTGGATGGCCACTGCTCAGGTTGCATTGGATGGCCACTGCTCAGGCTGCATTGCTGGGCACTGGTCAGGCTGCATTGGATGGGCACTGGTCAGGCTGCAGTGGATGGGCACTGGTCAGGCTTCATTGGATTGGCACTGGTCAGGCTGCAGTGGATGGGCACTGGGCAGGCTTCATTGGATTGGCACTGGTCAGGCTGCATTGGATGGTCACTGGTCAGGCTGCGTTGGGTGGGCACTGGTCAGGCTGCATTGATGGACACTGGTGAGGCTGCATTGATGGACACTGGTGAGGCTGCAATGGATGGGCACCTGTTGAGGCTGCATTGGATGGGCACTGGGGAGGCTACATTGGATGGGCACTGGTCAGGAGGCATAGATGGGCACTGGTCAGGCTGCATTGGATGGGCACTGGTGACGCTGCATAGATGGGCACTGGCGAGGCTGCATAGATGGGCACATGTTGAGGCTGCATTGTGGGGCACTGGTGAGGCTGCATTGGATGGGCACTGGTCAGGCTGCATAGATGGGCACTGGTCAGGCTGTATAGATGGGCACTGGTCAGGCTGCATAGATGGGCACTGGTCAGGCTGCACTGACGGGCACTGGTCAGGCTGCATTGATGGGCACTGGTCAGGCTGCATTGATGGGCACTGGTCAGGCTGCATTGATGGCAACTGGTCAGACTGCATTGATGGCAACTGGTCAGACTGCATTGATGGGCACTGGTGAGGCTGCATAGCTGGGAACAGCTAAGCCCTGCATTATTTATGTAGCACACTCCTGAGCCCTGCATTCTTTAAGTAGTACACTCCTAAGCCCTGCATTCTTTATGTAGCGCACTCCTGAGCCCTGCATTCTTTATGTGAGTGCACTCCTTAGCCCTGCATTCTTTATGTAACGCACGCCTTAGCCCTGCGTTCTTTATCTAACGCACTCCTGAGCCCTGCATTCTTTATGTAACGCACTCCTGAGCCCTGCTTTATGTAGTGCACTCCTGAACTCTGCACTCTGTAAGTAGCGCACTGCTGAACTCTGCACTCTGTAAGTTCGCACTCCTAAACTCTGCACTCTGTAAGTTCGCACTCCTAAACTCTGCACTCTGTTTTTTCTCTGTCTTATCTTCATAACATTTGATAGTCATATCTCAAAAAATTATTATCTATTTTTTATCTCATAGACAAAATATGGGAAATAACGTATATTTATCATACAATCATTCCATAAAAACATACCACATACACTGCATATATAATTTGAGGAAAATATGCTTATAAAATAGTGTAGCATTTGCCGATAAAAAAAAATATGTCCCCGGATTTCATTTTAAAAATCTGGTCAACTTAATATACAGTCTACATATCCACTGCATACAATTTAGCTATATCTGACTGCAGGCCGTTCCTGGTGTACTTTCTCTAATATACTTCTGGCAGGCAGGTTATTCAGTTAGCTGCAGTGTATTTAATATATATATATATATATATATATATATATATATATATATATATATATATATATATATATACACACACACAGTATATACAGACAGTCTCGTAAATATATATATATATATATATATATATATATATATATATATATATATATATATATATATATATATATATATATATATATCCACTGCATACAGTTTAGCTATATCTGACTGCAGGCCGTCCCTGGTGTACTTTTTCTAATATACTTCAGGCGGTGTACACAGTACACAGTACCGTATACCCATAGTGCAAGTGCTACTACTTTTCTGGTGGTGTACACAGTACACAACACAAACAGTGCACCCATAGTTGCTATTAGACTTCTGTTGGTGTACACAGTGCCGTGCACCTCTAGTGCAGTTGCTACTACTTTTCTGGTGGTGTACACAATACAGTACACCCATAGTTGTTATTACACTTCTGTTGGTGTACACAGTACTGTGCACCCATAGTGCAGTTGCTACTACTTTTCTGGTGGTGTACACAGTACACAATATAAACAGTGCACCCATAGTTGCTATTAGACTTCTGTTGGTGTACACAGTACCGTGCACCCCTAGTGCAGTTGCTACTACTTTTCTGGTGGTGTACACAGTACACAATACAGTGTAGTGTGGTGTTGCAAAACAAAATATACATCATGTCCAGAAGGCCACCAAGGAGAGGCAGACGCTCACAGGCCACTAAAAAAGGGCAAGCATGCTCTGTGTCTACAGTCCACAGTGCTGGTCATGGACATTGTGCATCTTCTGCAGGTGGCTGTGGGGCACGCTTGTCATTTTTTTCTGCTGCTGGGACAGGGGCAGAAAAATTGGGCCTTTGGTGGTGGTGGTGCCACAACACTGTAACCCCTCACAGATACTCTTGTTGGGCGCAGGAACGGGCCCTGCTGTGAAATATTAGATCAAAAATTATAATTACATGCCCCTGTTAAACAGGGACAGAAAAATGGTGGTGGTGCCCTAAACCAAAAATGTTATTGGAAGCTAGCATCATCAAGATTGAGGAGGAATAGGATAGTCACTCAGCATAGGCAGTCTTCAAGGGATCCCACATCCATAGAAAAATCGGCACAGTGGTGTAGTGGATAGCACTTTCGCCCAGCAGTAAGAAGGGTCACTGGTTCGAATCCCAACCACGACACTACCTGCCTGGAGTTTGCATGTTCTCCCTGTGCCTGCGTGGGTTTCCTCCGGGTACTCCGGTTTCCTCCCACACTCCAAAGACATGCTGGTAGGTTAATTGAATCCTGTCTAAATTGTCCCTAGTATGTATGAATGTGAGTTAGGGACATTAGATTGTAAGCTCCTTGAGGGTAGGGACTGATGTGAATGTACAATGTATATGTAAAGAGCTGCGTAAATTGACGGCACTATATAAGTAACTGAAATAAATAAAATAAATAAAAATCAGTTAGTTACATCAGCATCAGGTGCTTGATAGCTACTGCTGATCCAAGACTGATTGATTTTTATGAATGTGAGCCTATAAATGATGTTTGTGGACAAGCGCACTCTATGATCTGTTACAAACCCTCCAGCAGCATTGAATGTGCGTTCAGAAAGAACGCTGGATGCAGGACAGGCCAGTAGCTCAATTGCATATTGAGCTAGTTCTGGCCAGTGGTCCATCCTCAAGACCCAGTAACCCAGTGGATGCTCTGTTGGAAAGGTCTCCAAGTCTGCTCTTGCCCCTAGTTTTCCTGCACCATGTAATGCAGACGCTGGCGATGGTTGCTTGAGCCTATCAGACCTTGGCACTGAGGACTGAAAAATTGTCTAAAGGGATCGGTCAGCTGGCCACCTTCTCCACTGCTCTTCCTCTGACTGAACGAAGTCTCAGCAATATGTTGTCCAGCACCAGGAAATTGTAACCTCACAGGGTCTGGAAATGCATTGCACAAACCTTTCTTCAAGGCCTCCTGAAGATGTTTCATCCTCTGCTCCCTCTCTGAAGGCAGGATGAGTTCTGCAACCTTACCCTTGTAACGTGGATCAAGAAAGGTTGCCAGCCAGTAATGATGCCTCTCTTTGATACCACAAATTCTAGGGTCCTTACGCTGCATGGCCTCCCTGATTCTGCAAAGCCTGCAAAAGTTTGCAGAGGCATTCGATTCTGAGTCCTCTGGGTCACTAAGGATCACATGATCCGTAACAACCTCCTCCCAGCCACATACAACTCCTTGGGTTTCTGGGGACTGAAAACCATCCCTTGAAGACTGCTGCTGAAGGCTATCCTCCATGTCCATATCCAGCCAAGCTCCACTGACCCTGTCCTGGTGCCATACTCACACAGGTCTCATAGATGGCCCTCTGCTGCGTGTGCAGCTGCTGCAGCATTGCCAACATTGAGTTTCACCTGGTGGACATGTCACAAATGAGGCAGTTGGTGGGCAGGTTGTGACAATGTATGACCGTTGGAAAACACCACAGACTTTTCTGGCCTGCCTCAGGAGATCTTGTAAGCCTGGGTACCTGCTCAAGAACCGCTGCACCACCAAATTCAGGATGTGTGCCAAACATGGAACATGGGTCAAGTGTCCCTGTCGGAGGGCAGAGAGAAGGTTGGTGCCATTGTTCCATACAACCATTCCTGGCTGAAGCTGGCGTGGCGTCAACCACCTCTGAGCCTGCCCCTGCAGAGCTGACAGAATCTCTGCCCCAGTGTGGCTCCTGTCCCCTAAGCAGTGGTCTAACCTTAAACTACGTAGAGAGTTCTTTACTGTAAGAGCGGCAAGGATCCCTTCCACAGGCGGTGGTCTCAGTGGGGGGCATTGATAGTTTCAAGAAACTATTAGATAAGCACCTGAACGACCGCAAAATATATACAATGTAATACTGACATATAATCACACATAGGGTGGACATGATGGACTTGATAAACTTGTGTCTTTTTTCAACCTCACCTACTATGTAACTATGTACTCTTTTTGCCTGAGTGCTTGTGTAGCCCCTTGAACGCTTACGGAGCACCGCTGGTTCAGAGAACAAATCTGTAGAAGAGGCCATAGAGGAGGAAGAAGAGGAGGGGGTGGAGGAGAGAGCTGTGGCAGAATCACCACTAGCATTTTGGAGGCGTGGTGGTTGAACAAGCTCCAACAATACTGAACCCTGTCCTGCATCCTGAGTTACCCAGTGCGCCATGAAGAAAAGGTAACATCCCTACTCATGCCTGCTAGACCATGAGTCTGTGGTAATATACACCTTACTGCTGACCGCCCTGTCCAACAAGACAAAAACATTGCCTTCCACATGCAGGTAGAGAGCTGGAATGGCCTTCTGTGAAAAGGAATGATGTTTTGGAACTGAGGTACAGCACATTCCACAAATTCACGAAAGGGGGCAGAGTCTACCAGCTGAAAAGGCAGTAGTTGCAGTTCTAGCAATTTGGCCAAGCTAGCATTCAGACGCTGAGCATGTGGATGGCTGGGACCGAATTTCTTTTTACAGTTTAGCAACTGGGTTAGGGAAATTTGCTTGCTAAAATCAGATGGTGGTGTACTGCTAGCAGATTGGCTGCAAGTACTTGGGACACCTTTTGCTATACCTCCATTCCTCTCAGTGCAGGTTTTTGAGAGGACTGGAGGTATAGTAGGGTTGGAGATCCCAGAAAAGGAGCAAGGAGAAGTCTGCCTTTTTCCTTGATGTGGCTCTTTCAAGTGTTGTTGCCAATGGACTAGTTGCCTTATGAGTTTATGTGAAATCTACATTAATAGCTGTAAAATATTGGAATTATGAATATATTTAATTTAGCTTTTATCTATGTAGGGCGAAACATATTATCTTCACAGAAATCTCTGGTAGACCAGACAAGTCGGTGCCTAGGCTTATGTATACAAACAATGGGATCCAAACCTCATTGTTTTACACATACTCACTTCAAAGGATCCCATGCTGGGATATGCAATGAAGGGAGGCCAACCCATAATCAATACTTAACTTCCCGGGAAAATTCAAGTTAAGCTCCTGCTCAGAATAGTCACAAGGATTTGCATTAAAGGGGGCTGACTTATGCAAAGTATAGGGATTGGAGATATAGCCAGTCCTTAACCAGGAATAGGGAAGCTCACCAATCAGAGCCACGCTATGCCAACCAATGAGGCATCATCATGTAATGATATACACAGACTAGTTGGGAGGGAAACACACACTTTTATGGGAGAGCAACCATCAGAATGGAACCTTGGTGCAAAGGGTAATTATGGGAAAGGTCTGCATTTTACTTGTAACTAAATATGTTTGTAGATTATTGTTTTCAGGACTATACTCTGTATTCCTTCATGTAATTCTCTTATTTCAACCTAATATTTTCTTCCTTGGTGTAGACTATAGATAGATGGTTGTGTATTAGATAGACTTTCAACTACTCACCAATAAATGTTGTTATTGTGTTAAAGCTTTCACTCATGGTCAAAGAACTCTCATTTAACCCAAATCATATCTGAGAGATATTAAATCTCAAATATAGTATACGGGAAAAAGACTGCATGGGAGGTCGTCATATGTCTGGTCAAGCATGTGGTGCCCAAGCGGCTGCTGTTGTGGCCACACTTGATCCGCTTCAGACATAGGTTGCAAACAGCAACAGTGCGATCTGCTGCACACATGTCGAAAAAGGCCTACACCAAGGAACTTTTCAGCGGGGAGTCAGCAGCGCCCTGCACCTGCGGACCTATGCAGTGTGATGCAGTAGGGTGGCTGCCCCCTAGAGGACATCTTGCCTCGTTGTAGTTGTGCTTCCTCCTCTATTCTATCAGGCACCCAAGTAGAGTCAGTGACCTCATCATCCCCTCCCTCCTCGTCACTAGAGCAAACTTGGCACTATGCTGCAGCTGGGGGAACATTACTCCGTTCCTCAACCTGGGAACCAACATCTGAGCCTTAAAATCGCTGCGCATCCTCCAGCAGCATGTACCCGACCCTGTGGTCGAATAGTTCGGGGGACTCCTCCGTGTATGATGGTGGGGCTATGGAAGGAGTGACTGTGGACAAGGAGTCAGTGGAATAGGCCGCTTTGGCAGCTGCATAGGAAGGAAAACTACTCTGAACCTGGGTGACAGAGGATGAGGAGGATGAGGACGGCTTTGTTATCCACTCCACCAACTCTTCTGCATGTTCTGGCACAATAACACGGCCAGCAGCAGAAAAAAAGGACAAGTGTGCCCCACGGCCACCGGCAGAGGATGCACCATGTCCATGACCAGCACTGTTGACTGTAGACACAGAGCTTGCTTGCCCTCTTTTAGTGGCCTGTGAGCATCTGCCTCTCCTTGGTGGCCTTCTGGACATGATGTATATTTTGTTTTGCAACACCGCACTACACTGTATTGTGTACTGTGTACACCACCAGAAAAGTAGTAGCAACTGCACAATGGCTGCACTGTATTGTGTACTGTGTACACCACCAGAAAAGTAGTAGCAACTGCACTACGGCTGCACTGTATTGTGTACACCACCAAAAAAGTAGTAGCAACTGCACTACGGCTGCACTGTATTGTGTACTATGTACACTACCAGAAAAGTAGTAGCAACTACACTACGGCTGCACTGTATTATAATTACAATTTTTGATCTAATATTTCACAACAGGGCCCATTCCTGTGCCCACCAAGAGTATCTGTGAGGGGTTACAGTGTTGTGGCACCACCACCACCACCACTGCCTAAGGCCCAATTTTTCTGCCCCTGTTTAACAGGGGCATGTAATTACAATTTTTGATCTAATATTTCACAGCAGGGCCCGTTCCTGCGCCCACCAAGAGTATCTGTGAGGGGTTACAGTATTGGGCCTAAGGCCCAATTTTCCACAGAGTGTATAGGGCAGGCCGTATAGTATATACAAGCAGTCCTCTATTTTCAAACATCCAACTTACAAACAACTCCTATTTACAAACGGAGGGAGACAACAGGAAGTGAGAGGTAATCTACCCCTAGGATGGGAAATTCTCTCCTGTAAGAGTTAATATGGGAAAAAGGTGTTTCCACTGATGCTTTATCACGAATCCTTGTTTTCCTAATAACCCAAAATTTTCAAAATGCAATTGTCATTGGGACAGAAAGTGAGGTGAAATCTTCTGAACAGGGGCACAGACAGCAAAACAAATGTTACAGGGGTGATAACCCTTCCCTATATTATCCAAAAAGCTTACAAATAGATTAATAATAGAGCTACACTTAAAAAATGTACCTGTTGCAAATTACAAACAGATTCAACTTAACAACAAACCTACAGTCCCTATTTTGTTTGTAACCCGTGGACCGCCTGTATACTGCTGTTCAGAGTATATAGGGCTTGGGGGTCCCATGCCTTTTTTTTATTTGGGTGCGGGGGTTCCCCTTAATATCCATACCAGACCCAAAGGGCCCGGTAATGGGCTGGGGGGGCAACATTACATTACAGCCGCAAGCAGTTTTAAATGACTTTTTTTCCCTTTAGAAATGTCATTTTCTGCAGGGACTGTTCTAAACACGGGAAAAATGCACCACTTTACAGGCATACTATAGACACCCCCCAGGCATGATATTTAAAGGAATATTACACTTTTATTGTTTCACTTTAAGCATTCTTAAAATCACTGCTTCCGAAAAAATGTCAGTTTTTAAAACTTTTTTTTTGCATTGATACATGTCCCCTGGGGCAGGACTTGGGTCCCCAAACACTTTTTATGACAATAACTTGCATATTAGCCTTTAAAATTAGCACTTTTGATTTTTTACGTTCGAGTCCCATAGACTTTAACGGTGTTCGCACAAATTTTTTCATCTGTTCGCATGGTCTGCCGCAAACCGAACTGGGGGGTGTTCAGCTCATCCCTTCTTATCACGTAGCAGGAACGTGCAGTGAGGTGAGTGGCTGGTGAGGCACTGGCTAGTATCAGAGCCAGATACACACAGGTTACATACGCTGCAAACGTTAGAGCGAGAGCAATAATTCTAGCACTAGACCTCCTCTGTAACTCTAAACATGTAACCTGTAAAAAAAATTAAAGCCATTCCACAAGTGTGCACAATTTTAAAGCATGACATGTTAGGTATCTACGTATTTACTCGGCGTAACAGTTGCAACGACCACCATTTTATTCCCTAGGATGTCTGTATATACAGTATCTCACAAAAGTGAGTACACCCCACACATTTTTGTAAATATTTTATTATATCTTTTCATGTGACAATACTGAAGAAAGCACACTTTGCTACAATGTAAAGTAGTGAGTGTACAGCTTGTGTAACAGTGTAAATTTGCTGTCCCCTCAGAATAACTCAACACATTAATGTCTAAACTGCTGATATATATATATATATATATATATATATATATATATCTTTTGGACACATACCCCTTCTAGGCGTGCCTCAACTGCAGCATTTTTATCGGACAGCTGGGGCTAGTGGTACTTTACCATTGGTCAAAGACTCCAAGCTGTTCACTGAGCTCAGTACCTCTAACAAGAAGTGAGGAGAGGCACTGGGAGCTCATCCTCTCAGTCTGCTGCAAACATAGTGTGCCAGCTTGTATTTAAACTGTCTGCTCGGTATGTAGCTTCTGACAGGCTGCGCAAGGAGCTTCATATGTCTAGAACTATAGGTCATAGGAGCCCCACATTTTTACCAGTGGTGGGGTAGGACTTAGGCTAAATACCCCCCAGGTTGCCAAGCTACGACCCTCGAAGCTTGATTTAAAAAAAAAAAAAATTTAATGTTCATGGCAGGTGATCTTCCATTCTATTACTAGAGTAGAACCCACTAATTCGGGGTACTTTGACCAGGTTTTTTGGGCTGGAGCACCCCTCCCCCTCCTCATTACCTCTTATTTAGTGGCCACCAGCGCAAAGGATGCATCTCCTTCAGTTCTCCCATATAGAGGAGTTCAGCTCCCATGGTTGAGACAAAATTATATTCCATTCTATTACTAGAGTAGGACCCACTAATTTGGGGTACTTTGTTGCAGTAAGTGGGCTCAGCACTATATGATCATATAGTGTGACCAAACCCCCGTATTTTTTTTAATAAGTTCAGGTGTTTTTAAATAGCCTTGCAGGAAATGTCATTCTTGAAAGTGTGCGCTGTAATATGTTTTGTACTGCTTGTAGGTCTTATAGCAGCACCATCTTGAATTTAAACGCATTGCAAGGTGTGCCCCCCAAATATGTTTTTGTATTTTGTCCTGCCTCACTTGCCTCCTCTGACTGCATGTCCCTGCTCAGTTCCAATGAGGGTGGAGAAGAAACAGGAGGCACTCAAATAGCATCTGATAAGGGAAGCAGACGATTACGATGACACATTTTAAGAGGCCCTAGCTTTCCATCAGGTTAAATTTGGTAACTCGGCAACCCTGGGAGCTGCTTGCAGATGACATAGGGTTGAGGCCTCCAGCGGTCAGCCAATTTATGTTTTCCTGTAAATCTTGCACCCTCACCTTGAGATCCAAATTCTTTTTGTTTCTCAGCTCTCGGTTGGCAGAATGTTCCATAGCTTCTATGTAGACGTTCTACATATCTCCTGTGGAAAGTCAGAGAGATATCATCCACAGACGTTCCAAAATCCAGATCAATCGTAAGTTAAGCTTCTCTCCCAAACATAAAACTGTATGGTGAATATCCAGCGGCATCACTCGTACTGTTGTATGCATGTACGACTGTAGCGATATCATTTCTCCAATGTTGTTTCTTTTCAGCAGGTAAAGTTCCCAACATGTTCAGCAGGGACGTGCAGTCAGGGGAGGCAGGTGAGGCAGAGCCTCACCTGCCATGAACATAAAGACAAAAACTAAAAGGAAAAAAACGATGGAGCTTGAGGATTTGGGGCTTCTACGACCTATGGTTCCGGAGATACAGGGCTCCTTGTGCAGCTTGTCAGAAGCCACATACAGAGCGGCCAGTTTAAATACAAGCTGGCATACTCTGTTTGCAGCAGACTGAGAGGTTGCACTCACAGTGCCTTTCACTTCTTGACAGAAGCACTGAGCTCAATGGACAGCTTGGAGTCTTGGACCAATGGTAAAGTACCATGGTCCAAGGCTCAAGCTGTCCAATAAAAATGCTGCAGTGGAGGCTGGCTTCTCACTGCAGTGTCATAGAAGGGGGCATGTGTCTAAAAGACACATGTTCCCTTCCAGCCCAGCTCTCTTAACTAGAAGGAAAAAGCATGGGTTTATGGGTATAAGATTTACATCACATAGTTAAGAGGGAGAATGAGAATCTGCTGATGAAAAGGTACTTTTTGAATCAAGCTAAATCATATATTTATAGTAATTAATCCCTTGCCACCCAGGCCAATTCTGATACTTATCTTCTATATGTAAAAATCATATTTTTTTTTGCTAGACAATTACTCAGAGCCCCTAAACATTATATATATATTTTTAGCAGACACCCTAGAAAATAAAATGGTGGTTGTTGCAACTTTTTACGTTACATGGTATTTGCAATTTTTCAAACGCTCTTTTATGGAAAGAAACCGTTTCATGAATAAAAAAAAATAAAATAAAAAAAACACTATAGTTAGCCCGATTTGTTTGTAAATGTTTGTATAATGTGAAAGATGATGTTACGCTAAGTAAATAGATACCTAACATTTCACACTTGCACACACTTGTGGAATGGTGCCAAATATCAGTACTTAAAAATCTGCATAGGCGACGCTGTAAAAATTTTTACAGGTTACATGTTTAGAGTTACAGAGGAGGTCTAGTGCTAGAATTATTGCTCTTGCTCTAACAATCCGTTTTCGCCTGGTGATTAGGCCGGTAACAATGATCATTTTATACACCCTTGCCAGTGTTAAATGGTTTGTCTCATCCATGTAAACTGATACAATCTGCTGGAGACCTTGTGCTCTAACAATCCGTTCTCGCCTGCTGATTAGGCCGGTAACACACCTCCTGTATTAGTGAGACACAACTTTGGATAAATGAGCACAGGGGGCACAGCAGACAGCAGCATTTTCAGTCTGGGGTCATGGGAGCATTAAATGTATTAGCAGATTTAAATACACTAACAAATGGAAGCTAAAGTCCAGCTTACGCTTTATAATCAGTTACAGCAAACTGTTTTGTTTCCTTTTATAATAAAGGTTTTACATGATTGAATAAAAATGATGATTTCATACACCCTTGCCAGTGTTAAATGGTTTGTCTCATCCATGTAAACTGATACAATCTGCTGGAGACCTTGTGCTTTTGAAAAACAAAAGACTTGCTGGCTGGATCACCAGATAAAAATAGAACAAAGAAAGCCTAAGAAAGAAAACACGTGCACCCATCACATCTAAGGATTGGTAAACTCTAATATAATACATGTTTGCTTTTGGGTTTAATACTGCTTTAGGGCATCATGACAGCAACATGGAGCCTAGGGCTACACAGCCAATGCTGAACTTTGGACTGAGGTTAAATATACCCATGCATTTCCCTAGTGAAGTGTTAGCCTGCGTTCTGTAAATAGATGCTCAGGCCAAGTAAATTACATTATGTGTGTCTTAAATATATGAAAAATCTGAATTATTTTCTCCTTCACTTTAAGAGGATAGAAGGGTTAAAACTACAATATATTTGTTGACCAGAAGTTCACAGCTTGTCTTCCCCCAGGCCTTAGGCTCCATTCACACTAATGTGTTTTTTGATGCTTTTTGCATTTTGCAGATTTTGCAGAAATGCAAGGAATTTTGTTAACATGGGTTTCTATGGAACATGTTCACATCAATGCATTTTTGTGCCTCTGCGTTTTTGGAAAGGGTCGGGGACTTTTTTTCCTGCAAAATGCAGCGTTTTGCATGTAATAGACTTCAATGGACTGCGTTTTTACCGCGGATTTTTCTTTTTGTGATTTTAGGGGTTTTCTTTTATGATCACTGTATATAGCTGATTGCCTTAGGAGCAGGCCGGGAAGCCAGCCACTGCATCCTTAACAACCGATGAGTCATCAGCTGTCAGCAGGCTTCCCCACTGACAGCTGAATGTAAAAAAAAATTGATCCCCTTGTTAACGTCCTATTGGACGAAAAGCTTCGGGGAGCAGACTCTAGTGCTGACGTCAGGCCACTGCCTGATACTGGGTTGGCAGTGGCAACCTTTGTCATATGTTTTTATGATTCATTTTATTTTGGCTTTTAACATACTATTCCAATTAATACTACACTGTGGAGACTTCATCTGGCACCCGGTGAGCTTTATTTACTACAGATACATCTGGATGGTGCGAGTTGCTGAACAGCCTTCCCCAGAACAGATGGCAGATCTACACTGAGTGCGTGTTTGCTGCTGTAACAGCGGCCAGCTTTTCCGCCAAAATAAATAAATGGCGTGGGGTCCCCCCAAAATCCATACCAGAGCCTTATCCAAGCATACAGCCCGGTAGGTCAGAAAAGGGAGGGGAGCGAGCCAGCGCCCCCCCCTAAACCATACCGGGCCACATGACCTCAACATGGGGGGGTGGGTGCTCTGCGCCCACCACCCCAAAGCACCTTGCCATCATGTGAATGGGGACAAGGGCCTCTTCCCAACAACCCTGGGCATTGGATGGTGGGGTCTGCAAGCGGGGGGCTTATTGGAATCTGGAAGCCCCCTTTAACAAGGGGACCCCCAGATTCCAGCCCCACCCCCTATGTGAATGGGTATCGGGTACATCATACCCCTACCCATTCACCAAAAAAGCTGTGAAATGTATAAAAAAAAAAACAAGAGCCTGTTTTGACAAGTCCTTTATTAAAAAAATAGCTCTGAGCTGTCTTCTCCCCAAGCTGTCTTCTCCTGCTGCCATCTCTCCCGGTGTTGTCTTCTCCCCTAGCCATCTTCTCCCGCCGCCGTCTCTCAGTCGCCATCTTCTCCCAGAGCTGTCTTCTCCTGCACCGCTGTCTTCTTCCTCGCCACCGCTGTCTTCTTCCTCGCCGCCGGTTAAAAACAAAAAAGGTCGCTCTTGTCCTGAGGCTGTCTTCTTCTGTTGTGATGTCTCCCACTGTCTGACATCTCTTATATCTCTTGTGACGTCACAAGGGGGTGGGCTCTCAGGAGGGGAAGCTTCAGTGGTGCTTCAAAGTGTCTTCAAAGCCTCCATAGTAGTCTATGACAAAGCCTGCTTGAAGTCCCACTGAAGCCTCATCGAAGCCCCACAAAGCCTCCCTGAAGACCCATCAAAGCTCCACCCAACCCCCTTTGAAGCTCCACCAAAGCCTCAGCGAAGCACCAAGCAAAAGCAAGGTGTAAACAGGACTGTAAGCCAACCATTTTATTTAGTGACGGGCTTTGACTGTCTTTCAGAGAGCTTTACCAAAGCGTGTCCGGAGCCATGTTTTGAAGCAAGTGTCCTAAGACAACAGGGTGATCCCACCTTACTGAAAGCAATGGTACATCTCACTGTTGGAGGGTAGTTATTCTATTCATTGGATTGACATTTAGAGAGCCAGCATTTTTGTAAAACATGAATTTCCAAGCTCATCGTGCAAAAAAAACAAAAACAAATGCATGACAAATAAAACTACTGTCCCTTTAAATAACTTCATTTGTAAAAAATGAAAGTGAAAGTGTGAATCCACCCTGTGTCTGAGACTTCAAGCTATGAAAACCGATAAAGATTCCATGGCTTACAACACGGTAAAGCATGTAGCCTCCCCATGTGGTCTAAAAGCAGATTTAAATGCGCACCACACGTGTGTAGAAGTTTAGCCCCTTTGGCTACCCCACTGTGGAATTCCACAGGCAGGAGACAAAGACACACAGCTGTGTCTGATGGCCGTGGCCTTGCTCACTACATCCATACATGCTTTGCTACTTTGTGTGCTGCTTGTCCTGACACGCCAAATGTCTACATCAAAAACTGCTGTTCCAGGTAAGAATGGACCTTCGATTTATTTTTCTGCATGCACTTAGTTATTCTTGTTCAATATATAATCAGTTCTTAATTTTTCCCCATTCAAAGGAAAGAACACCTTGATTGTTGATTGCCGACTTAACAAATTGTTGCTATATTTTTCTTGCATAAATTACTTTTTTCCTTGCAAGCAGCTGAAAAACATTTTAAGCATTGTGACATGTAAAAATTTATTGGATTGTGTTTACATCAGGCCCCTTTCATAGGGATGCCATCTGGTCTCAAACACCAGGGGATCCGTGAACAAATCCTCTGTTGAATCGGAGCAGAATAGAGCAGTTTCCTGCTGCTTTTAAAAAGCTTTCTGGATCTATTTTAGATCTATGGGTAGCCAGATCTAAATAGACTTGCGTCCATTTACACCAGGCTATCTCAGATATGTCACATTTAAGTTCGAAAAGGATGCAGACCTTTACATTATTATTTATTTCTTATTTTTGGACCTGGACAAAATCAGAGGTAATTAGATGTAAACTACCCAAGTCCATTTATATCTGGTTCCTCATAGACTAATGTAGCGGTACCCCCACTGGTAGTTGTGGTCCTCAGACAGAAAACAGTCCTTGCACTTATTTTTGTTATTTTTATTAGGGGAATTCAACTTGGATGGGGATAGGGTAATAATGAGCTGCCCAGCTGATTGTAGAAACAGCTATAGGGACTTGAGAACTATATACATCTCCAGTATATACACCTCCTCTCTTCCTCCAGCGCAAAACGTGCTTGCAGACTATCACTCCCAGGACCAGCTAGCACTGATTTGCAGGCCCGACACTGACTCAGTCAGGCCCAAAGTGAATGCCCTTTGCAGCAGGGACCTCGGGCCCCTATGGTGTAGCAAAAATATAGGTAGTCCCAATGCTAGCTGTCCACGTGGTTACTGATCCCAGCATCACCTCTTCAGGCCCTGCCAGCCCTCCTGGCTGCAGCTGCCTCTCTCCACTGCCCGTGCCACTACAGTCCACTCTACTGGCTCCGCACCCATCCCAGGCTGCACTCTCCCAGTGCTCTCAGGCGTGCCTCCCCAGTCCTCCTGACTGTGTGTCACTCACTAGCCCTCCTGGCTGCGACTTGTAGTACCTCCTGGAGACTTGCCCAGCAGTACTCTCCTGCTGTCCTCTCCTGCTCCCGTGCCACCTGTTCAGGACACCTCCATGTGTCTTGAGAAGGTCCTGTCCGCACCCGAGCACCCGAGCCCAGGCCCAAGGTCACCCCCCCAGACTGGCGAGCTCCCTCAAAGGCCACAACAGCCTAGCACTCCATCTCCAGATTCCATCCAAACTACTCCACCCCCAGCTGGGCTGACCCAGGGTATTTGGGGGGCCTACCAATCCAGATTGGTCAGGGCTCCCCAGTACACTCCAGGCAGCACGACCTCCCCTCTCCTCCTTCCTTTCCAGAAGGTTCAAGAATGTTCTGGAAAGAAGTGGGAGGTCTTAGTGATGCTGCCTGTGAGTCTCCCAGCTCTGCCTGAGTCACTCCCAACCCAGACCAAACAGACAGGCTTGGCTGCCAAGACTAGAATTTACCTACACTAACAAAGACCTAACCACTACCACTTCTAGAACACTAGAGGGTTTTACACTAACATGGAGCTTCCACTTGAAAAATTGGCAGGCAAACTAGGTGGTCCTGTCCATGTGAAAGGGGCCTACTTACTTCACTTCCCAAACTTCTCCCTATGTGCCTTTAAGAAACATGTGTTAGAATGGTCAGATGTAGAGTCCTTACACATTTTACAGAGAGGCAACAGATTTCTCTGGGAAACCAAAGCGTCAAAGCTGTAATCCATCCTTCTGAAAACCAAATATGCAAAAACACTGAATATTTTGTACCGGCTGCAGCCTAAGAAAGGGTGATAGGGGAGCGATTTAATGGAAGATATACATGGGTTGGGGTGTGGGCTTCAAAGAGACTTTGGCATTTTGCTGTAATTGTACAATACAAGAGGGTCTCTTTAAAGCAGTGGTAGACAACTTTTGAGAGATGGAGATCTACATGAACAGCACTGATGAAGTCAAAGATCACCGGGTACAGTGTCCTGTTGTTAGGGCCGGTTCACACCAGAACACAGTGACAGAAAGGCATGCTCCATGTATGTTTCCTGCAACATGTTCAAAACACATTGCCGTTGTGATCTACTGTGGGTGATAATACATTGTTAACCCCAAATGTAGATCACAAACGCAGTGTGTTTGTGGACACAAAATCGCATGCTAGTACAGTATCAGGCAATTTGGCACTGTGCATTTTTGAAAGTAATGCATGGACTACGTTTTGTGCAGTCTAAAGCGATTTGCAGGCAGGGACGGATTTACATCTCAGGAGCCTATAGGCAGGGAATTCTGAAAAGCCCCCTCCCAAAAACAAAAAAAATACCTTTTTTTCTTGATTAAATTTTTTTTTACTCAGATCAAAAATTAGTATTACAAGAGAGTGCAGGGTTTAGGAGTGTGTTATGCAGAGAACGCAAGGTTCACCAGTGCATTACGCACAGAATGCAGGGTTAAGGAGTGCATTATGTTCAGAATGCAGGGTGCAGGAGTGCATTATGCTCAGAATGCAGGTTTTGGGAGTGCATTGCTCTCAGAATGCAGGTTTCAGGGGTGTGTTGCGCTCAGAATACAGGTTCCGGGGGGAGAAGTAGAGGACACTGCTATGGGGGTGACCCTGCCCATAACAGTGTCCTCTGCCCCTTCACATCACCCCCCCCCCCCCAACACACACACATTGGTATCATCTGCCCCCCTTTCCCCTATAGCAGTAACCTCTGGTCCCGCTTCCCTTGCATAGTAGTGTCCTACACAGCAGAGACCGGGAGGCAGCACAGGTCTGAAAAGAGGGCGGGAGCTGGCAGAGTGACTTTTCATATTAGTAAGCTTGTAATTGGTTGCTTAGGACCACCCTGTGTCCTAGCAACCAATCTCCTGTGGTTTAACTTAAAAAGTTAATTTGGCCAGCTTCTCCTCCTGCCCTCATTCCTGAGCTGTGCTGCCTCCTGGTTTCTGCTGTTTACTGATGACAGCGACATAGGAGGCTGGGGGTGGGAGGGAGAAAGAAAGGCAGTGACATAGAAGGCGTGGCAGAGGAGGCTGGAGATAGAAGGACCAGCACCTAGAAGGGGGGGGGGGGGTTGGAAGCACAGGAATCTGTTCGTGGCCTAACTGTCAACTACTCGACGGGTTGCCAACCCCAACTTTAAAGCATATGTAAAACCAAATGTAAAACAAAATATAAATCTTATTTGCACCCTTTTAGTCTGTTGACAATAGTATTGTAGGTGTTTTATTTTATATTTGTTCAATAACTACAAGCAAAAACATATTGATCCTGCCAAAATTCCAGTGACTAATTCAGTTTCTCTTACTCTCACATGACAGCACTGCTGATTGACCCAGCTCCTTCATGTAAGGCTGGGAAGAGAGTAATTTAAAAAGGGTAACCAGGCAGGCTTTTTATTGCAGATGATACATACATTGGAGTTGATTTACTAAAAACATACTAACGACAGGTCTGCTTAGGAGAGTCTGGCGGGCAGCTAGGGAAGCATTATCCATTGCACGCCCTTTGGAGTTCACTCCCTTGTGGAACAATCCTAACTATCCTGAACTATATAAACCTGAGGGATTTTCCTCGTGGAGGCAACAAGGGGCTTGGTACTTTCACCAACTATATACTGGTAGTACCCTAAAGGCGTATGATCAGCTGTGTGCGGAGTTCTCATTAACAAGTAAACAATTTTATCAATATCTACAACTTCAACATGCAATACAGACGCAAGAACAAAAGCTTCCATTAACTATATCTAGCTCCTCGCTACTGCGGGAGATTTTGCAAGCTACTACTCGAAAGGGTCTGATATCCCGATCCTACTCTGTGGCATTGTCCTCTATCCAAGATCACACTTTATTAAAAAGTAGAGCCCATTGGGTTACTGATAACGGAGATATAGATGGTGATCAATGGGACATGGCCCTAAAGGCGCTTCCTGCTGTATCTGTGTCAGCTGCACAAACTCTCACAATTATTCATATTGCACAGAGCCTATTGTACGCCTGATAAACTATATGATTGGGTCCGAAGAGATTGTCCTTTCTGCCCGAAATGCTGAATGGTCTGAGGGGACTTTATTACACATGATATGGCGTTGCCTGAAACTTTCCTGACCTAGCCCAAACAACTGTATCTCTCAATCCATTAGTATGCTTGTTGGGCGCAATAGATGCTGAAATGTATCCAGAAGGTATTTACACTATGGTGACTAGATTATTGTACTTAGCTTAAAAACTGATTGCCTGATTTTGGTTGGCAGCCACCATGCCTACTAGGGCAGAGTGGATCGCCTGTGTTAACTCCCTTCTACCTAGAGCACAATTACCTTATCGCCATCGAAAAGTAGTTAAAAAATGTAATCTCATTTGGTAAAGTTGGCTTAATAACCCAAGTCTTGCCCCACCAGTGATGGATGGCTGTTACAATTTTGAACCCACCAAGAGTTACAATGGTTTTGGCCTGAGCTTAGGTATTTCTGAGTTTTTTTTCCGAGTGTAGAAAAAAGATGCCGTTCTGAGCAATTGTCCCTCAATAAGCTCTGGTTGTTTTGTTTTGTGTTTTCCCTTTTTTTAATTATTTTTATTTCCTTATAAAACCTTGTATATGCTCCAAATATGATGTGACGGTCTTTATTTCGCTGTAGACCTTATGTAAAATGCTTGAGCTGTTGGTTGTCATGTACTGTATATCCTTTTTTCCTACAATGTGTAGTCACTTTTTATTCTTATCGATAAAAAAAGTTTGGATTAAACACAAAAAACAAATAGACTATTCACTTTGCAAGGGAAGTTGCACTTTGCACAGAATTTTTCCCAGAGCTTAGTGAATGGGGTAAAGCTTTGCTGACTTCCATCGTCCATTCGTTTGCAAGTAAGATTTTTTTTATTTTTTACATTTTCCTTGTAAATTTTCCTTTGCAAGGTTAGATTTTACCGTATTCACTAAGATCTGGGGAAAAATACCTTGTAAAGTGCAATTTCCCTAGAAAAGTGAACAGCGTATTTGCCTTTAGTAAATCAACCCTTATATCTCTTCTGCAATAAAGGACTCTTAGGTGAGATGATAAGTTCCACTATAAGCCCCTGAGAACTTGCACAGGTCTTTTTTTTCTTGCTCCAAGTGGCTAAATGAAGCTGCAGGGCGCAAATGTGCTGCTTGCCAGGGGGACATGGGCAGAGTGCAGGTTTTCTTTAAACCTAATATAAACCTAATTGCTAAAATCACTTATGAACATACTAACACGTTAATGTTGTTTCAAAAAGAATATTTTGAATCTTCACCTTTTAGTAAAATAATACCTGATGATCTGTCCATGAATGTCCTTGTTCAAGTTACATCCTGTTAGAGTGACAGTATTCTGCCCCTGTCTTCCAGTAGTGCTCCTCCATTGTCACCAGGGTGGATATAAATCAATGATTTTTTAACCACTGAAGGACCGAGCCTCTTTCTGAGATTTGGTGTTTACAAGTTATAAACAGGTATTTTGCTAGATTATTATATATATATATATATATATATATATATATATATATATATAATGTTTGGGGGGTGCTAGAGAATAAAATGGCGGTCGTTGCAATACTTTCTGTCACACCGTATTTGCGCAGCGGTCTTACAAGCGCACTTTTTTGGAAAAAATTCAGTTTTTTGAATAAAAAAATAAGACAACAGTAAAGTTAGCCCAATTGTTTTTAGATTATGAAAGATGATGTTACACTGAGTAAATTGATACCCAACATGTCATGCTTCAAAGTTGCGCCCGCTCGTGGAATGGCGACTAACATTTACCCTTTAAAAATCTCCATAGGCGACGTTTAAAAAATTCTACAGGTGGCATGTTTTTTCTACAGGTGGCATGTTTTGAGTTACAGAGGAGGTCTAGGGCTAGAATTGCTCTCGCTCTAACGATGGTAGTGATATCTCACATGTGTGGTTTGAACACCGTTTTCATATGCGGGCACTACTCACGTATGCGTTCGCTTCTGCACGCGAGCTCGGCAGGACGGGACGCGTTTAATTTTTTTTTTTATTATTCATTTTACCTTTTATTTTTAATTTTTACACTGTTCTTTAAAAAGAAAAAATCGTGCCACTTTTATTCATATTACAAGGAACGTAAACATCCCTTGTAATAGAAAAAAAGCATAACAGAACCTCTTAAATATGAGATCTGGTCTCAAAAAGACCTCAGATCTCATATTTACACTAAAATGTAATAATTATAAAAAAAAATAATAATTTAATGTCATTTGAAAAAAAAAAAGAAAGAAAATGTCCCTTTAAGAGCTATGGGCAGAATGTGATGTTTTGATGTCGCTTCCACCCTGCAATGATATGGAGACATGTGGGGGCCATCTTCCCCTCACTAATCTCCATGTCAAGCCAGGGACAGGACACGATCGCCTCCGCCGCTGCCGACAGCTCCGGTAAGCAGCGGAGGGCCACAGAGACCACTTTTATCTTGAAGCGTACCGCCCGCTGAAGAAGAGGATA
Organism: Aquarana catesbeiana; assembly: GCF_042186555.1. Lineage (NCBI taxonomy): Eukaryota > Metazoa > Chordata > Amphibia > Anura > Ranidae > Aquarana > Aquarana catesbeiana. The sequence continues at coordinate 143,950,297 of NC_133326.1, forward strand.
CTGGGGTTATGTTAGCTAGCTGCTACCTTAACAACGGTATTCCTCTTCAAAGTAGTGACGTAATCAGATTTTTTCTAAAAATAGTTTTCAATTTAAGACATATTAATAATTTAGTTTATTCAGCATGAAATGGAGCTTATGTACCATGAGGCTGTATATTGTGCAATATTTACATTTTTTGTAAACTTATTCAATGAATCCAAGTCCTGCAAACTGAGATAACATGCACTGCATTGGTGCATTCACACAATATCACAGTAACCATGAGATAAACCGAAGTTCAGGAATATTCCTTTATACCATTGTTTTGCAAATCTATGTATACTACAAACGGTGTGATTCAATCAGTTCTAATATCTCTGCTTTACTAACCTGACAGCTTATTACTCTAAATAGGAAACCCTTATTTTGTTTCCAAATATTTAAGATTCTAACTACCAGCAAGAATGGGTCCTTACATTTCAAGAGCACCTGTCATTTCAGATCCATCATGGCAGCGCCTGTTAGTGGGCATCCACTCAGCTGCTTCAGCCCTGTCCCTCACCTTGTTGTGTCACTGACGCATCACCAGCCATCCCATTAAAGTGAATGGGACTGTCGGCGAGTCAACAGCGGGTCAGAGGAGGAGCCACTGCGGGACAGAGATGACAGTTGCTCTTTAAAAATTAGGATTTAAATTGAGTTGATTTAAATCAAGCCTTTTTATTAGTGATTTAAATCATGGTTTAAATCAAATCGACCCTGATTGTCACTATGTCACATGGTGGCCATTGCAATACATGTTCCACTGTTATCACCATCTTGAAACAAGTACTGAGAAAGTCCATACAGCCATGGCTGGAGTGCATGTATGTAGACATGAAGTTTCAGCAGTAGATTAACAGGACTGAGATACAAAGGATATAGAAGCTTAATATGTATTTCATATAAAATGGTTTACCACTGCTGACACAGTGGAACCCGTGAAATAATGTTTATGTCTAGGGGAACCCCTGCTAAATTGTTACTCTCTAGGTAACTGTACATTAGCATGGGTAAAAAGTTTAAAATATAATGTAGCACTGCCCCCTTGGGGACTGCTTGGATTTACCTGCTCATCTGCACCATCATGACCCTGGGAACATTCCAACCCACCTGACACTCTGGGTTCAGACATCTTTCCACCACCTTAAAGTAATAAGTCAAACCACTCAATGAGTTTCTGTTCTAATAACGTCTACTGAATAACTCAAGGAAGATTTTGTTGCACAAAGGAGGTAATAGATCAACTGAACTTTGGATAACAGTCCTAGTTGAGAAGAAGAATTCCTCCACAATAATACAAGTTAAGACAATCTGGAGCTAACAGTATATTATATACACATATGTGCAATGAAGTACCACTTGAACATGACCTGAAAGGATAAGCAAAAGTTAAGCAATAGTTCTGGCAAGACTTCTAAGGGGGAAACCTAGTCTGGCCTATTCAACTTTAAATCCTAATGAGAGATCAATTAAACAAGAATGGTATGAGGGCCCTTTAAGTAGTAATGACAGAAATGTCCCAGTTGCAGGCCTGATGGTCTTAGCCTGGCAGTCGGAGCTCATTAACTATATCCAAAAAGTGCAGCAACAAGGCAATGGTATTTCTAAGAAAGGTTGATGCGATAAAAGAATGAGGAATGTGGCATACCTAACTTATTTGACTACCAGAGCAGATCAGTTTGAACATCTCACTGTGCTCCATATGAAATTCAGTAATAATCATGGGAAAATAAAAATGGGCAGGAAAGAAACGGACAGAAAAAATCATAGCGCCTGTTACATTGGTAGATCGTGTAGTGGCGCCATACAATAGTTTACAATGGGAGAAAAAACCCCTTAAGTTAAAGGTCTGTGGGAGAAGGACACTTTTACATCAGTCAGTGGGAAGACTGTCCCTATTTCAGAGGGCTAAAAAGATAATTGATATCAGTAGTTCTCTAGAGATGAGACAGTGTCCATTGACAGCAAATACTGGAAGAACCTTATTTGAGAAGACTGGTCCAGGAGATGGTCTAAAAGAGGGTTACTTAACTTTCCCAAGTCATTTTCCAGGACAGCTTCATGAGAGAGAGATGTGCGTCCAGCAAAAAGAAAATGTCAAGCTCTTCGAAAAAGCTGATTTGCGAAGATTGCCTTGATAAACTAGCGAATCAGGAAATCTCCCTAAACAGTTTATGGATAGCATGAATGAAGAAATGGTGCATATTTGCCAGTCCATTAGATCTCTCCTTCAAGAGTCTTCCTGAAGTGAGCCATTGCCGAGTACTTCTGGTTCAAGCAATTTAGCAGCTGCTCCTACTCCGAATACAATAGTGGAGGAGTAGGGCGTGTCAGAAGAATTGGAGCTAAACTCAAGTGATGAATCGGACTCAGAAGAGGAGGAGCCTGGAGAGGAGAGAAAAAGTAAGTCACAGAGGTTCTTCTTTCCCACTGATGAAACAGAAGAACTGCTGAAAGCGATTCTGATACCCTAGAGTTTGAGGAGGAAGAGAAAATCATGAACATACACGCTCGACTTTATGCAGGCTTGCAGATAAAACAACTGCGCACATTTCCAGCACATCACACTCTTAAAGAGACCAGAGATCATTCTATAAAAATGGAAGGAACCAGAGAAGAAAGTATTTCTTACAAACTGCCTGAAAAAGACATTCCTGAAAAGGAGAGGATTGCCTGAAAAGGAGAGGAAGGCGCAGGCTTATGGGAAAAGTGCTCTTGATTGGATGCTTCTCTGTCCAAGGTTTCTAAGAAAACTGATCTTTCATTCAAGGATGGAGGGGCACTCAAAGACTCTATGGACCAAAAGGTGGAGGGTTACTTAAAGAGGAGGTCAAGCCCTCCCACGAAAAATTTAAAGTCAGCAGCTATAAATACTGCAGCTGCCGACATTTAATATATGGACGCTTACCTGTCCAGGGAGCTGTCGGATTGGCTGTCGGGTGCAGCCGCCTCCATTCCTGGTAAGGGGACCCGGCAGTGAAGCCCTTTACAGCAGGTTACCTACTGCGCATGCACGAAGCGTGATGCGCTTTCTAATTGGCCCGGTGGTGGAGGAAGGAGGAGGGGGGCCGAAATACCGAGACGGTGATATCTCCGGAAGTGGGGAATGGTACCCATCCCCCCCCCTCCCCCCTGAAAGGTGCCAAATGTGACACTGGAGGGTAGGAGGTGACGGATAAGCGGAAGTTCCACTTTTGAGTGGAACTCCGCTTTAAGACAAACATCAAACAAGAAGGCTGGTAACAGTGTGTTTATAAAAATATTTTTTTATTGTAGGTCCATCAGGAGTAAAAAATCATATGCACACCTTTATTGACACCTTTAAGTTATGACTAAAGCCCAGCTGGGCTGACGCTCATCAATATCTCTTGTGCATAAGATGAGCATAACACACCATGTTGCCGGCCTTCTCGTTTGAGGTTTGTCTACAGCAGTGTTTCTCAACTCCAGTCCTCAAGGCGCCCCAACAGGTCATGTTTTCACAGAGATTTTCTGTTCAGATAAGAGCTAGAATCTGTCTTAGAGAGATCGGCTGACAAAAAAAAGGATTTCCGGTGCCAAAGAAGCAGCAGGTGAAGAAGTTTTTTGCCCTTTCAAACAGCAACAAAAGAAAGATAGCAAGAATCAGGACCAAAAGAAGAGTGGACCTACAGAAAGGGGAAAGAAAAGGGAGGGTTCCTCCTTAACTCCTTTCTACCTATCTACCTAAAGACAAAAGGCAATCCTAATGACATGGACTATCTAGTGGGGGGGGGGGGGGGACTGGTGGTATTCCTTCAACATTGGCAAAAAGTCACCAAGAACCGTTCCATTCTGGATGTCATCAGACTAGGATACAGAATCAAATTGGGAAGCTCCCTCAAAGATTTTTTGCTACTCCCTTCCCGAGGGCCAAGTAAAGGCAGAAGCCTTAACATCTCTCTTGCAAGAAAGGTAATAAGCCTCATACCGGAAGAATAGAAAAGGATGGGATTTTACTCTTACATCTTTTTAAGGAAGAAGCCCTCAGGGAAATTCAGATTATTGCTAAACCTTGATTCGGAAATAAATTGATCAATTCGACAAGAGAAATTTTATCGCCGAGGGTCTTCAAGGTTTCCAGAGACTTGAAGGATGCATATCTGCACATCCTTTGTTTCCAGTTCAATGCATTTTTTTTTGGTCTGTCTTTAGCCTCTTGTATATTCACCAATAGACTCTGTGAGTACAAGATTCTTCCTCATGGAAGTAAAAATCCAAAAACTGCAAAAAGCCTCTTTAAAATTTCTGATATCATCAGATTGTTCACTTGGAAAAGCCATGAGACTAATGGGCTGGATCACATCAGCCATCCTGGGAGTACAATGGGCTCAACTGCATATGAGGCCCACACAGAACTATATCTTGTCCCAGTGAGACAGCAGGATCCCTGCACAAAATTATTTCTGCAGGGGTAAAGGAGGCCATCAAATGGTGGTTGAGGCCTCAAATTATGCAGGAGGGGTGTCTCTGGACATGACTGAAACCCCTAGGGTTAACCACAGATGCCTGCACTCCTTGGGGCTGGAGTGCACATTTAGGCGACCATTTAGCCCAGGGAAAATGGGACCCATATTGAGCCTTGAGCTCTTCCAACCGAGTTGAAAGCAGTTGCAGAAGCTGTGTTAGTATCCCAGGGAAAGCACATTCAGGTCTTGTCGGACATCATAACAGTATCCTACATCAACAGGCAAGGCAGAACCAAGTTGCATCAACTATTGCAGGTGGTCCTCCTCTGGACGCAAAGGAACCTACTCTCTATTACAGAAATGCAATTTGCTTGAAAGATAGACCTGAATCTGCTGGCTGACTGCCTGCCTTAGTTGTAAACCGTTAAGACAGATCGAATAAAGTCTGAAGCAGGAGATCTTCTCCCAGATCTCAGTGAGATGGAGGATACAGAATGTCGACATCTTTACCTGCAGAGACAACAAGAAATTGGATTGATACTTATCGCCGCAGAGGGACAAGAACAGCCTAGGGATGGACGCACTGACTCACCCATGGACAGGGAAGCTTCTTCACGCCTTTTCCTCTTTTCGGCTCATTGCCAACATTTTTCAAAAAGTGAGAAATATGAAAGCCAAAATAAATCTGATTGCGTCATTTTGGCCAAAAAGAGCGTTTTCAGGTCCCTGTAAGCTAAGCATAGAGAGGCCATGGAGGCTGCTGTCAAGGCCGGACCTAATTTATCAAGAAGAAGTATGGCATCCAGGTAATTTTGCTCTCTTGGCGTGGCTTCTGAAAGAGACCTATTGATACTCCCTATGTGGAACTTGGACACAGTTTTGCAAGGATTCCAGGGAGTCCCTTTTGAGACCCTGAGGCATCTAACATTGAAAACAGTGCTCCTGGTGGCCTTATTAGAGAAGGATAAGTGAAATACAGTGGGTCCTCATGCTTGACCCATCCAGCTGGTCCCATGACAGCTGGCACTCTGGTCCACTTCGCTCCTGTCCCAAAATGTGGGCAGGTGCTCTGATGTCACCATGTACAAGTTAGGACCAGTGGTGGCTGCTGGTTCTACATTGTATGTGATAACATCCAAGTCACTCTCTCTACCTACCTGCTAAGCCTACTTGGTCCCTCTCCCATCTGTGTTACTGCAGCCTTTTCATTTCCATCTTCTTGTATCCTCGATTGATTTCCTTTGCATGCTGTGGCATGTAAATAGAGGCTATCATGGAACCATACTGATCTTTACTTACTATGTGTTTACTTGATACAGTGTCCCAGCCAAAGTGCCCTGCCCAATCCTGCAGGTAGGCCATATAGGATGGTCACTTAGGATGATTCAGTAGCAGAGTAAAAGCAAAAGTATGAGATCTAGTGCGCAGTGATTGACATCTATAACCACAGTTGCGTGCTGCCTATGAATTTAGTAAAAATGTTTTTTTATTATACCAGTACATATGTCTGTGGGCTCAAGACTGAACTAGATGCCCTTTGTACTTGGCAGATAGGCAGTGTTTATTCAATGCTCACACAACCTTTTCACATTGGTCCTGTAATCTTTGTGAAATTCAGTAGAGTACAAAGTTAATCAGTTGCAGATCTTGGGCATACAAGGTCCCATGCTAAAATGTATAGGGGAGAGAAACCTTGATTATGAACACTGTAAATAATTCAGAAAAATTCAGAAAAAACAGCAACTCTTATGTGCGATATCACGAAAAATCAGTATAACCAAGAGCAGAGTCGCGCTTAACGTTTAACATGGCATACTAATAATAAGAGTGTCAACAAAATATTGATGCAATAAAAAGTCTTTATTCCAGGAAAAAGTCATAAAAAATAATAAAAAAATAAAAAATATATATATCTCCAATATTACACAGTCTTATGTGATAGAAATGCATAGATCAGTGAAAACTGATCCCATGGGGTCACCAACGCATCTGTTCCGTACACGAGTGGGTCCCTTGTTCTGGACACAAAATTGACTAGCTTTGTGTTTAACCTGGATGCTAGCAGGTCTACGTCCGGAGTCCCCCATCTCTGGCAAATCGCATGAAAAATCTCGGGATGAAGAGACCATTCCCCCGGAGATAATTGCTGGTGACTTAAGTAGTCCGCCTGCCAAATCTCTATCCCCGGAATGAAAACTGCCGATGGGCATGGGACATTCTTTTCTGCCCAAGTTATAATCTGGTTCACCTCTCTCTGAGCTGAGAGACTCTTGGTGCCCCCTTGATGATTGATATATGCCACGGCCGTGGCATTGTCCGATTGGATCCTGACAGGACAATTCTTTAACCTGGAAGTCCAGGTTCTCAGAGCCAGATACACTGCCCGAATCTCCAGGATGTTTATGGGCAAGGCTCTTTCGGTTCTTGACCACTGTCCCTGGACAGTCATCTTCTTTAGTACTGCTCCCCAGCCTGAAAGGCTGGCATCTGTCGTGACTACTTTCCAAACAATTGGTCTGAAGGACTTTCCCTTCAGCAGGTTCCGACTTAGTAACCACTAAGTGAGGCTTTGAGACACTCTTGGGGACAACCTCATTGGTAAATCTAAAGCTTGAATCGTCTTGTTCCAAGCAGACAGGATACTGTTTTGAAACAGTCTTGAATGGAATTGGGCATAGGGAACTGCTTTGAATGAAGCCACTATCTTTCCTAATAACCTCATGCAAAGACGTATTGAGGGATGTCTCTTTGACCTGACCATCCGCACCAGCTCCTGTATGAAGCTGATCTTTGCGGGAGGCAAAAATACCCTTTTCTGGGCTGTGTCTATGATCAGGCCCAGATACTCCAGCCTTTTTAATGGCTTTAAGGAGGATTTCCTCAGGTTGAGAATCCAACCCAGATTCTCCAGGTAACTGCTTGTAATGACTACATCCTGCTTCAAGCGGGCCACCGACTGGTCTATTAACAATAGATCGTCTAGGTAAGCCAAGACAGTTATGCCCTGTGCCCTTAACCTTGCTAGAGGTGGGGCTAGTACCTTTGTGAATACCCGAGGCGCTGTGGCTAGCCCGAAGGGCAAGGCTACAGACTGAAAATGCCTTTGTTCTACTTCGAATCGCAGAAACTTCTGGTGAAGAGGAAATATAGGGATATGCAGATATGTATCATTGATGTCTATGGATGCCAAAAGTTCTCCTCCTTGTAGGATGGAAACAACTGATCTGATCGACTCCATGAGAAAGGAGCGGATCCTCAGGAACTGATTTAGATTCCGTAGATCTAGAATTGGTCTGATATCCCCATTTAGTTTTGGCACCGTAAACAGGTTTGAGTAGAACCCCAAACCCTGCTCTTGTTTGGGAATCTGTATGATTACCCCTTGAGCCAATAATCGGTCTAATTCTTGCAATAGGGATTGCTTTTTCCCTGGATCTCTGGGAACGTTCGATCTCAGAAAACGAGATGGTGGAAACTCTCGAAACTCTAGCTTGTGTCCTAGAGAGACTGTGGAGAGAGTCCATTTGTCCTGAATCTCCCTTTGCCAGACTTCTGAGTACCCCAGAAGTCTTCCCCCCACCTTGGTGAGGGGAGATGCCTCTTCATGATGCGGCCTTGGTATTCTGCTTTGCAGGCTTGCGGCCCCAGGTCTTCCTTTGTGCCTGGGTTTGACCCTGAGGTCTTCCTCTAGAGTCTGACGGCGGAGGCCGTCACCCCTGCCTAGAGGCGGATGTACCTGGCGCAGGGGAAAAGGTGCGCTTAAAGGAAGGACGTCTATATCTTCTTTTAACTGGCAAAAGAGTACTCTTTCTGCTAGAGATTGTCTGGATATACTTATCCAAACTTTCGCCAAATAATCGTTCTCCCTTAAAAGGAAAACTGGTTAAAAGATTCTTGCAAGGCGCTTCAGCTGACCAACCCTTTAACCAAAGGGTTCTTCACATGTGAACTAGCACGAGCACAAGGCGAGAAGCCTGATGAATAGAATCCTTCATAGCATCTATGGCAAAGCATAATGCTCTAGGTAGTTCTGCCAACTCCTGGGCATGTTGTGCAGGGAGCTCGTTAAGAGCATCTGTGAACTGGTCCTTTAAGGACTGACAGATGCCTATAGCTGCAATTGCAGGTTGAGTCACGCTCTCTGCTAAGGAAAAAGAGGTTATTAACAGGCCTTCCAACTTCTTATCCGTTGGATCTTTAAGCATAAGCGCATTGTCCACTGGACAAGTTAAACTCCTATTCACATTGGAAATCGCAGCGTCAACTGCAGGAACTTTCCATCTTTTTGTAAACTTCTCCTCCATAGGACAGAGAACTGAGAATCTCTTTGGAGCGGGAAAATGCTTATCTGGATGATCCCATTCGGTATAAATAAGCTTTTCTAGTAAAGCGTGGACGGGAAATGCATGCAATTGTTGCACAGGCTTGAGGGAACCCAAGGAGGAAACCGGACCTTCAGCTAGCTCTGTTAGAGGTAACATGAAAGCAGAGCGAACCATTTCGATAAGGTTCTGAACTTCAGTTTGTGAAACTGACACATCAAGAATTGTTTCCTCAGCAGAGGAATAATCGGCTTATCTTTCCTCCAAATTATCTGAGGGAGATACCTCATCTTGTTCCCACAATTCCCTTGGACCCTCCACTGTTAAAGAATTTAAAGTGGGGTTCCACCCAAAAAAAAAAAACTACATGAAAAATCCTAAAAAAAAATACAAAAAAAATGTGGATATTTTTTTTTTACTTACCTCTAAATGCCTGTTGCTAGGTAGTCCCTCGTTGTCTGCCTCTTCCAGTGCCTGGACTGGTGACATCACTTCCCCCTCGGCACAGGAAGGGCTCAGCTCTACTCCCTCCCTCCTGTCAATCATATAGTTACATAGTAGGTGAGGTTGAAAAAAGACACACGTCCATCAAGTCCATTACAGGTCCCAGGTGACTGAGCGGCCAATCACGGCGCACGGCGCCGCTCGCGCATGCGCAGTGGGTGCCAGGCTGTGAAGCCACAGCCCGGCGCCCACAGTTGCAATGCCGGTGCCGCTGAACGGAGGGGGAGACGAGCGGGGCTTCAATCCCTCGCATCGCTGGACCTTGGGACAGGTAAGTGTCTAATTAAAAGTCAGCAGCTGCAGTATTTGTAGCTGCTGACTTTTAATTTTTTTTTTTTTTTAATGGACCTCGGGTGGAACTCCTCTTTAAGTGTCGGGGCAAGTCCTCCAGGCAGATTGAACAGGGAAGCATTTGACAAATTCCAAGGTCCCATACTCTACAAGAGTGCAAACCTTGCTTTGTTGACAATATTATCATATTATCATTGCTGGATATTGGTACAACATATGTTGACTGGTTCTTTTATGTACAGATCAAAGGTTGTCTTTTGGTCTGCTTATAACGTCATATGATAAGCTCATCATTGTACTGCTTTTACTTCACGGCCAGGTCTATGGCAGCCTAGGCTTAGAGGAAGTGGGTTGAATGATGCTGGCTATGATTAGGCACAGAAAACTGAGAACATCTAGTGGCATAAAAAAGTACTGTATAGACAGCTGCTGGTTAACCGCTTCAGCCCCAGAAGATTTCCCCCCCTTCCTGACCAGAGCACTTTTTACAATTTGGCACTGCGTTGTTTTAACTGACAATTGCGCGGTTGTTCGACGCTGTACCCAAATGAAATTTGCGTCCCTTTTTTCCACAGAAATAGAGCTTTCTTTTGGTGGTATTTGATCACCTCTGCGGTTTTTATTTTTTGCGCTATAAACAAAAAAAAAAGAGCGACAATTTTGAAAAAAAAAATCAATATTTTTTACTTTTTGCTATATATTAAAAAAATGCCCAAAAATAAAAAACAGAAATAAAAATTCTTCATTAGTTTAGGCCAATATATATTCTTCTACATATTTTTGGTAAAAAAAAAAAAAAAATCACAATAAGCGTATATTGATTGGTTTGCACAAAAGTTATAGTGTCTGCAAACTATAGGAAAGATTTATTGCATTTTTATGGCATTTTATTTATTTATTTTTTTTCATACTAGTAATGGAAGTGATCTTCAATTTTTAGCGGTACTGCAACATTGTGACGGACAGATCGGAGAATTTTGACACTTTTTTGGGACCATTGGCATTTATATAGTGATCAGTGCTATAAAAATGCACCGATTACTGTGTAAATGTCACTGGCAGGGAAGGGGTTAACCCTAGGGGGCGATCAAGGGGTTAATTGTGTGTTCCCTCAGTGTGTTCTAACTGTGGGGGGATAGGATTGACTAGGAGAGAAGACATATTTTTCCTACGTAGTAGGAACAAACGATATGGCTTTCTCCTCTGACAGCACGGGGATTTGTGTGTTTACACACACAAATCCCTGTGCTGGCACTCGTGCACGTGATTGCGCGTGGCCGGCGGTGATCGTGCCTGCCGGCCACGCGCTTTGGGTCCCCCGCCATGCAGCGGGTGCATGCGCGCTCTCTGGTTGCCGAAAAAGGGTAGGGATTTCGCCCAGGAGAGCCATTGTGCCGCAGTATATCTGTGTGACATGGTCAGGAACCGGTTAAAGATGAATATTGCAGCAGAACTGGCTTTTTGTATTCTATATCTTTTTCTATGAAAATAACAAACATATTATACTTACCTGCTATATTGCAGTGGATTTGCACAGAGCAGCCCTGATCCTTCTCTTCTCGGGTCCCTCTTCTGTGTTCCTGGCTCTTCCCTCCGGTCAAGTGCTCCCACAGCGAACAGCTTGCTAAGGGGGCACCCGAGCTGAGTCACAGCTCCATGTGTCTAATTAGACACAAAGTTGTGGCCTGGCCCTGTCCCCTCTCTCTCCTGGTTGGCTAACTGACTTTGACAGCAGCGGAGCCAATGGCGCAGCTGCTGTGTCTCAGCCAATCAGGACAGAGAGTCTCTGATGGCTGAGACACTCGTGGACATCACTGGACAGAGATGGGGCTCATGTAAGTATTACTGGGGCTGAGGGGGGCTGCTGCACACAGAAGGCGTTTTATCTTAATGCATAGATTGCATTAAGATAAAAAACTTCTGACTTTACAACCCCTTTAAGTCAAGGACTGATGTAGATGTATGTTATATATGTAAAGCAATGTGTTAATTGTCAGCACTATATAGTTACATTATTATTATTTTTATACATATAGCGCCAACAGTTTGCGCAGCACTTTACAACATGGGGGCAAACAGTACAGTTACAATACAATTCAATACAGGAGGGATCAGTGGGCCCTACTTGTTAGAGTTTACAGTCTAGAATGGTCAAGTGGAACAAAAGATAACAGCTGTGGGGGATGATCAGATGAAGAAAATAAAAAATAAAGTTGTTAGGTGTGGGTAGGATAGGCTTCTCTGAAGAGGATTCGTCTAAAAGCTAATAGAGTAGAAGATAATTGGACAGATTGGGGTAAGGAGTTCCATAGGATTGGAGAGGCTCTGGAAAAATCCTGGGGAGGCGAGCATGGGAGGAGGTGATGAGGGAGCCAGAAAGCAGGAGGTCTTGAGAAGAACGAAGAGAATGATTAGGTTGGTATTTTGAGACTAGGTCAGTGATGTAGCTGGGGGCAGAGTTGTGGATGGCTTTGTAAGGAGTTGTTAGTATTTTTAATTTAATTTGTTGGTTGAGCGGAAGCCAGTGGAGGGATTAACAGAGAGGAGTAGCAGACAGAGCGACTGGTAAGGTGGATGAGTCTGGCAGCAGCATTCATGATGGATTGAAGGGGGGATAGACTATGTAGAGGTAAGCCAATGAGGAGGGAGTTGCAGTAGTCGAGGCGAGAGATGACCAGGGAGTGAATAAGCGCTTTGTTGTGTCATTGGTTAGAAAGGGGCATATTTTGGAGATGTTGCGGAGGTTGAGGTGGCAAGATTTGGGCAGTGATTGGAGGTGGGGCTTAAAGGAGAGTTCAGAGTCCAAGATTACACCTAGGACCTTGGCATGCAGGGATGGGCTTATAGTTGTGCCATCGATTTTGACAGAGAGATCAGCGGAAGAGGTATGTGGGGGAGGAAAAATGATAAGTTCGGTTTTGGATAGATTAAGTTTGAGGAAGTCGTGTGACATCCATACTGATATATCTGATAGTAAATTAGTGATACATGAGGAGACTGAAGGAGTGAGCTGAGGGGTAGAGAAATAGATTTGAGTGTTGTCAGCATAGAGATGGTATTGGAAGCCATGGGAGGCCATCAGCTGACCCAGGGAGGAGGTGTAGTTTAAAAATAGGAGAGGTCCAAGAACAGAACCTTGGGGGACCCCAACAGAGAAAGGAAAAGGAGAGGGGGAAGAAGAATTGTAAGCAATTCTAAAGGTGTGGTTGGATAAGTAGGAAGAGAACCAGCGAAGAGTACAGTCACGGAGGCCAGAGGTGCAGAGTTTTTTGAGGAGGAGGTGGTGGTCAACTGTATCAAAGGCAGCAGAAAGGTCCAAGAGTAGGAGTACAGAATAGTATCCATGTGTTTTGGCTGTTAGTAGATCGTTTGTTAGTTTTAGGAGAGCAGTTTATGTGGCGCGTTGAAGACAAAAATCAGACTGAAGGGGATCAAGCAGGCAATTATTATCAGCAAGGTGGTCGCCCAGTCTGTTGTAGACCAGACGTTCAAGGCGTTTGGATAAAAAGGGGAACAAGGAGATGGGGCATAGGTTGTTCAGATTGGATGGGTCCAGTGAGGGCTTTTTAAGTATGGGGCTGACAAGTGCATGTTTTAGAGAGTTGGGGAAGATGCCAGAAGAGAGGGAGAGATTGAAGATGTGGGTTAAAGAGTGTAGAATAGAGCCAGAGGGTGAACATAGCATTTGCGAGGGAACAGGATCCAGAGGACAGGTGGTAACATGGGCGTCAGCAAGTGGTTTAGCAATCTCGTCTATAGTGGTGGGGTTGAAAGAGGGAAGTAATGATTGTATCTGTGGGCATGAAGTGTAAAGCGTTGAGGGTATCTGAACAATAGAGATCTCCTCATGAATTGTATCAATCTTCTGTTTGAAGTGATTGGCAATCTCCTGGGCAGTGAGTGAGTTGGTGGGTGGAGGCAGTGGAGGATGAAGTAGAGAGTTGAAGGTAGAGAAGAGTTAATGGGGATAGGATGATAAGGTGTTAATGAGAGAGATAAAATAGGTCTGCTTGGCAGTGAGGAGGCAGGAATAGTATTTTTGGAGGGCAGATTTATACTGGCTGAAATCTTTCTGGGACTTCGTCTTACGCCACAGGCGCTCAAGTGCATGGCTGTGTTTTTTCAGACTTCTAGTGTCATCTGTTTGCCAAGGTTGAAGGGGAGGGGGTCTGATTCTGTGTGTAGTGAGAGGGGGCAGTGTGTCCAGTGAGGCTAGAAGTGAAGTGTTGTAGACAGAAGTGGCTAGGTTGGTGCAGGACAGGGGTGCGATTTTGTCATAGAGGTGGTCAATAGCAGAGTAGAGAAGAGAAGGGCTGAGATGGTGTAGGTTTCTATGGGTAACCGCTAGGCGGTTGGAGGGAGAGGAGGTGGAGGAGAGGGCGAGAGTGAAACTAATAAGGTAGTGATCAGAGAAAAGGTAAGGATAGTTGCAGAGGTTGCACGGAGTGCATAGGTGGGAGAAAACCAGGTCAAGGGTATTGCCTTCAGAATAAATAGAAGCATGTATCCATTGCTTCAGGCCAAAGGAGGAGGTTAGACTGAAAAGTTTGGAAGTAGCAGGAGTGTTAGTATCATTAGGGATGTTAAAGTCCCCAAGAATGATATTGGGGGTTTCAGAAGAGAGAAAGTAGGGTAGCCAGGCAGAGAAGTCATCAAGAAAGGTTGATACTGGTCCAGGCGGCCGGTAGATCACAGCTATCCTTAGAGAAATTGGGGAGAAGAGAGGAATGCAGTGCGCCTTAAATGAGGAGAGTGACAGAGAGGGAGGTGGGTGAAGTACCTGAAAGGTGCTATGTGGGGCTAAAAGGATTCCAACACCCCCTACTTTGTGTCCACTGGGTCTGGGGAGTGAGTCCAAAGAAGACCATCGTGGGATAGGGCAGCAGAAGGTGCAGTGTTGGATTCATGAAGCCAGGTTTCGGTAATGGCTAGTAGACTAAATGAGTTAGCGATAAAGAGATCATGGAGAGAGGCGAGTTTGTTACAGACAGAGTGGGCATCCCAAAGGGCACAAGAGAAAGGGAGTCTGGTCTTGGGAAGAAGAGAAATGGGAACTAGATTGTGTGCATTACGGCTGCAGCCAGAGGGTGTGGGGTAATAGGTAAACTGAGTACAGTTAAATGAAGGAGGCCCAGGGTTTGGGGATACATCACCAAAGGCTAGAATAAGCAGAAGGGTGAAGGAAGTAATGTGGGAGTGTGATTTATATGAAGGCACATGCCCCAGTGTTCTGGAGTTTTTTTGTGCATGTGGATTTAGAATTAGCAGGAGTTGGCGAGTGCAGTAATAGGGAGAGGGCAGAAGGGAGGGTGATATTTATAAGGTGAGGTGGAGGAGAGGTGTGCAGGAGAGTTAGTTTAAGGATAGATGACACATCTGTCAGAAGGAGTGGTAGGCAGTGCATTTTAAAAGGAGGAGGAAGAGCCGAAGGTGTAAACAAGGTCACCTGTAGTCTGTGTGGTATTTTTCAAGGTGTTTTCTTGTGTTCCTTCGCTTTATGCATTTGCTGCAGTGCAGAGTCAGAAATGCTCCCACTTATAGAAATACCCCCACTTTGAGAAAGAACCCGAACTGCAAATATGCCACCCCTTGGCAAACGTGCCTTTCCCAAGAGATGCTTACATACTGCTAGGGATAGTGATGGGTGCTTCTAATTACTAATCAGGGAGTTAATAAAAAATGGCTGGCTATGCAGAGCAAAATTCGCACTTCAGAAACAGACTTACAAGTGGACAGCTAATAAAAATAAGAAAAGGCCATAATTTAAGGTAAGGCATAGGGAGGAAACACAAACAAAAACAAAACCAAAGCAATGTGGACAGTTTACAGCTGGTTAAGCAAAGTAGCATACAAGAGTTAAAAGGCATAAGGAAAACACTTTTCAATATTGTGATTAAAGCTGGAGTGGAGATGCTTAGTCGGGTTGAAAAAAAGACACAAGTTAATCTAGTTCAACCAATAATAAAAAAAAAAAAAAATCATGCAATCTCATATACACAATCCTATACTCACAGTTGATCCAGAGGAAGGCAAAAAACCCCAGCAAAGCATGATCCAATTTGCTACAGCAGGGAGAAAAAAAAATTAATTCCTGATCCCCCGAGAGGCAATTGGATTTTCCCTGGATCAACTTTACCTATAAATGTTAGTACCCAGTTATGTTATATATATATTTAAGGAAAGAATCCAGGAAAAATAAATACTTAAAACAAATATATGTACATTCGCTTTGCTGCAATGACTTATTTTATATGCCATGCTGTACATTCCCTTTTCTGTACCCCCTCATTCCGTATGCTGTGCTGTACATTCCTTATTCTGCACGCCCCAATTCCGCATGCCATGCTGTACTGTACATTCGATATTCCTTTCTACCCCATTCCATATACAGTGCCTTGCAAAAGTATTCACTCTGCTTGGCATTTTTCTTGTTTTGTTGCCTCACAACCTGGAATTAACATGGATTGTTTGAGGATTTGCATCATTAAATTTACAGAACATGCCCACAACTTTGAAGATTTTTTTTTTTTATTGTGAAGCAAACAAATAGGACTAAATAACAGAAAAAGATAGCTATTCACCCCCCTAAAGTCAATACTTTGTAGAGTCAACTTTTGCAGCTATCACAGCTCCAAGTCGCTTTGGATAAGTTTCTGTGAACTTGCCACATCTTACCACTGGGATTTTTGCCCATTCCTCCTTGCAAAACTGCTCCAGCTCCTTCAAATTGAATGGTTTGCGCTTGTGAACAGCAATCTTTAAGTCTGACCACAGATTTTCTATTGGATTGAGGTCTGGGCTTTGACTAGGCCATTCCAACACATTTACATGTTTCCCCTTAAACCACTCAAGTGTTGCTTTAGCAGTGTGTTTGGGGTCATTGTCCTGCTGGAAGGTGAACCTCCGTCCTAGCCTCAAATCACACACAGAGTGGTACAGGTTTTGCTCAAGAATATCCCCATAATTAGCACCATCCATCTTTCCCTCAACTCTGACCAGTTTCCCAGTCCCAACTGCTGAAAAACATCCCCACAGCATGATGCTGTCACCACCATGTTTCACTGTGGGGATGGTGTTCTTTGGGTGATGTGATGTATTGGGTTTGCGCCAGACATAGCGTTTTTTTTGATGGTCAAAAAGTTAAATTTTAGTCTCATCAGACCAGAGCACCTTCCTCCATACATTTTGGGAGTCTCCCACATGCCTTTTCATGAACTCAAAACGTGCCATTTTGTTTTTTGCTGAAAGTAATGGCTGTCTTCTGGCCACTCTGCCATAAAGCCCAACTCTATGGAGCGTACGGCTTATTGTCGTCCTATGTACAGATACTCCAGTCTCTGCTGTGGAACTCTGCAGCTCCTCCATGGTTACCTTAGGTCTCTGTGCTACCTCTCTGATTAATGCCCTCCTTACCCGGTCCGTGAGTTTTGGTGTGCGGCCGTCTCTTGGCAGGTTTGCTGTTGTGCCATGTTCTTTCCATTTGGTTATGATAAATTTGATGGTGCTCCTAGGGATCATCAAAGATTTGGATATTTTTTTTTTATAACCTAACCCAGACTTCTTAACGACATTGTCCCTTACTTGTTTGGAGAGTTCCTTGGTCTTCATGGCAGTGTTTGGTTAGTGGTGCCTCTTGCTTAGGTGTTGCAGCCTCTGGGGCCTTTCAAAAAGGTGTATATATGTAATGACAGATCATGTGACACTTAGATTGCACACAGGTGGACATCATTTCACCAATTATGTGACTTCTGAAGGTAATTGGTATGAATACATACACACATGCCAATTATCAGTTTTCTATTTCCGAAAAATTGTTTTTCTTATATATATATATATATATATATATATATATATATATATTTATATATACCGTATTTATCGGCGTATAACACGCACTTTTTTCCCCTTAAAATCAGGGGAAAATCGCGGGTGCGTGTTATACGCCGATCCCCTGCGATCCTGACCTGTCAGAACTAAATAATCGCTGACCGCGATTTGAAAATGGCGCTGCCGGCGCCGAAATACACAGTGCCGGTCCTCGGCTCTTCTCGGCGGCTTTCGGTTTCACTCGAGCGCCGCCCGAACCTAGCCGAGTATACTCGGCTAGTTTCGGATAGCTCCGCTCACCGTCCGAGTGGAAACGAAAGTAAACGAGAGCCGCCGAGAAGAGCCGAGGACCGGCTCTGTGTATTTCGGCGACGGCGGCGCCATTTTCAAATCGCGGTCGGCGATTTTGAAGCTCACAGGCTTCAGCAAGACTGCACTGGGGCAAGGCTGGAGTGGGGCAAGGCTGGACTGGACACTGGGGAAGGCTGCACTGACATGGCTGCACTGACTTGGCTGCACTGACTTGGCTGCACTGACATGGCTGCACTGGCAAGGCTGCACTGACATGGCTGCACTGGCAAGGCTGCACTGACATGGCTGCACTGGGCAAGGCTGGACTGGGGCAAGGCTGCACTGAGAAGGCTGCAATGATGGGCATTTAAATGTAAGTTTTTTTCCCTTCAACTTCCCTCCTAAAAGTTTTTTTTCCTTAAAATTCCCTCCTAAATTGAGGTGCGTGTTATACGCCGGTGCGTGTTATACGCCGATAAATACGGTATTTCTAATTTTACTTCACCAACTTAGACTATTGTGTTCTGATCCATCACATATAATTCAGATGAAAACAAACATTGAGCTAAAGGCTGTAATTTAACAAAATAGGTAAAAAGCCAAGAGCGGTTTAGGAGATATCCCCTGTACATGCGCACTGAAGCAAACTAAAGCAAAGGCACGTACGTACCGTTGCTTCAGTTAGGCTGTGCCGTTACTGGCGGCTCCCATGCCCATGCGCGAGAGTGACGTCATCGCGGTTCCGGCCAATCACAGTGCCGGTGCCCGTGATACCCGGAAGTTACTCTGGGAGTGATGTCGCCAGCCGGAGCGGTGAATGAGGACCGCTGCAGGGGCTTCGATCTAAGGTAAGTAATACAGAATGAGCTAGTATGCTATGCATACTAGCTCATTATGCCTTTGTCTTGCAGGGGTTTTTTTTGGGTTTACAACCACTTTAACTCTTTGTGGAATGCTATACATTTGTTATTTTACACTGCCTCACTTGCTGTGCTATACACAAAGCTGTACCTCATTATCAGTCCTTCATCACTTGCCATGGCAGTTAGGG
This sequence comes from Aquarana catesbeiana, assembly GCF_042186555.1. Taxonomy (NCBI): domain Eukaryota; kingdom Metazoa; phylum Chordata; class Amphibia; order Anura; family Ranidae; genus Aquarana; species Aquarana catesbeiana. Next base: position 143,969,034 of record NC_133326.1, read on the forward strand.
TTGTGCTTACAATACATTTTTGACAATTAGTCTAAATCATTAGTAACGTTCAGTATTTTGTCGCTAAGGCTCTAAACATAACTTGAAAATAAACTGTTTATATATATATATATATATAAGTATATATATATATATATATATATATATATATATATATATATATATATATATATATATATATATATATATAACTATATATATATATATATATATATATATAACACATATACACACACACACACACACATACATGTACACACCCTTGTTAAAATGTCAGGTTTCTGTGATGTAAAACAATGAGAGAAAGATCATTTCAGAACTTTTTCCACCTTAATGTGACCTATAAACTGTACAGCTCAGTTGAAAAACTGCAATAAATTGGCAAGTCAGACCTCTTTTTAAATATTGAAAAATACCTGTCCTGTTATCAAAATAGGCCCTGATGTTGAGCAGAGGTCTTTTGTTCCATTTTTACAACTTGCTTGGAGCAATTATATTTTTTATAGTGCGTGATTTTCTAAAGGTTATTTGAGGCTTGGGAGGAAGCCGTGTAAACAAGGCATTTCCCTGTTCTGCCTAGTAACATGTCATGTTACTGCCTAGTAACATGACAGAGATCTTCTGTTCCCTGTCATCAGGAATAGTGATCTCTGTCATGTCAGTGGTAGCCCATCCCCCCTACAGTTAGAACACGCTGAGGGAACACACCTAACCCCTTGATCGCCCCCTAGTGTTTAACCCCTTCCCTGCCAGTGACGCTTATACAGTAATCAGTGGCTATTTTTAGCTCTGATCGCTGTATAAATGTCAGTGGTCCCAAAATAGTGTCAAAGATGTCCGATCTGTCCGCCGCAATGTCGCAGTCCCGATAAAAATCGCAGATCACTGCCATTACTTCTAAAAAAAAATAATAATAAAAATCCCATAAATCTATCCCCTATTTTGTAGGCGTTATAACTTTTGTGCAAACCAATCAATATACACTTATTTCAATTTTTTATTCCCAAAAATATGTAGAAGAATACATATCAGACTAAACCGAGGAATTCTTTTTAATTTTTTTATATTTTTTTTTCGGGGATATTTATTATAGCAAAAAGTGAAAAAAATATTGCTTCTTTTTCAAAATTGTCGGTCTTTTTTTGTTTATAGTGCAAAAAATAAAAACCACAGAGGTGATCAAATACTACCAAAAGAAAGCGCTATTTGTGGGAAAAAAAGGACATCAATTTTGTTTGGGTACAGCATCGCATGACCACGCAATTGTCAGTTAAAGCAACGTAGTGCCGTATCGCAAAAAATACTCTGGTCATTAAGGGGGTAAAATCTTGTGGGGCTGAAGTGGTTAATAGATCAAAAAGAAACAGTTGTGGTTTCCTATGACTGCAGTAAATTACTACCGTTGTATTGTAGCACACCAGAAGCTTCACTTTGCTTGCCTGTGTGCCAGTTCCCCATCAACAAATACATGTTTTACCCAATTTTTAATCCGAGTCTGAGTGAGTGAGGGCTGGAGGAGTGGAGACCAGAGAAAAGCTTTCCTCTTTATTTGACAACCTCATTCACCTTCATCTCTGAAGCCTTGTTACAGTGGGAAAAATAATTATTTGATCCCCTGCAGATTTTGTAAGTTTGTCCACTTACAAAGAAATGAAGGGTCTATAATATTTATCATAGGTGTAGTTTAAATGATAGAGACAGAATATCAACCAAAAATCCAGAAAAAAAACACATACAACACATTTTATAAATTGAGTTGCAGTTCAGTGAGTAAAATAAGTATTTGATCCCCAAGCAAAACATGACTTGGTACTTGGTGGAGAATCCCTTGTAAGACGTTTCTTGTAATTAGTGACCAGGTTTGCACACATCTCAGGAGGGATTTTGGTCTACTCTTTTTTTTTTTTTTTTTTACAGATCTTCTCTTCTCCTCTCTTCTCTTAATCCTTAAGTTTTCTTGGCTATCGCTTGGAAACTCAATGTTTCAGCTCCCACCATAAATTTTCTATAGGATTAAGGCTAGGCCACTAGTGCTTCTTCTTGAGCCACTCCTTTGTTGCCTTTGCATTATGTTTTGGGTCATTATCATGCTAAAAGACCCATCCATGACCCATCTTCAGTGTTCTGGCTGAGGGAAGAAGGTTCTCATCCAAGAATTTACTATACATGGCCCCATCCATTGGCCCCTCAATGTGGCAAAATTGGTATATACCTTTAGCAGAGAAACAGCCCCAAAGCATAATGGTTTCCACCTCCACGCTTGACTGTAGGGATGGTGTTCTTAGGGTCATAGTCAGCATTTTTTCTTCCCCCAAACACGGCGAGTCTCCCTCCTCAAGAAGGCACATGTACGGTGTCAGGGAAAATCTAAGCTTCTCCCTATAAGCATATAATTTCTTTGCGCTTAAAAGCACAAAAAGCTCTCTTATATAATGCCGGGAAAGCGCGCTCATTTATCTCTCCAAGTAACACAAACAGACGTTGGTATCACTTCAAGCTCCGTGTAAAATCCTGAACAGGTAGCCAAGTGGCTTTTATTTATACTAAACACATGGATAACAAAAGAGGCTGCTGACTTCAGAATCAGCCAATCAGACACTTGTATTCATTCAAAAGAACCAATGACACACATGCATATAATCAAATATAAAAGCAGTAGTGACGAGTGCAGACGGTGGTGTGCAAAACCATGCAGCAAGCACATGGCTTTGAACACAGCCGTGTGCACACTCCCACTGCTACCAGTGATGCGAGCCGTACTATACCATGGCCCAGTGGGCCATAATATTGTATGATTATACTATGGTTCCCAAGGTACGCAAACTTGTTTACTTAGGAGTTGAAATGCAGTCGCCATGGAGTGGCCAGTTCCTTGGAGAGACATAAACAGACATCCTTAAAAAGGTAAACAGATCCGCCGTGTCCACGGGAAGGTTTCCGCATCCAATGGTCTTCCACCAGCATCTGTATGTGCGAATACCCTCACATGAGAGTATTGCAGCAAAACAGACACTGGGGGGCATCTGACAATATACATAAATAAAATTTTCCACAACAGCTCCTCCTCTTTGTCATATCCTCCCATGTGTCCCTCGATGAATCTTGATCTTCTTCTTACACCTGGAAATGTATCAGTCCTTACAGTCCATATGAGTCCATAAAAAAGGAAAATGCGGCTTGACTTGTAGATTCTATTCTTCAGGAGGAATGACTTATAAGGAGGACACGACATGGTGAGCTGTAGTAATCGCCAGTCGATCTGGGATCCTCTGTGTCTCCTACGTGGGCTGGGCTTCGGGGCGTCTCATCTCGGTGAGGAAGATGTGGTCATCTGCTCTGGCTCTGGTCACGCGTCCAATCAGGCAACAGGAACACCTCATCACGACATATAGAAGGAATAGAAATAAAAACAACATGAGTATATATACCCCTACTTCCTTCAACCATGATCCGATGGAAAATAAAAAATCCCCCAAGTTTCCCAAACCCTTAAAAGGATTCCAACCTTCACCAGCTATAGCTCTGGCTTTGCCTTGTAGGGATCTAAACCTTATCCATATGGGCCTGAACTTTGTCACTACTATCCCTGATCCAGATATAACAATCTTTACTTATGAATTCCCAGAAACCCCCTTGGACTGTGGGAACTTCCTTGTAGCTTCAACCGTTACATGAAACATCCCATCCTCAATGGATGAGAAATTGTTCAAGCGTTTCATAAGCTCAAGCCCCCACCGTGTACAAGCAATTCCCTTCCAGCTGTCCCTGCCATTCTTACCTTCTCTCGCGCCATCAGATCCTCACGATCGGCCATGACATAAGATGCTGGGACGAGTTTCATCAGCACACATGAACCTCTTGCCTTACGGGAAATTACCTTATAAGCTGTAGATCCGCATTAATACCAAACTTCAGTTGTAGCACACTTGTGGGCTACCTAGTTATCCCGATACCAAAGCTGGCAAGAACCAGAGCTATTGTTAAAATTATAATTAATTTTACCCTCTATGAATGTTCTGTTAAGTTCTTTTGACAGGTGTCTGTTTGGATTTTACTAGTCTGTCAAAACTCCTCACACCAATATGAATGTCACGTAGCATGTACCGCCGTCATCGCTGGGGCACTAGTAGACCCGACCATGTGTCCTGTTCTCTTTCTTAGCTAGTTGGGATGCTTTTCATCGTTACCCTTGCCAAAATTTATTAAACAAAAAAATATAAATGAACAAAGATATTCCTCTACTCTTTTGTGGTTGATCCGCTTCTTGCAGTGTCTGGCGTGGTCTCATCCCTCAAGCTTCTTTACAATGACCCAGTCACCTGGTTGGAAAGAATGGAAACTGGTTATTGTGTCAGGGTCCAGGATGGACTCGTAAACCCTGTGGTGGACCTTTTGAAGTTCATGTTACAGTGATTGCACCCACCGCATCAGCTGAGAATGTAGTTGACAGCTAATGAGGAAAGTACAATTCTGTTTTTGGTTGACCTTCAAACAAACCTCATATGACAATAACCCAGACATCAGGACTGTGGTCACTGCATAACCTGTGCGTGGCTTACCATCCGGGGTGTAATACCTGGAACCAGTGACAAAAAGGTTCTTAGCATCTGGGATGGGAGCCTACTTCACCAGACTGCTGCTTGCTGATTCAAATTCCATCAAAGAAAGACGGTCTTGGCACAAACTTGGTTAGAATTAGAGCGGTTAGTATTATTGGTTTGAAAATGTGTTATTCTCACCACTCTCATCCCCCCTTTTCTTCCCTCCTCATTACAAACTGGAGGAAGACATGCAGGGTTTAGAATGGTGCAGAATAAAACAGTGAAATAGCCTATGATACTTTTACCTTCTTATACACCTGTACACACACTTCCAGAAACTCTTTGGACCTGAAAAGATACTTATAAACAAAGGTTATTACTCTATCCTTCAAAGAATGGTAAACAATACAACATTCGTGTACATTGGTAAATTGTCACTGACATTCCACAAAACCGATAATAACTAAACCCCCTGTAAGTCTTAATTTCACGTTTTTACTTAAAATACAACAGCCGCGACACGCAAGAGGGCTGTCGCGGTAGGTTCAAACATCTTGTTACCACATACAAACAATGAAACAAAGACAAACATTTAGATACAAATGTGGGGGAGATATTTTATAGTTCCCAAAAACGAAAAAAAATAAAAACGACCAGATGGAATGCTGCCTTCATTCTTTTAGCGATAGAAAAGAATACAATTTGAAAGGCACGAGAGCATTTCAAAATCTTTGCATGGACCAGCCACACAAAGTTCAAAAACAGGCCTGTGTATTTTTAATCACACAAATGTATACTACGCATCCATCAACTCACTCAACATTACAGATTTCTGAAGCCGCAGTCGCGCTACATCAACTCCAGAGGGATACCCAAAATAGTATCCTTGGACCACTTATGTCAATCTTTCTGGAGTTTAATGGCCTTTTCCTCAGAACTCAGATTTCATGTATTATGTAGCTGTCTGACTGGGGTGCATGGACGACCTATTGCCCATGACGATTCAAATCGCTTTTTTTGGCGAACTCTGCGTCCAGAGAACCCTGCGCTTTATTTTCGGAGCGATTATGGTTTGCGCCTTTGTCACCATAATCGACCCCCGCATTCCGATTATTCTACACGGCCTGAGCGGGGCTGTTAGCGTACTACTCCTCACGTTTATGCTAATACAATCACGAACTGGAATTCCGACTATTATACACGGCCCGACCAGTCTCACGATATACAGCCCTCTAAACGTGTTCGTCCGACAACTACAAAAACACCATGAAATCCTTCGCTATTCAAAACAAAAACAATCTTATGGCTTCCGTCTGTACCTAGATATTACAATAACTTGGATGCCTCCTGTTTGCTCTCTACCCAAAACTGTATTACAGTATAAACCTTCATTTAATTTAAAAATAAAAATGATTTTGTCTTTCCAAACACAAGTCAAAAGATGCCAAGCCCCTCCCACCAACTTCCTGTTGCATACCTGAGTAGGAAGAGGGAGGGGGAGGGGAAGCCTCAAATAGCTTCATATTTTGTCTATCAAGACATTAGAAAAATCTATGGCTAACATCAACAGATAAAAACTCTTTGTCCCGGAGTGGTTGGAATAAGCCCCCATATTGCAAATGGGAGGGAATCCCCCTTGACTCACATATCCCCTAGGAAAACCAAAAGTTTTGACGGAAATACCACACAACAGTGTAACAAAAAGCCAAAAACTGAAACTCCTGCAAAAAGATGGCTGAAGGAGTTCTTTTTCCTTCCACGGCAGCCACAAAAAAAAATGGCACCATTAACACATGAAATTTAGTTGTTGATCCTGCCAAAATCGAGATTTCTTCACTAGAAACATAAACTTCTTTAAAACAACTGGAATAAAAACTAAATGATTCTACTGGAACTGGAATTCAGTACAAAACCAGAGATATTTCGCTCGAGACTAAAATCAGCAGAAACAAAAAGGCAGTTGCAGCAATTGAAAAATGGTCCACGGCAAAATGGTGAATGAAACCCGGACTACAGAAAAATGGCCGACATTAACAAATGACAAGACAAACCAGGATTTCTTCCTACAAAAACTGACTATACAATTGAAACACCAATTGAGTCACCAATATTAACACTTATCCCTAGACAAACACTTTAGGCTATGTCAATTAGGGCCTATACTGAAATATAGGTATATTTAACGAAACAATATTGGGTGGCACAGTGGTGTAGTGGTTAGCACCCCCGCCCAGCAGCAAAAAGGGCAGCTGGCTTGAATTCCAACCATGACACCACCCGCCCGGTCTCTGCATGTCCTCCCTGTGCCTGCGTGGGTCTCCTCCGGGCACTCGGGTTTCCTCCCACACTCCAAAGACTTGCTGGCAGGCCAATTGGCCTCCATCCAAAATTGGCCCTAGTACATGAATGCAAACCGGGGACCCCGGACTGCGGGCTCCCCGAGGGCAGGGACCGACGTGAGCATACGATGCACGTGTGGAGCCCTGCGCAAACCGATGGCGCTATATGGGTACCTTTAAACTAATATGAGCATCTCAATGAGACACAATGCACAGGGACAACAGCAGACACACACCCACACTCAGGATGGACTGATGTCTCCACTCAAACCCCACGAACCATGCAATTATGTAATATATCCAAAACGCCAAAGTTACATAAAACATGAAAAAAGTCTTAAACAATACACTCTTGTCGCAAATACAACACAATATCTAACTCTGAGAGTTAGAAAGTCAACAGAAACTCCCCCCATGTTATTACCTAGAAACCTGAGACCCCCCACAGGGTGTAAACAGCTCCTATTGTGATGTCCCAACAATACATGGGCACTTGGATATGCGACAGGCATTTCAACTTAAAACCAAACCCTTTAAAAACATTTTTACACTTATGGGGACATGTGACTTGGTCCCATACAAAGGTAAAAATCACAATTCATCCATTTCTATTTCTCATATACATCACAAACATATCACACAGCATACAATTACACAGTCTTCTCAGTCATACACAACATACAATTACACAGCCTGCTCAGTCATACACAGCATTCACTTTAGGTTTGTATTAAATGGGACCTATAGAGGATTTAAATATAGGTGCTTCCCCAAATAATAGACCTACTTACAATGACAAAAGTATAACCTACAATAAAAGTCCCGTCATTATACAGAGAGCGACAAAAAAACAAAAACATAAGGTTCTTTGCCTGGCAGATCTTACCTCATACAGCGGACAGAGAATCAAGATCCCAAACACAGAACAGCAAAAATGTTCAAAAAACTTGAAGTATGGTTGTCTTACCATAGGCCGGCCTTTGCTGGTTCTGGTTCTGGAGGTCTCTTCCCCCTCGAGGTCCGCTGAATTTAGAAGATCTGTTGGCTTCCTTTCTGGCTCGCCATTAATGTCAGGGAAAATCTAAGCTTCTCCCTATAAGCATATAATTTCTTTGCGCTTAAAAGCACAAAAAGCTCTCTTATATAATGCCGGGAAAGCGCGCTCATTTATCTCTCCAAGTAACACAAACAGACGTTGGTATCACTTCAAGCTCCGTGTAAAATCCTGAACAGGTAGCCAAGTGGCTTTTATTTATACTAAACACATGGATAACAAAAGAGGCTGCTGACTTCAGAATCAGCCAATCAGACACTTGTATTCATTCAAAAGAACCAATGACACACATGCATATAATCAAATATAAAAGCAGTAGTGACGAGTGCAGACGGTGGTGTGCAAAACCATGCAGCAAGCACATGGCTTTGAACACAGCCGTGTGCACACTCCCACTGCTACCAGTGATGCGAGCCGTACTATACCATGGCCCAGTGGGCCATAATATTGTATGATTATACTATGGTTCCCAAGGTACGCAAACTTGTTTACTTAGGAGTTGAAATGCAGTCGCCATGGAGTGGCCAGTTCCTTGGAGAGACATAAACAGACATCCTTAAAAAGGTAAACAGATCCGCCGTGTCCACGGGAAGGTTTCCGCATCCAATGGTCTTCCACCAGCATCTGTATGTGCGAATACCCTCACATGAGAGTATTGCAGCAAAACAGACACTGGGGGGCATCTGACAATATACATAAATAAAATTTTCCACAACAACGGTCATACCAATGAACATCTAAATGATTCGGAGAGGGATTGGGAGAAAGTGCTGTGGTCAGATGAGACCATAATTGAGCTCTTTGGCATTAACTCAACTCGCCGTGTTTGGAGGAAGAAAAGTGCTGACTATGACCTTAAGAACAGCATTCCTACAGTCAAGCACAGAGGTGGAAACATGATGCTTTGGGGCTTTTTCTCTGCTAAAGGTACAGGCCGACTTTGTCGCATTGAGGGGCCAATAGATGGGGCTGTGTATTGTAAAATCTTGGATGAGAACCTTCTTCCCTCAGCCAGAACACTGAAGATGGGTCGTGGACGAGTCTTCCAGAATGACAATCACCCAAAAAATACCGCCATGGCAACAAAGGAGTGCCTCAAGAAGAAGCACATTAAGGTCATGGAGTGGCCTAGCCAGTCTCCAGACCTTAATCCTATAGAAAATTTATGGAGGGAGCTGAAACTTCAAGTTGCCAAGTGACAGCCAAAAAACCTTCAGGATTTAGAGAAGATCTGTAAAAAAAAAAAAGAGTGGACCAAAATCCCTCCTGAGATGTGTGCAAACCTGGTCACTAACTACAAGAAATGTCAGTACTTAGTGGAGAAACTGTTGTTGGCAAGCACAAAGTAATGTTTTGCTTGGGATTATTTTACTCACTGAACTGCAACTCAATATAAAATTTGTATCAATTGTTTTTCTCTGGATTTTTGGTTGATATTCTGTCTCTAGCATTTAAAATACACCTATGATAATAAATTATATAGACCCTTAATTTCTTTGTAAGGGGATTTGCAGGGGACCAAATAATTATTTTCCCCACTGTACATGACTATAGATTATCTGCTGCTTCTTAACAATAAAGGTGTATATATTTTAAAAACTGATAATATTGTTGTACATTAAGGATGAGCCGAAAACCCCCCTGGTTCGGTTCGCACCAGAACATGCGAACAGGCAAAAAACGGACGAACACTCGAACACCGTCAAAGTCTATGGGACAAGAACATGAAAAATCAAAAGTGCTCATTTTAAAGGCTTATATGCAAGTTATTGCTATAAAAAGTGTTTGGGGACCTGGGTCCTGCCCCAGGGGACATGTATTAATGCAAAAAAGTTTTAAAAACAGATGTTTTTCATAATGCTTAGAGTGAAACAATAAACATGAAATATTCCTTTAAATATTGTGCCTGGGGGGTGTCTACAGTATGCTTGTAAAGTGGTGCAGTTTTTCTGTGTTTAGAACAGTACCACAGCAAAATGACATTTTCTGGACCTCCCCATGTCAGCCTACTATGGGTCAGCTCTGACCCCTCCAGGACCACCTCTTTTCTAGCCCATAAAAGGGCGGCTGTCTGCCCACACCAGTGTTCTTTTTGCATCCTCACTCTGGACGCCTTTTAAAGTTTATTTTTATTAATTTATTTTTCTCTTCTCCATCCATCCTGTCGGGTTCAGCCTCCCCTAATTCTGAAGACCCCCCCCCCCCCATATAGGCTTTAAATCTCCTGAGGAGGTGGGTTCCTGTGGTGCTGGGATTGTATGGTACAGTACTGGCAGTATAAATGACTGTATATACCTTCGTTAGGCAGGTGCTGGCACTCTCTCCTTCCATGTTTTTGTGTGTTCAGGCAGTGGTTTGGCTCGCTGGGACTTGTAGTTCACCGCCTCCACATGTACTCCTTTCAGGAAGCTCGGAGTTGAGCAGGTGAGGTCAGAAGCAGCTTCCTCTTTGGGTTGCCTAGCAAACACCAGAATGCTGCTGATTTGTAGCAGCCTCTGTCCTCTAGGCTGATCTCACTCTCCAGCTGGTCCATCTGCTACTCTGCTCTGCTCTGGTAAGCCTCCTTCCAGGTCTCTCATTACTTTCTGCTGTGTTAATACTAGAGTATTTTTATTATCCTGTACCTTCTAGGGCTGGGGAATTTTGCCTGCCTGCCTAAGGCCCCTTTCACACTGAGGCGGTTTGCAGGCGGTATTGCGCTAAAAATACCGCCTGCAAACCGCCCCTAAACAGCCTCCGCTGTTTGTTCAGTGTGAAAGCCCGAGGGCTTTCACACTGAAGCAGTGCGCTGGCAGGACGGTGAAAAAAGTCCTGCAAACCACTTCTTTGGAGCGGTGAAGGAGCGGTGTATTCACCGCTCCTAAACCGCTCCTGCCCATTGAAATCAATGGGACAGCGCGGCTATACGAGTGATTTTAACCCTTTTTCGGCCGCCAGCGGGGGTTAAAACCGCACCGCTAGCGGCCGAATACAGCTACAAGAACGACGGTACAGCAGCGCTAAAAATAGCGCTGTTGTACCGCCGACGCCCCCACCGCCCCAGTGTGAAAGGGGCCTAACTGCCTTAAGCACTGAAGATTTGGATGGAAAAGTTTATTTTAATTGTATTTATTTATTTTTTAAAAGAGCACATCCTCTGTGTTTTACAGAGAGAAGGGCCCACTGCTAGATAAACTCCTGCAAAGAGGTTCCAAATCAGCATTCCAGCCTCAAAAGAGTAAAGAAGTCGCTTGCAGCTGGATAAATGCCTGTTACAGCATTCCAGATCTCCCTCACTCGGACCCAAGCCAAGAGAGGTCAAGACATCAGACGGCTTAGGACAATGCTGAGAAAGCACGCCAGCTTAAATGCTACATTAAGCACACAGTCAGGGAAGGGTTAAAGAGTGTTTCAAGGAATCCTGCTCATCCTGCTGTATCTTCACCATCTGCAGATTCAGATCATGTGTTTTCAGTGCGTTTTAACTCTGAAGTCGATAGCGATTCGGATCCATCTGAGGCTGAGATGGTCTCAGAATCGCATACTTTTGATTTTTACACTGGTTCCCCCCTTGGTGGAGGCTGTTAAGGAAAGAATCGTCGCCTCCAAAGAAACAGCAAAGATACCACCCGTATTTAAAGAAATCGTTACCCTCCTTCCCATTTCATTTCTGAAATTAAAAAAGTAATTGACGATGAGTGGGGGGGGGTGGGGCCTGAGAAGAAGCTCAATGTGCATAATGGAGTATCGAAGCTGTACCCCTTGGGACACTACGCCTAAGGTGGATGCTACATTACATATATTCGCCCGCCACATTACGCTTTCGCTGGAGTATTCGTTCTCTTTTAGGGTACCTATGGATCGCGAAATAGACGCAGACCTAAAAAGGTTATATAGTTTGGACAGCAGCCTGCAGACCGGCGGTAGCACTCACTCCTGTGGCAGTAGCACTTAGGCTGGGTTCGCACCTGTGCGTTTTTTGGTGCTTTTTTGCGTTTTGCGGATTTGCACTACCGTCCATTTATCATGGTCTCCTATGGAACACTTTCTGTGGTGCGGTTCTGCGGAATGTGCTGGGAGTGCATGTATGTGAAGCCAGCCTTAGAGTGTGGGTAGCGGAGCTGGTGGATGGCTGTTTGGATGAAAGTCTGGGAAGTGGCAGTTCTTCTCCTTTGCAGACTGCTGTAGAGTTGTAGCTGAAGTGGCTATCGACTAGGTCAAGATGACCGTAAAGATAATGGTTCATTCCGTCACAGCCCGCAAAGCCTTATGGTTGAAGCATTGGTCGGACAATAAGGCTTCTCAGCACAGTCTGTGTTCTGTTCCATTTGATGGGAAGCTACACTTCGTGAAGACTTAGAATCAGCAATTCAGCGGGTTTCCAGCGGCAGATCTGGCCTAATCCCGCAGAAGAGAAAAAGACACAGCAGCCCTTTCGGTTTAACAAGAGATCCAAAGAAGGATTCAGAGAGGCCAGGGCTTACAGACAGTTTTTCAGACAGTGGAGGGGAGCTGGTTAAACCTTCCAGAAACCTTCCAAGCCCAGGGCCAGCAAAGCTCCTGGGGCTGTGTTTCCACTGCTGCGTCCCCAGAGTCGCGCGATTTACACTGCGACTTTGCTCTGCGATTTGTGATGCAATGTCATTTGACCTGTAAAAAACCATGTGAGAACAAATCACACAGATGTCGAAACAAAGCAGTGCAAAAACCTTTTTTGGAGTCGCTGCGACTTAAGTCGCACCAATTAGAACGGGACCATTGAAATACATGGGTTTTGACTTGTCATGTGACTTTGCATGTGTCAGGTCGCACAACAACTCGCAGTAGTGGAGACAGAGCCTAAGGCTTCAAATAAGTCCTTCTGAAGCTGTCTCCGCTTAACCCTCTCAAGTAGGAGCAAGACTAGCCCAATTCGGGGGGGGGGGGGCATTTGGGCGGACAAATTACATGATGCCTGGATTGTAGCCGTCATTCGATCACGTTATCGTCTCGAGTTCAGAACAAGGCCCCCTCAGACCTTGTTCATAGAAACGGGACTTTCTACGGATTTGTAAAGGAGGCAATGTTTGCAAGGATATATAGGGGAGCTGTCAGCAAGGGCCATCCTTCCGGTTCCAAGGCACGAATTGGGTCAAAGAGTATGTTCCCCTCTGTTTTTGGTCCCAGAGGCTTCAGGGGGTTTCGGACCAGTTTTTGACCTCAAAGTCCTGAATTCTTACATGAAGGTTCCACCATTCAAAATTGAGTCATTGGAAACGATCATTACGGTTGTGGAGTCTGGATGGTTTCCATTGATCTGGCGGATGCGTATCTTCAGGTCTCCATAGATGCATCTCACCATCGCTTTCTCAGGCCTTCCGTGGAAGGCTCTCATTTTAATTTTTAATCTCTCTCATTCGGGCTTGACACGACTCCGAGAATGTTTTTAAAGCTACTGTCTGCTGTCGTTGCGACTCTCAGGGCCAAGGGAGTGCAAATATTTCATTATCTAGATGACATGCTACTTCTGGGTCCGTCAAATGAGCTCCTTCTAGTTTATTCTAGTTCACGTGAATTCATCTGCAAAACACTAACTCGTTTCGGTTGGTTGATCAACTTTCGGAAGAGCCAGATGCATTTGACCCAAATGTTGCAGTATTTAGGAGTACAATTCAACACGGATCGGGGTCGTGTTTCTCTTCCTCAGAGGAAGGTCCAGGAGATTCAGGCTCAGACAAAGCAGTGATGGCCAGGCCTTCTATGATGCTGAAGGAATCCATGCAGTATCTGGGGGTTTTATCAGCCACAGTTCCAGTAGTCCCGTGGGTCAGGTGGCGCAGAAGGAGGTTTCAATGCAACTTTCTTCTTCAGTGGGATCATCTGCCAATTCTGATAATCTGGTTGGTGGTCAGTAGCTCCCAATCTTTCCTGCGGAGTTCCGTTGAAGGCCTCAGAACCAATAGTGGTGTTGACCAGTGCCAGTCTGGCAGCCTGCAGGGCACACTGCCTGGGACAGCAGGTTCAAGGCCAGTGGTACTTTTGTGGGGCGAAGAGTTCAAATTTCCTGGGATTGGATGCTGTCAGACGCGCTCTTAGCGTTCCAACCTATGATGCGAGGTCGAGCTGTCAAGATTCTTTTGGACAACAAAACTACGGTGGCTTATGTGTCTCATCAAGGGGGCACAAGAAGTCACCCTCTCCTTCAGGTGGCATGTCAATCTTCTTCTGCACAGAGAAGAATCTCAGCTCTCTTACAGCATCTTAACTCCCAGGGCCTGGCAATGTTTTAGCAGATCGCTTGAGTCAAGGCTTTGGGGATCACAACAAATGGGGCCTCAACCCCAAGTACCTACGCAAGATCTTCAGGGTCTGGGGGACGCCTTCGATAGATCTTATGGCATTGGAGAATTGTCAACTGCCTTGCTTCTTCTCCCGGACCTAGCATCCACAGGCATTGGGTCAGGGTGCTCTGTCCAGGTCTTGGAACTTCCCCTTGGTGTATGTGTTCCCGCTGCTTCCATTGGCTCTCAAAATCCTGCTGAAGATTCAGCGAGAAAGGGTCACAGCAATAATAGTCCTACCTTACTGGCTCAGGGAGCTGTGGTTCCCTCTGGCTTGGAGGATAAAGTTGGGCTCAACAATCCCTCTGCCTCCTTGTCAAAATCTCCTTCTACAGAGTGGGGCCTGACACCCAAACCACAGGAGGATAAAGTTAATGACATTATTACAGGATCGTCAGAACGAATGTAACCTATCACCGGATCTGGAATACTATGGAAAGGGGTTGGGACCTTGGATCTTCTTCAGTATCTAACATTTTGGAGTTTCTGCAGAGTAGTCTCCAAGGGTTAGCTTATAATTCCCTGAAGGGTCAAATCCCTGCCTTGTCGGCTATGTCGTATACAAGATATGCTCTACATCCGTTGGTGATCTGGGCAGCCATAGAAATCAGACCTCTATTGAAATAGTTTTTTCCAAAAGAGGACTTAACACTAGCCTTGGGAACATTGCTGGTTCCTCCGTTTGATCGAGCTTTCTCTTGTTCATTATTTCTTTTAACAGTTTTTTGTTTTTGTTTACAGCTGATGATGAGTGGAGTAGGTTAGACCTGGTCTCTGCAGTTTCAACCTACCTGAAATGGACTAAAGGCTTTGGAAAACAAGATCAGCTGTAGGTTTTCCCAATGGGGCCTAAAAAGGGTATGCCAGCAACATCCAGAGTTGTGTCTTCCTGGTTTGTCAAGACCATGCATATTGCATACAAAACACTAAGCCTTCCTCCTCCTTCAGAGATCAAAGCACATTCAACGAGGGGTATGGCAGCATCCTGGGCATACGCAAAGGTCGCCCCTGAGGTAGTTTGCAGAGCAGCAAGCTGGAGCGTGCCCAACATCTTTTATTAGGTATTACAAGCTTAATATGGCTTGTCCACCTGAGGAAACATTTGGCTCTACAGTTATTACGGCGGCTGTTGCCCATTAAAAAATTTGAGTAGCATTGCATTGAGAGTTTGGCTTATTTTTTGTCTTCCCTCCCTTCTTAATATTGCTTGGTACATCCCATAGTAGGCTGACATGGGGAGGTCCAGGAATAAGGAAAATTGTTATCCATACTTACCGTAATTTTCCTTTCCTGGATCCTCCCCATGTCAGCCGGAGGATTCCCACCCAGTTTATCCATCGCAAGGCGGGGTTTTTGTGAACACTGGTGTGGGCAGACAGCCGCCCTTTAATGGGCTAGAAAAGAGGTGGTCCTGGAGGGGTCAAAGGGGCGGAGCTGACCCATAGTAGACTGACATGGGAAGGATCCAGGAAAGGAAAACTGCGGTAAGTATGGATAACAATTTTCCTTATTCTTAAAAAAAGAAAAGTTATTTAAAACTGTAATGAATTGTCGGGTCTCGGCAATATAGATAAAACTCATTGAAAAAAACAGCATTGGGTTCCCCCCCCCAATCCATTACCACTTTGGGTCTGCTATGAATATTAAGGTGAACCCCGAACCAAAATTTTTTTTTTAAAAATTGCGTGGGGGTCCCCCCAAAATCCATACCAGGCCCTTCAGGTCTGGAAATTAAGGGGAACCCTGCAGCAGATTTTTTAAAAAATGGCGTAGGGGTCCCCCCAAAATCCATACCAGACCCTTATCCGAGCACGCAACCTGGCAGGCCGCAGGAAAAGAGGGGGGGACGAGAGAGTGTACCAGGCCACATGCCCTCAACATGGGGAGGGTGCTTTGGAGTAGCCCCCCAAAAGCACCTTGTCTCCATGTTGATGGGGAAAAGGACCTCATCCCCACAACCCTTGCCTGGTGGTTGTGGGGGTCTACAGGCAGGGGGCTTATCGGAATCTGGAAGCCCCCTTTAACAAGGGGACCCCCAGATCCCGGCCTCTCTCCCATGTGAATTGGTAACTGATTCATTGTACCCCTACCATTTCACACAAAAAAGTGTCAAAAATAGTAAAAAAAGACAGGAGACACTTTGGGACAAGCCTTTTAGTAAAAGATAAAAAATAAAAATGTCCCCGAATGTAAATCCATCTCACGCCGCCCACGAGCCGAAAAAAGAAAAAAAAAAAAGCTGCAACAGCTCCACCTCCACGGGAGGCTCCCGCCAAGTGATTCTTCTTCTGTCTTCTTCTGACAGCTGTTATATAGCTGAGGGTGGGGCCACTCGGTGATGTAAACAGGTGACTCCGCCTTCCTCTGACATCAGAGGGGGGCAGAGTCACCCGTTTACGTTAACGGGTGGCCCCGCCTTCAGCTATATAACAGCTGTTACCGAGAAGAAGCGTCACTTGGTGAGGAAGCCTCCCATGGAGGCGGAGCTGTTGCAACTTTTTTTTTTTTGGCTCATCATAGAGAAGTGCACAGCATACCACTGAGCATTAGCGACATCTAGTATCCTGTTTGAGAACTGCAGTCAATAGGCTAAGCTGAAAGCTGTTGTATCTCCAACACCCTTTCTCAACAGCTAAGGCTTAGTCTGTTAATCTTCTTTGTAAGCCTTGAATGTCTTTCAGCGGTCAGGGTCTTTGTAAGGATATCTTTTTTTTTTTTTTTTTTTTTACCACTTCAGAAAACACTATCAAGAGGCATTTTCAGTTTAACGTTCATTTACTGTCTCCTTCTCGGTTTCACATCATTGTGGTAAATACTTAAAGCTTTATTAAGTTTGCTTTCTTGCATATATTTTTTTTCCCTTTATTAAAACTTTATACAGACAGGTAACAAGAAGATAATTATGTGTTGTCCAAACTCAGTACAGTAAATAAATAGGGGCATAGTAGGGGTTCCATATACCAGCCTACGTATCTAGAAAGGGCCTAGAGGGCTCCCGCACCCAACCCCTACTGCCAGTTCCAGTGTTATACAAAGTAATATATATATCGTGGTTCCTACTTTTTACACCCTCCCCTCCCACCTCCCCTGCCAACACCCCCCTCCCCTACCAAAGTACTTGTAGTTTAATTGCACATCAAAAAAAAAAAGAGGGGGGAAAAAAAAAAAATTCTTTTCCTTCCCTTTTCCCCTTCTTTCCCTCAAACTACTATTATCGATTAGTAGTCCTATTAAAACAACCACTCTATATCACCTATTTCAATCTGAAATTTCATTTCCTTGATGGACTGGCTAAATTGGTACTGTCCCCTGCTCCATTATTTTCTATGTTTCCTATTAAGGGCGGCCCATCTTTTCCAACCACGGCCTCCACATTCTGTCAAATTCCTGGAGATTACCTCTCTTATGCTCCGTACACACGGTCGGATTTCCGACAGAAAATGTGTGATAGGACCTTGTTGTCGGAAATTCCGACCGTGTGTGGGCTCCATCACACATTTTCCATCTGATTTTCCGACACACAAAGTTTGAGAGCAGGCTATAAAATTTTCCAACAACAAAATCCGTTGTCGGAATTTCTGATCGTGTGTACACAAATCCAACGCACAAAGTGCCACGCATGCTCAGAATAAATAAAGAGATGAAAGCTATTGGCTACTGCCCCATTTATAGTCCCGACGTATGTGTTTTACGTCACCGCGTTCAGAATGATCGGATTTTCCGACAACTTTGTGTGACCGTGTGTATGCAAGACAAGTTTGAGCCAACATCCGTCGGAAAAAATCCTAGGATTTTGTTGTCGGAATGTCCGATCAATGTCCGACCGTATGTACGGGGCATTAATGTACTCTATTCTTTCCCTGCAAAGCGTTACATTTACTGTGGCTATCCAATCTTTTACTGTGGGGGGTTCCTTTGATTGCCACCTTAATGCTATCATTTTCCTAGCTTGGAACAAACATCTCAAAATTGTCAGTGTGGTACTCTTCCTCTCCCCCTGTACCCGTCTATACCCCAAAATACATACTATGGCCTCCTTCTTCAATAGGATACCAAAAATGTCTCTCAAGCTATTAATCACCCCCTCCCAGTATCGGAACAGCTTGGGGCATCTCCACAGCATGTGAATGAGATCCCCAGTCCCCCGACATCTGGGACATCCATCATTGGGTCTTCTTCCAAACTTAAAGAGACGTTTAGGTGTATAATAGGCTCTATTTAACAGCATCAAGTGTGAAATCTTCTGCGGGGGGGAGACTGATAGCAACGGTCCCATCTCTAAGATTCTCTCCCACTGTGCCTGGGACAATACTCCTATATCTTCTTCCCATTTAGCTCTTACAGCTTGGAGTAACCCCCCACTATTAACTACATTGCTTAGTTGTCCATAAATCTTAGATATTAACCCCTTAGTGGGGACTACCTGAAGTATACTTTGAAACAGAGGCATTTCTTTCCACTCTAGGGTCTGATCCTTTGAGAGCATGTTCCAGCTGAAAATACGAAAAAAAATACTCTGTGGCAGATCAAATTCACATTCCAACTCTGGGAATTTCTTTAGTATATTACCTGCATAAAGTTGTCTTAATCTTTTAATACCTTGATTTTCCCACTCCTCTAACTTTTCCTATTTTGAAAACTTCCTGCAGATTTTGGTTGTTCCAAATGGGGGTATAATCAGTAAACCCATCATATCTCATCTGTTTTTTAACTGTTTTCCAAAGTTTGATTATCAATTTGATTGTTGGATATTCATAGTGGAACAAATCCGCCTCTAATGCTTCGATTATTGTGTTATGTAAAGCACCTATTAATAGAATTCTACCATTTGGGGTGCCTCCTTCCGGTGCCCCACACCCCACCAGCTGCTGCAATTGAGTTGCTAGGAAATAACACTCCGGGTGTGGGAGGGCAAAACCCCCATCCCGCACCGGTAGCTGAAGCACCCGTAAACGTATCCTGGCTTGTCTCCCTTTCCATATCAGTTCCCTGAAGAGACACTCGATTTTAATAAACCAATTCTTGCATATCCACACTGGAGAATTGTGCAGAACATACAGTAATTGTGGCATCCATATCATTTTTATTAAACTACATCTTCCTGCCACTGATAAGGGGAGACGCTTCCATATACCTATCTTTTGTTTGAATTTCGTCAAAAGTGGGATAAGATTTTTGCTAATATATTGGTTATGGTCCTTCGTCATGACAATTCCCAAGTATTTCAATGCGTCCACGATTACCAGCTGGGGGATTGCATGCACTATTGGCTCGCTTATTGGATCTATAGGTAACAACTCAGACTTTTCCCATCTCCAGACCTGTAAAACTGCCAAATGACTCCACTATTCTCATTGCCTTTAATAATGAGTTGCTCATATCTCCTAGAAAGAGCAAGATATCGTCCGCATACAGCGCGATTCTTTCTTCACCCGTCCTTCTCTGAAAATCAATTATCTCAGAACTCTCTTACGGAGATAGCCAGGGGTTCCATCGCCAGAGCAAAAAGCAGTGGAGACAACGGGCACCCCTGTCTCGTCCCCCTCTCCAACTCAAATCAATCTGAAAACTCATTATTAATTTTTAATCTTGCCTTGGGTCTGTCATAGAGCATTTTGATCCAGCCGATAAAAGAGGGACCAAATCCAAACTTTCTCAGCACTCGCCAAATATATCCCCACTCCACACTATCGAAAGCTTTAGACACATCTAGAGTCAATACTGCTCTTGAACCCTCATTCTCCGTAGGTGATTGTAAATTCAAAAAGGCCCTTCTAATGTTCAAGCTTATGGATCTATTGGCAATAAATCCCGACTGGTCCATATGGACCAGTTTATGGATAACACTGTTTAGTCTAACTGCCAAGATCTTAGCCAAAATTTTGGCATCAGTACATAAAAGACAAATTGGCCACATCCAGAGGGTCCTTCCCATCTTTTTGAAGCACTATGATAGTTGCCTCCAACATTGAGGCAGGCAGGTGACCCCCCTTGAGTGCCCCTCCTAGTGCTTTCAATAACTCTGGAATTAGAACGTCACCATAATATTTATAGGCCTCTATTTTAAAGGCCGTCCGGGCTGGGAGATTTTAGTTTTGCCATACTGGCTATCGCTTGTTGAAGTTCTGCAAGAGTTATTGGGGCTTCTAAAAGATCTCTTTCCTCTTGTGATATGGCCGGTATTGCCAGGTCTCCCAGGAATTCCTCCATCACACCTTCCATTCCTTTTTTCTCGGAGGTATAAAGATTTTTATAATAAATTATATTATAATATAAATATTCAGGGACTATCTTTGAGGTATTTGATAATATATCTCCTCCCATAGATCTAATGGCAAGGATAGTGGATGGAGCAGTGTTAGACCTCACCAACTGCGCCAGCAACTTTCCCACTCTTTCACCCTCTGCCGAAGAGACCTGGCGCTGGAGGAGACACCTAGTCTCTGCCTTCTGCATAACGACTACCTTGTACTCTTGTTGTTTCTATCTAACAATCTTTTAAACAATGAAATTCCGTGCCACCTCTATTTCCAAATTCATTAGTGGGTTTAAGTGACATGCTCATTATAGCCATATCATAACCAACCTAGATAAGTATTTACTAAAAAACACTTTCATGTGTAGTTTAAATGCCATTTTCCTATAAACGTAGCTTTGTGTGTAGGCCTGAATCCAACCTAGGTAATTTCCAATAGTGTATCTACTTGCTGTGAATACTTTACCAAGAATACCACCCCCCTCCCTCCCCTCTTCTACCCCCAACCCCTACACCCACCCCCCTCCCACCCCCCCACCTAACTAGGTGAACCCCCATGGGGTTTGAAGTGACCAATCCCCATGCTACCCGTATCACACGTTTACTCCCACATTTCATTCCCATCTACCACTCCCACATACAGCAACTGTGTGTAACTACCCCCCCCCCCCCCAAAAAAAAAGAGAGAAAAAAAAAAAGATACCTCCTGATATCCTAATATGTCCTATGCATATTTCACCTCTCCCACCCCTCTACAGAATATCTAAAGTTTCTCTTTATTTTCTTCTAGCCACTTCTCCACTCCCGCTGGGGATTAAAAAAACTGGGTTCCCCCAGGTAAAGAAGGGCATAAGACAGCTTCAATTTTTGTAGGGTGCACTTAGACTTCTTTTCCGAAAAGTTCGATCAGCCAGTTTTCTAGGAATGCCATAGGGTTAGCACCCTCACTTTTTTCAGGCAGACCCACCAATCTCACATTATCCTTTGGACTTCTGTTCTCCATCTCATCCATTTGGAGGCCTGCTTAGATATCTGTTCCTTCATCTTTTTCATTTCTTTAATTAAAGGAGATATATCGTCTCCTAACAGGCTAACCCTTCCCTCCAGGGCTGTTGTTCTTTCTGCTGTTTTTTGTAAGTCCTGTCTGACCAGTGTCAAGTCTTCTTTCACTCCCTTCATCTGTTCACAAAGTTCTTTAAGCAAGCTGTTGCATACACTCACTGCCATAAATACATCCATTAAGGTTGGCTCTTTCTCTAGGGGCAAAGTAGAATCGGATGTTACCCCCGTAATTGCATTTTGATCACTCAGCCCCTGACCTTTATTGCTATGAGCCAGCAGTGCTACAACAGATGGCTGCGTCTGGGTCTGGGTCTGGCCCTGGCTTCTCCTATCTGATGTACCCCCCTGTTGTGTTTTAGATTGTGACCCCTTCTTTGGGGGGGTCAAAGCAGGGGAGTGGGCATATTTCTCCATTTTCTCCATATTTCGCTGCTGCTGCTGCCGCCGCCACTGTTTGCTGTGAATTTTTATCCTTGGCGGATCATAAATGCTGCATCATGTACTCTGCAAGGAGCCAATCGCAGGCGGTATACCGGTACAAAAACGGAGAGAAAAAAAAAAACCTATTGCCTTATCTACTCAGTATACCAAGCAATAAACCAGTAATTGAAACGATTAGAACAATGTCCAGCTCCCTGTAAATATACGCACTTCTGTTGAATCAGCAAAAATAGTGTCCCCCAGCAAGCTTCTCCGTTGGTTCTGATTAAGGGACAATACTATAATATCATAATATTAGCTAAGCACAGCTTAATTGCAGCAGCCTCTAAAGTAACCTCTAAGGTCACTGAAGTAATCTCCAGAAAAAAATAGGGCATAAATGGACTTGGCTCAAGCAACATTCCAGCTATTCTTTACACATACCACCCCTATGACGAAAGGGTATCAGAGACTTTGGTAACTAAGGAATTGAATAGCATATAAGCAGTTTAAGCTCCCAAACTTTAACCTCTTGCAACACTTGGGGGCACCCAGAGTCCAACCCCACGGATCCAGATCTCAGAGCTGGAAAAAGCCAGGATTCACACAGCGGCACAATATCACCACGCACAGCCCGTTCATAGTTACTTTGTCTGGTGGAGAGCGAGCGGGTGATGACCTCTGCATACAGCCAACCCTCGCCACGCTCCCACCACTTAACAGATATCTCTCACCGGCGTGTGTGGTATGACGTCACTCCTGGAGCTCTTCAGCGCTCTCAGCCACCCAGAACAGAATGATGAGGATCGGGGAGGACCGGCTTCTCGAGCTCTCTCTGCCGGCGTAAGACACTCCGCCCAGCATCTATTCACAGGGCTCTCACCGATGTGTCTCTAGACTTAGAAAAGGCAGCCGAGGGAGTAGAGGAGGGAGGGAAACACACAGCGTCCTCACTCTCACTCCATACCGCCGCTCATCACGGACCCATCCATCCGGTCACGCCCCCCTCCCCTCGCCTATGTAAGGATATCTGCTGTCATATCCTTGGTTGGGCAATAAAGTAATTCAAGAAGACCTTGCTCTTGAAGATCCCTAAGAAAGTGAAACTTCACATCAATGTGCTTGGTTCTCGAATTAACTCCTTCCATGTGTGCAAGTACAAGGCATCCTTGATTGTCCTCATAGATTTCTGTTGGTCCCAACTGTGATTGACCTAAGGCTGTTAATAACTGTCTCAGCCATATAACTTCTTGGCTTGCCTGCGCTGCAGCAACATATTCTGCTTCAGTAGATGACAGTGTAACAGAGTTGCTTTCTACTAGTCCAATTGATGGCACCACCTGACAGAATAATTAGCCACTGGTAGATTTTCTGTCACTGGTGTCTCCTGCATCCACATATCCTGTTAGGGTGCTTTCATCACTTCGCTGGTAACTTTAACTTGTAGTGTGAAGTCCTTTTAAGATAGCGAATGATTCGCTTTACAGCATTCCAGTCCTTTTTACTTGGCATCAAAACCTTTCTGCATAGGATTCCAACAGTTGCTGCATTGTCTGGCCTTGTAGCAGTAGTAAGGTACAGCAATTTCCCTATTGATTTTCTTTATTGAGTATTAGTAGGTAATGGGTTATCTTGACAATTCATTTCTTTTAGCTAGTTTGTTTCCATGGGAGACTTTACTGGTTTGGCGTCTTCCATTCCAAATGTTTCAATTATTTCTTGTATTTTGTGCCTTTTGGTTCAGAAGAAAGCTGCCATCTTCCTCTCTCTCGATCTGGATACCGAGGTAATTCTTTATGTTGCCAAGATCTTTGGTGTCAAAGTGCTGATTTAGTTTTTCCAGTATTTCTGCTTCATCCCTTTCTTGCTCAAAACAAATCAGGATATCATCCACATAAATGAGCATATAGACCCATCGATTTGCCAATTTCTTTGTGTATAATCAGGGGTCTGCTTTACTCCTTAGAAAGTTTTGATGTGTAAGCACTTCATTTATTTTTATATTCCAAGCCCTGGCTGCTTGCTTTAGACCATATATACTACTGCGAAGTTTGCATACTAGGTCTGACCTTTCTTCATCTTTGAATCCTGGCGGCTGTTCCATGAAAATTTCTTCTGTTAAATCGCCATGTAGAAACGCGGTTTTCACATCAAAATGTTTCACTTGCATTATCCTTATGGCGGCTATTGTCAGTAAAGTCCGTATTGTAGTGTGCTTGACTACTGGTGTAAACGTCTCATCATAGTCCTCTCCGTATTTTTGAGAATAGCCCTTGGCTACTAGTCTTGCTTTGTACCGTTCAATTGTGCCATCTGCATTGTATTTCACTTTAAAAGTCCATTTACAGCCTATGGCTTTCCTTCCGGGTGGTAGTTCTGTAAGTGTCCATGTTTTGGTGTCATGCATGGATTTCATCTCTTCCTCAGCAGCCTTTATCCTTTTAGTTGCTTCTTGTTCTGGAAGTTGACATATGTCTTCCCAGCTCGCAGGTTCGTTGATACTGGCAGTACTTGCTTTGTATGAGAGACGTATAGGTGGTTTACCCTTGTTTTCTCTTGTTGAACGTCTCATTTTTGTGTCTGAGTCTTCTTGTTTCTGCTCTTCAGTGCTGGCTGAGTCTGCACTCACTTCAATTGTTTGTTCGGAAGTTACAGAGATGGGCTGGTCAATGTCAGTTTTCTCTTCTATTCTCGCTTCTACTGTTGTCATTACATTGTCTCTTAAATCTTCAACAAAAGTTATGCTGTTGCTAATGGTAACCTTGTTGTTTTTGGGATTTAGGATTCTGTAACCCTTGACATTGTCACTGTATCCAACGAAGATACCTTCAAATGCTCTGTTCTGGAGTTTGGTGTGTTTTTCTTCAGGTATGTAGATCTGTGCTTTGCATCCAAAAACTCTTAGGTGTTTTACACTTGGCTTCTCATTGTGCCATAGTTCATACGGGGTTTTCTCCACTGTTCTGGAAAGAAGTCTGTTCTGCAAATATGTAGCTGTCATGGCTGCCTCACCCCAGTATTTTTGTGGTAGTCCAGAGTCTGTCAGCATACATCTGATCATTTCAGAGTTCTATTCTTTCTTTCAGCTACTCCATTTTGTTCTGGTGTATACGGGACTGTCTTTTGATGTTCTATTCCATTCTGTTTTAAGTACTCTTGTATCTTACCTCCTGTGAATTCACCTCCATTATCGCTCCGAAGTATGAGAGGCTTCCTCTGAAACTTGTTACTGGTCTTTGTTATATAGTCTTTTTAATTTGTCGAAAACTTCACTCTTGTGTTGCATTAGGTAGGTGACTGTGTATCTTGAATAGTCGTCTATGAAAGTCACTATGTACCTGTTGCCTCCAGGTGTGGGTGGGTTTAGGGGACCACACACGTCACTGTGAACTAAGTCAAGTGGTCTTGAGGCTCTCTTCTGACTGACTTTGGGAAGTGTTGCTCTTGTCGCTTTGGCTTTAATGCAACATTCACACTTAACAGTAACTGGACAAGGGGATACTGTTAGATCCCTTGTCAGATTCCTCCTTTGTAGTTCCTGTATGCATTCTGGGTGTCTGTGACCTAGACGTCTGTGCCATATATGTATACAGTCATTGTGCTTGTATGTGCATAGTCTCACGTTTTCCTTCACTGCGTTGAGGTGATATAGATGATCATACAGCTTGGCACTTGCTATTGTCTTTTTGCCGTTTAGAATAGAACACTTGTCACCTTGGAATTTTATAGTGCGTCCTGTGGCTGTTAACCGGTTCCCGACCGGCTCCTGTACATTTACGTCGGCAGAATGGCACGGCTGCGCAAAGTAACGTACCCGTACCCGTACGTTACTTTGAATTTGCCGCCGTGTGCGTGCGCGCGTGCCGCGATCTCCGTGAGTCGGGTCGCGGGTCCCGCGGACTCGATCGCCGCGGGCATACCCGCGATCGCCTCATAGAGAGGACGAACGGGGAGATGCCGTTGTAAACAGCATCTCCCCGTTCTGCCTAGTGACAAGTATCACTCGATCTCTGCTCCCTGTCATTGGAGCAGAGATCAGTGACGTCACACACCAGCCCATCCCCCTGACAGTTAGAAATCACTCCCCTAGGACACACTTAACCCCTCCCCGCTCCCTAGTGGTTAACCCCTTCACTGCCAGTGTCATTTATACAGAAATCAATGCATTTTTATAGCATGATTGCTGTGTAAATGACAATGGTCCCAAAAATGTCTGACATGTCCACCATAACGTTGCAGTCACAATAAAAAAAATCGCTGATCGCTGCCATTACTAGTAAAAAAAAAAAATTATTAATAAAAATGCCATAAAACTATCCCATATTTTGTAAACGCTATAACTTTTGCGCAATCAAATCAATAAACGCTTATTGCGATTTTTTTTTTTTTTTTAACCAAAAATATGTAGAAGAACTACGGATCGGCCTAAACTGAGGAAAAAAATTTTTTTAATATATTTTTTGGGGATAATTATTATAGCAAAACGTAAAAAATAATGCGTTTTTTTTCAAAATTGTCGCTCTTATTTTGTTTATGGCGCAAAAAATAAAAATCGCAGAGATGATCAAATACCACCAAAAGAAAGCTCTATTTGTGGGAAAAAAGGACGTCAATTTTGTTTTGGAGCCACGTCGCACGACCGCGCAATTGTCAGTTAAAGCGACGCAATGCCGAATCGCAAAAAACGCTCTGGTCAGGAAGGGGGTAAATCCTTCCGGGGCTGAAGTAGTTAAATGCTTCACAAATAAGAGTCCTCCTTCTAGATTAGGAACATAAAGCACATCTTTCACTGGTATGGCTAAATTGTGCCCCGCATCATCCGGGCATACAAGGGTTCCATGCCCATATCCTTCTGCATGTATTTTGCTTCCATCTGCAGAATAAATAGTTTCTTTGTTGTTCAGATTAAGTTCTGTGAAGAAACTTCTATCACTCGTCATGTGACTGGTTGCCCCGGAATCGATGCACCAGCCTTGGCATTTGTTGTTGCCTGTCGTTTTAAATGTGGCATTCCAGTTTCCTTCCCATGGATCATTGATTATGGTTTTGACCTTTTGTTTAGCATAAGAGGGAGGCTAGATGTGTGGGGTAAATCCGCGCAATGAGTTAGGTATTTTGTTGTGAATATGGCTGCTGCCTCTACAAATACAATACCACCTAAGTGGAAAGTATTAGAAAATGGTAAAAAAGCAGGAGTAGTATGGCGCTGCCCTTATGGAGACAAAAAGGATTTTGTCTCTTTATAGTGAACAGTATGTGTTACCTAGTGTCCATAATTTCTAAAGTATAACTTCTAAAAGCTGTGCGTGCCAAAAATAAAATCTGAGACTGGTGCTGGATTCTTGCTATTAAAGGTGAAATTGCAACATAAGGTGCTTCAATTATTCAACAAAAGTGCATTATGCACTTTAAATTAGGTGATGGTTTAGGTATATTGTTGTGGATATGGCTGCTGCCTCTATAGATACAATACCACCTAAGTGGAAAATATTAGAAAATGGTAAAAAAGCTGAGTTTCCGGTCATTTTTTCCCTCCTTTACATACAGTCTTACTTGTCTCTAGGAGATGTCACTGGAAACCTTCCTTATGTCGCATCAGCCACACTGTCTCCCGTTCGAGGCTTTGTTCTGCCTGGGTCGCACCTGGCTGTATGACTTTATCCGGACACTGGGCCCATAACCTGTTGCAGAGTGCGATTGCTAGGTGCAGCGGAGTAAATTCAGATCAGACGTTGTGGAGTAACAGGAACTGACTTCTTTATTGGAACATGACTGGCAAGAAGTACACAGACAGGAAAAGGAAACCAACAAGTACAACACTATACACAGGAAATACAACATATCATAGAGAACTGCACAGCACAGCATACCACTGAGCATTAGCGACATCTAGTGTCCTGTTTGAGAACTGCAGTCAATAGGCTAAGCTGAAAGCTGTTGTATCTCCAACAAATACCCCATAATGACAAAGTGAAAGCAGAATTTTAGAAATGTTTCAATTCATTAAAAAGAAACAATTAAATGATCACATGTACTTATAGAGGAGTTCCGCCCGCCCTTTTAAAAATTAAACGTCAGCAGCTACACATACTGTAGCTGCTGACTTTTAACATTAGGACACTTACCTGTCCTGGAGTCCAGCGATATCAGCTCCTCAGCCGATGTTTACAGGGGGGAGGAGGGGGGCAGAGCTGCTGACAGACATTGCCGTGGCCCGGTTTCCCAGAAGTGGGGACAGGGTACCTGTAAAAAACAAATGTGGCACCGAAGAGGGGGAGGAATCAGATAAGTGGAAGTTCGACTTTTGGGTGGAACTCCGCTTTAAGTATTCAGACTCTTTACTCAGTACTTTGTTGAAGCACTTATGGCAGAAATTACAGCCTCGAGTGCTTTTGGGTATGACGTGACAAGCTTTGCACACCTGGTTTGAGGGACTTCCTGCCTCCCTTCTTTGCAAATCCTCTCAGATTCAGTCAGATTGGGTGGGGACGATCAGTGGACAGCCATTTTTAGGTCTCTCCAGAGATGTTTAATAGGGTTCAATTCAGAGCTAGGCCACTCTAGGACATTCAGAGTTGTCCCTAAGCCACTCCCGTGTTGTCTTGTGTATTGGCTGTATGCTTAGGAATGCTGTCATGTTGGAAGATAAACCTTCAGACCAGCCTGAGGTCCTGAGCACTTTGGAACAGGTTTTCATTGAGGATATCTCTGTACTTTGCTCCATTTAGCTTTCCCTCAACCCTGACCAGTCTCCCAGTTCCTGGCTGCTGAACCCCCCCCCTCCCAATAGCATTATGCTGCCTCCACAATGCTTCACTGTTGGGATGGTATTGGGCAGGTGATGAGTGGTGCCTGGTTTCCTCCAGACATAACATTTTGAATTGAGGCCCAACCGTTCAAACTTAGTTTTATCAGACCAGAGAATCTTATACCTCACAGTCTGTGCGTCCTTCAGGTGATTTTTTGCAAACTCCAAGAGCGCTTTCATAAGATTAAGGAGCGGCTTCTGTCTACCCTCTCTGCCATAAAGGCCAGATTGGTGGAGGGCTGCAGTGATGGTTGTCCTTCTGGAACTTTGTCCCATCTCCACACAGGATCTCTGGAGCTCAGAGTAACCATTGGGCTCTTGGTCACCTCTCTTACTAAGGCCCTTCTCCCCTGATTGCTCATATTGCCACGGCAACCAGCTCTTGGAAGTGTCCAGGTTGTGTCAAACTTCTTCCATTTGAGAATTATGGAGGCCACTGCTCTTGGGAACCTTCAGTGCAGCAGAATTTTTTGTAGTCTTCCCCAGATCTGTGCATGGCAATAATCCTGTCTCTGAGCTCTGCAGTCAGTTATTTTGACCTCATGGCCTTTTCTTTGATACCGTGTGAGGTCTTTTATAGAGAGGTGTGTGTGTGCCTTTCCACATCATGTCCAATCAATTTTAATTTACCACAGGTGAACTCCAATCCAGGTGTAGAGACATCTCAGCAAAGATCAAGAGAAATGGGAGGCGCTTGAGCTAAATTTCAAGTGTTGTTGTAAAGGGTCTGAAGACTTATGCCAATGTGATATTCCAGTTTTTCCTGTTTCATACATTTGCAAACATTTCTAAAATTCTGTGCTAACTTTGTCATTATGGGGTACTGAGTGTAGATTAATGAGAAAAAAAGAAACTAGTAAAATAACTGTAGTATCAGGCTGCAACATAACAAAAAAAACCCAAAAAAAAATGTGAATGGGTCTGAATACTTTATGAATGCACTGCACTTATGCACACATGCATATGTGTGTACATTACTGCACTCAAACGTAAAAGTTTGTATTTTACGGCTCTGAACTCATCGCTACTTTACTGATCGCTGCTGTGTGCATTGTCCCACAAACAACAATGCATCTATGTTTAGAAATATAAAAAGCGCTGCATGGCTTTAAATGTGTGTTTTATTTTTTTTTTTGTTTGTTTTTTTCCCTGTGTTCAAGAGTGCTCAAGCTGTATGCAGAACCATGGATTTGCATATGACCTACCAGACATTACAAGTTTGTTGAAAATTCCTTTAGGGGACATTTAACCTTATAAAGGTTTAGCAGATGAGATCCCATTTACCAGAAATACCGTATTTATCGGCATATAACACACCGGCGTATAACACGCACATTCATTTTAAGAGGGAAGTTTCAGGAAAAAAACTTTTAATTAAGGAACTTTGAAGCAAAATAAGGGTCAGTGCCCATCTGCAGCCTCACCATTGCCATCAATGCAGCCTGATCAATGCCCATCTGCAGCCTCACAAGTGCCATCAATGCAGCCTCATTAGTCCACATCAATGCAGCCTCGCCATTGCCATCAATGCAGCAGCCTCACCATTGCCATCAGTGCAGCCTGATCGATGCCCATCTGCAGCCCAGAGGGGACAGGGAGGGGGCGGGACGAGCGCTGACAGATTACATACAGTGAGAATCTCCTATGATTGACAGAACAGTGGTCCAATGGCGGCCCAGGAGATGGGAGTTCCTATTACAGAGGCCGCCAAGTAAACAGGAGATTCTCACGTTATGTAATCTGATGGCGCTCGTCCAGCCCCCCCTCCCTGTCCCCTCCGAGGCAGCTAAAACTGAAGTATTGGCGTATAACACGCACGCACTATTTGCACCCGATTTTCATGGTGAAATAGTGAGTGTTATACGCCAATAAATACAGTAATTGTTTGCAGCTGGGTGTCATCAGTGTAAATTAGAGAAGAGCAATTCCAGAGAGCTCAACACACAGTACACGTTTTCATGACCAATGCTGTAAATATGCACAAATAAACTATAGCGAAAATGTTTTGCATTTCTGTCTATTCTTCATATGCTCCAAAGCTGCTAGGCAAACCTGACAACCAAAATCAGTTGTCAGCATATCAGTCTCAGCTGTGCTCTGGAGATGAAGGAAGTGAACATGCCTGAACTCATCCTTAAAGGAAGGCAGTATGTGAATTCAGGCATCCCAGCATAGAGAGCATATCTCTCTCAGGATTAGGGATGAGCTTCGAGTTCGAGTCGAACCCATGTTCGACTTGAACATCGCCTGTTCGACCATTCGTTGAATTGTGAAAGTTATGGGCCATTCGCGCCAAATTGAGTGGCGCATCATGGCCCATAATTCACTGTGGCATAGAGTGCATTGCTGGCTGATGATTGGCCAAGCATGCACTATGACCCGCATGCTTGGCCAATCACAGTGCCGTCTGTATATAGAGCCGTAATTGGCCAAAGCCAGGGTGGCTTTGGCAAATTATGGCTCAGGGGGTTTAGTACACGCCCCACACTATATAAGGCCGCCTGCGTGGCGGCCTTGTGTAGTGTGTTGGGGTGGCGGAGAGATAGACAGAGTGACAGTGTCAGTGGCAGGCGAGTCAGTTAGCTGCACTTACAGTGTATTGTATGTATGTATGTATGTGTGTATGTATGTGTGTGTGTGTGTGTGTGTATATATATATATATATATATATATATATATATATATATATATATATATATACACACATACATACATCCTAGGTGGTGTATATGTGTGTGTTGTGTGTATACTGTATTCAGTTTAGCTAGATCCGTTCCTGTTATTCTCTTCCTACTGGCAGGCAGGTGTTTTTACAGTATTTACAGCTACCTGAAGAAAATTGCTGGTGTTCTTCTGATCCTATTAGTACCACAGACAGGCAGCTACAGTATTTACAGTTAGTGTACTGTGTCCTCTGCACAGTGTGCACCTAAAGCTACCTGAAGAAAATTTGTGGTGTTCTTCTGATCCTATTAGTACCACAGGCAGGCAGCTGCAGTGTTTACAGATAGTGTAGTGCATCCTCTGCACAGTTTGCACCTGAAGATACCTGAAGACAATTGCTGTTGTTCTGATTCTATTAATACCACAGGCAGGCAGCTGCAGTATTTACAGTTAGTGTATTGTGTCCTTTGCACAGCGGGCACCTAAAGCTACCTGAAGAAAATTGCTGGTGTTCTTCTGACCCTATTAGTACCACAGGCAGGCAGCTGCAGTATTTACAGTTAGTGTACAGTGTCCTCTGCACAGTGTGCACCTAAAGCTACCTGAAGACAATTGCTGGTGTTCTTATACTAATAATACTACAGGCAGGCAGTTGATTCTGCTAGCTGCAGTATCAGTATATATATATATACATCCCAGCTTTGTGCAGCTTCATCTCACTGCAGGCCATTAATATGTCTGGAAGGCCAACAAGGAGAGGCAGACAGTCACAAGCCAATAAAAAGCAGCTGCCAACGTGGCCTCTTACCTTGACTCAATGGCATCAGCCACTCCTTCCCTAGCCCCACCATGTCCTCCTGAGGAGTCCCCCGAACTGTTTGACCACAGTGTTGGGTACATGCTCCAGGAGGATGTCCAGCGTTTTGAAGGCTCCGATGATGGTACCCAGCTAGAGGAAGGTAGTAACGTGAGCCCAGAGGGGGGGTGCCCAAGAAGGACAGCAATCTGGCAGTCATGTTCCCCCAGCTGCAGCATACTGCCAGGTTTGCTCCAGTGATGAGGAGGGAGGGGATGATGAGGTCACTGACTCCACGTGGGTGCCTGAGAGGAGGAGGAGGAGGAGGCACATCTCCAATGAGGCAGGATGCCCTCCATGGGCCAGCTTAAGGGCAGCACACCGACTGCATCACACCGCAGAGCTCTGCATGTGCAGGGCGCTGCTGTCTCTGCGCGTTATTCTAAAAGTTCTTTGACATGGGCCTTTTTTGAGACTAGTGCATCAGATCCCACAGCTGCTATTTGCAACATATGTCTCAAGCGTATCTCGCTTGGCCAAAACATCACCCGCTTGGGCACCACATGCTTGACCAGACATATGTCGACCTGCCATGCAGTTCGCTGGCAAGCGTACCTAAAAGACCCACACCAAAGAACAAAGTGGACCTCTTCTTGCTCCTCATCAGCTGGGATCTCCAACCCCACTATACCTTCAGTCCTCTCTGAAATCTGTACTGAGAGGAATGAAGGTGTAGAATTAGGTGTGTCACTGCCAAGTACTTGCGGGCAATCTGCTATCGGTACACAGAGGTCGGATTGTACCAGGCAAGTTTCCCTGCCCCAGCTTCTGCACCGCCAAAAGAAGTTCGCTCCCAGCCATCCACATGCCCAGCGGTTGAATGCTAGCTTGGCTAAATTGCTAGCAATTCAACTGCTGCCTTTTCAGTTGGTAGACTCTGCACCCTTCCGTGAGTTTGTGGAATGTGTGGTTCCTCAGTAAAGGTTCCCAAACGCCACATTTCTCATGGAAGGCAATTCCAGCTCTCTACCGGCATGTGGAAGGCAATGTCTTGGCCTCGCTGGACAGGGCGGTCAGTGGTAAGGTGCATATTACCGCTGACTCATGGTCCAGCAGGCATGCACAGGGACGTTACCTATCTTTCACCGTGCACTGGGTGACTCTTCTGGCAGCTAGGAAGGATGCAGGACAGGGTGCAGTAGTGTTGGAGGTTTTTTCCCGCCACCACACCTCCAAAATTCTACTAGTGGTGATTCTGCCACACCTCTCTCCTCCACCCCCTCCTCTTCTTTTTCCTCCATGGCCTCGTCCTGATTTGTCCTTGGAACCAGCGGTGCTCCGTAGGCGTTAAAGGGGCTACGCAAGCACGCAGGCAAAAAGATGCCATGCGGTGCTTGAGCTGGTGTGCTTGGGGGACAGGAGCCACACTGGGGCAGAGATTCTGTCAGCTCTGCAGGGGCAGGTTCAGAGGTGGTTGACGCCACGCCAGCTTAAGCCAGGTATGGTGGTTTGCTACAATGGCACCAACCTCCTTTCCGCCCTCCGACAGGGACAACTGACCCATGTGCCCTGTTTAGCTCACATCCTTAACTTGGTGGTGCAGCAGTTCTTGGGCAGGTACCCGGGCTTACAGGATGTCCTGAGGCAGGCCAGGAAAGTCTGTGCATTTCCGCAGGACATATAATGCCAGTGCTCGGCTGGCTGACCTCCAAAAGGAATTTAACCTGCCCAAGAACCGCCTATTCTGTGACATGCCCACCAGGTGGAACTCAACGTTGGCCATGCACGGCTGCACACACAGCAAAGGGCCATCAATGAGTACCTATGCGACTATGGCACCAGGACAGGGTCAGGGGACCTTGGTTTTTTTCCCCCACGCCAGTGGACTATGATTAGGGATGCATGCACTGTCCTGTCACCATTTGAGGAGGCCACGAGGATGGTGACAGTGCATGCATCAGTGACACTGTGTCCCTCTTGTCCACCTGTTGGAGCACACGCTGCGTGGAATAATGGACAGGGCACTTGAGGAAGAACAGAGGGAGGAAGAAGAGGACTTCCTTACCTCTCAAGGCCCCCTTTATCCAGACAGTGTTCCTGCATGCCCGCCGATCACACAGGAAGAGGAGGAGGAGGATTGTGTCAGCATGAAGGTGGAGCCTGGCACTCAGCAACAGCAGCAGTCTTAAATCGATCATTTACAGTCCGAAGAAACCCATGGACTTGTACGTGCCTGGGAGGAGGTTGCTGCAGATTATGTCGTCCTTAGTGACTCAGAGGACTCTGGACCGAATGCCTCAGCAAACCTACGCTGCATGGCCTCCCTGATCCTGCAAAGCCTGTTGAAGGATCCTCGTATTCGTGGTATCAAGGGGAGGGATGATTACTGGCTGGAAACCCTCCTCGATCCACGTTGCAAGGGTAAGGTTGCGGACCTTATCTTGCCATCGCAGAGGATGAAACTTCTTCGGGAGGCCTTGCAGAAAGGTTTGTGCAACGGGTTTCCAGAGCCTGGGAGGTTACAATTTCCTGGTCCTCCTGGACAACGTGTTGCTGAGGCTTCGGTCAGTGACAGAAGGAGTGGTGGAGAAGGTGGCCATCTGACCGATGCGTTCAGACAATTTTTTAGTCCGCAGCTCTAAGGTCTGATCGGTTCCAGCAACCATCGCCAGCGTCTGATTCACATGGTGCAGGATTACCTAGGTGCAAGATCAGACTTGGACACCTTTCCCACTGAAAATCCTCTGGGTTACTGGATCTTGAGGATGGATCACTGGCCAGAGCTTGCACAGTATGCAATTGAGCTACTGGCCTGTCTTGCAACCAGCGTTCTTTCGGAACGCACATTCAGAACTTGTCAGGGAAGACCAGCCAGTACTCAAGATGGCCGACGGAGAAGTCGACCTGTGACCTCAGCCTCTGCCAGAACACTTCCGGTGCACCTGCGTGCACATGACCAAGAGGCTATTTAAACTTGGTCTGTGCTTGCATCCAGTGCTGTCCATTCTACAGTGTTCCCGTGTGTTCCTGCCTGCTTACTTCTGATACCTGTACCTGTTTACCGACCCGGATTGCCTTGACTCCGCTACCTGCTGCCTGCACCTGACCCGGCTTGTTCTGACCTCCGCACCTGCCTGCTCCTTCTACTACCACGCTGCCAGCCCGTTGCCGACCCGGCCTGTGTCCTGACTACGCTTCTGCCTCCGCTTCTGCTCCTGACGTTCTCGCCAGTGTATGACCCGGTCTGCTTAACCAGCCTCTTCCGCCAGCTGGAGAATCCTGCTCGAGCACCGTGCCCCCTGCTGTTGTTCCCAGTTCCAGGAAGATGACCCGTCAGGCACTCGTGCGACTCTGCACTTCTGTCTGCTCTATCAGGGGGCCAGAATCAGAGGAGTAAGAGAGGCAGCTCCCTGCATATCAGGCTCTACCGTCAGGTACGTGACAGTACTGCTGGAGGCTTTGTAACCGATCACAGGGTGCGCCTGTCCACCGAATCGGTCGATTAGCTGACCTTCATAAAAATGAATCCATCTTGGATCACCAGCTACCAAGCACCTGATGCTGATGTAACCGATTGATTTTTTTTTTTTTAATGTGAGATCCCTTCAAGACTGCCTATGCTGACGCTGAGTGACTATCCTGTTATGCTGAGTGACAATCCTCTTCCTCCTCAATTTTCATGCTGATAGCTTATAAGAACATTTTTGGTTCTGGGCACCGCCACCAGTGGCCAAGGCCCAATTTTTCTGCTCCTGTTTAACAGGGGCGTGCAATTACAATTTTTATTGCAATACTTTGCAGCAGGGCTCATTCCTGCGCTCCAACTAGAGTATCTGTGAGGGGTTGCAGTGTTGTGGCACCAGCACCAGTGCCCAAGGCCCAAATTTTCAGCCCCTGTTTAACAGGGGCGTATAATTACAGTTTTTAATGCAATACTTTGCAGCAGGGCACCAATGCCTAAGGTCCAATTTTTCTTCCCCTGTTCAACAGGGACATGTATTTACAATTCTTGATAATATTTCACAGCAGGGCCCATTTCTGCGCCCACCAAGAGTAATTTTTTTAATTTGTGTGCGGGGTTCCCCTTAATATCCATACAAGACCCAAAGGGCCTGGTAATGGACTGGGGGGGGGGTACCCTTGCCGTTTGTCTCACTGTATTTCATCCATATTGCCGGGACCCAACATTACATTAAAGCCGCAAGCAGTTTTAAATTACTTTTATTCCTTTAAAAATGTAATTTTGTGCAGGAACTGTTCTAAGCACGGGAAACACGCGCCGCTTTAGTATTATTAGTATTTAGCATCAGTAAAATCACTGCTCCCGAAAAAAAACAGCCGTTTTTAAAACTTTTGTTTGCATTGATACATGTCCCCTGGGGCAGGACCCGGGTCCCCAAACCCTTTTTAGGACAATGACTTGCATATTAGCCTTTAAAATTAGCACTTTTGATTTTGAACGTTTGAGTCCCATAGATTTTAATGGGGTTCTAAAGTTCGCGCAAACTTTCGGTCCGTTCACAGGTTCTGGTGCGAACTGAACCGCGAGGGTGTTCGGCTCATCCCTACTCAGGATAGTGTATGCATTTTTACCCAGAGATTGGTTAGATTAGGTATAAATACTACTTTCTGCATCCTTAATCCTAATACATTTTCTGTACAATTTTCTCATACAATGCTGTCCAGCTATCACCCTTCCTCCTTCAGCAGTTAGTAGATTACCTTTAACTGCATAGTGATTATTTGTCTACTGTAATTAGGGATGAACTCTGGTGTGTTCAGATCCCAGTCTGAATCCACCTTAGCTATCCCTCCAGGAACCTCACTGTACAGAGCTAATCCTAAGCTGCATTCCCCATCCTGTAGCCTCACATATACAAAGGGCATGTCAGGGCCGCTTATGATCAGCTCTGTACAGTGAGAGTTTCCTGGTGGGATAGCTCAGGTGCGTTTGGACTGGGATCTCAGCTTGCTTGGGCTCATCCCTAACTGTAACTTTAACCTGGCCATACACTAAAAGAATTTAATTTGAAAATTTTTAGTTTTGGAAGGTTTTTTCAAATTTCTAACGGTAGTGGGGTCAAATTGACGTTTACTTTCAACCACAGTGATTCGAAAATTTTAAAGGAGCAAGATGAAAAAAATTTCTTGAATGAGCCAATTTCTAACAGTATAAAAAAAAAAAAAAAAAACAAGAAACACATCATTGGACTTTCTATTTCAATTGATTTTATTAGGAAAAAGATATAACCGTAATACAGAACAATAGCAAAGAAATACCAGGACCCCAAAAAGGGTGAGTTCAGTAGTCGTGTTAACAGGCAACATGCAATTATAACATAGATAGCTATCATAAGATTCAAGGTGATTTCCATATATCGCACATTGATGTATTCCTGTAAAAAATCCTTAGAACAGAGAGGGATGGAAAAATTGTCATTAAATGAGCTGGGGAATTGAACAATGATTCCCACAGACATATCCCCTTGCTGGATAAACAGGGTTGGTAAAATATGTGCATAAATAGAAGAATTTAATGTACTTGGCCATACAAAAATATAAGACTGTGAGGGCCATGCTCCATGACATTAAACTATTAAGAAGCAATCAATTGGGTTTACGAAAAAAGGAGTAGTGAAATGAAAGTAAAGAGAAATCTAGGGACTGAAAAATGGGGGAAGACTAGAGGGTGTGCAAGGGAAATAGGGAAGGCAACTCACCCATCCAGGAGCCCAACCCTTATCCTGCCCCACGTCCACCACTAGTCCAGTGGCAGTTGCAGATATGAGAGCCAGGGATTCCAGACTTTGTCAAAGAATGATTGTTTATCTCAAAGCACACTAATTATTTTTTCATTAAGCATGATCCAAGCAAGTTTACTTTTCAGCAGCAATAAGTCAATAATAGAGCTTTTTCAGGCTGTAGCAATCATTATCTTAGCTGCTAGAATTATAAAATGGATGAAAAGTTGGGATATTTTCAACTGGCTCATTTAGAAGGGCAACCCAAACATTAATAGGGATGTTGACCATGGAGTATATCCAGTTATGGACTCATGTCCAGAAGTGCCCGACTGTAGGACCCATCCAGCACATATGTAGTACCGTTTCCACTAGGCCACATCTTCGAAAGCTTAACCATTTGCCCCCTGGGCACTTAAATCTTCAGCGCTGTCACACTTTGAATGACAATTACTCAGTCATGCAACACACTGTACCCATATGATTTTTTTGTCCTTTTTTTATAGAGCTTTCTTTTGGTGGTATTTTATCACCACTGGGTTTTTTTTATTTTTTGCGCTATAAATTAAAAATGACCAAAAATTTTGTAAAAAAATTGCATTTTTCTTCCTTTCTGTTATAAAATTTAGCAAATTAGTAATTTTTCTTCATAAATTTTGGCCACAATTTATACTGCTACATATCTTTGGTAATAATAACCCAAATCAGTGTATATTATATGGTCTTTGTAAAAGTTATGGAGTCTACAAGCTATGGTGCCAATCATTGAAAATTGATCACACTTGATGTACTAATGGCCTATCTCACTTCTTGAGACACTAACAAGTCAGGAAAGTACAAATACCCCTCAAATGACCTCTTTTTGGAAAGTAGACCTTCCAAGGTATTTAGTTTAAGGCATGGTGAGTTTTTTCACATTTTAATTTTTTCCTACAGTTCTTTGCAAAATTATTTTTTATATTTTTTTCACAAAATTGTCATATTAACATGTTATTTCTCTCACATGGCATATGCATACTTACAACCACACACCAAAACACATTCTGCTCCTCCTCCTGAGTATGGCGATACCACATGTGTGAGACTTTTACACAGCCTGGCCACATACAGAGGCCCAACATGCAGGGAGCACCGTCAGGCATTCTAGGGACATAAATTACATATATCATTTCCTGACAACCCATCACAATTTTGAAGGCCCTGGAGCACCATGACAATGGAAACACCAATAAAATGACCCCATTTTGGAAAGGAAACACCCCAACAGGCATAATGAGTCTTTTGAACATGTTATTTTTTTCCACAAGTTTTTGGAAAATGTGTAAAGAAAATGAAAACACATTTTTCTACGCATTTTTTACACATTTTTATAGCACGGACGAGGATCCACTGATAGGGTGGTACTGATGAACACTTACTGATGGGCACTGTATTGGCACTAATGGGCACTGTAGGGCACTGATGTGGCCCTGTAGAGCACAGATGTGCACTGTAGAGAACTGATGGGCACTGATAGGGCACTTCTGTGGCACAGATGTGCACTGACGGGGCACTGCTGGGCACTGACGTGGCACTGCTGGAGCACAGATGTGCACTGATGGGGCACAGATGTGGCACTGCTGGACACTTGCAATAATAAAAAAAAAACTCAAGCTGCAGCTTCTCCCTCTTCTGATCACACGGCCAGTGTGAGCAGCGGAGAGAACCGGACATGACGCCAGTTTGTTGAGAGTGATAGCTCCATCATTGGATGGAGCGATCATGTGGTAAAGTAAAGGGCCACTGGAATTGGCCCTTTACCCCGATCCGTGATGCACCGGATCCTGAGAACCTAGTGAGCACTGACACTACCATGTGCACACCCCAGGGGGCATGCAGGGAGCGCGATTCTGGGAGGGCATCATTGTACGCCCTCCCAGAATTATCCTTCTGCGCTGTAGCTATCATTTGGCTATGGCTCGGTCAGCAAGTGATTAAAGAAGATGTTCCAGAACTTCCAGGGAACATTTTTGAAAGCTGCTCAGGGACTAAATACCACATAGAATACACTTTATAGCCAGCTTCTAGCAAGGCTGTGTTCATGACACCTTTATAAATATGGGAGATCCAAACCTTCTAGTCCTCCCTATCTATTTCCTCTTCAAGGTCTCTTTCTCATACCAATTGTTAGGGCATCTTAGCGAGGAATGGGACTTTCTAGGTGTCATTCACTTTGAGGGAAGAAAACTTGAAACAAGTCATATAAAAACAATTATTTATTGTGACAGTATTAAAAGTGCACCTCAAAGTGTTTGTAAAGTCTTGCTTTTTAAAATAACAAACATGTTATACTTAACTCCTTCGTGCACTTGGTTTTGCACAGAGCAGCCATGATCCCCCCCCCTTCTGGGGTCCCTCTTTGCTGCTCCTGGCCCCTCCCTCCCCCCTGACGAGTGCCCCCATAGACCAGGAGCTTTCTATGGGGAGACCCGAGCCGAGCTGCAGCCCTGTGTGTCCATTCAGACACACAGCTGCCATTCGGCCCCACCCCCTCTCTCCCCTGATTGGCTAATTGACTTTGACAGCCACAGGAGCCAATGGCAATGGCACAATGGTTGTGCCCCAGTCAATCAGGAGGAGAGTCCCAGATGGCCAAAGGAATCGTGGACATCGCTGGACAGAGAAGGGGCTCAGGGTAAGTGTTGGGGGGGGGGGGTGCTAAGGCGCCTGCTACACACAGAAGGTTTTTATCTTAATGCATTCTAGGTTGTCTCTCAAAGTGTTTCACAAAAAAGGACCTTTATCAGTTGGCCTTGCTGTTCATCATTTTGGCCCTGCTGCATTTTATGCAGTGTATCGCAATGCACACTAAAGAAGTTGGAGTCCCGATAACCCCAAGCATGGGTGTTATTGACAGTAATAATAATCCCCAGCATTGGTGTCAGCAGACACAATAATAACCCCCAACATTGGTGTCGGTGGATGCATTAATAACCCCCAGCATTAATGACAGTAATAATACCCCCAGCATTGGTGTCAGTGGATGTAATAATAAACTGAAGCATCTGTGTCAGTGGATGCAATAAAAAGCCCCAACAATGGTATGAGTGGACGCAATAATAACTACCAAAAATGGTGTCAGTGGATGCAGTAATAACCCCCATCATTTGGTGTCAGTAAGTGATATAATAACCCCCAACAGTGGGGTCAGGGACCGCAATCATAACCCTAACATTGGTATCAGTGAACACAATAATATCCCCCAATATTGGTGAGAGTGGATGCAATAATAACTCCCAATATTGGTGGCAGTGGACGCAATAATAACCTTCAACATTGGTGGCAGTGTGTGCGATAAACACCCTTAACATTGGTGGCAGTGGATGCAATAACCCCCCAGCACAGGTGTCAGTCAGTACTATTAACCCCCCACCACCACCACATTGGTGATCAGTTACATTGAAATGTAACCTCTTCATGACCACCAATGTGGGTGGGGGGATTAACTTTCACTGCTATAACCACACATGTGGGGGGGGGTTAAAATTGTGCCGCCATGACCACCAATACTAGGTTAGGGGGGTGGGGGGTTAACTTAATGGCAACTAAATATAACCCCTTCCTCAAACCCAGCCCCCTCCTTCAGCCCATTGGTGATAACTTACCTTATCACAGGCTCCCACGCTGCTTTCTCTCCCTGGCCAGAACTTTGTACTGTGGGTTGAGATAACTCTGCCCACAGTACAGTCTACACAGTTCAGACCCCTTTCACACTGGGGCATTTTTCAGGTGTTTTTCAAGCGCTTTAGCTTTAAAAAAAGCACCTGTAAAGCGCCTGAAAGAAGCCTCATCTGCAATCCCAATGTGAAAGTCCGAGCCCTTTCACACTGCCAGCGCCCGTAAAACGCTGGTAAAGCGCCGCTTAGGACCCTCTTCACACTGGGGCTTTTCCGGCGCTGGCAGTGTGAAAGAGCTTGGGCCATCGGCGCACCCAGCCCGGTGGCAAAAACATGAAAGCGCTGCAAAGAAGCTGCTTGCAGGACTTTTTTTGACGCCCTGCCAGCGCAGCGCCCCAGTGTGAAAGCACTCGGGCTTTCACATTGGGATTGCAGATGAGGCTTCTTTCAGGCGCTTTACAGGCGCTTTTTTTTTAACACTAAAGCGCCTGCAAAATGCTCCAGTGTGAAAGGGGTCTCAGTGTGAAAGCACTCGGGCTTTCACGTTGGGATTGCAGATGAGGCTTCTTTCAGGCGCTTTACAGGCGCTTTTTTTAACGCTAAAGCGCCTGAAAAACGCCCCAGTGTGAAAGGGGTCTCACACTGCAGTGTGCTCAGCCTGCCGCTGAGCTCCTCTTTGGATGCAGGCATAGCTCGTGTCTCTATCTCTGTCAGGGAAAGATGCCCCGCTCCAGGGCCGATCCTACCTGGGGCGCGAAGGGTGCTTTGCACCCAGGCGCCTGCAGAGGTGGGGGCGCCGAAGAGCCAGACTTCTCCCCTCCCTCCTTCTCTCCTTGTGAGTGTCCGTCCAGAACTCCAGTGTGAGCATAGGGCAGCCCGCCCAGCCTGGCAGTGCTCGGGGGAGGGGCG
This sequence comes from Aquarana catesbeiana, assembly GCF_042186555.1. Lineage (NCBI taxonomy): Eukaryota > Metazoa > Chordata > Amphibia > Anura > Ranidae > Aquarana > Aquarana catesbeiana. The sequence goes on from NC_133326.1 coordinate 144,011,579, forward strand.
CTCCTCTTCCTGACACGAGGGTTCTAGTCAGTGGCTGCTGTTGTGCGGGAATAAATTCCCCACACTGGGATCCCGCACTGTCTCTACCAACTCCATTTGGAATGCCTCCCCCTCCCATCTCTATCTGGGGCTCTGTGCTCTGGGCTTCCCCTGCTAGGAGATGTTTTATGGTATGATAGATTACAATAGGATACACAGGCCCTGTCCCTTCCTGCACCTCAGTAGTCCATCTACAGATGTGATGTGTACTAAGAGCCCTTTCACACTGACAGTGCAGGGGCATCGGCGGTAATGCGCTGCTACTTTTAGTGGCGCTTTTCCGTTGCTTTAGAGGTACATTTAACCCCCACTAAAGGGTTCAAAGGCGCAACTGCAGGGGCGCTTTGCAGGCACTGCCCATTGATTTCAATGAGCAAGGGCGCTTTAGGAGCGGTGTATACACCGCTCCTAAAGTGCCTCAGAGAAGCTACTTGCAGGAATTTTTTGGACATCGTGCCAGTGCTCTGCTCCAGTGTGAAAGCATTCGGGCTCTCACAGTGGGATTGCAGATAAGGCTTTTTCCAGGTGCTATTTTTAACACTAAAGCACCTGAAAAACACCTCCAGTGTGAAAGGGGTCCAATGGACCACCTCCTGTACTATGTCTGCAGTAAGGATGAGCTCCGGCGTGTTCGCAAAGCTGCACGTGCAGAGCCCACCAGGAACTCGGCACTGCACAGCGCTAATCACAAGCAGTGAGACATTTCCGGCTGCAGAGATCGGGAAATATCTCACTGCTTGTGATTAGCACAGCGCATAGTATGTCTGCAGTCTCTGACCATCTCCTGTATTATGTCTGCAGTCTCTGACCATCTCCTGTACCATGTCTGCAGTCTCTAACCGTCTCCTATATCATGTCTGCAGTCTCTGACTATCTCCTGTACTATGTCTGCAGTCTCTGACCATCTCCTGTACTATGTATGCGGTCTCTGATCATCTCCTGTACTATGTATGCGGTCTCTGATTATCTAGTGTACTATGTCTGCAGTCTCTGACCATCTCCTGTACTATGTCTGCAGTCTCTGACCATCTCCTGTACTATGTCTGCAGTCTCTGACCATCTCCTGTACTATGTCTGCAGTCTCTGATCATCTCCTGTATCATGTCTGTAGTATTTCTGGGGGCTCTAACAGACTCTCTAACAGAAGCGCTCTCTGTCTCCATCAGAGAGGCCCCCCTCCAGGTCCCAATAAAGTACTCTTGCTTCTCTTCCTGTATTTTGTTTATTGTACCTGTAAGGATCCCAGGTTAATAATGACTTCGTGGTGGAGCATCTCTGTGGTTGAGTCGTTGCCATAGAAATATTTGTAAAGGGGAGGAGTTACTAAAATGACCACGCCCATGTGGGGCGCCAGAAATATTTCTGCACCCAGGCGCCTGTGACCCTAGGATCGCTCCTCTCCCCAGCAGCTGTATTGTGCGTGCAGCGACTTTCACTGCACACAGCACAGTGTAGCGAAAAGAAGGGTCGGAATAAGCTGACGTGCACAAACAAGGCTTGTATATTCCTATTTAGAGCTATCTTAAGGCCGGTCACGTGACTCATGGCCTCTTTTCAGCACTGATACATGGCTACTGCAGGAGGGGCCAAGATCTCCTACTGATGTCAGTCGGGGAGATCACGTGGCCGCTCAGCCCCTCCTTCAGAAGCCCTGTCTTGGAGCTGTGAAGTGGCCGTGAGTCACATGACCGGCCTGAAGATAGCTCTAAATGGGTATTTAAAAGCCTCGTTTTTAGAAAACACATATACAGTGTACTATGCCTGAGTATCACAGAGGGGCTGCCAGTGACCATTTAAAATTTTTGGATTAGTACTAATAGCGGCCGGGGCAGGGGGGGCGGAGACGGAGACACACAACAAGGAGCTGACAGGCAGATAGGAGGAGGGGATGAGGGGGAGAAATGAGAGTAGAGCATGGCTGTGGATGACGCAGGGACGTCTCAGACAATGATGGTCAGGGTTCAGCAGCCCTGATTTTCGTGGTCAGGGCAGAGAGGGGGATACAGGAAGTGGCAGGTTCAGGCAGGTTTTTTTTTTTACAGTTTAGAGGGGGGCAGATTACATAGCACAAGCACTGTGCTATTTAATCTTCTTTAAGGCTCGATTCACACCTATGCATGTTGCTTTTGAGCGTTTTTGGAGGTTTTTTTTTCATGCTTGGCACGTTTTTGAGCAGCGTTTTTGTAGCGTTTTTGCCACGTTTTTGCCGCGATTTGCGTTTTGCGTTTTTTTTTTTTTTTTTTTTCATTTTTTTTTACAGTCTTAAAAAAAAATTACAAAAAAAAAAAAAAAACGGCAAAAACGCACCAAAAACGCACCAAAAACGCTGCAAAAACGGTGCACTTGCGTTTTTGATGCTTGTCCATTGAAATCCATTACATGCAAAACTCTGCTTTTTGCATGAAAAAAGTCCCCGACCCTTTCCAAAAACGCAGAGATACAAAAAAGCATTGATGTGAACATGTTCCATAGGAACCCATGTTAAAAAATTCCCATGCATTTCTGCAAAATGCATCAAAAAACGCGCTAGTGTGAATGGAGCCTAAGGGACCAGTATGTCTATTTTTTTTTTTGGGGGGGGGTTAACAAACACTTTATTATGCACTTAAGCCAGTGTAGCAATAAACAGTTCAAAACGAAAACCGCTGTCTTGTATTTTCATTATAAATCCAGTGGGAACTGGATTTAGTCAGCCAGTCTGTCAGACCCAGATAAACGCTACATAGGTCCAATGTTGTGCAAAATAATAGGATTTTTATAACAGCTTACCTGTAAAATCCTTTTCTTGGAAGTACATTACGGGACACAGAGCACCATATTAATTACTGAATGGGTTATAGGCCACCTTCAGGTGATGGAAACTGGCATAATTAAAGACAGGAAGTCCTACTCCCTATATAACCCCTCCCATCCCGGGAGTACCTCATTTTTGTAGCACAGCAATATACATATATCCTAAAAAAGAGGGGAGTGACCTCTGTGTCCCATGATGTACTTCCAAGAAAAGGATATTACAGGTAAGCTGTTATAAAAATCCTATTTTCTTTTTCGTACATCACGGGACACAGAGCACCATATTAATTACTGAATGGGATGTCGCAAAGCATTGCAATCTGAGGGGAGGGGGACACAAAAAACAAAAGCAGACCGCCGTCAGACGTGAGGACCTAAACTGCTGCCTGTAGAACACTGTGCCCGAAGGCGGCATCCTCTTGCTGACCTACATCCACTTGATAGAATTTCGTGAATGTATGTACTGATGACCATGTTGCAGCCTTGCAAACCTGAGTCATGGAGGCTTGATGATGCACTGCCCAAAAAGCACTAACTGCCCTGGTAGAGTGCGCTCTAGGACGAAAAGGCGTAACTTTCTCTTTTAAATTGTAGGCTTGAATAATGACCTGACCTGACTAATCCTCCTAGAAATAGTTGATTTTGACGCTGCCTGCCCTTTTCTGGGATTTTCTGGCAATACAAACAAGGCGTCAGTTTTCCGTATCTGAGCAGTTGCTTCCAGATAGAAATTAACTGCTCTTACTACATCAAGGGAGTGTAATACATTTTCTTCTGCAGAACAAGGAAAAAAATGAAGGTAAAGAAATATCCTGATTCAAAAGAAAACTGGATACTATCTTAGGTAGAAAGGATGGGCAAGGACGTAAGACCACTTTATCCTTATGAACGATCAAGTATGGCTCTTTACAAGAAAAAGCAGCCAACTCTGAAACTCTTCTTGCGGAGGTTACCGCAACCAAAAATACTAGCTGCCCTGTCACTAGGACCAATGGAGCATCACATATTGGCTCAAATGGAGACTCCTGAAGGACCGACAAAACTAGATTCAAATCCCACGGGGACAGAGGAGATTTAATAGGTGGATTTATATGCGATACTCCCTGTATAAAGGCCTAAACTAAGGAATGTGAAGCTAGAGGTTTTTGGAAAAACACTGACAAGGCCGAGACTTCACCTTTGATAGTACTCAAGGCTAGTTTCAGCTCTACTCCTGATTGTAGGAAGTTGAGAATTCTATTTATGACATACTTGTGGGGATGCCAACTCCTGTTCTCGCACCAAGAGACATAGGCCTTCCAGACCCTATAATAGATGGCTCTAGAGGCCAGTTTTCTTGCATTACCAGGGTAGTTACTACTGGGCCTGAAAGCCCCCAACGCCCTAGAACGAGGGCTTCAACAGCCAAACCGTCAAATGTAGCGTTTGTAAGGCAGGATGGGATATTGGCCCTTGCAAAAGCAAATTTGGGCAGGACGGAAGAGTCCAAGGATCCCCTACTGCCATTCTCACAAACTCCGCATACCAGGATCTCCTGGGCCAAGCTGGAGCAACTAGGATTACTCGCTTCCATTTCCCCTTTAGTCTGCGTAGAAGACGTGGAAGCAAGTGGACTGGAGGTACAAAGATCAGAGAAAATTGATCCCAAGGAGTTACTAAGGCATCTGTTCCACAAGCGAGTGGATCCCTTGTTCTTGACACAGAATTGTCCAAATTTTTGTTGAACCTGGATGCCAATAGGTCCACGTCCGGGATACCCCACCTTTGACATATGGCCTGAAAAATGTCGGAATGCAGAGACCATTCTCCTGGGAGCAACTGCTGGTGACTCAAGAAGTTTGCCTGCCAATTTTCCACACCTGGGATAAATACCGCAGATAGGCAGGACACATGCTCTTCTGCCCAAGCTAGAATATGGTTTACCTCTACCTGGGTGGCACGACTTTTGGTACCCCCTTGATGGTTAATATAGGCTACTGCCGTAGCGTTGTCGGACTGGATCCTGACAGGATATTTCCGTAACCTGCCTGTCCAGGTCTTTAAGGCCAGACGTGCCGCCCGAATCTCTAGAATATTGATGGGCAAGGACCTTTCAGATTCCGACCACTTCCCCTGGACAGTGTTGCCTTCCAAGACTGCTCCCCAGCCCAAGAGGCTGACATCGGACATCACTATCTTCCAAGTAATGGGTGAGAAGGTTTTCCCCTTCTGCAAATTTTTGGCTGACAGCCACCAATTGAGACTCAGGCGCATTGGACAATCCAAATCCTGATTTTTTTTTTTCTGCTCCAAACCACCAGGATACCGTTTTGCAGAAGCCTTGAATGGAACTGGGCATAGGGAACCACCTCGAATGAGGCTACCATTTTCTCTAACAACCTCATGCAAAGGTGAACAGAAGGACTCTCTTTTGTCCTGACCGAGAGCACTAGTTCTATTATAGCGCAAACCTTTGCCAGGGGCAAAAACACTCTCTTGTGGGTTGTGTCTATGACTAAACCCAAGTACTCCAATCTTTTTACTGGACGTAAGGATGACTTTTCTAGGTTGATAACCCAACCTAACTGCTTCAGGTATTTGACCGTGCTTACCACACTCTGATCTAGCCCTTCTACAGACTGATCTATCAGCAGCAGGTCGTCTAGGTATGCCACTACCGTTATACCCTGAGCTCTTAGTTTTGCCGAAGGTGGAGCCAGGACCTTTGTAAATACCCGAGAAGCGGTGGCCAACCTGAAGGGCAAGGCCACAAACTGAAAATGTCGCTGATCTACTGCGAATCGCATGAATCTTTGATGAGCGGGAAATATTGGTACATGGAGATATGCATCCTTGATGTCTATAGATGCCAGGAGTTATCCTCAATGAAGAGTGGATACCAATGAGTAAATTGTTTCCATGCGAAACGAGCTAATGTTTAGAAATTGGTTCGGACCCTTGAGATCCAAAATGGGTCTGACATCCCCATTCAGTTTTGGTACTGTGAAGAGGTTTGAATAAAACTCCAACTCCTGCTCTCTTAAGGAGGTCTCTATGATCACCCCCTGAGACAGTAACCAGTCTAGTGCCTGAAATAAAGACATTCTTTTTATTGGGTCCTTAAGAACGCTTGATCTTAGGAAGCGAGACGGTGGACATTCCCGAAACTCTAGTTTGTATCCTAGAGACACTGTGGAAATGACCCATCTGTCCTGGATTTCCTCCTGCCAGGCTTCTGAAAATTGCTGTAGCCTTCCCCCCACTCGATTGAGTGGGGGCGCCCCTTCATAGGGAGGCCTTGGGATTCTGCTTTGCAGACTTCTGTCCACAGGGTTTCTTTTGGCCCTGCGTTTGGTTCTGAGGCCTTCCTTTAGGGGTTGACGGAGGAGGCCGTCGTAACTGCCTGGAGGCTGTTGTCCCTGGAGACGGGGGAAACAGAACGTTTGAAAGATAGACATCTACTCTTTCTCTTAACAGGAAGGAGAGTACTTTTTCCACCCGAGATTTTCTGGATGTATTTATCCAAGTCATCCCTGAACAAACGTTCCCCATGAAGGGGAAAAACAGTCAGCAGTTTTTTTACAAAGTAGCTCTGCTGACCAATGCTTAAGCCATAGAACCCTTTGCATGTGTACCAACAGAAGGGCAAGGCGGGACGACTGATGAATAGAATCTTTAATAGCGTCAACCGCAAAACAAAGGGCCCTGGGTAGTTCTGCTAGATCTGGGACTTCTTCCCTTTTGACAACTTGTTTCAGTTTGTCCTTAAGGGACTGACAAACGCCAGTTGCTGCAACCGCAGGCTGTGTAACTGCACCAGCCATGGAAAAAGAGGCTTTAAGCAATGACTCCAGTGTCTTATCTGCTGGGTCCTTAAACACCTGAACATTGTCTACTGGACAAGTAAGAGAAGAAACAGCAGCATCTACTGCTGGTACACTCCACTTCTTAATGAACTTCTCCTCCATAGGATAGATTTGAGAGAATCTTTTAGGAGGAATAAAATGCCTATCTGGGTGATTCCAGTCAGAATAAACTGGCTGTTCCAGCAGCAGGTGGAGGTTTCAGGAGATAAGGGTAACTTGTAACCAAAACGCACTGCTTCAGTGAGTGATTGGATTAGCAACCTTTGCGACTGTGAAGCTGAACAAGATTCCTCTGGGATAGAGCCCTCAAATGAGGAACCATCCTCCTGCACCTCTAGTGGACCCCCCAGGGGCACATCCGAATCCTCTACCCACTCCTGATCTGCGGATGACTGATCCAGGACAGGGGAAGGGGACCTTTCACGCTTCCTCCCAGCCTGGGAGGAGGATGCGAACAAACTAGCTATCTTCCCCTCCAAACCAGCCAGGGGTCTGCCCAAATCGTCTTTAGTGATGTATGCAGAGGCTGGAGTATTGGAGGTAGTTACAATGCCTGACGGATCCAATGGTTCAGGTTGGTTAACCATTTCAGGACTTTCAGGGGAGGAAGAAACTGTGGAGGCAAGACTAGGATACTCAGAACCTGACCGCTGCGCTTTTGCGCTCCTCCTCCCTGTTTTTGTCCCTTTCCTTTGGGAATACATAGTCCTAAGCACAAAGCAGAGGTACTGTAAACATGCATCAATTGCTGAGCCTAGTCTTAGCAATGGTTAATATTCCGCTATCAAATGCTACAGCAAGATGCTGAGTAGATGATGGGTCTGAATATGCCTGTATCCAACACCCAGCGCTTACATGCCCATGGAAATAGTGTCCGTGTCTCTCCATCAGCCACCACTCCATTCACACAGCTTAAGCTTATGAAGGAGCCACTGGATCGCGCCTGCGCCGTGAGAAATTGTGCACGCCGATCCACGTGCACGCGGGCAGTGCCGAGTTCCGCCCCCCTCGTGACATCCTCACAATCAAAACATATGAAGGGGGAACGCTCGCTCGCGCGTGCGCGACTCTAACATTGGGAAACCCGGGGGGAGGGAGGGGGGTGAGCCTCTGGAGACCTGACCCCTGTTCCCTCTCAAGGCGGCTGACACAGGAGAAGAAAAGCAGCCCTAAGTACTGCATGACACAACTATCCAAGGGGCAGCATGGAATGTTACAACACTAGGTATGTTATTTACAACCTCTAGTGGTTTGACAAAAAATCAAACAGGCAGACAACATCTACTCAATAAAAAGAAGTCCAAAGGAATTTATCCCAAGATCTTCTTTAACTTACAATTCCCGCCGCAGGGTACATGCTGGAATATCACATAGACCCAATCTTCATCCATCACGGTGGGTTGGAGTCATGCTAGACCTTCAAGGACGGGGTAACCTTTGAATGTAGGGTCCACTGCCTTGGACCTGTATAGCACTCTGCCAGACAACCTGTGGTATAGGAATGTGACCAAGGTGCTGGATCCCAGAGCCCAGCTCTCCTTAAGGGAAACATTACAGGCAAAACCTCGTTCTTCCGTATCGTGGCTCGGGTACCATCCACTTTAGCCCTTTATTATTGGCTTCTTTTGAATGGATCCGATTGCGCAGCTCCTTTGACCCAGTCAGGACCATTCAAGGAGCTTTCTTAGCACAAACATAACCGTGACCAACACCTTAGACACTGGCGAAAAAACTGAGGTACTCCCGGGATGGGAGGGGTTATATAGGGAGTGGGACTTCCTGTCTTTAATTATGCCAGTGTTCATCACCTGAAGGTGGCCTATAACCCATTCATTATTTAATATGGTGCTCTGTGTCCTGTGATGTAGGAAAAGGAAACTATTATTCAGTGGTGTTATGAGTGGAGTTATACCAAGCATCCCAAATCTTGTTGTGTCTACGGGGACAACCTCTGTTGTCATAAATTATTTTCTCATAGGGGTTGATTTGATTAACAGAGTTAACCCACTGAGGGAGGAGATGGTTGCAACCATTTAAGCGTTATCATCTTTTAGGCTAAAAACAAGGTTTCTTTTAAAAATATTCTAGTGTTCCCAGACCACACTTCCTCATCTAAGAGTCCCAGAAAGCATATCTCCAGGGTTAGCAAGACTGGGATAGTAATTCCTGTGGAAAGCTGGGCAGGACCACATAAGCTGTGGTGGGAATCAGCTTCAGACTACTTGCATCTGGAACAGTTGGATGTAGGAATTCCACGGACGATAAATAGCTGGGTGGGCGTGAGGCAAGTTTGGTGGATGATATACAATAATACCAACTTAATATTCATGGCCAGAGATACTGTTAACCACTTCAGCCCCGGAAGGATTTACCCCCTTCCTGACCAGAGCACTTTTTACAATTTGGCACTGTGTTGCTTTAACTGCTAATTGTGCGGTCATGCAATGCTGTACCCAAACTAAATTTGTGTCCTTTTCTTCCCACAAACAGAGCTTTTTTTTGATGGTATTTGATCACCTCTGCGGTTTTTATTTTTTGTGCTATAAACGGAAAAAGACCGAAAATTTTGAAAAAAAATGATATTTTCTACTTTTTGTTATAAAAAAAAATCCAATAAACTCAATTTTAGTCATACATTTAGGCCAAAATGTATTCGGCCACATGTCTTTGGTAAAAAAAAATGTCAATAAGCGTATATTTATTGGTTTGCGCAAAAGTTATAGCGTCTACAAGCTAGGGTACATTTTCTGGAATTTACACAGCTTTTAGTTTATGACTGCCTATGTCATTTCTTGAGGTGCTAAAATGGCAGGGCAGTACAAACCCCCCTCAAATGACCCCATTTTGGAAAGTAGACACCCCAAGGAAATTGCTGAGAGGCATGTTGAGCCCATTGAATATTAATTTTTTTTGTCCCAAGTGATTGAATAATGACAAAAAAAAAAAAAATTACAAAAAGTTGTCACTAAATGATATATTGCTCACACAGGCCATGGGCATATGTGGAATTGCAGCCCAAAATACATTCAGCTGCTTCTCCTGAGTACGAGGATACCACATGTGTGGGACTTTTTGGGAGCCTAGCCGCGTACGGGGCCCCGAAAACCAATCACCGCCTTCAGGATTTCTAAGGGCGTAAATATTTGATTTCACTCCTCACTACCTATCACAGTTTTGAAGGCCATAAAATGCCCAGATGGCACAAACCCCCCCCCCCAAATGACCCCATTTTGGAATGTAGACACCCCAAGCTATTTGCTGAGAGGCATGTTGAGTCCATGGAATATTTTATATTTTGACACAAGTTGCGGGAAAGTGACAAATTTTATTTTTTTTTGCACAAAGTTGTCACTAAATGATATATTGCTCACACAGGCCATGGGCATATGTGGAATTGCACCCCAAAATACATTTAGCTGCTTCTCCTGAGTATGGGGATACCACATGTGTAGGACTTTTTGGGAGCCTAGCCGCGTACGGGGCCCTGAAAACCAATCACCGCCTTCAGGATTTCTAAGGGTGTAAATTTTTGATTTCACTCTTCACTGCCTATCACAGTTTCGGAGGCCATGGAATGCCCAGGTGGCACAAACCCCCCCCCAAATGACCCCATTTTGGAAAGTAGACACCCCAAGATATTTGCTGAGAGGCATGGTGAGTATTTTTCAGCTCTCATTTGGTTTTGAAAATGAAGAAAGACAAGAAAAAACTTTTTTTTTTCTTTTTTCAATTTTCAAAACTTTGTGACAAAAAGTGAGGTCTGCAAAATACTCACTATACCTCTCAGCAAATAGCTTGGGGTGTCTACTTTCCAAAATAGGGTCATTTGGGGGGGGTTTGTGCCACCTGGGCATTCCATTTTTTGGGGTCCCGTACGCGGCTAGGCTCCCAAAAAGTCTCACACATGTGGTATCCCCGTACTCAGGAGAAGCAACAGAATGTATTTTGGGGTGTAATTTCACATATTCCCATGGCATGTTTGAGCAATATATCATTTAGTGACAACTTTGTGCAAAAAAAATAAAAAAAATTTGTCTCTCTTCCGCAACTTGTGTCACAATATAAAATATTCCATGGACTCGACATACCTCTCAGCAAATAGCTTGGGGTGTCTACTTTCCAAAATGGGGTCATTTGGGGGGTTTTGAACTGTCCTGGCATTTTATGCACAACATTTAGAAGCTTATGTCACACATCACCCACTCTTCTAACCACTTGAAGACAAAGCCCTTTCTGACACTTTTTGGTTACATGAAAAAATTATTTTTTTTTTGCAAGAAAATTACTTTGAACCCCCCAAACATTATATATATTTTTTTTAAAGCAAATGCCCTACAGATAAAAATGGTGGGTGTTTCATTTTTTTTTTATACAGTATTTGCGCAGTGATTTTTCAAACGCATTTTTTGGGGAAACACACTTTTTTAAATTTTAATGCACTAAAACACACTATATTGCCCAAATGTTTGATGAAATAAAAAAGATGATCTTAGGCCGAGTACATGGATACCAAACATGACATGCTTTAAAATTGCAGTGGCAACAAAATAAATACATTTTTAAAAGCCTTTAAAAGCCTTTACAGGTTACCACTTTAGATTTACAGAGGAGGTCTACTGCTAAAATTACTGCCCTCGATCTGACCTTCGCGGTGATACCTCACATGCATGGTGCAATTGCTGTTTACATTTGACGCCAGACCGACGCTTGCGTTCGCCTTAGCGCGAGAGCAGGGGGGGGCAGGGGTGCTTTTTAATTTTTTTTTTTTCTTTATTTTTGCTTTTTTATCTTATTTTTAAACTGTTCCTTTCATTTTTTTTTTAATCATTTTTATTGTTATCTCAGGGAATGTAAATATCCCCTATGATAGAAATAGGTAGTGACAGGTACTTTTTTTTAAAAAAAATTGGGGTCTATTAGACCCTAGATCTCTCCTCTGCCCTCAAAGCATCTGACCACACCAAGATCGGTATGATAAAATGCTTTCCCAATTTCCCAATGGCGCTGTTTACATCCGGCGAAATCTAAGTCATGAAATGCTTGTAGCTTCCGGTTTGGAGCCACTCTGGTCTCTGATCAACTCTATGGTCAGCTGGCTGAATCACCGGCTGCATTCTCAGGTTCCCTGTTGAGACAGGAGAGCCAGAGAAAAACACGGAAGACAGTGGGGGGGGCATTCCCTCCCACTGCTTGTAAAAGCAGTATAGAGGCTAATTAGCTGCTAGGATTGCTTTTACATGAAAGCCGACCGCTGGCTGAAAAGAATGATACCAAGATGATACCTAAACCTGTAGGCATCATTCTGGTATAACCACTCAAAGTTGTGAATGGCGTACCTGAAGACAAAAAAATGGTTAACAATAAAACACAGTAAACGGTAAAGTATAAAAAATTGCATACCTGAAAAGAAAACATGATAAAACATAATAACAATAAAACATTGCAGAATAGAATACAGTAAAAAAGAGCAGAACAATAGAGAGAGAGAGAACAATAAAACAACAACAATTTTTTTTAATTTTATATATTTTTTTGTGGTTTTTTTTTTTTTTTTACACTTTTTTTGTAACTAACGTTTATAACTGTAACCGGTTCCAGGTTCGGGTTTTTCAAAATGCGATGGCATCTTGGGAGACCCTGTGAAAGTGTGCCTAGTCTGTGCAATGCTGTACCCTACGCTAATATTCAACTAGTGTATGGTAGCGTTCAAAACATTCACCAATGCAAAGACCAGGATTGTCAGGACAGGAGGGACAATAATAGCGGGTGTCACGCCTATATCCGTGCTTGCTGCAGACACGATATCTTTTTGGGGGGGTTTCGTTGGTTAGGGGTACTCGGGAGGACATAAAAATGCCTCTCATGTAGCCGACTGCATTTGGTTGGGGATGTGAATGGGGGAAGTACGGGTGCTGCAGAAGCGGTGGGTTCCCAATTAGGATTGGCGAATGCAGCAGGAAGGGCACTATGGGCACGACGGGCCTGTTTGTCTTCTTCTTGGTGGCAGCGGGACACTACTTGTGCTTGCCACCTCACCAGCTTAAACTGCACTTATGGGACTCGCAACGTCACCAAGTGTTACTGCAGTGCTGGTTTGACTACGACTGGGGTGCACTAGGCCGCTGGTGCTTGCCAGTTCACCAAAACGCTACCAAAAAAACTGTTAGTGATCGCAGGGATCAGGCCTGACTCTGCGAACGTTGCAGTTATGCATTTAGTGTTTTGTAAGTGACAGTGATCGATCGATACTGCACTTGGGTGGGCTGGGCTGGGCGGAGGGGCAAAACGCAGGTGCTAGCAGGTATCTGGGCTGATCCCGCTAACACTGCGTTTTTGGGAATCCTAAACTGCTGGGGACGCTAGTATAGATCTGATCGAATCAGTTATTGATCCGTTCAGATACTATACCACTAAGGGAGGTGTACGGTGCGTGCGTGGGTGTTAGCGGTATTGGCGCTAACCTGACGCTGCCTGGGGCTGGTGCTTGCCAGATTACCAAAATGCTACCAAAAAAACTGTTAGCGATCGCAGGGATCAGGCCTGACTCTGCAAACGCTGCAGTTATGCATTTAGAGTTTTGTAAGTGACAGTGATCGATTGATACTGCACTTGGGTGGGCAGTGGCCGGGCAGAGGGGCAAAACGCAGGTGCTAGCAGGTATCTGGGCTGATTCCGCTAACACTGCGTTTTTGGGAACCCTAAACTGCTGGGGACGCTAGTATAGATCTGATCAGATCAGATATTGATCCGTTCAGATACTATACCACTAAGGGAAGCATATGCTGCGTGCGTGGGTGTTAGCGGTACTGACTCTAACCTGACGCTGCCTGGGGCGACGCATATCACCGCCGGGCGATCAGGGGGCTAAACCTTTATTAGGTAATAAACGGCAGGTGCCCTGACACTATAAAAAATAAACGAACTAACCAGCGTCACCCGTAACGATTATACGGTGATCACTGGTGAAAGGGTTAACTAGGAGGCAATCAAGGGGTTAAAACATTTATTAGGTAGTATATGGGGGTCCCTGACGCTATAAAACGCTGACAGTGAACCTAAATATTTACCTCACTAACTAGCGTCACCAGTGACACTAATACAGTGATCAGAAAAATGATCGGTTAGTGACACTGGCGACGGGGGTGATCAAGGGGTTAAAACTTTATTAGGGGGGGTTAGGGGGGTACCCTAGACCTAAAGGGGGCTAACACTAACTTACCTACCACACTAACTGTCACAAACTGACACCAATGCAGTAATCAGAAAAAAAAAACAAAAAAACAAAAAACAAAAACTGCTTGGTGTCAGTGTGATGGGGGGGAGGGGTGATTAGGGGGTGATCGGGGTGATCGGGGGGTAAAGGGGGGTGTAATGTATGCCTGGGATGTTCTACTGTGTGTGTAGTGTTTGTGCACTCACATTGCAGTCTTCTCTCCTCGGCGCCGGAACGGAAAATACAGAGCCGAGGAGAGATGACATAATTTCCTTTGCTGCTGTTTACAATACAGCAGCAGAGGAATGATCCCATTGGCTGGGAGCGATTCCGAGGGGGGGGCCACGAATGGATGGCCTCCCCCTCACCTCCGATCGCCGGGGGACAAATGCCGACCGCCTCAGGCACCAGGGGGGGGATCCGATCGAACCCCCCGCCCACGGGAGGCAGATCACGTACAGGTACGTGATTCTGCCTGCCCGTGCCATTCTGCTGACGTATATCAGCGTGAGGCGGTCGGCAAGTGGTTAAAGGATAAGTTCACTTTAAAATAAATAAATGCACATTTTTTTGCAGGTAAAAAATTGTGCATTTACTATTTGTTTAGGAGCCTGGAAAGCATTGCACCAGTGATCAGAAGATCACTGATGCCATGCAGGTCTCCTGCAGACTGTTAGGCCCCTTTCACACTGGGGCGGTGGGGGCGTCGGCGGTAAAACAGCGCTATTTTTAGCGCTGTTTTACCGTCGTTTTTGCGGCTGTATTTGGCCGCTAGTGGTGCGGTTTTAACCCCCGCTGGCGGCCGAAAAAGGGTTAAAACCGCTCGCATAGCGCGGCTATAGCCGCGGTATTGCCGCGGTATAGCCGGCGCTGCCCCATTGATTTCAATGGGCAGGAGCGGTGAATACACCGCTCCTTCACCGCTCCAAAGATGCGGCTTGCAGGAGTTTTTTTCTTCTCCTGCCAGCGCACCGCTTCAGTGTGAAAGCCCTCGGGCTTTCACACTGAACAAACAGCAGCGGCTGTTTTGGGTCGGTTTGCAGGCGGTATTTTTAGCGCAATAACGCCTGCAAACCGCCCCAGTGTGAAAGGGGTCTAAGTGTGAGCCAACTGCCCGTACATCGTACGGGCAGGCAGCTTCACACTGACAGGAAGAATCAATGAACTACCACAGCGCGGTGGTAGTTTATTAAGAACTACAAGCTGACATCAAAGGATGTTGGTACTTGTAGTTAATTAATTCATGGAACTCTGTGAATAAATGATGCTGCTGTGTGGGTGGAGCCCTGCACAGCCACACTCTCTTTAAAAGGAACTTCACCCCATACTGCTGTCACACACAGGGCTCGGATTGCCGAGCCACTGCAGAAGTTGGAACATGATACATGTTCCACCCTAAAAATGGGTACAAATTGTGGATGGACCCTCTGCACACTGCTATATACCCTTTCCAGCAAACTATGTAACAAAAAACAGGGATTTGTAGTTCACACATATTGCAATACATGCTTTAAGCTGGCCGACTGCATCAAAGTAATCCCTTTTATGGCCAGAGGGATAAAGACACAAGGTGAGGAAGAGCTACTAGGTTCATGTCTAATAGCTTGTACAGGTATTTAAACTATGAGGTTCTAAAGGGGTTTCTCTACCCTAAAAATGGGTGGAACATGTAATATGTTCCTGAAGCTGAACTTATCCTTTAAGTGAGAGGAACATGCTTCCTCCCAATCCTCCTCAGTCATAGAGGGGATTAGGGACCACTTGGATCTGTCCTGCAAAGGGGATCTGCCCAGCTTAATATGCAATAAATACAACTGTGAGTGCAATACCCCTTTAAAGTGGAGTTCCACCCAGAAATGGAACCTCCACTTATCTGGTTCCTCTCCCCCTCCGGTGTCACATTTGGCACCTTTCAGGGGGTAGCAGATACCTGCTATTACAAGTATTTGCTCCCACATCCGGCGAAAGATCGCCGCAGGATCCGCAGCGACCTACGTCATGTCTGGCCTCTTCTCCGTCCCCCCCACTGTCTTCTGGGAGACACACAGGTCCCAGAAGACAGCAGGGACCAGTCAGAACGCGCAACGCGACTCGCGCATGCGCAGTAGGGAAACAGGCTGTGAAATTGCAAGGCTTCACTTACTGATTCCCTTACTTAGGATGCCGGTGCCTCCACCCGGAGCCGAGGGACGGGTCGGCTTCGGGTAAGGATATCCCAGGCACCCTGGACAGGTAAGTGTCCTTCTTTTAAAAGTCAGCAGCTGCAGTATTTGTAGCTACTGACTTTTATTTATTAATTTTTTTTTTTTTCAGGCGAAACTCTGCTTTAATTGAGTAATGAGAAAAAATTTGGGAGACAAATTGGGTAAGCACTGTATGTCATAGTTGCAAATATTTATAAAAGACTTTGTGCGCTAAATTATAAGTAGCCCTTAGATGATCAAAAGTGTACAATACACCATTGCTATATAATTTGGCTAAAACATGCAGACCTCAAAGAGTTTAATTGAGTAAACATGGAGTTTCCTCAAATTTTTGTTAGCTTCCAGTCATATCAATCTTACCAGAGTGAATATTGATAGCTTCACTTGGATAATGTTGATATTGGAGCCTCAACACCAATAAGTAAATGATCTATTCCTAACACCGTGACCACATGGAGTGGCAGCTCTTTTTGATACATAGTGCTTTAGCAAACTAGTCATTCAGTTTACTTTACAAACTTTTTTTTACTGGACACCTTGCGTAAATATTGGTACTTAATTGAATTGAATTGGTACTTAATACTGCTGGAGTGTAATTGGCCCCATTCACACCTGAGCGTTTTGTAGCTTGAAGCCTCAAGCTACAAAACGCTGGAGGAGAAAAAAATCTATTATTCTCTATGGAGATGGTTCACATCTCCGCTCCAAAACGCCTAAAGCTCAAACAAGTTCTGGAACTTTTTTTTTTTTTTGGCAGATTTAGGCGGTTTTCTGCTTTTAACATTGGTGACCTTTTGACCTTTCCAAAAACGCCGCAAAATCGGGGCAAACCGTGGTAAAAAATGCAGTAAAATCGCGTGACTTTCTGCCTGAAAACGCTACGCTTAGGTGTGAATGGGGCAAAGTCCTATCTGAGCAGTGCATGGAGATGCTACTCCTGTTTCTCATTTATTTGGGTTATTAAAGATATTTCTGTTTCAGGCTTGGAAACATTACTCTGAGCAGTTTGCTGAGAGTTGTCTTTATACTTTGCCAGGTGATACTGCTGTACAGTCAAGAGGACAAGCTACAGTATTTACAAAATGTCACGCACTGCAATGATAGAACTTTAAAATAGTGGTAAGTAAAAATATCAAGCTTTTTATATCAAAAGTACCACATTTTGCACACATTTCTGCACATCAGGACTATAGATAGATGATAAATGGGTGATAGATAGAATAGATAGATAAGATAGAATAGATAGACATGAAATGGTCATTATTTTGTAAAAATGTAAGGAACCTAATCTGAAAACCTTAAGTTTCACTGAAGCGGCATACTATACTGTACACACCATGTCCACATTTAAAAGTAAGCTAAACTCCAGGCCATAAGATGAATAAACTTAAAAATAAGTGCAATTTGTGATTCTGTGCAGTCAGGTTTTTTTTATCTAGTCACACCTGCTAGAGCAGCTAGACAATATATCCAGGTCTGGAACTTCCATTGCTCCTGAAGCACAAAATAAGGGCCTGTACACTCCCCCAGCTTGCTGATTGGACATTAAAGGTGAAACAGCATATTAAGGAAGTTATCCCTCTGCTGCCTTCTACTGTCGGGATGAGCACTGCTGCAGAACTGGATTGGCATCTAATTAAAGCCTTCCCTCTTAGTCTGGCAGTTTATGTTGAGGGGATTGCTGAAGCCCTGCTAAGGATCAAGCCTGCATGTCTACTGCCATAGCAAGCAGCTTGCTATGGGGGCAGACAGAGAAGAAGAAGAGCCAAGAGTGTCCCAGGAGACCCCAGAAGAGGAGGATCGGGACCACTCTGTGCAATACCATAGCACAGAAGGGTAAGTATAACATGTTTGTTAATTTAGGGGAAAAAAAGCCTTTAGAATGATAGATAAAAAGACATGATGCTAACAGTGTTGTCTCTGTGTGTCACTTATAATGCAATATCTGGAAGCTGGTCTGCTTATGGATACCACATTGTAGAATGAATAGAAGTTTGCTTGTTCTAGATCCCATCCCTGTCGAAGATAAAGTAATTGCATACGTATAGTCTCCACCCAAAAAAACACACTCATGAGAAGCAAATGCGTTTCACTCCAATGGACTTGCTCACAAGGATAGAGTAGGTAAAAGAACCTTCCAAAAAAATAAAATATCAAAAAGGAGCTAACTACTGAGTGTAACTCTTAATCTTCTTATTTTTATGTTGGAGCAGAGATGAGGTACATGGTCCAGCACCTCAGTAGCATGGGGGAGGAGGGGGGGTGGGCCATGGCCCCGGGCGCATCATCTAGATTGGCACAGAAAAATCCCGACTCCCGCCGTGTCCGCCATCCTGATTCCTGAGTATTGCAGTGACTGCGCTCCTCCTCTGCGTCTCTCTATGATCTGTGCTGCTACTTGCGCTGCCTGCCTGATCCTCTACAGCTGTCTGGGCTCAGCAATAGGCGCTCCTTGTGATTCGATGAACTGGGTCACGTGCAGCAGGGGACATGGGAGCCCACCGCCCTGTGATTGGCCAACTGGAACTGGGTCACGGCAGACAGAGCTGGCTTTGGCGGGTGATTGCAGTCGATGTCTCCGCTTCACTATCCGGGTCTCACCGCTGGCTGGGGTCAGGCTCTGGATCTCCTTACACACTCAGCATGGGAGACAAGATGACTGCTACCAGGTGAGTGGTGGTGGTGCACTGCTAGGTCGGGGCCAAGCTGTCTGGAGACAAGCAGGCTCAGCAGGGGCTGGGATATAGAATTCTGGGGGAGGGGTTGGGGGGCTGGTCGCTGGGGTCCTCCTCTTATTCCTACAGTTCTGCAAACTGCTTGTTGTTTACTATAATCCTGAGTCCATATGCCACATGGACTCAAGAATCTAGTAAACAACAAGCAGTCTGCAGAACTGTATCATCATCAGCTTTCCATCTCATGCTGTCAGTGCTGTTGATAAAAGACAGCCAGAGAAAGAGGGCAAAGACTGCACTCATGTGTCACCTCTGTGCTCACTACACTCTGAGCTTGCTATATATGATATACACAAAATGACTGTCAAAAAGCTGTTGTATAATCCATAGACCTCCTGTCCACCAGGGACGCTCCAGCTGGTACTTCAGATACTCTTGATCCTCGTAGCACTGGTCTCTTTAAGGTCTGCAATACTCATAGGTTTGTAAAATGTTAACCCTTTCATGACTAATCCTATTTTTGAAATTTGGTGTTTACAAGTTAAAATCCGTATTTTTTGCTAGAAAATTACTTAGAGTTCCCAAACATTATATATATTTTTTTAGCAGAGAATCTAGAGAATAAAATGGCGATTGTTGCAATATTTTTTATCACACGGTATTTGTGCAGTGGTGTTTTAAACGCAAATTTTTGGAAAAGGGACACTTTCATGAATTTTAAAAAATCCAAACAGTAAAGTTACCGCAATTTTTTTGTATAATGTGAAAGATGATGTTACACCGAGTAAATAGATACCAAACATGTCACCCTTTATAATTGCACGCACTCGTGGAATGGCGACAAACTACGGTACCTATGAATTTCCATAGGCGACGCTTTAAAAATTTTTTACGGTTACCAGGTTTGAGCTACAGAGGAGGTCTAGTGCTAGAATTATTGCTCTCGCTCTGATGATCGCGGCGATACCTCACATGTGTGGTTTGAACACCGTTTACATATGCGGGCACGACTTCCGTATGAGTTTTCTTCGCTGCGCGAGCTCGCGGGGACAGGGGCACTTTAAAAAAAAAATTTTTAATTTATTTATTTATTTTATTTATTTTTTTACTTTAAAATTGTGTTTAAAAAAATTTTTTTTTTTTTTTTACTTTTATTGCTGTCACAAGGAATGTAAACATCCCTTGTGACAGTAATAGGTGGTGACAGGTACTCTTTATGGAGGGATCGGGGGTCTAAAAGACCCCCGATCCCTCCTTTACACTTCAAAGTATTCAGATCGCCGAAAACGGCGATTCTGAATACTGTCTACTTTTTTAAATTCGGCGCCATTGGCAGCCGAGTAAACGGGAAGTGACGTCATGACGTCGCTTCCGCGTTTACAACAAGAAGGCTGCAACGAAGCTGCTTACAGCTTCGTTCCAGCCCGCCCCCAGCCACCGAAGATTCCCGATTGGACACCGGGCCTCCCGATCGCACGGGAGGCCCGGTAACAGCGGCGGGAGGCGGCGGGAGGGGGGTGATGTCCCCTCCCGTTCCTCCGGTATAACAACCGAGCGGCTTTTAGCCGCATCGGTTGTTATACACGGGTAGCCGATCGCCCGCTGGAAACAACGGTACCGAGATGATGTCTGCAGCTGCGGGCATCATCCCGGTATAACCCCGGAAAGCCGAGTACGCATATGTGCGTACGGTCGGCGGGAGAAAAAACTGTGCTGGTAGAACAACTAAAAAAGCTGCAACTCAAAAGTGAAATACACACCAAACAAATAAGAAACCAAAAAAGAAGCTGCGCTGGTAGTGAATGAAATAGGCAAAAAAGTGATCTGGTGAGCAAGTAAACCTGTTGGTTAGGTTAACAAATAAAATGAAAACCCTACAATATTGAACTAAAAAAGGGTGATCAAAAATACAGATGCAGTTAAATGCAGTAGACAAGTGAATCCTTTGAGGAGTAACCTGTTGAGTGACACAAAGATAACCAATTCAACAAAAAGTGAATGTCATGAATATTACAATAATGGTAAGTGAGCCAACAAATACAGCAGAAGAATTAAAAATGTGTAAACCTTAAATAAAAACTTAAATTAAAATATGTGAAAGTCTCTTCCATAATGCTTCCCAGCGGGGAGGGAATGTTGACCACCCTCTGAGGGATCTTCACTATTCAAAGGACACTGTGAATCCACCACCACAGCAGAGGGCACTACTGTGCGGGAAGGGGTGATATGAAATTGTGAAATGAGCACCATTCACTGCTCTACTGCCACTGTTACCTGCCTTACTGCCACCAGCCACTGCCCTGCTGCCACTGTCACCTGCCCTACTGCCACCAGCTGCTGCCACTGTCACCTGCCCTACTGCCACTGTCACTTGCCTTACTGCCACTGTCAGCTGCCCTACTGCCACCAGCCACTGCCCTGCTGCCACTGTCACCTGCCTTACTACCACCAGTCACAAACTTACTGCCACTGTCATCTGTCCTACTGCCACCAGCCAATGCCCTACTGCCACTGTCACCTTCCCTACTGACACCATCCACTGCCCTACTGACACCGTCCACTGCCCTACTGCCACTTCCCTACTGACACTGACACCTACCCTACTGACACCAGCTACTGCCACTGGCACCTGCCCTACTGACACTGTCCACTTTTAAGGTAGGCTAAATTTATATTTTTACTGTGATATTTATTTGATTATATCTTTTATAGTTAGTTCTCCTTAATATTTAGTTAGGCCTTGCTAATTAATGTCTTTAAAAAAAAGGGGGGTGCCGATCATCGGTGATCTTTGCTCTCTTTATGTTGTTCAGTAGATCTTCACCTCTCAAAAGGTTGCCTACCCCTGATATACAGCAAGGTGAGAGTTTAGTGAGGACAGAGGTGACACCTGTGGATTAACTTAGGAGCACTGTGATTGATTTAAAGGTGTGTGACCCCAAGAGCACTGAAGAAAATGGATATACTATGGCTACACACAGATTTATTTCCCTACTATATAGGCTTTGATTTATATTTATTCTAATCTACATTTTATTGATGAATTGAAGACATGAATTTTGGACGTGTTTATGTTTTTAGCTATTTATGGTAGTTGTTAGCAGTAACTTTTGTTTTGCACACTGATTTGCAGAGCAGCACACCTTATATTATTAAGTCTTTACGCTGTGGGAACACATTTGTGACTGCAGCAGCATGATTCATTTATCCTTGTAATCTTTATTTATTTTATTTTTATCTTCTGTATAGCTACACTTTCCTTTCTCAATACACATACACCAACTAGGCAGCGCAGGAGTTCACTCCTTCGCAGGCCATTTTTGAAGAGGGGGACCACAGGCATGCATAAAGGGAGGTGCCACCTCCTAGCACTTATGCCCTGTACACACGGTCAGACTTTCCGACAGAAAATGTGTGATCGGAGCTTGTTGTTGGAAATTCCGACCGTGTATAGGCTCCATCGGATTTTTTCCATCGGAATTTCCGACACACAAAGTTTGCGAGCTGGATCTAACATTTTCCGACAACAAAATCCGTTCGCGTAAATTCCGAACGTGTGTAGACAATTCCGACGCACAAAGTGCCACACATTCTCAGAATCAAGCAGAAGAGCAGCACTGGCTATTGAACTTAATTTTTTTTCGGCTCGTCGTACGTGTTGTACGTCACCTTATTCTTGACGTTTGGATTTTCCAACCAACTTTGTGTGACCGTGTGTATGCAAGACAAGTTTGAGCCAACATCCGTCAGAAAAAATCCAATGGATTTTGTTGTCGCAATGTGCGATCGTGTGTACAGGGCATTACTGTGAGTGTGAGCCCAGTCTGGAGGAAGAGGTGGTTAAAGGATAAGTTCACTTTTTTTTTTCGGGTAAAAAAAATGTGTATTTAATATTTTTTTTCCTTTTGAAGCCTGTAAAGCAGGGGTCTTCAAACTATGGCCCTCCAGTTGTTCAGGAACTACAATTCCCATCATGCCTAGTCATGTCTGTAAATGTCAGTGTTTTACAATGCCTCATGGGATGTGTAGTTCCGTAACAGCTGGAGGGCCGTAGCTTGAGGATCCCTGCTGTAAAGCATTGCACCAGGATTCAGAAGATCGCTGTTGCCATGCAAATCCCACAACAGCAATGAAGTTGTGGAAGTCTGTGGGCTAGAGTGTATGAAAAATTGTTGCTTTACAACAGAGGTTACCTATTTTCCCGGTTTCCTACCATTTAGAAAGACACCCAGTTTGTAGACATGCCATTTAAGCTGGGTTTACATATATGCGAATTGCATAACATGTGAATGTGACCGGCTCTCAATGGAGCCAGTTCACATATGTCCAGAATGGCCACAGTGCGGTTTTGAAAAGGGTCATGTGTGTTTCTGGGTCCAGTTCAGATGCAAATTCAGGCAAAAATTTGCACCTGAATCGAACCTGAACCGGTGAACAGGAACGCGCGGACTCCGGACTGCAAACCGCAGCCGGACATGTGTGAACCCTTATGTAAGGGGTGTTTAGGTAAGGGGTTTAATATTGTACTAGTGGAAAGGACTCGGGGGGATGCTAAAAGTCCATGGGTTAGGGGGTGCAGATTACTTGCCTTGCCCCGGTAGGGTGACCCCATTTCCAAACGGCCATTCGGGGACAGCCCCCCTCCCAAAAATCAGCATGTGGTGTAAGGAATCACAGCACAGCTGGGGCGGTGGGTGCACAATCTACCCAGAAGCACTGATCACGGTCCCCAAAAAAGCCACCGCATTGCCACTTTACTTACTGACAGTACATGTCCTGGCTGGCCGGGACCCGTTTTACCTGGTTCTCGGTGATTAGACACAAGAGGTGAGATTTATGATTTCTCCAATCACAAGCAGGGGGCAGGGATTGTGCCTCTCCAGACATTCCCGGCCAGGAAAAGTACTGTCAGTCTCTCATTGAGTAAAGCGGCGATGTGGCAGCCTTTTTTGGGGGCATCAGATCGGTGGGGGGGTGGCTGTGTCAGTTTCATTCTGGGACAATGTATTGTCCTGGAATGAAGGTACCCAGGACCAGGGACAGACCTGCAAAATGTGGGACTGTCCCGGGCAATCCGGGACAGGTGGTCATCCTATGCCCCGGGCGCTAACAACCCACGCTATGCCACTGCAGCACCTGGATGGTCTATGGTCATTAAGAGGTGTAGGTTTGGAGCAGTGCCGTGATTTTGAATTTGATTTGAAAAATTATATTTGGAAAAATGACATTGAGCATATTACAGCTGAACTCCAGAAATTGTATGTGCACTGACACAACTGGGCTGCTGGTATGGCTGAACTGGAAGTCAGCATCCTAGGACCTCACTGAGGTAACCTTTTTAGGAAGTACAAAAAGTGAATGGAACAGACTAAAGAGAACACAAGGAAGATTCTGCATAAGGTATGCTTAATGCTGCATTTATGCATTATCTTCAACCTGTCCAGTGTTAAGCTTTAGGCCGGTTTCACACTGGGGCTTTGGGGGCGTCAGTGGTAAAACGCCGCTATTTTAAGTGGCACTATTCGGCCACTAGCAGGGCAGTTTTACCCCCCACTAGCTGCCGAAAAGGGTTAAAACTGCCCACAAAGCGCCGCTTAAGCGGCGCTATGCCGGCGTTATAGCCGTGCTGCCCCATTGATTTCAATGGGCAGGAGCGGTGTATACACTGCTCCTTCACCATTCAAAAGATGCTGCTAGGAGGACTTTTTTCAACGTCCTCCTAGCACACCACTCCAGTGTGAAAGCCCTCGGGGCTTTCACATTGGAGAGACAGCAGCGGCTGTTTCAGGTCGGTTTGCAGGCACTATTTTTAGCGTAATAGCGACTGCAAAACGACCCAGTGTGACAGGGGTCTTAAAAAAGGACTGAAGGATTTGATTGCATCTAATAATAACCAAAGCCGGGGTCATGCTGCTCCCACTGACACTGATGGAACACTATATCTTCCACTGACATCAGTGAAGGGGCATTATTCTTCCCACTGACATTATTGACGGGGCACTATTTCTCCCACTAACATCAATAATGAGGCACCATTCCTTCCAATGTCACCAACAGTGGGGCATGATTCTTTCCACTAACACCAACAAACGGGCAGTATTCCTTCCACTGACATCAACGATAGAACGCTATTCCCCCTTCTATTGACTTGCACTATGTCATTTTTTTACTTCCACTGACCACCTAGTCTAAGGCATTGTTTACTTCCAATGATGCTGGGGCATTTACTACTCCCACTGGCCACATTCTGGTCCCCCAAAGTCTGAAAGAAAATAAATTGTCTCTTTTTTTGGAAAGTTTAGGGACCCCTGTATAACCTAAAGATGCAGGAGTTACTAGAGAATGCAAATGCTACATATCAATCTTATTTCAACCTTAGCAATTATTTACTGTAACTATAAATAATATAACTGCATTATTTGGTGTTTTTTATATCTATTTGCAGTTCAGCCCAATCCTCAGATGTGGTGGCTGCATTTTTTTTTTTTGTTAGGCTTTTTTCCCTCTGTTTTCACCTGGTGATCTAGCCAGTAACACACGTCCTGTATTGGAGTGCCTACACTCTGGATGAAGTAGCACAGAGGCCACCTTTGGACAGCAACATTGAGACCCCTTTCACACTGGGGCGGTTTTCAGCGCTGGAAATAGCCTCTGCTAAGTGCCTGAAAACCGCTTCCCATTCATTCAAGTGTGACTTTTCACACTGGGACGTTACGAAAAGTCCTGCAAGCATCATCTTTGGGGTGGTTTGGGAGTGCTGTATTTAGCGCTCCCAAAACACCCTGCCTATTGGAATGATGGACAGCTTTTCTGAAGTGCCTGAAAAGCGCTTCGGAAGTGTCGCAACACGGGAGTTTTTAACCCCCTTTTTTTGGGTTAAAAGCACCCCGCTAGCGACCGAAAAGCACCACTTAAACACTGGTAAAGTGCTGCTAAAAAAGCGGCATTTAAGAGCTAACGCGGCCCCAGTGTGAAAGGAGTCTGACTGTCGTTTTAGATGTGCTAGAAGATTTAGATGCACTAGCAAATTAAAGCCAAATTCCAGCTAATACTTTATAAGCAGTTAGAGCAACATTTTTTTTCCCTTTTGTAGGTTTTACATAAATAAATACAATCTGATCATTGTAAGCGCTCCTGCCAATGATAAACGGTTTATCTCATTCTTGTAACTGATAGATCTGCAGGAGAGTTTGTTTCATTGAAAAACAACAGACTTATTGGCTGGATCATGAGATAAATATAGAATAAGGAGAGCCTAAAGAGAAAACGAATGCAGTCATTACATTTAAGAATTGGTAAGCTGCAATATAATAAATGTTTGCTTTTGGGTTTAATACCACTTTAAGGAGTTTTTTCAGCAAGTATGTGCATTGTGTGGGCCATTTTTTGACACCTGAGAAAACCACATTCTTCATACAGTTCAGTACCTTTAAAACAAACCTGTGGTTTGCTGGTGGCAAACTGTATATGGTTTTCTGAGGCACACAGCAAACATTAAAATATCCTGCACTGCATTTAGTCTTTTCATAATGAATACAGTCAAGATACACTGTATATTACTCATTTCGAAGACTTTTTTTCTCCATGCAAGTAATTAGCATAGACTTTGGCTAATATATTTATGATTCAGTAGTGAAAAATCCTTTAAAACATTCAAATAAACCAGCTTTGTAGTGTTTGGGTTTTGTTATATTGCTAATGCAGCTGCTGTTGAATCGTTTCCACAATAACCACACCCATAAACATGTGGTCAGTTAACTTTCCCATAGCTTTATGGCTGCTCTCATCTGATCAAAAATAAACTGTAACTTAAAAAAATAAAAAGTACTTAAATATTAGCAGCTCTATATCTAATATCCTTGTAACACTTTTGTTTTGTAAATAAAATCTTTTTTTATAGTTTTGCAGTCAATTTAAATTCTTGTCAATTTAGTTCTTTAGTAAGAACATTTTTCTGTGCATTCATTTTTCAATATTAATGAGTTATTTTTTTGCTTTTATAATTTAATTTCCACGTGTTTTTTTTGCTGCCTTTTTTTCCCACCGCCTTCATAGCAAAAAAAAGGGGAGAGGATTCTGCTACTGATTTGGCCCACCCCCATTCACAGAAAGTGTTAAGCCAGCCATACATGGATTAAATCTCGGCTAGGTCCCTGCTGAACTGGTCGAGATTTAATCCATGTATGGACTGGCTGATTGTACCCAAGTTAATCGAAGTCAACCAGCCTGTTGGATTTTTTACATATGATTGCTGCTGGGGGCTATAGACGCTAGCAGTAATCATTGTGTTCTGCCAACGGGGAAGGCTCCCCCTAACCAACACACTGATTGTGTTGATGGGGGAATTAAATGATTTTCTTTCCTTCCACCTGTGGTGAAAGGAAAGAAAATCAAATCATCTATGGGCTGCCTTACAGTGGAAGGATTTTGATCAACGGAGGAGGAGGGAGGAATAGCCTGATGCTTGTCAGAATCTTCTTTAACCACTTGCCGCCTGCAATATAGCAAAATGACAGCGGCAAAGTGGTTTCAATATCCTGACCGGATGTCATATGACGTCCAGCAGGACGTCCAGCAGGCCGCATTGCGGCGATCGGTGGTGTGGTGTGTCAGTCTGACACACCACACCACCGATCTAGGTAAAGAGTCTCTGACGGAGACTCTTTACCAGGTGATCAGCTGTGTCCAATCACGGCTGATCACAGTGTAAACAGGAAGAGCCGTTGATCGGCTTTTCCTCACTCGCGTCTGTCATACGCGAGTAGAGGAGAGCCGATCAGCTGCTCCTCTCACAGGGGGGGTCTGTGCTGATTGATTATCAGCACAGCCCCCCGGAGGATGCCCACACTGGACCACCAGGAACACCACTAGGACCACCAGGGATGTCACCACCAGGTATGCCACCCTAGACCACCAGGGATGTCAATCAGTGCCCACAATGGATGCCAATCAGTGCCCACAATGGACATCACTGATTGGCAGGTATTATTGTTTTGCACTGATTGGCATCCATCTGTACCATCAATTACTGTACATCAGTGCCACCTATCAGTGCCCATCCATGCCCATCCGTGCCGCCTATCAGTGCCCATCTATGCCACCTTTCACTGCCCATCAGTGCCACCTATGTGTACCCATCAGTGCTGCATATCAGTGCCACCTATCAATGCCCATCAGTGCCACATATCAGTGCCACCTCATTGCCAACTCATCGGTGCCCATCAGTGCCGCCTTATCAGTGCCCGTCAGTGCAGCCTTATCAGTGAAGGAGAAAACTTACTTATTTACAAAGTTTTGTAACAGAAACAAAAAAAAAACTTTTTTTTTCTAAATTTTCGGTCTATTTTTTTATTTGTTTAGCAGAAAATAGAAATCCCAGAGGTGATCAAATACAAGCAAAAGAAAGCTCTATTTGTGGGAACAATTTGTTGGGTACAATGTAGCATGACCGCGCAATTGTCATTCAAAGTGCGGCAGCGCTGAAAGCTGAAAATTGGTCTGGGCAGGAAGGTGTATAAGTGCCCCGTATTGAAGTGGTTAATGTACTTCAATGTTAGACCTGAGGCAATTAACCCATGTAGTGATGGAAGTTCAGCACTGTTAGGATCTGGTTTCACTGGAGAGAAGGTTTTTACAGTGAGCAGCAGCCAGCAAAACATGGGGTACACTTCATTACAGGTAAGTTATGTGACTGAAGCTGTGAAAAAACTTTAGATTTAAAGCAGACCTTCAGTCATTTTTTTTTCATCTTTCCTTTACTCAAACCATCTGCCCTTGCTGTTTAATCATTGTTAATCAAAACTGTAATTTTGTGTCAATAAGTACCTTCTTTTCTGTACTTCCTCTTTCACTTCTTGCAAAACTCCTAGGGTAGTGACGGCTTCCTTCATTTGCACTGACTCCAGGGAGAGAAATGTCAGATATCCCAGCAGTGCTTGTTTCTTATTTTTCCCGTTGTCACTCTCGTGAGATTGTGCTGGCAGGAGAGGAGGTGGGGAAAGTGGAGCAGGGCTGGGGGGAGTCAAAATAAAGCCGGGGAGGACTGCAGGGCTGGAGGAGGGTGGGGATAGGAGGAGGCTGTTTACCAACAGGGAGGAGAGAATTCTCTATTGCGCAGGCGTGGTCGACTCAATCCCTTCATGCGCATGCGCTTCCAGGCCTTTGTTTATATGTTACTATAGCAGCCACAGCAGATGTTCACTGTGACCTGTCCATATTGGAATGGAAGCAATGTTTCTACTGGGCATACGCAGCCTGGGGCTCTTTACTGCAAGATCTCACTGGGCTGGCGAGGCGGAGCGATCTCCACTATTCCAGGAACACTGGGGTAAGGGCTTAATTTGCCCCCACTAACAATGGCCACTCACAATACCAGCGTGGGAGATAAAATCAAGGCATTTTGACACAGAAAGAGTAAGCTGACATTCCCTACTGTTTCCAAAATATGCTATACGATGTTTAATCTGCATACTGGTGTTTTTTGTTTATTGATTGAGCTAGCTTGACTGCAGTTCCTCTTTAAGAAAGTATGTAAGAAGCTGTTTATTTAAAATAAAAGTAAAAATTGCAGTGTTGGTGAGGGGCCATGGCAGGCATGTTCCTGGCTAATAGAGTTTGCAATATTGATGTGTACTATTGCAAGCTGCTCTATTCTCTTTGGAGGTATCCTTTGGGTTGAACTCTCCAATTGAGGGGTGTCTTAAAGCTTTGGTCTTATGTTTGGTCTGTGTTTAGGCCTATTAACAGCTCTCTGCCTGTCTTATTACCCCTCCTTTGGCTAAATGCATAACCGCTTTCACCTTGGCCAACTTTGGTGTGGTAGCATACAACTCCTGAGGAAGCCTATCAAATGGTAAAACATGTCGGGATTGCTACA
The DNA here is from genome assembly GCF_042186555.1 of Aquarana catesbeiana. Taxonomy (NCBI): domain Eukaryota; kingdom Metazoa; phylum Chordata; class Amphibia; order Anura; family Ranidae; genus Aquarana; species Aquarana catesbeiana. Next base: position 144,041,224 of record NC_133326.1, read on the forward strand.
CCATGACAAGCAACTGTAATTAATTCACTATATGGATATCAAACGTGAATGTCCTTATTTTTAATATGGCTATATCTTTTTTCTTTATTTTTTAATATGAGATATATAAATAAACTGACTGAATTCTAGTATATGACTATGACTCCAGTTATTGGCACCTAAAAAGATCCCAGCGTTCCTAAGTGTCCCGTTTCTTACTACTTTGGGATGCGGTGCCTTTGAGATTTTCCCCTGACCAACTTATCTTGCTAAAAGTAAAGATTATCACAAAAGTATCTTGACCAAATATAAAAAAAAATTACCACATTTTTTATTACTTACACTAATTTTGTAACGATTTATATGGGGATTTTCTGAAGAGAAATGGCTATAAAAGAGTTTCACCTATATTTATTATAAGATTAAGGAGGATACAAAACACATTGGGGTTGATTTTCTAAAGGCAAATAGGCCGTTCACTTTGCAAGGGAATCTTCCCCAGAGCTTAGTAAATGTAGTAAATATTTACTTTATAAAAGAATTACATTACATACTCTGGGGCAAATTCCCTTGCAAAGTGCAACTTCCCTTGCAAAGTAAATAGTCTATTTGCCTTTAGTAAATCAACACTCAAAACCCAGTTAATGCCTTTCCTTAAAAGAGCCACCTGGTCCACCTGGTCCTGAATTTTCTAATAATTAAAAGTGGTTTTCAGCCATCCATAATATTATATAGGCAATATTCACTAATTCACTTAAAATAACTGTGACCTAACTAGGAAATTGTAGAGAGGCAAAAAACGATTTTGATCCTTTGGGTATATTTGTATTATTAGTCTATATATTGTTTAATTTTTTTAGAAAAAAATTGTTTCTTTACATGATCAAATGCCAGTTTCACTTTCAATAATTTTTATAGAAAAAATTTAAAGGTACAAAACATGGCATATGAGAACTTTTCGAAGAAGACAGCTAGAATATGATCAAATACCATTTTCAAATCTAATGTTATATTACGCTACATTTTCATATTGCTTTTTGGGGATTGTAAAACACATTTTTTATAATGGCATTATTGTAAATCTTACTTTGTCCAAATTTTAAAAAGAGAGAATATATTAAAAAGCATTTAACTATGGAATTATTATTATGTATTATAAAAGCTCTGGACCATCTCTCATAGGAATCTTGAAATCATATACTGTAGGTGTAAAATATTTATTTAAAAAAAAAAAAAAATCTGTAAATAACTTTTAATAATGCTTCTTATACTGAAAGAGCCTATGAAATTTCAACAGTGTAGTGCATGTACATACATTTGCAATTTTAAGGCATTTAACATTTTTTTAAATCTTTAACATTTTAAACACTGACTATCACAGAGGTTGGCAGATTTAAAAAGTACTGTAATACGCTAAGCCCCTGTTTGTTTTATAGATTTTATCAATATTTTTGAGATATTCTTTTTGTGAGATTTTAAAACAGCATACATTTCTAACCATTAAAAACCACCAAATATTTGGAAAATTATATCCACCATTTTTTTGCATACTTTTTTGCATCATACTTTCATCCCTTTAATAAATGTTAGAAAGGCAAGAGTAAACAAATGTTGAATATTCTGCTTAAAGCGGGGTTCCACCCAAATTTTGAACAATATCTGTATGTATTCTCTCTCTGTATGCCTAGATGCTGACATGCCGTTTAAAAAAATTTAAATCGACGTAATTACCTTTTATTTTTCTATTCTTCTTTGCACTTCCTGGTTCTCCTCCCGTGGGAGTAGGCGTGTTTCTAGCCTCTCCCAGACTCCTGGGAGCTAGTCTCAGGCTTCCCAGGATGCCACTGAGCATGTGCGGGAACGAGTGGTGAATGCTGGGAGCACAGCATTCACCACATCCAGGAAATAAATGCTTGTGGGCTTCAAATGCCCACAATGAAGATGGAAACCGCCTGCAGTGAATAATATAAGTTATTCTTTCCGACGAAATCTGACACAGGCGGACATATTACACACAATATGTGAGTATGTAATGCTGAGAAGAAAAGTTTGTGAATGAACTCAAAAAAAAAAAAACGATAGATAGGTGGACCCCGGCTTTAATAATAAAGGCAAATTAATAATAAGTGGGTACATTATTGTGAGGTGAGAAAAACAGAATAATTCCAGCATCCATAGATAAAAGTAAATTTTTAAGTCTTTTTACTCACAGAATATATTTATCGGCATATAACACGCACAGGTATATAACACGCACATTCATTTTAAGAGGGAAGTTTCAGGAAAAAAACTTAAATTTTAAATAAGGAACTTTGACTCAAAATAAGGGTCATTGCCCAACTGCAGCCTCACCATTGCCATCAATGCAGCCTGATCAATGCCCACCTGCAGCCTCACAAGTGCCATCAATAGAGCCTTATTAGTCCACATCAATGCAGCCTCACCGTTGCCATCAATGCAGCAGCCTCGCCATTGCCATAAATGCAGCAGCCTCGCCATTGCCATTTATTGACTTCCTATTACAGAGGCCGCCAAGTAAACAGGAGATTCTCACTGTATGTAATCTGACAGCACTCGTCTCGCTCCCCCCCCCCCCCCCCGTTGCCTCCGAGGCAGCTGAAATTGTATTATTGGCGTATAACACGCACATGCTATTTGCACCAGATTTTCATGGTGAAAAAGTGAGTGTTATACGCCAATAAATACAGTAGTTTGAAATTACTATAAAAAGGTAAATATCTTTTACAATAAAGGTAACTGGATGGATTGCTTTGCTAGCCTGTTCAGACCCAAATTGACTACAATTGTTATGGTTATATCGCCCTATAAGGACATCACAACAGAATGTATATATTTTTTAGAAACTGATGTTAAAGCTCACATAAGTGTAAAAATCATAAATTATTTTGAAAATATTTGTAATAGCCTTAGTAGGATCTTGTGCCACGATTAACAAATCATCAGCAAAAAACATCAAGTTTCAAAGCTGAAAATCATAAAGAAAATGTAAGCACAGAGAGAAAATAGTTCTTCAATTGACATACAGTATCCCACAAAAGTGAGTACACCCCTCCACATTTTTGTACATATTTTATTATATCTTTTCATGTGACAACACTGAAGAAATGACACTTTGCTACAACGTAAAGTAGTGAGTGTACAGCTTGTATAACAGTGTAAATTTGCTGTCCCCTCAAAATAACTCAACACACAGCCCTACACCGCTGGCAACAAAAGTGAGTACACCCCTAAGTGAAAATGTCCAAATTGGGCCCAATTAGCCATTCTGCCTCCCCGATGTCATGTAACTCGTTAGTGTTACAAGGTCTCAGGTGTGAATGGGGAGCAGGTGTGTTAAAGTTGGTGTTATCGCTCTCACTCTCTCATAATGGTCACTGGAAGTTCAACATGGAACCTCATGGCAAAAAACTCTCTTGAGGGTCTGAAAAAAAGAATTGTTGCTCTACATAAAGATGGCCTAGGCTATAAGAAGATTGCCAAGACCCTGAAACTGAGCTGCAGCACGGTGGCCAAGACCATACAGCGGTTTGACAGGACAGGTTCCACTCAGAACAGGCCTCGCCATGGTTGACCAAAGAAGTTGAGTGCACGTGCTCAGCGTCATATCCAGAGGTTGTCTTTGGGAAATAGACATATGAGTGCTGCCAGCATTGCTGCAGAGGTTAAAGGGGTGGGGGGGGGGGTCAGTCTGTCAGTGCTCAGACTATACGCCGTACACTGCATCAAATTGGTCTGCATGGCTGTTGTCCCAGAAGGAAGCCTCTTCTAAAAATGATGCACAAGAAAGCCCGTAAACAGTTTACCGAAGACAAGCAGACTAAGGACATGGATTACTGGAACCATGTCCTGTGGTTTGATGAGACCAAGATAAACTTATTTGGTTCAGATGGTGTCAAGCGTGTGTGGCGGCAATCAGGTGAGGAGTACAAAGACAAGTGTGTCTTGCCTACAGTCAAGCATGGTGGTGGGAGTGTCATGGTCTGGGGCTGCATGAGTGCTGCCGGCACTGGGGAGCTACAGTTCATTGAGGGAACCATGAATGCCAACATGTACTGTGACGTACTGAAGCAGAGCATGATCCCCTCCCTTTGGAGACTGGGCCGCAGGGCAGTATTCCAACATGATAACGACCCCAAACACACCTCCAAGATGACCACTGCCTTGCTAAAGAAGCTGAGGGTAAAGGTGATGGACTGGCCAAGCATGTCTCCAGACCTAAACCCTATTGAGCATCTGCGGGGCATCCTCAAACGGAAGGTGGAGGAGAGCAAGGTCTCTAACAACCACCAGCTCCGTGATGTCATCATGGAGGAGTAGAAGAGGACTCCAGTGGCCACCTGTGAAGCTCTGGTGAACTTCATGCCCAAGAGGGTTAAGGCAGTGCTGGAAAATAATGGTGGCCACACAAAATATTGACATTTTGGGCCCAATTTGGACATTTTCACTTAGGGGTGTACGCACTTTTGTTGCCAGCGGTTTAGACATTAATGGCTGTGTGTTGAGTTATTTTGAGGGGACAGCAAATTTACACTGTTATACAAGCTGTACACTCACTACTTTACATTGTAGCAAAGTGTCATTTCTTCAGTGTTGTCACATGAAAAGTTATGATAAAATATTTACAAAAATGTGAGGGGTGTACTCGCTTTTGTGAGATACTGTATAAGATAAAAGAGGAGTCAAGGGTCAACCATCTCTTGACCCTTTAATTACCTGGTTTTTCTTAGATATCTTACCATAAATCAGAATTCTAGCATTAGAACTATAATAACATTATTTTATTGCCATTTGCATCCAAATTTACTAAAACATAAGTAATGTGACCAAGCTATTGTATCAAAAGCATTAACAGAAATGAAAGTGGTAGTAAACCGCTGTGTGTGCTTTTTTTTATTTTTTTGCAACCTGCAAGGTAAAGCCATAATGTGCTAGTATGCATTGCATACTAGTACATTATGTGGAACTTACCTGAAAACTAAGCCAATCCAGCGCCGTGCTGTCACCGCTGAGACGGTTTCCATTTTCACCTGGTCTTCCTTCCGGGTTTGCGGGTTGTGTGAGTGGCCGGAGCTGCGATGATGTCACTACCGCACATGCGCACGGGAGCCACTGCTTACGGCATAGGACGTCACCAGCTGCATGTACAGTAAATATATCCTAGATGGTAAGCCTTATAATAGTCGCATTTCTTGCATTGTGTATAAGAATTAAAAAGCAGCCTTTCTTGCAATATTCAGTTTCAATACACAGCTCTCCCCTGTAGTATTTCAGTATCATTCAACCCACTCTAAGCCCAGACTTTTCTGGACCCGTCTCCAGGATCCTCTGTCCTCTGAGGACAGTGAAAGGTGAAGAACAGTGATGAGCTCATCTCCTTGTCACTTTCTTGTCAGCACATGAATGATGAATGAATGAATGAGCACATGATTAGCTCCTTCTGCTTCTTCCTCTCACACTCAAGCTTTGTTGAAAATGGACTGCAAGAGGCTGATACCAGATCAAATGCAGGTACTATACTTCTGGTTCATCAACAAGTGAAATAATAATTATGTGGTGTAAATGAGAAGTTGCGCTGACCCCAAAACAAAATATATGTGAACAAGTGGTGAAAAGCTTCTAGCACACAAACAAACCAAGTCGCATCAAATGTGTAAAAAATACGTGCAGCGCTAAAAAAATATATGAGTGTGTCAAACATGAATATATAAATTAGTGACTATAAAACAACTATAAAGTAATAATGATCAACACAATAAATATAGGTGAGGTGTATAAAATGTCCCAAGGAATGTGTTATGTATGGATATGTCCAGGAGTAAAGTCAAAGACTAGGGTCAATACATATAGGTAGAAGATGTCTTCTCAAACACAGGGGGAGCTTGGATATGTGATGTTGACTGAAGACTGGAAAACACATCAATCACAGACGACACGTCATAAGTATCTAGAGTTAGGTACTCTTACCAGATCCAGTGGGACGTATCAGCCATATAGCGGTACGTCTGTCAGGGCTTGTGTAAGTAGCCTCCCGTGAACTCTCCCCAAAAGGTTCACCCTTCGGTCACGATCTCCGATAGACAGGTGATCACTTGGGTCACGGTCACCGATAGCCAGGGCAGTCAACGGTGGGGATGGTCAGCTCACTCCCAAACTCTCCGGTTCCGGGCAGATTCAGAAGGTCTCCAGAAACCAATCATAGATGAAATCATGGAGAAAAAAGCAAAAAGGGGCTCCACATGGCGTAGGTCAAAAATAAAAAGGATTTATTGAATAAAAGCCTTACAAAATAAAACGTGATCACTGAATAAAAATCGGTGGCAATGTGGAAAGCTTGAACGCCCAAATAATAATTATGGTAAAGTGATTGTAAATGCTTTCTTTATCTTTTTAATCGCTTGCTGCGGTGTCATATGACGGCCAGGCGGCGCAGCTTTCGTTATGGGAGGGAGTCATATGACGCCCTCGCCCTCTCCCACCAGGGGGCGCGCGCGCCCCGCCGGTGATCGCGCGTGCCCGCCGTGTCACTGGGGACTCGGTGTGCGTGCCCCACGGCTACGATGTCCGCCGGGCACCCGCGATTGCCCGGTAACACAGCAGGACCGTGGATCTGTGTGTGTAAACACACAGATCCACGGTCCTGTCAGAAGAGAGGAGACAGATGGTGTGTTCCCAGTACAGAGGAACACCGATCGGTCTCCGATCCGATCGGTCTCCTCCCCTTGTGAATCCCCTCCCCCTACAGTTAGAAACACTGTCTAGGAACATAACTAACCCCTTGATCAACCCCTAGCATTAACCCCTTCCCTGCCAGTCACATTTATACAGTAATCAATGCATTTTTATAGCACGGATCGCTGTATAAATGTGAATGGTCCAAAAAATGTGTCAAAAGTGTCCAATATGTCCGCCGCAATGTCGCAGTCACGATAAAAATTGCAGATCACCGCCATCACTAGTAAGAAAAAAAATATTAATAAAAATGCTCTAAATCTATCCTCTAGACCAGTGGTTCTCAACCTTACTAGTGCCATGACCCCTTGATAAAATTTCTCAAGTTGTGGGGACCCCTAACGGTAAAATTATTTTTGTAGCATGGGTTGTCAGCACCCAAGGCAGGGCAAGTGATTTGCGTCCCTAACCCACGGATATTTAGCGCTCCCTGAGTCCCTTCCACTTAGGATGTACCACTCTTTTTTTTTGTTCTCCTTTCTTTCCCTTTTTATCTCTCTCTATCGTAATTTCTTGTTTTTTTTTTCCCCATCCCTCTCTCGCCGTCATTTTTGTTCTTTCTCTTAGTCTTTCTCTCTCTCTCTTTCTCTTTGTTCCTCCCCCTATTTTCCTTTCCCTTCCATGTATTCTCTATTTTTATTTCCTTCTCTTACTCCTTGGTGGGGGGAATGGGATGAGTGGCAGTGCTGGCGGGGAGTTGGGATGAGTGGCAGTGCTGGGGGGAGTTCTGATCAGCCAACTTAGGTGCTCTTAATCAAAGTCATCTGCTGATCTTAGAACTGTAGTGGGGACTTTTAATGGCAACAATAATCACAGGTAGTGTTACTCACTGTGTCTCCGATTTCGTGGTGTCTCGCAGCAGTGACACCTATGCCGAAATCAGGAGATAGGGTCTCCTTCAGCCCCTCCCACTTCAAATTCCTCACCAGTCAGCTGACCTCTAGTCACTTCCCCCCAGCCATGCTCTGAACTGAATGGGCGGCTGTGAAGAGGCTGAGTGGGCAGCCACAGGCTACAGGGACAGCCGTTGTGGGCTGCGGCGAAAAGGCTGGGAGAGCAGTGCAGGCTTCAGGATCAGCCCAGGATTCGGTGACCCCTGGCAAATCGTCATTCGACCCCCAGGTTGAGAACCACTGCTCTAGACGCTATAAATTTTGTGCAAACCATTTAATATACGCTTTATGCGATTTTTTTTTTTTTTTTCTTTTTACCAAAAATATGTAGAAGAATACACATCAGCCTAAACGGAGGAAAAAAATTGTTTAAAAAAAAAAAATTGGATATTTATTATAGCAAAAAGTAAAAAATAATGCGTTTTTTTCAAACTTGTCACTCTTCTTTTTTTTATAGCGCAAAAAATAAAAGCCGCAGAGGTGATCAAATACCACCAAAAGAAAGCTCTATTTGTGGGGAAAAAATGATAAGAATTTCATCTGGGTACAGTGTAGCATGACCGCGCAATTGTCATTCAAAGTGTGACAGCGCTGAAAGCTGAAAAATGGCTTGGGCAGGAAGGGGGTAAAAATGCATTGTATTGAGATGGTTAAATAACAAACATGTTATACTCTCCGCAATGGTTTTGCACAGAGCACCCTTAAACCTTCTTTTCTGGGGCCCCCAAATAGCGCTCTTAGCTCCTCCTCTTCTCCGAGTGACCCCATAGCAAGCCACCCAGCAAGGGCTCGATCCCGAGCCATGTGTGTCTACTGACACTAAGCATGGCTTAGCCCCTACTTCCTCCTCACTCGATTTGACTGACAGCAGCCCCAGCTATGAGGGGGTTAATAGAGTTGACTGGCGTAATGACGTCATCATTTTTTCATCGTCCAGTCAGCGGGCATTGGGTGTTTTTATGAATAAACTGTGCTGCTGCTGCAATGGTGGTTGCTCCTTTGGCTCTGATGCTTACACAAGTTTGGCTGAACAGAACTACAAATCCTCTAGGACAGGGATCCTCAAACTTTTTAAACAGGGGGCCAGCTCACTGTCCCTCAGACTGTTGGGGGTGCTGGATCAATGCAGTCTCACCAGTGCCCATCAATGCAGCCTGACCAATGCCCATCAGTGCAGCCTGACCAGTGCCCATCAGTGCAGCCTGACCAGTGCCCATCAGTGCAGCCTGACCAGTGCCCATCAGTGCAGCATGACCAGTGCCCATCAATGCAGCTTCACCAGTGCCCATCAGCGCAGCCTCTCCAGTACACAGGGATTAAAGAGAGGAGCACAACCAGATCACACAGAGCTGCTGGTAATGATAGCCTGTGAGATAATGGTAGCCTGTGAGGGTCAGTTTTAACAACTCCCGACTTACCGCTGTCAACAGGCACACGGAAGACAGCCACGAGGAGGACTAAGAGCTGGCTCCACTTGTGTAGCTTTTCCATGCTGTTAGATGCCAGAGCGGGCTCTCTGTGTCTCCGCCCCCATCCTGGACAATGCCAGTGTTTGGTCCAGTTTCTCCCTATGGGGAGGGGTCCGTCGGAATCTCTCCAGGCGGCTGAGTGCAGGGACCGTAGTTTGAGGACCTCTGCTCTAGCAGGTAAAACAGCCCTATGTAAATATTTCAACTTCAACTGAGTTCTGCATTAAATAGACATTGCACAAGGACTTATGCAACATTTTTTGGCATTGTTTTGAAGATGTTAAAAGACCTGTAATCCCAAGGACAATGTATAGTGTTTTAACTTTTTTTCTTTTACATATACAGTAAAACCTTGGTTTGAGAGTAACTTGGTTTAAGAGCGTTTTGCAAGACAAGCAAAATTTTGTTATAAATTTTGACTTGATTTACAAGCGACATCTTGATATACAAGTAGCGTCATGTCACAACTGAGTATAAAAGAGAAGAGAGGCACCTCTAAGTGTAGCAGTATGGTTACATTTATTGAAAGTATAACATTTAGCAACATATTGCTACACTTAGAGGTTCCTCTCTTTTATACTCTCTAGCTCCTGCTGGATTTTGCTTCTAATCCCCTTGTGGAGGCTTCCATTTGTGGATGGACATTTTATGGTTACACAACCTATCACATTGCTATAATCTTTTTATATAGACTATAAACTGAAGGACCTATGAATAAATGGTTATGGAACAAATCATTTGAGTTTTCATTTTTTCTTATGGGGAAATTCGCTTTGATATACAAGTGCTTTGGATTACAAGCATGTTTCTGGAACGAAATATGCTTGTAATCCAATGTATTACTGTATATAAAAGAGACCATGCAAATAATCTTACTGACTTGTTAACCCCTTCCTGCTGAGTGTATGCATATATGTGACCTCATTCTACTGTGGGGGTGCATACGTGAGCACCTGTGCTGAGAGCACGCTGTACAACTTCTTGAAGAAATCAACAAATGATACTTTATTCATAGTGGGACATTTTCTTTCCCTGCAAGAACTGTCAAGTTACAGTAGATTATAGGTTTCATTTTCCAACCTGGCCTCAACATATCTGAAATAGAATTTATTGCTATAAAGAACAAGACTAGTATTTATATATGAGACTAATGCCGCATAAACACGGTCGGACTTGCCAACGGGACAAACTCCGTCGGCATTTCCGACAGAAAAATTTAGAGCATGTTCTCTATCTAAGTCCATCAGAAATGCCAACAGAAAAAGTCAGATGGGGCATATACACGGTCGGATTATCCGACCAAAAGCTCCCATCGGACTTTTTTTGTCGGAAATTCTGACTGTGTGTATGCAGCCTAACTGCCTCTTTGGCCATCTCTTAAGTTTATCATTGTGCTCTATAATTTATAGATATAGGGAGTCTATTCATGTGTTTGGTGCAAACTGAAGAGCATTCTGAAAAAAACTTTTTTTTATCTTGTACAGTTTGAATGTGCTTGTTGAGCCATGAAGTGTTCCTGTACACATCATATTTTTCCCCTTTTCTCCCCGATCAGAATGCGGTGCCCTGAAAACAGTGGAAAACGCAGAAGTGATACCATTCTCAGAAAAAAACCTGCAGTATATACGGTATAGATGCCTAGGCGGCTACAAAAGAAAAGCGGGTACATCAAATCTTGCCATATGTGAATTTAATAGTACCACTAAAAAGGCCTACTGGAAGTATGGGAACATCGCCTGCATACGTAAGTGTTACTGAATTTTATTGTTAGAATATATTGAAACCCCATCTATAAACGTCTCATATTTACTCCCTTTTGGTTTGTTAAAGTAGAACTTTACTCTGCAAAATGACTTGGAGTCTCTGGCCCTGCCTCCCTAGTAATAATAGCTGTTTTTTTTTTTTGGCTTAGGCCAGAATGACGTACTGTGCTCCAGCATCCCCCTGGGATAACTTTGGCATGTGTCCTAGGAGGCTGCGGGAGCCCATTCACAGAGTGGCCGGGGGTTGAGTGGGGGACGTGAAAGCTGGCTCATCAGTGAGGGCTTTGCTGCCTGAACCTGGGAGAAGCAGCTGAAGGACCAAAATGGGGGCATGGTACACAGGCTCTGACACCTCAACAGTGGATTGCTGTAGGACAATGCTGGATATACTGGACTGGTGAGTATGTATGAGAATCCAGCAAAACAGCTAAGGGGGGCAGAAAAGGAGGGATGCCATGGAGGAGTTAAGTTCTGCTTTAAATATACCATTAGAAAGTTTTATCATATCTGTTTGATAAATGCATAATTATGTTGAATCTGTTGGAAATTCAGAGCTGTCCTGTGTCCTTAGCACACTTGCTATGTTATCTCAAATAATCTATTTAGCCCTCCTAGTTCATTAGTTCATTAGACCCTGGGTACAACTAACACCATGTGGTCTACAGAAATGCTGTGTGTTATTACCCTGTTTCCCCGAAAATAAGACCTAGCATGATTGTCAGTGATGGCTGCAATATAAGCCCTACCCCCCAAATAAACCCTACCCTGTTTCCCTGAAAATAAGCCCTACCCTGAAAATAAGACCTACAAGGACTTTAACTAGGGGTTTATTTGGGGAGTAAGGCTTATATTACAGCCATCACAGACAATCACGCTAGGTCTTATTTTCGGGGAAACAGGGTAGCTCCCAACAGGGCCTAGGAGCTGATTGCACTTCTGATATAACAACATACCTCCCAACTTTTTGAGATGGGAATGAGGGACACCTATTAGCAAAAGTATGCAGGCATAGGACACACCCCTTGCCACGCCCCTTTAACCACTTCCCTACCCGCGTATGTACATATGACATCCACAGATGGGATCTCCCATCCTGGGTGGACGTCATATGACGGCCTCGGGTTCCCGGCTGCCTAGGGGGCGCGTGCGCGCCACTGGGGGCGCGCGCGCCCGCCGCGTTGCTCGGGTCCCGGTGCGTGTGCCCGGCGCCCGCGATGTCCGCCGGGCACCCGCGATTGCCCCTTAACCAGGCCGGACCGTGGATCTCTGTGTGTAAACACAGAGATCCACGTCCTGTCAGCTCAGAGGAGAGCGATCTGTGTTCCCAGAACGGAGGAACACTGATTGGTCTCCTCCCCTTGAGCGTCCCCTCCCCCTACAGTTAGAAGCATTCCCTAGGAAACACATTTAACCCCTCCCCGCCCCCTAGTGGTTAACCCCTTCACTGCCTATCCCATTTACACAGTAATCAATGCAATTTTATAGCATTGATCGCTGTATAAATGTGAATGGTCCCAAAAATGTGTCAAAAGTGTCCGATGTGTCCGCCATAATGTCGCAGTCACGAAAAAAAATTGCGATCGCCACTATTACTAGTAAAAAAAAAAATAAATAAATATTTTTTTTTTTAAATGCCCTAAATCTATCCCGTATTTTATAGATGCTATAACTTTTGCGCAAACCAATCAATATACGCTTATTGCGATTTTTTTTACCAAAAATATGTAGAATACGTATCGGCCGAAACTGAGGAAAAAATTAGTTTTTTTTTTTTAAAATTGGGATATTTATTATAGCAAAAAGTAAAAAATATTGTTTTTTTTTCAAAATTGTCGCTCTTCTTTTGTTTATAGCGCAAAAAATAAAAACCGCAGAGGTGATCAAATACCACCAAAAGAAAGCTCTATTTGTGGGGGAAAAAGGGACATCAATTTTCTTTGGGTGCAACGTCGCACCACCGCGCAATTGTCGTTTAAAGTGCGACAGCGCTGAAAACTAAAAATTGGTCTGGGAAGGAAGGGGGTGAAAATGCCCGGTATTGAACCGGTTAAAGGAGAATTGTACAAAAAAACAAAAAAACAAGATTGGTTAAACCACTACTATTCCTTTATATTGGCTTTCGGAATTTACAAATGCAGCAATTTAGAAATCAGATAAAAAGTTTAGCGCTGTAAAACACTTTTTGATAGCTAAAAAGTTCTTTTTTTTTATACATCTATATAGATCAGACCAAAATGAGGGACACATGAGAAGGAATGAGGGACATTGCACCAAATCAGGGACAGTCCCTCAAAATCAGGGACAGTTGGGAGCTACAACAATAGTTATTTTTCTGTACTTGCAGGGTGTTTACAGGGATAAAATGTGTAAATATGCATGTATTGCAAAGATGTACTGCATATAGGGTTGCCAACTGTACCCGAACAGTCCAGGTTTTGAATCATGTGTCTGGTTTTCAGTCTGCCTGAAACCAGAACACATTATTCAGACAGGAATGTAGCTCAGAACAGGGCCTGACAGGAGGGTGAGGGAGCATTATGCATGCCACATTACTATTCTCTTAGGAGCGCCTGAAAGTGTCCCAGGTCTGTTATCCTATAGTGTATACTAGAACTCAAAGAAAAAGTGACAACCCTTAACTACATATGATTTTTTTTTATTTTGTATTGACATACTCTTGAATTATGAAGATTGATTTGTTAGGGCTCTTTCACATGGGGCGGATCAGTGATGATCCGCCCCGTGAACATCCGCTTGCTCAGCGGGGATCGCTCCGCCGATGCCCGCTGAGCAGGAAGATGGCAGGTCCATCGCTGCACACTGTGCAGCGACGGACCTGTCAGAGCGCCACTCTCCCCTATGGAGGATCGGATGATGACGGACCATAGAGTCCGTCGTCACCCGATCCGATCCGAACACGGATGGAAAGGTAGGGTTTTCCTCCGTTACACTTTTATAGATCGGAGCGGGTCGGATGTCAGCGGACATGTCACCGCTGACATCCGACGCTCCATAGACCTCCATGGAGTGTCCGTTCAGGTCCACCTAAAAAACTGACAGGCGGACCTGAATGGACAGTCCATGTGAAAGAGGCCTTATGATGTTTTACTTTTGCTTTGCTTACTTCCTGGAGGTATTTCTAACAAAAGAGGTGGCAAAGTTCACTTACTACTAGTATGCTGACTGAGACCCTTATCTCAGTGGTCAAAAGCTAGTTGGAGTCCTGTTGAAAAAAATCATAGTTGAAGTGTTATTAAATGGTGATGTGCACATACTACTCACTATAGTTTTTTTTTGGGGGGGGGGGTGAAATAAATACACTTTTTTTTTTTTTTTTTTTAAATTAAAAATTGTCTTGTCTGGGTCTTGTTTAACCACTTAAAAACCGTGCATAGTAAAAGTGTTTGTAGGCTGTGCATTTACTACAACATGTTAGGGGCTTTTTACAGTGGACTACACTGTAATTATGCTTTTTTTTTTTACATTACAAGCATGGATGCCATGGGTCTTGTTGAAAAGTGGCCTAGTAAAACTGTGTAAAGACCATGCATGTACTTATTACACTATTTTAGGGGTGTTTACCGTAAAAATAAATACACTAATGCTTTTTTCATTTTTTCGTTTTCTTTTTTTTTTAAAGTTGGTTGGTGTGGGTCCTATTACCAAAGCAGCCTAGTGAAAGGGTTTAAAAATTGTGTATTTGCTCACTACAATATTTGAGGGCTTTTTCAATGAAATAAACACACTATCATGCTTGATTATTTTATTAAAGATTGGCCGGGTGTGAGTCCTGCTGAAAAAATGACCTAGTCAAAGACTGTTTATGTACTCACTACATTATTTGGAGTGCTTTTTTTTTCCCCACAAATAGAGATTTTTTCTGGTGGCATTTGATCACCTCTGCAGTTTTTATTTTGTGTGCTTTAAACAAAAAAAGAATGGCAGTTTTGAGAAAAATATATATTTTACTTTCTGCTATAAAACATATCCAATAAAAAAATGTAAAAATCGAATTTCTTCATCAATTTAGGGCAAAATGTATTCTGCTACATATTTTTGGTAAAAAAATCCCAATAAGCATATATTAATTGGTTTGCACAAAAGTTATAGCGTCTACAAACTATGGGATAGATTTATGTATTTTTTATTTATTTTATTTTTTTCTACTAGTAAAGGCGGCAATCAGCAACTTATAGTGGGACTGCAATATTGCTGCAGACAAATTGGACACTAACTGACACTTTTCACACTTTTTTGGGGACCAGTGACATTATTACAGTAATCAGTGCTAAAAATATTCACTGTCACTGTTCTAATGACACTGGCTGGTAAGGGGTTAACATCAAGGGCGATCAAAGGGCTAACTGTGTTCCTAGCTGGTGTTTTACTACTGTGGGGGAGGTGCGTTGGCTAGAGGAAGGCATAGGAACACAGGATCAATGCCTTCCTTACTGACAGAACGGTAATCTGCCTTGTTTACATAGGCAGATCGCTATTCTGCCTGTGTACAGAATGATCAGCTGGTGCTGGTAGAGATCGGGTCCGCTGGACCCACTGATCAGCTCTCGCTGTTATTCTATACGAGCCGTCAGTGGCGCACACTCACACCCAATACCCGGGAGTGCAGGATCATGTATATATACATGATCCTGCACAGCGCGGCCGTCCTGTAGCAGTAAAAGTGCTATAGGGCGGTTGGCAACTGGTTAATAACAGCTAGCCATTGGTCCATTGGTCTTGAGAAAAGCAGCCAGCTGAAGGGGTTTAACCGCTTGCTGACCCACCACAGTACATATACTGTGACAGGGTGGCTCCAACAGACACAGCAACGTACTCTTATATTGCTACCTGTTTCCAGGTTTTGGGCACAAGTGCACACCTCCGCCCACTTGCTCTTCTGTGATTTGACAAAGAGGGAGTTTGTCAGTAGATCCCAGCCAATGAGTCATGGCCTGGACCTACTGATCGGCTGTGACAAATCACATATAGAGGGAACTATCGTTTTTTGTTTCTTCTCCCTGCAAAGCAGGGAAAAGAAACAAAGAGATCTGTAGTGAAAAGCAGCACACATTACACATTGTTAGGCTTCATGTACACTGCTGCTGGTAAACGAACGTTTAGGAGCAGTTGGGCATTTTTTTTCAACTGCTCCTAAACTGAAACTCTTGAGTTTAGAGGCCTTTTTTGAAAAGCAAAAAAATTTGTTCAGACGCTGAGTTTAGAGGCATTTCAATGCTTCTAAGTACGGATAAACGTGGTAACTCGTGTTTAGCCGTGTTTAGTTTACAGGCGTTTTTCATTTTTGGCTATTTTGAAAAAAAAATTTTTTTTTTTCTTCCAAACACTTCTAAACACAAACGTGGCAAAACGCAGCATGTAAATGCGTCAAAACAGACGTTTTAAACTTGGGTTACTATCACACAAATATTCCCTTGATTGCCACTAAATGTTTCAGCCAGTGCCAGTAGTACAGTGGCAGTGTATATTATTAGCACTGATCACTGTATTAGTGTCACTGGAGATGTCAGTGGCAGTTAGTCAGTTTCCACAAAGTGTCAGTTGGTGCCAGATTTCCCGCTGCACTATTAAAGTCCCACTATACGTCGCTGATTGCCACCATTGCTAGTATAAAAATATAAATAAATAAAAATTCCAGTATATATACCATTGTTTGTGGATGCTATAACTTTCACGCAAACTAATTAATATACACTTATTGGGATTTTTTTTACCAAAGACATATATTTTGGCCTAAATTAATGAAGAAATTTGATATTTTAAATGTTTTTATTGAATGATTTTAGCAGAATGAAAAAATATTGTATATTTCTGGTCTTTTTTTATTTTTATGATAAAAAAAACCTCAGTGGTGATCAAATACCACCAAAAGAAATCTCTAGTTGTGTGAAAAAAATTATATAAATTTAATTTGCGTATAGTGGCATGACTGCGCAATTGCTAGTTAAAGTAATGCAGTGCCTAATATCAGAAAATGGCCTGGTCATGAAGGGGGTAACATCTTCCGGAGCTTAAGTAGTTAAATATTTTGCACATACTCACTAAAATGTTTTTTTGTTTTGTTTTTTTACATTTTTTTTACACTACCATGTTGATTTTTAATGTCAGCCCAGACCTGAAGCTTAACACCTCCTCAGGCAAGTCTGCTCCATCCTTTGCTGCTCTAAAAAACTTCAGGAAATCCGTTCACCCAATGCATCCTATAGCTTGTTGGAGAAACACTCATGCCTCCCAAAGTGACTATAGTTACTCTTCAGAGGTTCATAACACATATTCTGAGATTGATTTCTTGTATGTGGACCAATTCTACTTAGATTCTCTATGTGGTTTTTCCACTGAACAGATTACTCTGGCGGACCATGCCCTTGTGTCCATCCAAAATTGAACCCCTTGACACTGTATGCAAACACGGGATCTGACACCTGAATGACAGCATTTGGGATGATAGCTTTTGAAGCTGTTAAACTAACTACCAAATCTTTCTTTGAGCAAAGTACAGCAGATAAGTGTCAGAGGGCTCAGTTTGGGAGGGACACAAGCAGTCATAGAAGGAATTCTTCTCCCCCATGGCTTTCCCCTAAAGAGACTCATTAGTTCATTCTTGAAATACTGCAGGCCAAAAATAGACACAAATGCAACCAGAACATAGAAGACATTAACCATTTGGAGACCAGGTGCCAAAAGCTGTTGCAACTTCAAGATCAACAAGTTCTAACAAAACTGAGATATGTAGCCAGGGGTTCTATGAGCATGGTCCTTAACATAACAGGAATAATTTTAGCCAAGGTTCTGAGGAAATGAAGAGAGGTCAGTCACGGTCATAAAATCTCCCATATTTCTGAACAAGTAACCTCACACATGATCCAAATTGCTAAACATTTTTTGCAATTTCTATCAGAATCTATATATCCTGAAACTGAAAGAATTTGTCAAACTTAAAGAGGAGCTACAGGCTCCCCCAAAAAAACAAATACTGTAGCTGCTGACTTTTAATATAAGGACACTTACCTGTCCAGGGATCCAGCGATGTCCTCACCCAAACTGATTCTTCAATCAGCTTCGGGTGCAGGCTCTGGCATATCTAGTAAGGGAAAAAGGAAATTAAGCCTTAGAGGGCTTTCACACCGAGCCGCCCCGGGCGTCGGCGGTAAAACGGCGCTATTTTTAGCACTGCTTTACCGTCGTTTTAGCTGCGCTATTTGGCCGCTAGCAGAGCGGTTTTAACCCCACCGCTAGCAGCCGAAAAGGGGTTAAATCCACCCGCAAAACGCCGCCGGAGCGGCGCTTTGCCAGCGGTATCGCAGCACTGCCCCATTGATTTCAATAGGGAGCAGTGGTGTAGGAGCGGTGAGTTCACCGCTCCAAAGAAGCCGCTGGCAGGACTTTTTGTGACGCCCTGCCAGCACACCCACTCCAGTGTGAAAGCCCTCTGGCTTTCACACTGGAGTGAATGGAGCCGCTTTTTTCAGTCGCTATACAGGCGCTATTTTTAGCGCTGTAGTGCCTGAAAAATGCTGGCAGTGTGAAAGGGGTCTTACAGTGCCTTGCAAAAGTATTCACCCCCTTGGCTTTTTACCTATTTTGTTACATTACAGCCTTTAGTTCAATGTATTTTAATCTGAATTATATGTGATAGATCAGAACACAATAGTCTAAGTTGGTGACGTAAAATTAGAAAAATATATACATAAAACTATTTTTCAGAAATAAATGTGTGCGTATGTATTCACCCCCTTTGTTATGAAGCCCATAAAAAGCTCTGGTGCAACCAATTACCTTCAGAAGTCAGATAATTAGTGAAATGATGTCCACCTGTGTGCAATCTAAGTGTCACATGATCTGTCATTCCATATACACACCTTATTGAAAGGCCCCAGAGGCTGCAACACCTAAGCAAGAGGCACCACTAACCAACCACTTCCATGAAGACCAAGGAACCCTCCAAACAAGTGAGGGACATTGTTGTTGAGAAGTGCAAGTCAGGGTTAGGTTATAAAAAAATATCCAAATCTTTGATGATCCCTAGGAGCACCATCAAATCTATCATAACCAAATGGAAAGCACATGGCACAACAGCAAACCTGCCAAGAGACGGCCACACACCAAAACTCACAGATCGGGCAAGGAGGGCATTAATCAGAGAGGCAGCACAGAGACCTAAGGTAACCCTGGAGGAGCTGCAGAGTACCACAGCAGAGATTGGAGTATCTGTACATAGGATGACAATAAGCCGTATGCTCCATAGAGTTGGGCTTTATGGCAGAGACCAGTGGCCAGAAGAAAACCATTACTTTCAGCAAAAAACAAAATTGCATGTTTTGAGTTTATGAAAAGGCATGTGGGAGACTCCCAAAATGTATGGAGGAAGATGCTCTGGTCTGATGAGACTAAAATTTAACTTTTTGGCCATCAAAGCCAACGCTTTGTCTGGCGCAAACCCAACACATCACATCACCCAAAGAACACCATCCCCACAGTGAAACATGGTGGTGGCAGCATCATGTGGGGATGTTTTTCGGCAGTCGGGACTGGGATACTGGTCAGGGTTGAGGGAAAGATGGATGGTGCTAAATACAGGGCTATTCTTGAGCAAAACCTGTACCACTCTGTCTGTGATTTGAGGCTAGGGCGGAAGTTCACCTTCCAGCAGGACAATGACCCCAAACACACTGCTAAAGCAACACTTGAGTGGTTTAAGGGGAAACGTGTTCATGTGTTGGAATGGCCTAGTCAAAGCCCAGACCTCAATCCAATAGAAAATCTGTGGTCAGACTTAGCCCGGGTTCACACTATACCGGGCTGCGGATTGCACAGGAGCACTGTGCGTCCCTGTTCCCCGTTTCAGGGACAAATCAGGGCCGATTCTATGCCTGAATTCGGCCCTGAAACGGAGCCAAAGACGCACAGCGTTTTTGTGCAGTGCGCTCCGCAGCCGCCCCGGAGATATGTGAACCAGCTCCATAGGGAGCCAGTCACATTGTCCTACTATGCGAATTAGATGCGGGGAAACGCACATCTAATTCGCATAGGCGCTCAAAGATTGCTGTTCACAAGCGCAAACCATTCAATTTGAAGGAGCTGGAGCAGTTTTGCAAGGAGGAATGGGCAAAAATCCCAGTGGTAAAATGTGGCAAGCTCATAGAGACTTATCCAAAGCGACTTGGAACTGTGATAGCCGCAAAAGTTGACTCTTCAAAGTATTGACTTTAGGGGGGTGAATAGTTATGCGCATTAACTTTTTTCTGTTATTTTGTCCTATTTGTTGTTTGCTTCACAATAAAAAAAAAAAAATCTTCAAAGTTGTAGGCATGTTCTGTAAATGAAATGATGCAAATCCTCAAACAATCCATGTTAATTCCAGGTTGTGAGGCAACAAAACACAAAAAATGCCAAGGGGGGTGAATACTTTTGCAAGCACTGTACGGCTTCACAACCTGTGTCCTACTGCGTCGCGCTGCTCCTTGTGAATGGTCCCGTACTTTTCTGGGACCTGTGATTATCGCAGAGGACTGCAAGGGGAAGGAGGGGGCCGAACTTCTGGCTCAGATCACCACTGTGATCTGAGCCAGAAGTGGGAGCGGGTAGCTGTCAAAACCAGGTACTGGTTTTGGGGCTCCGCCCCAAAAAGTGCCAAATGTGGAAGTAGAGGGGGGGTAGGTTGCAAACAAGCTGAGCTTTCCCTTGTGGTCTATATTTTGAATCATTTAGGAAGACTTGGGGATATGGGAAAGGGATGAGGTTCATGGAATGCGCTGTTTTGGTTTTGAAGTACTTTTGTGTACTCTGTTTTGACATTTTATTAAACTTTTAAGACAATGCAGACAATTTACTGTTTACTTTTCTTTGAATTAGGAGACCCATCATTACCTATGACTACGCACAGCACATTGACATCACCTACCACATCTGGTAAGTTTATTGTATATGCATTAGCTCTGCTCCATGTTTAGGTATTTCAATTATTGAATATAGATGCAATATATATTTTAATTGTTTGTGTTTTCTTTATATATACACAGTAGCTCAGGGCTCAAAATTTCAAGTCCTGAGCTACTAACCAGGTCTTAACAGTTACTCGCCACCGGTTGCCCCACCCAACCGCTATCCTGCCCCGCCACTAATTCCACCTTTAAACACGCCCTCATAAATTATCTCCCAAAATTACACTGTTATATGTTTTTATGCAGAATTAAGTTACAAAAATAAATATTAACAACAACTTTATCAGTGCCCATCAGTGCAGCCTCACCAGTGCCTCCCCCCCCTTCCCCGATATGTCTCCTCACTCACCCTCAGCTAATTTCCACTCGCCAAATGCAAGGAGGCGAGTGGAAATTTTGAGGGCTGCAGTAGCTCATTAGATAATATATATTGTCGGGATCCTAGGGGTAAATGGGCTGGCAGAAACTTCAGTCAACTCAAAGTTCGCTTTATTCAGCAAAACAGGAAAATAATTACAGACTTTTTCTTTACGGGCAGCTCAAAACAACTCAAGAAACTCTGCTCATTAGTACACACAGTGTTTTTAAATCATGTTCAGCATCACAGCCAAAACATCCACAATATTGCAAAAGTCCACAGGCCAGCTTACCCAGCAGGTTCAAGAGGAGAGAGGCTTCCATCCAGCTTTCAGGTCTCCCCAGAACTGATAGCAAAACAGCCATCATCCAGCCTCCCTGACAAGCTGCTTAAACACAGGGCTGAAGAGAATGTACCTACCTTCTTCATTAACCCTCTCTTAACCTACCCCAGGCTAATTCTCTACAATATATACTGTGTGTGCGTGTGTGTGTATGTGTATATATATATATATATATATATATATATATATATATATATATATATATATAGTGGAGACGGAAAGTATTCAAACCCCCTTAAATTTTTCACTCTTTGTTATCTTTGTTATATTGCAGCCATTTGCTAAAATCATTTAAAGTAATTTTTCCTCATTAATGTACACACAGCACCCCATATTGACAGAAAAACACAGAACTGTTGACATTTTTGCAGATTTATTAAAAAAGAAAAACTGTAATATCACATGGTAATAAGTATTCAGACCCTTTGCTGTGACACTCATATATTTAACTCAGGTGCATTCCATTTCTTCTGATCATCCTTGAGATGGTTCTACACCTTCATTTGAGTCCAGCTGTGTTTGATTACACTGATTGGACTTGATTAGAAAAGCCCCACACCTGTCTATAAAAGACCTTACAGCTCACAGTGCATGTCAGAGCAAATGAGAATCATGAGGTCAAAGGAACTGCCTGAAGAGCTCAGAGACAGAATTGTGGCAAGGCATAGATCTGGCCAAGGTTGCAAAAAAATTTCTGCTGCATTTAGGGTTCCTAAGAGCACAGTGGCCTCCATAATCCTTAAATGGAAGATGTTTGGGACGACCAGAACCCTTCCTAGAGCTGGCTGTCCGGCCAAACTGAGCTATCGGGGGAGAAGAGCCTTGGTGAGAGAGGTAAAGAAGAACCCAAAGATCACTGTAGCTGAGCTCCAGAGATGCAGTCGGGAGATGGGAGAAAGTTGTAGAAAATCGACCATCACTGCAGCCCTCCACCAGTCGGGGCCTTATGGCAGAGTGGCCCGACGGAAGCCTCTCCTCAGTGCAAGACACATGAAAGCCCGCATGAAGTTTGCTAAAAAAACACCTGAAGGACTCCAAGATGGTGAGAAATAAGATTCTGTGGTCTGAGGAGATCAAGATAGAACTTTTTGGCCTTAATTCTAAGCGGCATGTGTGGAGAAAACCAGCCACTGCTCATCACCTGTCCAATACAGTCCCAACAGTGAAGCATGGTGGTGTCAGCATCATGTTGTGGGGGTGTTTTTCAGCTGCAGGGACAGGACGACTGGTTGCAATCAAGGGAAAGATGAATGCGGCCAAGTACAGGGATATCCTGGACAAAAACCTTCTCCAGAGTGCTCAGAACCTCAGACTGGGCCGAAGGTTTACCTTCCAACAAGACAATGACCCTAAGCACACAGCTAAAATAATGAAGGAGTGGCTTCACAAAAATTCCGCGACTGTTCTTGAATGGCCCAGCCAGAGCCCTGACTTAAACCCAATTGAGCATCTCTGGAGAGACCTAAAAATGGCTGTCCACCAACGTTTACCATCCAACCTGACAGAACTGGAGAGGATCTGCAAGGAGGAATGGCAGAGGATCCCCAAATCCAGGTGTGAAAAACTCGTTGCAAAAGGGCGCTTCTACTAAATACTGAGCAAAGGGTCTGAATACTTACGACCATGTAATATTTCAGTTTTTCTTTTGTAATAAATCTGCAAAAATGTCAATATGGGGTGTAATAAATATGGGGTGTAATAAATCTGCGTTTTTCTGTCAATATGGGGTGCTGTATGTACATTAACCACTTCAATACAGGGCACTTATACACCTTCCCGCCCAGACCAATTTTCAGCTTTCAGCGCTGTCGCAGTTTGAATGACAATTGCGCGGTCATCCATCACTGTACCCAAACTAAATTTTTATCATTTTGTTCCCACAAATAGAGCTTTCTTTTGGTGGTATTTGATCACCTCTGCGGTTTTTATTTTTTGCTAAACAAATAAAAAAATACCGAAAATTTTGAAAAAAATAAAAGTTTTGCTTTTGTTTCTGTTAAAAAATGTTGTAAATTAGTAAGTTTTCTCTTTCACTGATGGGCACTGATAAGGCGGCACCGATGAGGTGGCACCAATGAGCGGGCACTGACGATGGGCACTGATATGCGGCACTGATGGGCACTGGTAGGCGGCACTGATGGGTGAGAAATAGACACACAGTGCTGCACAAATAAAAATGTCCTTAAATAGATGCTTTAAATAGAACAGATGGAGTAAAAAGGTGAGACCACCGGTGAACACTCAGGACGAAAGGAATAATAACTTCAGTGACTGCAATCCCTTCACCGCACATGGATGGCTCCTCACCTTATAAATTCGACCTGAAACAAGTCACACAGCTTATACACCATGCGATGGGTAGAACAATCCAGGTAATCACAGCCCCGTTTTCAATACTCATCAAAGTGGACGGATGAGAACCCTTGTCAACATTTTCTGATCACAATGCACTTCAATAAACTGGCTTGCTCAAGCCTGGTTCCGGATTTCCAGTTCTGAAGATATCCTGCAAAGCCACGTCAGCTTCAAGGAACAGGCTAAGAAACCACAGGCCCAACAGTACAGTCGCAGTGCAAATTTACTGAGCACTGATGGGTGGCACTGATATGCAGCACTGATGGGCATTGATAGGCGGCACTGATGGTCACTCATGGGTGGCACTGGGTGGCACTGGTGGGCACTGAAAGGCTGAAAAGATGGGTTCTTATGGGTGGCACTGATGGGCACTGATAGGCGGCACTGCTGGGCACTGATAGGCAGCACTACTGGGCACTGATGGGCACTGATACGTGGCACTGCTGGGCACTGATACCCAGCACTGATACGCAGCACTGATAGGCATCCCTGGTGGCACTGGCAGTGGTAGGCATTGTGAGTGGGCACTGATTGGCAGCTGCCTGGGCATTGATTGGCAGCTGCCTGGGCACAGATTGGCATTTCCCTGGGGGTCTAGGGGGCATACCTGGTGGTCCAATGTGGATGTCTTCCCTGGTGGTCCTGGGTGGCTTCCCTGGTGGTCCTGGGTGGCTTCCCTGGTGGTCCTGGGTGGGATCTGAGGGCGGGCTGTGCTGATAATCAATCAGCACAGACCCCCCTGTCAGGAGAGCAGCCGATCGGCTCTCCTCTACTCACATCTGTCAGACGCGAGTGAGGAAAAGCCCATCACCGGCTCTTCCTATTTACATTGTGATCAGCTGTGATTGGACATGGCTGATCACGTGGTAAAGAGTCTCTGTCAGAGACTCTTTACCTAGATTGGTATTGCGGGGTGTCAGACTGACACCCCGCAACAACGATCGCTGCAATGTGCGCCCCCGGGGGCGCGCAGCGGCTCAATATCCTGCGGACATCATATGACGCCCAGTCAGGATATTGAAACCATTTTGCCGCCGTCATTCTGCTATATGGCGGGCGGCAAGTGGTTAATGAGGGAAAAAAAATAACTTAAATGATTTTAGCAAATGGCTGCAATATAACAAAGAATGAAAAATTTAAGGGGGTCTGAATACGTTCCGTCCCCACTGTGTATATATATATATATATATATATATATATATATATATATATATATATATATATATATATATATATATATATATATACACACACACACATACACAGTATTTCACAAAAGTGAGTACACCCCTCACACTTTTGTAAATATTTTATTATATCTTTTCATGTGACGAAACTGAAGAAATGACACTTTGCTACAATGTAAAGTAGTGAGTGTACAGCTTGTATAACAGTGTAAATTTGCTGTCCCCTCAAAATAATTTAGCACACAGCCATTAATGTCTAAACCGCTGGCAGCAAAAGTGAGTACACCCCCTAAGTGAAAATGTCCAAATTGGGCCCAATTAGCCATTTTCCCTCCCCGGTGTTATGTGATTTGTTATGCCCTGTACACACGGTCGGACATTGATCGGACATTCCGACAACAAAATCCATGGATTTTTTCCGACGGATGTTGGCTCAAATTGTCTTGCATACACACGGTCACACAAAGTTGTCGGAAAATCCGATCGTTCTTAACGTCGGAACTCTAAACGGGGCAATAGCCAATAGCTTTCGTTTCTTAATTTATTCTGAGCATGCGTGGCACTTTGTGCGTCGGATTTGTGTACACACGTTCGGAATTTCCGACAACGGATTTTGTTGTCGGAAAATTTTATAGCAAGCTCTCAAACTTTGCGTGTCGGAAATTCCTATGGAAAATGTGTGATGGAGCCTACACACGGTCGGAATTTCCGACAACAAGGTCCTATCACACATTTTCCATCGGAAAATCCTATCGTGTGTACAGGGCATTCGTGTTACAAGGTCTCAGGTGTGAATGGGGAGTTGGTGTGTTAAATTTGGTGTTATCGCTCTCACTCTCTCATACCTGTTACTGGAATTTCAACATGGCACCTCATGGCAAAGAACTCGAGAAAAAGATACACTATAAACACACTTCTACAGCATTACACCAGTGGCGGAATTATAGGGGTCGCTGAGATCGCCATGGCGACCGGGCCTCTTGCTGCAGGGGGCCCTTGAGTGCCCCTTGCTGCAGGGGGCCCTTGAGGGCCCCCTGTACTCTTCGATAGGAGGAACGGCTGAGACTGAGCTCCTCGTTTGTCAGCTGAACTGTAATTGGCACTGACTGTGCAGGGAACTCATCAAAGTGAAAGCACAGTGTGTGCTGTGCTCTTTGTCTCCCACTACAGTGCAGTACCCGGCAGGAAGAGCAAAGGTAAAGGTCTGCCATTTTTTATAAGAATCTCTATCTACTGTATGTGTGTGTGCATGTATGTGTATGTATGCATGTGTGTGTGCATGTATGTATATGTGTGTGCATGTATGTGTGTGCATGTATGTGTGTGCATGTATGTATATGTGTGTGCATGTGTATGTATGCATGTGTGTGTGCATATGTATGTGTGTGTGCATGTATGTGTGTGCATGTATGTGTGTGCATGTATGTGTGTGCATGTATGTATATGTGTGTGCATGTATGTGTATGTATGCATGTGTTTATCAGTGGCGGTGCATCCATAAGGGCACACGGGCGCCGACCCCTCTCTCCAGCCACCCCCTCTATGACTAATGGATAGATTCATGCATAGCATAAATCTATCCATGGCCACCGCTGATACCCCCATATTTAGGTGTCCGGTACCTTTTCAGGTGCCTGATTTACAGTTTTACAGTGGGGTATGGTTTGAACCACCTGATTAGAGCCATAGGCTCTAATAGGCTTCAAAATAGGTGAACTGCGAGTGCCATGCTTGGCGCTCACAGTCCACCCAAGTGTGTTAGAAAAACAAATTAATATTCACTTTCCTAAATCTGAACCGCCTCTCCACCAATCAGGTGTGCGGGTCTGTTACCCGTCACCTGATTGGTTGAAACAATAGGCACGGCTATTGGACGCCTATCAGGAGGAAAGGACGGGAGATGATGACGGCAGGAGACGCATGGAGGACGCCACTCGTGGCCGTGACCCGCTGCACCACCGAGACAGGGTAAGTTCCGGGCAGATGGCGAGCGGGCGGGGGGGTGGGGGATTCACAGTGGCAGCATTTGATGGCACAGTTGCAGCATTTGATGGCACACTGGCAGCATTTAATGGGCGCACTGGCGTCATTCGATGGCACAGTTGCAGCATTTGGTGACACACTGGCAGCATTTAATGGGCACAGTGGCGGCATTTGATGGGCACAGTGGTGAAATTTGATGGCACAGTGGCAGCATTTGATGGCACAGTGGCAGACTTCAATGGGCACAGTGGCAGCGTTTGATGGGCACAGTGGCAGCGTTTGATGGGCACAGTGGCAACGTTTGATGGGCACAGCGGCAGAGTTTGATGGGCACAGTGGCAGCATTTGATGGCACAGTGGCGGCATTTGATGGGCACAGTGGTGGCGTTTGGCACAGTGGCGGCGTTTGATGGGCACAGTGGCGGAGTTTGATGGGCACAGTGGCAGCAATTGATGGGCACAGTGGCTGCAATTAATAGTTTTTTTTCTGAATTTTTTTTTTTGCTTGCGCCCCCCTAAAAATTTTGAGCACCAGCCGCCACTAGTTTATATGTGCGTGCATATGTGCATTTTTATATATATATATATATATATATATATATATATATATATATATATATATATATATAATGTGTGTGTGTGTTTTTATTCTACATGTGTGTGTGTGTTTACATGTATGTATGCACATTTTAGGTATACGTTTTTAATCCTGACCCCCAGATCAGGGGCATTTGACAGCCGGTGTCTTGCCGAATAAGTTCCTTCGGCGGATAAGTACCCCCCCCTGTACTACGCAGGCGCAGCGCCTGCGCAGTACGAACTCCTGACAGCCGCCGGAGAAAGCTGAAGCTCAAGATCGACAATCAGCTGTACACGGCGCCTGCGCTCTGTGTCCAGGTTCCTTCCCTACCATCCAAGTGGACCTAGAGGGGGAATCTAAAAGAGCCGAGCGAAGCGAGGCCGTGCCCGAAGCGTGGCGAGCAAAGTGAGCCCGCGAGGGGCCCTCTTTCAGCCGCCGTGTACAGCTGATTTTCAGTTATTCCGCTTCGGCTATTTCCGCCGGATCCTACTGCGCAGGCGCAGCGCCTGCGCAGTAGATGGGGAACTTATCAGCCGAGCGGAACTTTCTCGGCAGAACACCGGTAAAGAGGCAATATGTTGCCTACTGACGGCCTGTTTTAACCCCTTAAATGCATCATCACTATACTGCAACTGTATGCAATGCACACAGTTGCAGGGTGGTTGCAGTGCAGCCCCATTCACCTAGGAGTGTACTTCAAGGGTGCCCTAACTGGAAAAAGATTGAGAAACACCGACATAGAGGAACCCATCTCTCAGTTTTCCTCCTGCGGCCGCTGAATGCCTGTGGGAGGGAGAGGAGGAGAAGCGGGGGGAATGGAGAAATCGGTTACTTTATATGCAGCCACCCACTTGTGACCGGGCCCGGGTGTTCCACCATCAGGCTCAGAGGAAAGAGCCCTGTCCGGGGGTCAGGGGGGCCCTCCATGGTTTCTTGCATCGGGGCCCTGAAGGTTCTAGTTACACCACTGCATTACACTTTGTCCCCTTCAGTAATTCAGACCAGGAAAATTTCTCTTGTTCAAAATAAGAACTGAATAAATTCTTCATGCTGTATGAGAGTATGTAATAACCATACACGGGAGAACACAATCATGCCTACACATTTATCTGTCTCTATCTCTCTACTGATGACCTATAGATACATAGTTATTCTGGTTGAAAAAAAGACACAAGTCCATCCAGTTCAACCATCAAAAGTTGTGGGTGCTGTCAGTCTTGTTTGCTAATCTCTAGACATGTGCACTGCCGAAATTTTTGTTTTCGTTTCATTCGTTTTTTTGTTTTTTTTGTTTTTTGGATCATTCGTTATGATCCATATTCGTTATTTCGAATGAATTTGTGAATTCGGAAAAAATTTAATTAGTTGTGCTCCATTCATATAGATGCGGTATTCGTTATTTCGATAATTCGGAAAAATTCGATAAGTTCCATTTATATAGATGCGGTATTCGTCATTTTGATAATTCTTAATTTCGGAAAAATTCTAAATTGTTACGTTCCATTCATATAGATGCGGTATTCGTTATTTATATAATTCAGAAAACCTGATAAATTCGTATTCGTTACATTCACCAACAGCCAAATTTGAAAGGAAATTCCAATACGTGTAATTTAATAGATTATAACTATTATTATAGATTTTATTATTATTATTTATTATTAATAAATAAATAATAATTAAAAAAAATATATAATAATAGTTAATAAATTTAATATTAACAACTTCGGAACTGCCCACCACACATATACTGCGGCGGGGCGGCCCGGCTGCACGAAACAACATACCTGTACGTTGTTTGCCCTTCCTGGTCTCGGGTGCGGGCCACCGGTGACCCACTCCTGCTGTGACTGGACACAGCGGGAGCCAAACAGTACGGCCGCCAGCCACCCGCGATCGTTCGGGGGAAAGACAGCATGGTGGTCTGGCCTGTAAACAAGGCAGATCGTCGTTCTGTCACAGAGGAAGAGAGAGATCGTGATTCCTACTAATCGGGAACACCAATCTCTCTCTTTGTCTAGTGTCAGCATCCCCCACACAGTTAGAAAGCACACATAGGGAAGAGAACACATTTAACCCTTTGATAAACCCCTTCCCTGCCAGTGTCATTTATATAGTGTCAGTGCATTTTTTAGCACTGATCGCTGTATTATGCCCCGTACACACGGTCGGATTTTCCGACGGAAAATGTGTGATAGGACCTTGTTGTCGGAAATTCCGACCGTGTGTGGGCTCCATCACACATTTTCCATCGGAATTTCCGACACACGAAGTTTGAGAGCAGGCTATAAAATTTTCCGACAACAAAATCCGTTGTCGGAAATTCCGATCGTGTGTACACAAATCCGACGGACAAAGTGCCACGCATGCTCAGAATAAATAAAGAGATGAAAGCTATTGGCCACTGCCCCGTTTATAGTCCCGACGTACGTGTTTTACGTCACCGCGTTCAGAATGATCGGATTTTCCAACAACTTTGTGTGACCGTGTGTATGCAAGACAAGTTTGAGCCAACATCCGTCGGAAAAAATCCTAGGATTTTGTTGTCGGAATGTCCGAACAAAGTCCGACCGTGTGTACGGGGCATTAGTGTCACTGGTTCCCCAAAAAAGTGTCACTTTGTCCGCCGCAATGTCATAGTCCCGCTAAAAATCTCTGATCACCACCATTACTAGTAAAAGTCCCTAAATCTATTTCATAGTTTGTAGACACGATAACTTTTGTGCAAACCAATCAATATACGCTAACTGGCATTTTTATCTACCAAAAATATATAGCAGAATACAAATTGGCCTAAATTGATGAAGATTTTTTTTTTTTTACATATTTTTATTGGATATGTTTTATAGCAGAAAGTAAAAAATATTTATTTTTTTTAAATTGTTGCTCTTTTTCTGTTTATAGCGCAAAAAATAAATACCGCAGAGGTGATCAAATACCACCAAAAGAAAGCTCTATTTGTGGGAAAAAAAGGACATCAATTTTGTTTGGGTACAACGTCACACAGCCGCGCAACTGTCAGTTAAACTAACGCAGTGCTGTATAGCAAAAAAATGGCCTGGTCATTAAGGGGGGTAAATCCTACTGGGGCTGAAGTGGTTAATTATAATAGAGTGTTTTTTTGTTCTTTCAGATTTTCATTCTTATTTTCGGACTTTCGTTGTTTCGAATTTATATTCTTATTTTCGTTCTTTCGAATATTCATTCTTATCTTTTGAATTTTCGAATCTTCAGATTTTCGTTCTTTAGAATTTTTTGATTTTTGTTTTATCGAATTTCGGATTTTAGTTCTTTCAAATTTTCATTCTTTTGTTTTGGGAAAAATTTGTTAAACTAAACTATTTTGGTAATTCGGATATTTCTGAATTAACAAATATGCCGCATTTTAACGAAAAAACAAATTCGGAACTAAACAAATTGCACATGTCTACTAATCTCCCTCTGTTACAGAGTTACATAGCAGGTGAGGTTGACACACCTCCACAAGACACAAGTCCATCAAGCCCAACCTATGTGTGTGTGATTTTATGTCAATATTACATTGTATAACCCTGTATGTTGTGGTCGTTGAGGTGCTTATCTAATAGTTTCTTGAAACTACCAATGCTCCCCGCTGAAACCACCGGTGTCTTTATTACGGTAAACTCGCTTCCACAAAAAAGTTTTATCCCTATTGTGGGGTCACCAGTACGGTATTTGTAGATTGAAATCCTATACCCTCTCAAGCGTCTCTTCTCCAGAGAGAATAAGTTCAGTGCTCGCAACCTTTCTTCATAACTAATATCCTCCAGACCCTTTATTAGCTTTGTTGCCCTTCTTTGTACTCGCTCCATTTCCAGTACATCCTTCCTGAGGACTGGTACCCAGAACTGGACAGCATACTCCAGGTGCGGCCCATTTACAAAATTTTGTAGAGTGGGAGAATTACTGCTTTATTTCTTGAGTTAATCCCCTTTTTAATGCAGTGCTGTTCCCTCTGCAACCTGCTAATAGGCACCATTCTGGTCCTGGGCCTGCATATGGAACAGGAAAGGCCAGGATTTATGGTGGGGGTAGTCAGCCAGGACTGAAGGAGGCAAATTCTCTGTGGTGTAAATCACTTGCCATAGAAAGCCCCATCACTGGCAGGTATAATAGGGGTTAAATTAAACCTATTTCCAGCATAGTTAAGAACTGGCTGTAAAATAGTTTCTTTTCCACTTTTGACCTTCCCTGCCTCCCTGGTAAACAATCTACTCTGACAGCCTTTCAGCTGTTGGCTTTCCACAAAGACGCAAGCAGCAGTAGAGTATTGTTTATGCAATACCCCTTATTGGCTAAATTTAATTATTAAAGATTCCAGTGTTCAGGATAACTGAACGTTTTCAAGCTTTATATATTA
The DNA here is from genome assembly GCF_042186555.1 of Aquarana catesbeiana. NCBI lineage: Eukaryota > Metazoa > Chordata > Amphibia > Anura > Ranidae > Aquarana > Aquarana catesbeiana. The sequence continues at coordinate 144,073,224 of NC_133326.1, forward strand.
ATAAAGCTTTAAGAAGAATCTAAGTTATCCCAAAAGCTTACATCCTCAATATTTTATGTTAGTCAGTAAAGCGTATTGCCTAAACTCCAAACTTTCTACATAGATATTCAAGACATACAGCTTCTACTCCTTAAACATTGTCATGACCCATTTCACTCTCTCCTAAAATGTGATATATGCACAGCGTTCTTGTACATTATGGTTGACACATCTCTGTGTTTGCCCTACTACAGTACTGACAGTTCAGAGTTGTGAATTGCTGCTCTTTCTGCCCTTGCCACGATCTCCTCCACCACTTTTTTGGGTCCTTCCTCTTCCACCTTTGGATAACCACTAATGATGTAATGCTTGGTATGCAAGCTTTAGTTACATTAATCCAGCGCTTGGCTCCATCAAATCTAGACATCTTACAGATGCCAAGAATTGGCAGATACTGTGTACTGCACAACAAATGTGCACGAGCAAAAGGAAAGGGATTTTTGGGTCATATAAAATCTCTTTTGCCAAAACAACATAGGTCACACCATTTTTTTAAATTAAAGTTCCACTTTTATTGGCTGCTTACTAAACATATACACAAATACAAAATCTGGCTAAATGACCCAGAATTAGAGCACCAGAGGAGCCTGTTTGCTGCGGCTCTGGTCTGTATTCCTCTCCTCTCAGGACACACAGGCAGCAGAGGGAGCCATTGGCTCCTGCTGCTGTCAATCAAATCCTGTAAGGAGGGAGCGGGGCCCGAGCCGCACTGTGTGTGTCTAAGGAGCAAGCCTGCAGGTGTGCCATAGCAAGCAGCTTGCTATGGGGTCACTCTCAGAAGAGGAGTAGCCAAGATCACCAGCAGGGGACCCCAGAAGAGGAGGTAAATATAACATGTTTGTTATTGTAATTTAAAAATAACATTATATAGTACTTTGCAACACCTTAAAATGGTCCTAAGAGATCACAAACTTTTTGCAGGTGACAACAGTCACATTCAATTCAGTTTTCCTATTGCTTGAGTCTATTAATGTTGTTGGGTTGCAGTATGCAACTATGAAACCCACTAGCCACAGCAATGCACCTAACAATGGAAATCATCTGTCAGCACTTTAGGTATTCTCTATACAACTTCAAGATTCCATTATAACTCAAATTGTCTCACGAAGACATTACTGGATGCTGGTGCTTGGAATACCCACTTTTTAATTTGGGCTTGATAATGTTAACACATTGTAATAGGGCGTACACACGGTCGGACTTTGTTCGGACATTCCGACAACAAAATCCTAGGATTTTTTCCGACGGATGTTGGCTCAAACTTGTTTTGTCTACGCACAAAGTTGTCGGAATTTCCGATCGCCAACCACGCGATCACGTACACCACGTACGACGAGACTAGAAAAGGCCAGTTCAGAACCAAGCGCGGCACCCTTTGGGCTCCTTTTGCTAATCTCGTGTTAGTAAAAGTTTGGTGAGAGTCGATTCGCGCTTTTTCAGACTCGTGGCTTTCCGATCGTTTTCTGCCGTTCAGTTTGTGCTTGTGGGTTTGTATCTGCTCTTCAGTGCGTGCAGCAAGTTCCGCGTGACTTTAATTAGTCATTGTATTCTTGTTCGTTCGTTACTGTTTTTCAGGTCGCTCTTCACAGGCCTTGCTGTTCTTCAGTGCGTTCTGTTACTTCGTTCTGAGCAGCCGACCGTTTTCTAGCCATGTTTCGTATGCGTACTCCTCGTAGAGTTCATACTGTGTGGGGGCTTGGTGTTGGGGTCCTTACCTTGACACAAGTCCAGTCCATGAACAGGGTGGGGAGGAGTTCATGGACCAAGAATTGGTTGCTTCAGCTTGACCAGTTCTCTCATATGCCTTTGCTCCGTGAGATCCGTGAGAATAATCCTGATGATTTCAGGAACTTTCTCAGGATGACGGACCCCGTGTTTCACCGTTTGTTGGCTTCGCTGACTCCTTATATTAGCAGGCAGGATACCTGCATGAGGCAAGCCATCACTCCGGAGCAGAGGTTGGTCGCTACCCTGCGGTACTTGGCGACAGGGAGAAGTCTGCAGGACTTGAAGTTCTCGACAGGCATCTCCCCCCAGGCTCTGGGGATCATTATCCCAGAGACCTGTTCTGCCATCATCCAGGTCCTGCAGAAGGAGTATATGAAGGTAAGATTTTTATCCTTTAATATCACATTTTATTGTATTTAATGTTTGATAATATGTTGTATTTCTTTCCTCATTCCCTAATTACCATGATTGTAATATGCTGTGAATGTCCCCTTTGTTCTCATGCATGCTGGATTTTTATGTAATTATTATTTTAGGTCCTTCATACAGATTGCCCTTCAATAACCTCCCCAGCATGGTGTCTCCTGGCCTATATTCACCTCATGTAGTCACTTAACAATGTATTTTTTCAGCTCCATAGTAGTGCTTTACCCCAAACACCCCCTAAAATGTTTGGAAATGTTATTTTTGCTTTAAATTCAGGCAGAGTGCCAGAGGCTTTTTTTTTGTAGTGTCCCCAAATAATTTTTAGTAACCCTCCCTCCCCCCAACTGCTAAGTCAGCTGATCCCAATTCTCTATCCTCAATCATCTATCTGCTGACTTTGACAAACCCATACACACTATACCCATCTCTTTTGTGGTCAGATGTATGGATGAATTCCCCAAAGCATGTAGTGCAAGGGCCTGCCTGTATACTTTCAAATGGTACTGTTTAAAGTTTTTGGATCCTATTATTATCTTGATAGGTAATAGCAGAATGTCCAAATGTCCTCAAATGTGTACAGTGTGTATTTATATCTTTGTATTATGACACTTCTTACCTGTCCAGTGGGCTGCCAATAGTGTAACTAAGGAGGGGCTGTTCCAAGTAATACCCATTATTTAGGCATTCATCTCTCAATGAAGTGAAGAGGGTTACCGTCCAAGATTTCCACACACCCCCTATAATGTTAGAAATGGCCCATGAGAGGGGGGGAAGGGGAATATGATAGGTGTACCTTATACTTTGGCATTGTTAAATTCCCCTTAATAAATGCTATCTGGAGGTTGCCCCATAATGTTTGTGTCTAATCTGCTTGCCATGTTTCTGAGAAAAAATAGTAATGTTTATTGTTTTTGCCTCAACAGTTTCCTTCCACGCCACAGGAATGGCAGACTGTGGCCTCCCACTTTGCCCAGCGGTGGGACTTTCCTAACTGCGGAGGGGCAATTGATGGGAAACACGTCCACATCGTCCCACCACCCAACTCGGGGTCGTACTATTATAATTACAAGGGGTTCAATAGTATTGTGATGTTGGCGGTGGTGTCGGCTAATTACGACTTCCTGTATGTGGACGTGGGGAAGAATGTCCGGATGTCCGATGGTGGAGTCATTGCCCAGACTGAGTTTTACAGGCGTCTCCAGAATGGCAGCTTGGACTTGCCAGCTCCAGAGGACAATGTTGAAGGACTCCCATTTGTGTTCGTTGCTGATGAAGCGTTTGCGCTGGGGGACCACCTGATGCGGCCATTCCCAATGAGGACCCTCACCCCGGAACAGAGGGTTTTTAATTACCGGCTGGCCAGAGCCCGAAGAGTGGTGGAGAACACATTTGGAATCCTGGCCAGCCGGTTCCGCCTATTTATGACACCCATCCATATGGCGGAGTATAAACTGAACCATATTATACTTGCGTGCTGTGTTCTCCATAACTTTTTACGAAAACATTCGGCCAACTATGCTGGCTCAGTTGGGCCTGAGGCCGGAATGATACATCAAACCACACTGACGGCGCTTGAAAGATGTACGGTTACGCTACCTGGAGTTCTTTGCGGGTAGGGGGCTATCAATATGCCAGCAAATCTGTGAAGCCTTTTTATAATAAAACAAAAAAAGAAATTCTTTGTGGACATTTACTGCTTGTGTTTGTTTTAGCTGACCCTGACAGAAATGTGTTGAGTCCTGAAAATGTTGTGATTGTGTAACCTTATTATACAAAGCACTGTTGGCTGTTATTTACTAAAATGCAAAAACACATTTCACTACAAGTGCAGTTGCAACTGCACTGAAACTGCACTTGTAGTGCCAAGAGGATTTGCCCTTAGAAAATAACCCCCATTTTCTCACAAAACAACAATAACATCACCCCAAAAGTGTTGTAGCGTTGACACAATAATCCACACATTCTTGATTAACAATCTTTTTAATACCTGCACAATCACATGTGCATTTACCAAAGGTTTTTCAAACAAACCAAGCTGTTTGTTGTATAACAATTTTTGGGGTGGCATTATCAAAACTCAAAATTTCCATTTTTAGATAAAACAGGCCTGTGTAAAACCAACAAGAAAGACACAAATCTTGAACTTACAAACTTCACATTTGGTAGAATTTGAAGGCAATATCAGACATGAGTATTTAGGAACTGTGTTTGATATTGCGTTCAGATGGGGTGAAGTCACCCCAGGAAAAGCCACATTTGGAAGATGCACACCAATTTAACAATGTTAACATGTGCTAGCTGCCATCACGGGGGATCAAGGGACGTGTTTTGGGGGAGCAAGCCCTTCCTCACCGCTACTTTATTATTGAGGAAAGGGTTGCACCCCCAAAACGCGTCCATTGATCTCCTGTGATGGCAGATAGCACATGTTGGCACACTGTGTGCATCCTCCAAATTTGGCTTTGGGAAAAATCACAAAAACATTTAGCACATTGTAGCACACAAAAGAAGAACGTGATTTGGAGGGGCTTTAAACTCGCCCCAAAACATCAATGATGTTTTTATTTTTTGGAATAACATCATTGATGTTTTTCTTGATGATTTCCAATTGTAAATTACACCCCATGATCTCCCCGATCAGGATCTGGGCACTTTCGGATGTGAAAGGATCTGGATCCACAACCTCACGATCACCTAAAAAGAGAGGAACCCCAAAATAAATTAGGTCTAAAAAAAATGCCGCCATCCATCTCTTATCTGAGCCTGTGGTCGCAGACACTCACCTGTTGTGGTGACTAGTTCCACCACATCTTCTTCCTCCTGCTCAGCTTGTGTTGGGGGGATTTCCCCTTCTTCCAGAGGGGGGGGCTCTGGTCTCCTCGGATGAGGGGTGTCCTCCGAGTCTTTTATCCCCTATGTAAAACAAAAATGGTATAATTAGCACACAGATATTTGATGGCAGAACTAGAAATAGGAAACATTGCTTGGAAGTGGGGTACAATTGTCAATTTTAGCAGAGTTCCAAGATGTCTTTTTTTTATTGCCCTTTGTCAAGCTGCAATACTTTACCTGTTTGGTACAAGATTCACAGATGTAGCCCCCCCCATAGTATACACTGGAGCACCTGTGTGGCCCCCTAATAAAAAGGGTGTTCTTGTGTCCCACACTAGTGCTCCAGTGTCCAGATGTGAAAACAGCTGCTGAGTGTCCTCTCCTTACACAGAATCTAGTTTGCATTTCATTCTAGTAACAAAGCCATCTACACAACCCAATTTTTTTAAGACAAGTATAGGGCGTCAAAATGGTGGCCAAATGCATATGGCCTAAACAATGGTATTTTAAAGTCCAAAAGCAAAATGTTTGATCCGAACGAATAATGTGCCCATGAACATGAAAGTTGCCATTTTAAACTGTACAACAGTTCCTAAAAGCACATGGAGCAGCACGAACGTAATAAACATAAAGAATAGGAACACAGGACAACTACTTACTTTTTTGCAGCACTCTCCGGATCTTTCTGTACTGCTCGTGTTCTCGTAATTTGAGGTCCGACCACCGGTTCCTGTGCTGATCTTTCGATCGTCGTACCCCGAAATTCCGGTGCAGAATCCTGACCACTTTTGCCATGATCTTGGCCTTTCTGACATTGGGGTTGGGGTAAGGCCCATACTTTCCATCATAGTCGGCCTTCTTCAGGATGTCGACCATCTCCAACATCTCCCCAAAGGACATATTTGAGTCCTTAAATCTCCTTCTGGATCGGGACGTGTCCGGATCCGGCCCTTCCTCCTCCTCCTCCTCCTCGTTGCTACAATTAGCACGCACCTGCTGTGTATCCGCCATGTGCTCTTCCCCCACTGCGCCGAACGAAAAGGGGCGGGGAATAGACTAGAAAGAACGTAAGGGGCGGGCGGAGTTACACGCATGCGCAGTGTGTATAAAGCGTAACACGCGTGCGTCTTACATACGATCTGTGAGCGGAGGAAGGAGCATCGGAGGCGCCGATCGTGATAACGAAGGTAGGATCTAAACTTGGGCCTATACTGCTTCGAAATGGAAGCCTATATTGTAACAAGATTAGGGGAGTTTGGCCTGACATTAGGGTTTGTCTTGTGTTGTGTCTTGCAGAGAAAATGGATGGGTTCAATGACCACAATTTCCTCCCCCTGTTCATTGACAAATACAGGGAGCTGCCCTGTCTGTGGCAGGTGAGACACCCCCATTATAATCACAAACAGAAGAGCAGGCAGCGCTGGAGAAACTGCTGGAGTTAGTGAAGCCGGTGGTCCCCACAGCAACCATCCCCTATTTAAAAACCAAAATTGGTGGCCTGAGGAGCACATATCTTAGGGAGCACAAGAAGATCACAGATTTCCAGAGGTCCGGAGCTGCAGCAGATGACGTTTATGTCCCCAGGCTGTGGTACTATGAGAGACTGCGATTTCTGTCAGACCACACTGAAGTCAGGGAATCCCTCTCTACTCTTCCTTCCACGCTTCTCTCCACCCCAGCTGAGGCTTCCGATGTCCAACCTGGGCCTTCCAGCCAGGAAGAAGTGGAGGAGCCCAGCTGGAGTCAGGTATAGCATTCTTCTACAGATTTCTGGTCAATCAATAAATGATGTTTACTAGATGTTATTATTGATCACTAATTGCTGCTTGAAAGTGTTTTACATATCAATAGACAGTAGTGGGCACCCAAAATTGGGACAAGAATGCAAAATGCTGGGCTCAGAAGGATAGTCTGTAATATTTGTTAACATTCAATTTGCAACAGTCAGGAGGTGAAAATTGTGTGTGATTGATGAATAAAAAACTAAAACTATGTCCCTTTTTCATACACAGGAAGACCTCAGCCAGGAGGAGGTTGTGGAATGTGGCAGTCAGGAGGAGGCGGGGATTAGTGGCAGCCAGGAGGAGGCGGGGCTAAGTGTCAGCCAGGAGAAGCCAGGGACCAGTCGCAGCCTGACTGAGTCTCAGGTTCCTCCCCTCCGCCTTCCATATAAAAGAGCCAGGAAGACGACTCTGAGTCCCTACTAGCCTTACCCACTCCTGAAGAGGCCTTTGCCTGCATGGCTGCCACAAAACTGCAGGGCATGCAGGAGGGTCAACGCAGGCTCTGTGAGGACCTGCTTTATAAAGTGCTACGTAAGGGGGTGAGTGAAGAACTAACACCCAAGACCGACGTGGTTGAGTTGGACCATCCTCCTCCTCCTCCTCCTCCTGCTGCCACAACTCCACCACCAGAGCCACCGCGTGTAAGGAAGCGTGGAAGGAAGACCAGAGAGTGATTGCCCTGGGTTCAGTCTGGTCTGACAAAAGCTGCAGTCTCTCGTATGACCACAGCCTGGGGACACAGATGTCATCTGCTGCTTTCCGGATCTCTGGGACTTCTGGACCAGACTGCATTCCCTTAGATAAGGACTCCTCAGGCCACCAATTTTGCTTCAAAATAGTTGATGTGTTCCCTGGGGGTCCAAGGCTTCACCCACTTCTGCTGTTTCTCCAGCGTTGCCTCCCTCTTTGTTTAGTTGTGAGCCCTTAATAAAAATTTTTTAGGGAAATTATACTCTCCTGTGTGTGTTTTCATCCAAAAAGGACAGTTTGGTGGTGACGATTCAGGTACATTTCTAACATAAAATGTGAAATTAACAAGGGACAACAACACCAAACAATCTCCTACAGATTAAATAGAACAACATATCAATGGTGTTGTGGGAACTTGTCACAAAAAACACACACAAACATTTTCGGGAGTACAAATCAAAATCCCCCCCAAAAAAAACCCTTCAAAAAAATACAAACACAAAAAAAGAATCTACATTAAAGCCAAAAAAAAAATATAAAAAATAAACAAAAATATGTTGTCAGATGTGAGAAATCAAAATATATTGAGAGAATCCAGATAAATAGTAACGAAATAAGTTTGTGAGAAGTGTGTGTGAATATGAGCAGCAAAACTACTATATTCTTGTCACATTATAAAGAAGAAGAGAGTGCGCTGTATTAAACCATTTTTAACATTGCAGCGTGACGAAAGTGCTGTATCCATTGCGAACGCTAAGTTTACCAGAACGAGCTGTTCCGTCTTGGAATTTCTTCTGAGCATGCGTGGCACTTTGTGCATCGGAACAGGCCACACACGGTCGGAATTGACGCAATCGGATTTTGTTGTCGGAAAATTTTATCTCCTGCTCTCCAACTTTGTGTGTCGGAAAATCCGATGGAAAATGTCCGATGGAGCCCACACACGATCGGAATTTCCGACAACACGCTCCAATCGGACATTTTCCATCGGAAAATCCGACCGTGTGTACGGGGCATAACTCTTATGTCTTGCTGAAATTTATTTCACAACCATTCACAAGTATAATTCTATCATTGAGACAGATTAGATTTCATTTTTTGTGACTGTCCACATGCATGGGGCGCCATCAAGTGAGCAAGGCAGAATGGGGCTCTAGGCAAGGTGGCAGATTTGGCCTGCTTTGCTTTGAATGACATTGATTAGGATTAAACAAATAGAATAGTATTGCATTGTCTATACTGGCATGGATCCATCAGGCACTGACTACCTACACGTAAATCATCCCTTGTGAAGTTACAAGCAGGTTCACAGCTTTGACCAATTGTGAATGGATGATCCAGCTCCGCATGGGATGGTGGAAAACGTGCTTATGATGAAAGTTGAATTACTTTTATTGTCCCATGTACAGGCCAGCGATTTGACTGTTTCTGGTGATATATGGAAAATTCAAGCAATCTTTTTTTGGGAACATAAATGTGCAGTTTAATACATGTTTGTTCACAGAAAGAGCAACTGAGTATAAAAAAAAAAAAAAAAAACTATTTAACTATTTTAATCAATGATCAATAAGTAATGACCTGGTTGTGTTTCTTGATTCAATGCAGATCAACAGCATTATACAGCTTTTCCAACTACTGGAGAATCGACAATATACATTATGGATACCACCAGCTCAACAACTTCTGGTAAGCAACAGATGCCATATTAAAACATAGCAGAGTAGAAAATTATAGATTGGATAAAAATTAGCGTTGATGTGATAACAGTACAGATTCCCGTATTGTGTAGACTGTGCCCAAGACGTGTACTACTCAAGCAAAATGTCAATAAACACTGTGTGGCCGCTTTATTAGATATATCTGCACATTTACTTAAAAAGTCAAACAGAGCCTCATGCTGCAGCAACTGAATATATAAAGCATGCAGACCTGGACAAGAGACTTAGGTGGTGTTAGGATAGGTATTTGATCTAAATGACTTTGGCTGTGGAATAACTGTTGGTTCTGAATTTGATTGTTGCAGTATCCAAGAAACTGCTGATTTTCAAGCATTAGAGCATCTAGAGTTTACAGAAAACATTGTGTAAAAACTGAAAAAAAAAAACCATACACCTAGTGAGAGGCAGTTCTGTGGATGTTAATAATAGAGGCTAGAGGACAATAACCACACTTGGTTAGGCTAAGAGTAAGTCCATATCTACCCAAATGCCCACTCTTAAACAGTGGCAGGCAGAATAGCATCTCTGAATGCACAGCACATCAAACCTTCATGACAATAGACTGCAGTTGGCCCCCAGTCCTGTTCGCAAAGATTAGGAAAATGGTGCTTCACTGGATGGAGAATCAGTATAACTGGAAGACTTAATAATGTTGCCTGATTCAACAGATCACATTTTTTATTGCAACATGCACATACTATTTTCAGACTGTGCCACGCATAGATCCAAGAATTAAACCCATCTTGTGCCGATTTTTTTATTTTTAATTTTTTTTTCTTTATAAATAGCCATGTCTCTTTTAGCCAGTTCACTAAAAACATTTCTCTTATGTAATGTATGGTTGTGTGTCCCCCCCCCCCCAGCAAAATATCCAGGTAACTGCCATTTTCAAAAGCAGAGGTCAACAATGGAAGCCCCTATGTTTCAGTAATAACAGTTCTTCTTTAAATTGACCCTGTCTCCACAGGATCACTTTGCTCAAAAAACACCCTATAAAAGAACAGGCTCTATATTTAACTTTCTGACAGTCCATGTTGAAATGCCGCTGCTTTGCCTCCCCCCTTTCCCTCCACTGCAGCATATATTCCACACTTTCAGATGTGTAGAATACCTGATCCCCCATTGCGTGCTATGGTTTCTCCTGCTGGCTTGGACATCACTACAGGATGTATAAGGTGATGTGGCAGATGGCTATTTGACTCACCTAAAATTTACTTCTGTGGCCTGGGGAAAAAGCGAACACATGGGCCTCCAGAAAAATAAGTGCTGAGTCTGTTCTTTTACAGGGTGTGCTTTTAAGAAGAAGAGGTGTTTATCTCATAACTGATGCAGATTTTTTCAATCTATCTAACTAAAGAGCTGTTCTCGTATTTACATACTGTCTACCACTGTTTCAAATTCCGGTTAATCTACTATCCTGTTTTTCAACATTTTTTCACTCTTCATTTTCAGGAAATGCTGTGTATACTTGTGATATCAAATAATTTGTATCAGAACATTCTATGCTGGTCATTAAGCCCTCATGCACACAGGCTGTTAAAAAAACGTTATGAAAACGCCAGTATCTTTGCAGTGATTTTTTTGAACTTTTTTCAGCTTTTTTCAGCATTTTTGCAATAGCGTTTTTAGCGTTTTTGAGCGTTTTTGAGCGTTTTTTTTTTTTCAATTTTTTATTTATTTTTTTTTTTTCAATGGATCAAAAACGCTAAAAAACGTTGGTGAATGACGTTTTTGAGCGTTTTTCAGCGTTTTTCAGCGTTAGAGCGTTTTTACAGCTGAAAAACGTCTTTCAGAACCCACTGGTCCTGGGTTTTTTTTACAGCTTAAAAACACCTATGCCACTTGCAGCTCAAAAACGCCTAGGTGGGCATGAAGCCATAGACTAACATAGACAGGCCTAAGCTGCAAAAAAAGCTCAAAAAAGCAGCTGTAAAAACGTCCCTGTGCATGGGGACTAAGGGTTTAAAATAGTTTAAAATTATTTTCTGTGAATAAAAAGTTAAGCTCCAGCTAAGTTTTTTTTTTTTTTTTTTTTTTACATTTTGAACAGAGTAGGGAATGGATATAACTTGTGTCAGGATTTATTACTATCTGTCTACCAAACTTTCATCAATAGGACACAGTAGTGCAGATTCACAAACACATCTTTATTATAGTAATGTAATGACTTAAAGTCCCCGTTCACACTAATGCTAATTCTATGCAGATTTGATCCGATCCAAAAGCCATAGACTTGCATGTCATCTGAAAAAACATTGTTTTCAATGAAGACCATTTACATTTATGCGGTGCAATTCTGATCCAGTTTAAAAAAGGGTCCTGTGCGACTTGGGATCGGATTGAAATCGCAATCCTATGTTCACATCAATGCGAATCCAGCAGTTCTTTTTCTAGATTTTACATATTTCCCTCCTTCTGCTGCTCCCCTCCTATCCTGTGTATAGTGTGTTGTTAAGAATGCTGGCATTAAAAAAAAAAAAACTGAGGGGGGGTCTCCCCTGCAATCCATACCAAGCCCTTTTTGTCTGGTATGCATTTTAAGGGGATCACCGTGCCAAAATGTTTAAAAAAACAGTGTGTGGTCCCTTACCAGACCCTTATCCGTGCATGCAGCCCAGCAGGCCAGGAAAAGGGGGGGTGAGCAAGCCCCCCCTCCTGAATGATACCAGGCCACATGCCCTCAACATTGTGGGGTGCTTTGGGGTACAGAGCATCTTGCCCCCATGTTGATGATGAAAAGGGCCTCTTCCCCACAACCCTGGTCTGGTGTTTGTGGGAGATGACTTGCCCCCTTTAACCAGGAAGCCCCTGAATTCTTCAGGGCTGCATACTTGGATAGGGGTATGGAATGGATTTTGAGGGGACCCCACACATTTATTTTATTTTTTTTAGATTTTCTAATGCCGGCATACTTTTGTTCACATTCAGCTGTCAGCGGGGAATCCTGCTGACAGCTGATAAGTCATAGGATGTTAAGGATGCGGGGGCCCTCGCTCCTTAACAACCAACTATTCATGGTTGTAAATGCGATTTCAGGGGATTGGGCACAGCTGCGATTTCTTAAATTCACATTAGAATCGCACCTGTCAAATCGAATTCACACGGCACTCACATAAAAAAAGCAGGAATATTCACATGTATTATTGACTGGATGCACCATTATTCGTGCAAGTTATGGGTACAATTGAAAAGCCATGATCGTTGTGACCTCCCGTGGATTTCACCCTTTTTTTTTCACAAGGATCCCTTAATTCCTGTTGTTCTTACTCGACAAACACTTCACATGTGGGACCTGGCGATACTCACCTTCCATATATCCAAATACTTAGACCTTATGACCCCCTTCTTTGGAGCACTTTCTTAACAGCTTCTTTCTTACTAGCTTTTCACTCAACCGTGTTTGGCCCTTGGTGCAAACAGGAACATAGAAGACTCTATCAGGTCCTCCAGAACCATCACTAATGGAAACTATGGGGGTTATTTACGAAAGGCAAATCCACTTTGCACTGCAAGTGCACTTGAAAGTGCACTGATAGTGCACTTGGAAGTGCAGTCGCTCTAAATCTAAGGGGTAGATCTGAAATGAGTGGAAGCTCTGCTGATTTTATCATCCAATCATGTGCAAGCTAAAATGCGTTTTTTTATTTTCCTTGCATGTCCCCCTCGGATCTACAGCGACTTTACTTCCAAGTGCACTTTCAAGTGCACAGTGGATTTGCCTTTTGTAAATAACCCCCTATGTCTCTATGTAACTGATAAGGAACTTGTGTGAATAATCGTACACAAAGACATGCAAGAAGATGTGTACTTGCTAATAGAAATTCTCGAGTGACAGCTAGAGGCTCCGTAACTCGCACGCATGAGCAAAGGAATTTGCGAGTGACAACTAGACGTTCCTGACTCGCTAATGTATTCCGTGCACGTGCGCATGTGCATTAGCATGAACGTGCGTGAGTATTTGGTGCCCTCTTGCCTATTTAAACTGGCTCCATAGACCAGAAGATTGCTGAGTGGTTGTCAGCTTCTCCTGTCTGTGACCTGATCCTGTGCTTGTTCCTGTGTATACCTGGCCTGTTTGACTCTGCTCGTTCCTGGTTCCTGATACCTGATTGCTGACCCGCCTTGTGACCTGACTCTGCCTTCTGCCTACTGTTCGTGTATCTTCTCTGCTCACTTGATACCAACCCTGGCCTGCCCTGACTCCTCTCTGGATCTGATTCTGTACCTTAGCTGCTTGGCCGTTACAGACTTCTGCCTGCCTGACCACCCGAGACCCTGCATTTGCCTGCTCTCCAGTTTGGCTGCTGTCCTGCACCTGCCGCTGTGTACCTGCATCTGCCAGTCCACGAGTCTGCCTGCTGTTCTGCACCTGTTGGCGTGTATCCGCATCGGCCAGTCCACCAACCTGCCCACTGCTTTGCACCTGCTGCAAGTATGTTCTCTCCAGAATCTCCTACCAGGCACTCCTGCCACTCCGTGCCTTGTTATATCCTGTCACCACCTTCAGGAGAAACAGGATAGGAGGTGTAAGGGAAAGCACTCCCATCAGCTCGGCCCCAATCAAGTACGTGACAGTAACTCTACGCATTGGTTGCAGAGGCAACAGGTGTTGTCTTTATATATGATCTATTTCAACGCTCTCAGACATCCTTACCAAACCAGCTGTCTTTGAATCTTTGCTTCTGCAGAAGGAACCCCAACAAATACGGTCTCCTTACTGTATTTTATTCTTATGACGTCGGCTCACCTAGACCTTACCTCGTATACGCAGAATTGCGAAAAAGACTTTCAACAACCCTTTCCCCTTCGGACTGGCAAAAATGTTTTATTCATATCCATAAATTGTCACTAGCGACGAAAACCCAAGAAAAAGGGTATACATTGGTATCTAGATGGTATAGGTGCCCCTTCATTCTACATTACTTTAACAATGATATACCCGATATATGTTGGAGATACCATGCCTCGAAGGGAAACATGCTCTACATTTGGTGATACTGCCCCCCTGTGCGGACATTTTGGAAACAAACTTTTGATTTATACTGTAAACTCAGACACTTTTATCCAAGCATCACCCAGGGTGGTCCTCCTGTCTATGATTCCTGGACCTCTTCAGTAAGCGAAAAAGGATGTGCTTAGGCACTTTCTTGCTGCAGCCAGAGTGGTTACCCCCCGATATTGTAAATCAACTTCCGTATCCTCTCTGGGGGAATGGGCAACTGAGCCAGACTCCATTAGAGGCCTGGAATGGCTATTGGCACAGGAAATGGGAAAAGGAGAATTTTTTTTTTATACCTGGACCGCCTGGTATAAATTTAGATACTCATCTTCCTGACTTGAGTTAAAGGGAAGTCTGTCACCGTCTCCAACCAGCCATGATGGAGTGTCAACTTTCATTCCCCAACCATGGCCCTTCCCCCCTTCCCCCCTTCCCCTTGGTTGTTTTATTTTTCTCCCTTTTCTCCCTTTTCTCCTTTTCCTTTTTTTTTAAATTTATTTTCTCTTGCTCTCCCTTCATCTATTTCCTTTCTCTGTGCATAGCGAATGTAATATGAACAATATGCACGTAGATGTGCGCCCCCAAGCAAAAGTAGAATATCTGACTACCTAAACCTTAACTATAATATTTGATCCTAGAGTGTGGGGAAGTGTAGCGTTAGAAAATATTTAGATAGTCTATAGGACTATTTGGTACAATTCTGCTAGTGATATTACAACCAGTGTATTAAATCTATGAAAACGTGATACCATGTATAAAATACATATAATGAAATAAACATAAATATTGGTCTTGATTATATAAACTTAGTCCATATAAAAGGTGACACAAAAATAAAAATGGTGAAAGTGTTGATAGAAGATCCACCACCGCTCCTAGTAAAGGCTTACCAGAGAGATTGGACACAGATGGGCATATACCCACTGGGTCAATCAAGCTTGTAAAGTGGGGATCCTTGGTGACAGCTACCGCAGAGGACACAATTCCAGGTGGCCCGGGTGATATTCCAGTTCTGTGTGATACTGCAGTGTATGACACTCTGGAGATCAGGAATGCTGAGTCCGGCCTGTACCCTTCATTTTACTGATGTATTTGATGAATTCCAATATTTTCAGGATGGAGATTTGATCATTGGAGGAGTGTTCACTTCAAATATCATATGTAGAAATACAGATTTGAATATCTGCAAATACAAACACAATATTGAAAAAATTTGAATTGTGGTTGTGATCAAAAGAGTGTGGTTTCATCTTCTGACCCGGAAATGAGTCATTATAATCACCCGGAAGTCCCTGTGCTGGTCAGGATCTCCATCTAGGTGGACATAGTGAGTTCCCTCTTTAGCAAAGAGGAGGTGCTGCTCATTTTCCGGGTAAGTGTAGGATATGTATTTGGAATTATTGAGATAATGGTGTTTTTTAATAACGGGAGGAGAGATCTATCTGCAACTATTTTTTCTTGTCAAATTTGTTTATTGAAGTTTAACAAATTACATAGATAAGTACAAATGTGGTAGCAGAAAAATAACGTATAAAGTTGCAATAGATAATTGTAGCTTCAAAGTTTAGCTGGAGATGGTATATATAACTTAACCTAATCATAGGTTTAACGTCTCAAAGAACACTGCAACGATTTTTTAAACTATTTAGGTGATGTATGACTCTTATAGAAGGGGTATTTGTCAAAGATTATCATGTGATAATTGTGAAGAAAAATAATTTTTATTTTTGTAAATTTTGTTATTGTTGGTGGAATTCCCCTTTAATGTCCCTTTTAAGAGATCAAATTTCTGACCAAATTGTTTTTTTTTTTTTAAAAAAGGGTGAGGAACGCCTATTTACACATAGAACAAGGGTTTAAGTGAACCCATTATTGGCTGGATTAAGCAGATTGCAATACGTGATACAAAACCAAACTTGCTGCTGACTAATGTTTGGTGGGTAGCCAGTGCTTGTTGTGGAGGAGATGTGGACATACAGATGAGTATGATATGAGATGAGAAAGGAGAGATTTCTTTTGGAAAACAAGCACTTTTTCCTGGATAAACTTAATAATAATAATAATAATAATAATTTGAACATGGATTTTGTTGCACCTGAGCTCATTTAACTATATGGGACACTTTACACATTGAAATACACTGGACACTTTATTGAATATATGGATTTGATTGCACAGGACATTTTAATATAAGAAATGTAAGAACTGGACAATTTTATGAATTTTGTATGCAATGTTTTTATTTTTTTGCATGGTATTTGTAATGTTTGCACATTGTTTTTCAGTTTTTTGGGACACTTTACAATTTGGACTATTTATGTTTTTGGTTTTTTTTTGTATTTTGCACTGTAGATACAGTATGTTTGAATGATAGAGTCAGCTATATCGACCGTTTAATCGATCGATGAACAACAGTGCCTCCAATACAAAATAATTTACAGTATTTAAAAAAATTAAGCCGGCTAATTAATTATTCCTGAGATAATTTGCCCTGTGCAGAAATTCTTTTAAATACAATAGAATTGGGTGAGAGTACAGACCGTGACTATAAAAATAATGAAAAGTTATTTTTACAGAAGTCACTTTACAAAACCACAAATAGTAGGGAAATTGAGATATGACACAGACACCAAGACTTGATTCCCAACCAATTCCTAAAATTTACCACATGACAGCAGATTTCTATATTATCTAAAATTATAATTTTTCCCTTTTTCTCTTTTCCCCAAATTTAAGAAAACTAGTTAAGGTATCTAACCTTAACCTCCCTGGCGGTTTTCCCGAGTGTGGCTCGGGGTTACATTTCAGCACCATTAGCGGTAACCCCGAGCCACACTCGGGATTACATTGCAGGATCCTGGTGTGGCTTTACTTACCTTGTCCCTGGGATCCTGCGATGTCCCCCGCTGTGTCCGTGGGCTCCGTCCTCCTCCGAAGCCTCTCCTTGCCAGGCTCCGTTCCCTGCGAGCGTCGCGACGCACGGGGGCGGAGCCTGACCACAAATTCAAAAAATTGTAAAAATCATAACACATACAGTACTGTAATCTTACAGATTACAGTACTGTATGAAATGATTTCACATCCCTTTTGTCCCCAGTGCTTTGGCCCATGCCCTGATGCAGTTTTATATTATATAAACTGTTCTTTCTGCCTGGAAACTGGAGATTGTCCATAGCAACCAAAAAGTGTCCCTTTACGTCAAAAGTGGCTTTAGACCAGCTAGAAAACAGCGATAGTAAATTAGAACACTTGCAGAATTGGACGATAGTGAATCGTGGGGAAATTTATTTTATTATTATTTTTTTTTTTTTTTAATTTTTTTTTTTATTTATTATATTATAATTTATGTTTTTGTGTTTCAAACTTTATCATACCCGGAATATCTACTAGACTCTTGTTTGGACAGATTTAAGTGTGTTATTGTTAAAAATTACAGACCTACAATATAAAACACCAAATTTCCATGCAAAATAATTGTACCGCTTTCAGCACCTAAAATCTGAAATAATCATACCGCCAGGGAGGTTAACTAGTTTTCTTAAATTTGACAGACAATAATCTGTGTTTGACCACTCGCCCCATTAACTCGCTGCAGTTTAATTTCCAGGTGGAGTCTGAATTATGCCAATATGGCAAATTAAAATGACCAAATCTCTAGGTGTTAGATTATCTAATGAGGTACCAAATCAGCCAGCACAAAATGATTGCAAACAAAAAATGAATACAATTATTCAGGGAAATGGAAACTATAGTTACCCCAAAAGCGAATGTAGGGAATCACTAGGTAAAACAAGAAGGCTTTAAACTGGCTGCTGATCAGACCCCCAAAGTTGGCTGCCAATCAATGGGTGGAGTTTGTCTTCCCAAAATGGCATCTAGTGAAGCTGGAAGATGTGTGTCCTGGTATGTCTGATAATGGATGGAATGATGTGTTCTCCTGTAGATGATGGGTGTGATCCTTGTGCTGAATGTCTGTCTTCAATGAAGGGTCTCCTCTGTCTACCTGAGCTAGCTATTTGTTCATTAAAAATAATATAACTTAGGAACCCACCCAGAGGGTCTTATTTCTCCTTGGTGGCTCAGTTTATTGATTAATGTTTTGCATATATAATCAACAACTGACTTGATCACTAGATGGCAATCTGGGGCTAGAAATGTCTATCTCTAGGTCTTATAGTATAAACTAATTTTTATTCTATAAATATTTAACAATGTTACTTGTTTAGAAGGCATAAAATGTCTGTAAGTGACAGCCCACTCTTTCCCTGATCCTCCATGCCCACTAATCAGCTAAACACAATGGGGGTGGGATATTATATGTAGATTGAAAGAAGGTTCCTGTCCCTCTTATTCTAAGACACAGGCTGGAGAGGTGTGACACAGCCTGTGACTGGCAGAAATCCACCCACACCATGTTTTTGCCAAAAAATAAAGATTTGATTTCAAATATATATTTGTATGACAATTTAAAACAGTTTATTATTAATAATTATTTATTTTTACTTTGTATTTCAAAGGCTTTTTTTTTTTGAACGTGTAACCAGCAGCGGAGGACTAGAAGCTCCTCCTGCTTATGTTTACCTGCAAACAGGCTGGGAAAGAGCTGGGCCATGTGACAGCTGTATATCGATTAGGAAAAAAGTAGTTAGATTTTTTTTTTTTAATTAAAGCGGAGTTCCACACAAAAATGGAACTTCCGCTTTTTGGAACCCTCCCCCCCTCCGGTGTCACATTTGGCACCTTTCAGGGGGGAGGGGGGTGCAGATACCTAATTACATATAAAAGACAATCAACGCAAATTAAACCTAATAGAAAAATGCAAGCTGGACACTAAAGGATACACCAACCTCAATTAAAAATCATTAAACAATTAAGTGCAGCGCAAAGAAAATGAACAATAAATAAATAACTGCTGGAAATCAATAAGTTCAAAACTGGTTAAAGCGGATCTTCACCCATTTTTTAAACAGCATCTCGGTGGCTTCTAAAAGCAACACCGAGTGCCATATGGAGCTTTTTTTTTTTTTTTTTTCCCTACCTTACGTTATCTGTCTGTCCTTTCTTCTGTCCCTGCGGCTGTGGGCGTGGACTTTGCGGGTATTGTCGTCATATCCTTTGTTCGCCGCACTGTCTCCTGGGATCTCATTGTCTTTCATCCCAGAAGACATTGCGGATAACCTCCGCCAAGTCTCGTGAGACTTAACCAGGAGCTCTTGACGGCGCTCCAAATTGTCTTTACTGCGCATGCGCGAGATCGGGGCTAGAACGGGCGGTGCATGCTGGTCGATCTGCAGCACCGTATCCCGGGAGAGGATGCCTGTGGGTTTCACATGCCCACAGGCAAGATGAAAACCAACTACAGGAAGTTTTATAAGTTATCTTTACTAAAGGAAAATGAGAGCAGAAAGCTGCAGAAACGGAAAAAGTAAGTTAAAGATTTAAATAGATTAAACAGTGTCAGTGTTAGAAAAAAAAACATTATGTGTAGACAGTGACACACCGCTTTAAGTATATATATTAGAGTCTATACAGTCAGAAATAAAAAAATTCTATTAATTACACCCAGGTCAATCACTTGTCATCAGATGTAATAAGTAAAAACATGAGGATGCCCTTACCAGATCAGGTGGACCCCTTAATTACAGGGGGTCTTTAAGGCATGAATGGACCAATGGCACACTGCTCTGCTAGATATCATCTGCGGGAAGCGATCATCCGATGTCCCGGGATCAGAAGCAGGCTGAGAGATCCATGCTTTAATACCAGAATAAGTGGCAGTAATCCCCAACAAAAGGAATAAGGAAAGAATCTAAGAGCGATCCGTTTGCAGTATCTTTCCAAAAAAGTTTATTTAAAACACAAGGATAAAAGCGCTCAGCGGTGCTGTATTACATAGGAAGGTATTCTTTCAATAGAAACAGTCTGTCCGTGACGGGACAGCTGTTAGCTTGAGATGGCTGCGGGTGATGTCGGCGGTATTGCTCCACCCCCGTACGCGGCGTTACGTCACTGGGGACTTCGTCAGCGAGGGTAGAGCATGCCCATCACCCGGAGAAATATATACTCTAGCTGAATAGGAGGGAGTGTCAGAACACCGGATACGGAAGCTAGAGCAGAGGAACCTTCCAGCGCTCAATGGGGACATCATCCCGGGAATCAGCTTAAATTTAAAAAATGAAAACTAAGTAAAACTTATAATACTAATAGGTATCCCAAAAATAGAGTGCTGTATAAACATGGTCTGTATTTAGGGGTACCGAAAAATCATAAGAGTACTAATAAAACGTAATAAAAACTTAATAAAACCACCCGCGGCCATCTCTTACAGGAAGTCAGATTTTTTAAAAAACACAAAGCAACTGCATAGCACCAGCATATAAGTCTAAGACAGGTATTTCCACCCACTTCCGGCATAGACTCCCACGGGAGTCTATGCCTCTTCCTGTCCCTCCGCGCTGTCTCCTGGGAAACACAGTTACGACGCGCAGCGCGACTCACGCATGCACAGTAGGGAAGTGAAGCCGCAACGCTTCGCTTCCTGATTCCCTCACCCAGGATGGCGGTGGCAGCTGCCGAGTGTCGAGCGATTTATCGGCGTCGGCTGCCGACATCGCTGGACCCTGGGACAGGTAAGTAGCCATGTATTAAAAGTCAGCAGCTGCAGTATTTGTAGCTGCTGGCTTTTAATATTTTTTTTTTTTTAGGTGGACTCCCTCTTTAAGATAAAGATAATTACAGTGCCAGCATCCATATACAGAAATAGAAGGGACATTGTAAATGAAACAGTGTGCGTTTAGTATCACTTTAATTATACAGAGAAAAATCATGTGTATACTTTAAACTATTTCCATTTTCAATACTTAAAGTGTTTGTTACCCCAGAATTTCAAATTTCTGATATGTGTCTGTTGCATCATGTATTTGAATAAAGAAGTCTCCTTTTCTCTTTGTATTGCTTCCCCTGTGTTAAATCCCTGGTGTTCCTGTCAGTCCCTTTGCTTTCCTATTAGAAACTGACCACACCAAGCATGAGAACACACCATGGTCAGTTCTCTAGCTATGCTGGGAACTAAAGGGAAATAATATATTTATAATGGTCTTTTTTAAATCTTTACACAAAAGATTTGCCTTTCACTGCAATTTTTAACTGAATAGGTTGTTTACAAGGTATCATTTTAATGATAATGAATACAACAAACCAAAAATATGATGAGATGAGTCCTTTTTAGAAAATGTGATAATTCACCATGATTACGTCATTTTGGATATTATGTTGTTTTATCCATACATATAAACATTGAAACATTTAAAGTGGTTCTACAGGATCAATGTTTGCAGTCTATGCATGAAGGTAAAAAAACCTCCTCTGTGTAGCAGCCCCCCCCCCCCAGCCCCCCTAATACTTACCTAAAACCCATCTCGATCCGGCGTTGTGCACAAGAGCCTCGGCTCTCTGGGGACTCCTCCTCCTCATTGTCTGAGACAGTCAATGGCTCCCACTGCTGTCAATCACAGCCAGTGAGCCAATGAGGAGGGGGGGGGGGGCAGGGCCAAGCCTTGGCTGTGTGTGTGTGAATGGACACGCAGTGCAGTGGCTTGGGTGCCCCATTGCAAGCTGCTTGAGGGAGGGGCCAAGAGCGCTGGCGAGGGACCCGAGAAGAGGAAGATCAGGCTGCTCTGTGCAAAACCACTGCACAGAGCAGGTGAGTATAACATGCATGGTTGTTTTTGTTTTATTTTTAAGAAAGCTTTTAATATCACTTTAAGGACCCTTTGGATGATCCTTTCTAACTTGTACTGAACAATATCACCATTTTGTCTGATACAATAATAATATTAAATTGACGCTTATTTCCGCCTCTTCTGGATGAGCCTGTCTTGTAACTAGTATCAGAATGTTTTTTCTTTAACCCTCCCTTGTGTGCTTGTCTCAACCTTGGGACAATGGGGAACTATTGCACACACACGTTTAATAGAAATAAACAATAGAAAGATATATTCTGTGTTTGTCCCCATATAAGGCTGGTCCATGTTTGCTGTGTAAAGGACTGGCAAACACAGAAAGTAACTTCAATAAAGAACGTGTTGTCCTTAAACCATTTGAATTTGAGAAGGTACAGGTAAGTTACAGATAAACATGGTCAATTGTCATTGTCAAGTCACCTGACTACCATGAGTATCAAACAATTCTCCCATCATAGTCAGTTTTTCAAGGTCTTTTACTGATTATACTCACACCATTGTTTTGGCAAACCCCTCATGGTATTTTATTACTTACTGGGAAACATTTCATGTGATGCTGGCTTTTGGCTTTGGCTTTCTAGTCTTCGTCTTATTTTTGGACATTGTTGTTATTTGTTTAATTATAACATTTAAATTGTGTTACAGTGTAGGGTGTATTGTAAAGTGCCCGCTCTGGGTGTCAAATCCTCTGCCACTATGCCACTTTCCTCATTCTTTTACCTAAAACATCATATAACTTACTGATCATGCTAATGTGTCATGAGCTGTAGATAAAAATAATATTTAACAGGGTATCCCCTGCAACCCAAAAAATCTAAAAACCGCCTACATGCTTTAAAGCAGATCTTCATTGTATCTGAGCACCACAAACAAAAAACGTTACTTAAAGTGATTGTAAAGTCAGAAGGTTTTTCATCTTAATACATTCTATACATTAAGATAAAAAAACCTTCCGTGTGCGCAGCCCCCCTCAGCCCCCTAATACTTACCTAAGCCCCATCTCTATCCAGCGATGTCCACGAGTCCCTCGGCCGTCAATCAAAGTCAGTTAGCCAATCAGGAGAGATGGGGCAGGGCCAAACCGGGGCTCCGTGTCTGAATGGACACACAGAGTTGTGACTGGGCTCTTGTGCCCCAATAGCAAGCTGCTTGCTCTGGGGGCACTTGACAGGAGGGAGGGGCCAGGAGCGCCGAAGAGGAGGATCTGGGCTGCTTTGTGAAAAACCACTACACAGAGCAGGTAAGTATAACATGTTTGATATTTTTACAATCACTTTAAGTTTTCTCTTTCAATGGTTTTTATTTAAAAGTTTTTAACATAATAGAAGAATGTAAACAATATCAAGTAAAGGTCAAAAGCGGATGCATGTTGCTCTATTTGCAACTGTTGCAAATAGAGCAACAGTTTACCAAAGGCGTTAAACTCAAAAGTATCATCAACCTATTGCAGAAAGTCAAAATATGGAGATAATTATGAAATAGCATTACAATAAACTGTAGGTCACACATAGCTCAGTTACATGGAGAGGTAGGGAAATGTTAATGTCAAGAGTTAGTCCCAGGGCCTCAAGGCACGATACCTCGTTCCCAAGGAGATATTGAGATTGGGGAGGCTCTATGGTCCCTCGTCAGCATTCTTATAGAAGTTATTAAACATTACAAAAATAATAAAAAATATGAATGTAGAGGAAGGAAAGTAGGAGAAAAGGCCGGAGTTGGTCCTCTCGGTCTGGACCTCCAACCATTATTTAATTTATTTATTTTAAATGTTTAACAAACAGAATGTTCCTTTATTAAACCCAAAACATAGTATAATATCAACCAAATGGAAATAATCAAATAGGCATAGTGCACATTGACAATGACAGAAGTAGCAAAGCTTCGTCAGCAGACTTGAATACATACGGCACATACAAAGCTTAATAAAATAACAGTGTTCAGTCTATAATACCCAAAACATATGGAATAGACCTTGCAGCCTTCAACACATAAATTCATTTTTAATATTAAAAGCAAACTCCCCCATCCATCCATGTCTCTATGCTTTATATTGTTGAGAAATCATTTTGATAAACAACCCCCTAGCATTCCTGGATGTGGCCAACTTGCGTAAGGGCAAATGATTCATGCAGGGGATTGTGCTTAGCTGAGAAAACCCCTCCTCCTCTCCTCCCCTCTTGAACAGTCCTGGGATGTATGACATAATTTGCCTAGGCAAGAAATCGGGAAGTAACTGAAAAAATGGAAAAAAAAAAAAAAAAGTTTAAAACAAATAAATACGATATACTTTCCTATCTAATTACTAATGCTAGCAGCATGAGGATTAAAAATAATCAATGTTGATTGAGCAGAGTGAAGTTCCACTCTCAAGTTTGCCTTCTGGTTGCTGATATATTACAAGTCTCTGAGACAGTGTTGGGGGTTTGCAGTCACTGTTCACCTCTGTATTCAGGCAGCTGTGTGTGCCACGATGGCTGAATACAATAGCCGGGAGTGGAGATTTCTCCATCCACACCGTGCTAAGTGATTGAGTACTAAGACCCATCTGGTGTTGCAAGCATAGGGATTGCAAATACACACATTACATACCCGTATTTATCGACGTATAACACGCACCCAAATTTTAAAAGGGAAGTTTAAGGAAAAAATGTTTTCACAGCCCCCTTTACAGTACACAGCCCCCGTCCCCAGTACACAGCCCCCCTCCCTCAGCACAGTACACAGCCCCCCTCCCCAGTACACAGCCCCCCTCCCCCAGCACAGTACACAGCCCCCCTCCCCAGTACACAGTCCCCCTCCCCAGTACAGTACACAGCCCCCCTCCCCAGTACACAGCCCCCCTCCCCCAGCACAGTACACAGCCCCCCTCCCCCAGCACAGTACACAGTCCCCCTCCCCAACACAGTACACAGCCCCCCTCCCCAGTACACAGCCCCCCTCCCCAGTACACAGCCCCCCTCCCCCAGCACAGTACACAGCCCCCCTCCCCAGTACACAGTCCCCCTCCCCAGCACAGTACACAGCCCCCCTCCCCAGTACACAGCCCCCCTCCCTCAGCACAGTACACAGCCCCCCTCCCCCAGCACAGTACACAGCTGCCCTCCCCAGTACACAGACCCCCATCCAGTACACAGCCCCCTATCCAGAATACAGCCCCCCTCCCCCTGCACTCTCAGGTGACCCCCAGTCTCCTAGAACAGTGCTGCCAGCATTCTCTACAGTTAAGAAAAAAATCACTGCCAGCCCCTTCCACACTGCTCCTCCTGTGTCACTCATATTGTAAAATGAAGCTTCCATATACCTCAATAGCTCTCTTTTTTCCACTGACCTGGTCACATGACTTCTCTCTCATAGATGGTTACATAGATAGTCATGTGACCGCTCTCCTCCTCCAATCTAATATCTATTGAGATATTTACAAGCTTTGTTTTATAATGACACTGACATAGGAGGAGCGGCGTAGGAGAAGGGGCTGGCAATTGATTTTTTTATCAACTTCAGACAACGCTGTCCCAGGGCCAGGAGAGGCGGGGCGGCCGGCCTGACACCCACCAATGGGTGGCTCCCAAGGTGGACTACCCTATCCCCGTCCCCTGTTGGTAAAACATAGTATCGGCGTATAACACGTAGGCACTATCCGTCCTCTGTTTTCAGGGAGAAAAAGTGCGTGTTATACGCCAATAAATATGGTAATTCTTGATTGAAGTATCCAAATTAACATTGGATGGCTGTCTGAGTCTTTCTTGATAAATCCTTCCTTTTGCACAGGGGGAACCTATCATACTTTTTTTTTGTACCTGATTACATATACCTAATACTGTCTCTAGGGTCAAGTTCAAGCCGTGATTTCACGTACACAGAGCTTGAAAGGTTTACATTACATCATTACTGTCAACAGCTACAGTGAAGATTCATCAGATACGCTAAACATCAAAGACAAAATTAATTCAAACAATGCAAGTTCCTGGATATGTTTCCACAACAAAAATAACTACTACAGGTTACCATCATATAACATAGGGGCGGACAACACACTTTGCTGGTTAGTCAACAAAGAATAGTTTTTATGTTTACGCTGTCATCAGTCTGAAGGTTTGCTCAGTTTTCTTTGCAGACATATTTTTTTAAAGTGAACCTGCGCCCATGCTATGGACTTTCAAGTAGTTTACATTATATTGAATATTTTACATATAGTAAATGAGCTTTAGGCTACATTCACACCTGAACGTAGCATCTTCGTGCATTTTCTGGTGTTTTTTATTGCGTGTTTTTACACGCGATGTTGGCACAGTTTTATGTGAGACTTGCACATTTTTATACAGCATTTTTGAGCTTTGGCTTTTTTTAGACAATAGAGAAAACTATCATCTGTTGCATCATTTGTTGCTAGGTATTTCAGCTTTTTTAGCTTTTCCATTAGCCTTTATTTATTTTTTATTTTTTTTCGTTAGGGTAAGGGGTTAGAGTTAGGTTAGGATTAGGAGTCAGCAATAGGGTTATTTTTTTTGGGGGGGGTGGGGTTAGGGTGTTATTAAAGGATCACTAAAGTTAATTTTTTTTTTTTTAAATAGCAAACATGTTATACTTACCTCCACTGTGCAGCTCGTTTTGCACAGAGTGACCCCGAACCTGGTCTTCTGGGGTCCCTCGACGGCTGTCTCGGCTCCCCCCCACAAGGACTCAACACTTTCATGCGAGCTCCCTCGCATGGTGTTGAGTGCTTGCAGGCGCGCTCCCGTGATACAGCCGGCGGCCATAGCCGCTCACTGTATCATTCGGCCCTGCCCCCGGCACCCCGCGTCATTGGATGTGATTGACAGCAGCGCAAGCCAATGGCTGCGCTGCTTTTAATCCATCCACTGTGACCAATCAACGGCCAGGCTGAGCGACGAAGAGGATGTCGGGAGCGAGCGCGGGACTTTCGAGGGGTCAGGTAAGTAAAACGGGGGGGCTGGGGGGGCGGTATTGCCAGATGTTTTTTCACCTTAATGCATACAATACATTAAGGTGAAAACACTTTTACCTTTACAACCCCTTTAATACTACTTCTACTACTATAAATACACAAATAAATTTAAATAATCATAAATAAATAATTTTAATAAATGAATACTAAGTAATAATAAATAAATAATTAACCCCTAACCTTAACACCTAACCCTTAAAAAAAAATAATAATAATAAATAACTAAACACCCTAACCTAAAATAAATGTAAATATTATTATTTTTACTCATTTTTTTGTTCAGGTTTGGGTGTTTATGTATTATTATATTATTATTAATATTAGTAATAATAATTTAACATTTTTTTTAAGGTTAGGGTTAATTATTATTTATTTACGTATTAGTACATATTATTCATTTCTTTAATTTATTTTTGATGATTTTTAGTTATTTGTGTATTTATTTTACATATATTTATTCATATATTATTACTAATCATTTTTTTTATTTGAGCAGAAAATCACTCAAAAAACTCATGAATGGCACATTTCCATTCATTTCTATAGGAATAAAAACATGCCAAAAATGCTCACATATGCCCGATTCAAGCTACTAAAAAAGCTCCAGAACTTTCTTGAGCTTCAGGTGTTTGACTTCAGGTGACTTGGAGTGGAGATATGTGTCTTCTCCATAGAGAATAATTGATTTTTTTCTCCTCCAGCGTTTTGGAGCTTCGAGCTTCAAGCTAAGAAAAAATGCTGAGGTGTGAATGGGGCCTTAAAGCAAGCCCTCACAGACCTTTATAGCTGCAAGCACTGTGAAACAATTAATCCTCAAATTGCACAGCAGAAACACAGAAGCTGTTTTAATTGTTATCTCAGCAGCTCAGCTTACCCTGCTCTCCCAGCAGTGACATAGCAGCCTTCTAATATCTAATGCAGCCATTCTCAATCATGGTTCCATAAAACTAGGGTTCCTCAAGAGGTTGATAGGGGTTCCTTGAGCTGTGGCTGATTGAACTCCAATTTGAAGGTACCTGCACAATTTAACACAGCTTGGTAATGCCAGCAGCATGACACGAATTATCCTTTTACCTGTCTGTAGGGGTGACATTCTGACCACCACTATAGGGGTTCCATTCTTCCCACTAACTACCAATGTAAGGGGCATTTTTACCATTGACCCCCCCCCATGAATTAGTTTTAATAAGGGTTCCCCAAGACCTGGAAATTATTTTCCTTTTTAGGGTAAAATGATTGGGGAAAGCTGCTCTATAAAAACACATAGTAGTTGCTGTGGGAAGGAGGAGCAGGGTGAGCTGAGCTGCTGAGAAATAAGGACTTGATCAATGCTCCTGCTAAGAACGCTTAGGATGAATTGCCTACTATTTACTCATTTGCCTTCTTGTTCCCAGCCCATGATTCAGAAAGTACTGAAGCCATGGGGTAAGCATGAAAGCCAAGCAAATAGCATTTCCGGAACGATGTCAGTAATGGCAACTCCCATATTTATCTTAGGAAAGATTTACTTTTTGTTTACTGTTCTGGATTTCCATAATCTGACAGCAGGAAAAAACAAATGTGTGTTCATTTTTACCAGGGTCACAATCTACAACAATTTTACCAACTACTGTAGGAAAAGCGACAGTGGGAACGACGACACAGCAACCCAGATCTTCTGAACATGCAGCAACTTCAAGGGAAACAGCACAATCACTTCCAGAATCCACATACATTTCCACTGATGAAACTCCTAAATTATCTACTATCAGTTATTATACAACGCCTGAACATGATTCAACCATTCCAGGTCTGTTAACATGAATTAAAGTGGCACTAGAGATTGAGTTCCAGGCGCTAATCTTAAGAAATTCACCCAGTGGTATGATATAAGCACAGCTGAACTGTGCTGCTGTCTGATAGCATGGGATCAAATGCTAAAATGCTGAAGACAATTGGGGCTGACAGCACTCAGAAGCTGAACTGGAAGTAACAAATGGTGTCTGCAATAAACCGCATATGCTCTTAAATGAGCTGCTGGCAATTTATTGAAAAAATTGATGAAAACAGTACAAAGTATGAATGGTTGGATAGCAACGTGTACCACACTGGCTGTGAGGCTGGCTCGGGCACTGATGGATCACTGTGTCAGACCGGGAAATTCCAAACATGGGACGCCGACCATGGATGCCATGATGCAATGCCAACTGCAGTGTATTGTGTGCCGGGCCCGCCAGCATGAGAGGATGGTGTCACTGTCACTGGCAATGATGGTAGAACCACATAGCTGACTATGTCCAGGGAGAAAGCACCGTGGTGAGTGGGAAGTATGGTTGCCACCTCATCCCTTTAAAACCAAACACATATTAATTACATAGGTACTGTGGCTGATTAAGGTGGTTATTAAACTCACTTGGTGCCTTATCTGCATTAAATTAGCCTCAGAACTTGTGTAATTCATATGTGTTCGGTTTTAAAGGGATGAGGTGGCAACC
The DNA here is from genome assembly GCF_042186555.1 of Aquarana catesbeiana. Classification (NCBI taxonomy): domain Eukaryota; kingdom Metazoa; phylum Chordata; class Amphibia; order Anura; family Ranidae; genus Aquarana; species Aquarana catesbeiana. The sequence continues at coordinate 144,102,622 of NC_133326.1, forward strand.
CTAGTGGCAAAGAGGAAGGCGTCACCGAAGTCCAGGACGGAACTGAGGTGTCCAAGAAGGAACCAGCCCTGGCCAGCATGGAACACAAACGTCCCTGTTGCCGTGACCTAGCAGCTCATTTGAGAGAACATGTGGTTTATTGCAGCCACCATTCAATACTTCCAGTTCAACTTCTGAGCGAGCGCTGTCAGCCCCAATTGTCTTCATTAATTAAACTGGAACTACACTGCATCTGAGCACCACAAGCCAAAACTGCTATTCAATTCATTGTTAATATTCAAAGCAAACTCCTCAATCCCTCCATGTCTCCATGCTTTATTTTGCTGAGAAATCACTTTGAAAAACACTCCCTAGCATTTCTGGCTGTGGCCATCTTGAGTAAGGGCAGATGATTAATGTAGCATTTACTTCCTGAAATCCATCTGCCCTTATCTTAAGCACGCAGACAGGAGGGTATGCTTAGCTGTGAACACCTCTGCCTCCCTCCTGAAGACTCCTGGGATGTATGACATCATTTGCCTAGGCAAGAAACCAGGAAGTAACTGAAGAAATGTTAAAAAAAAAAGTATAAAATGAGTAAATATGACATATTTTCCTATCTATTTTCTAATGCTAGCAGCATAAGGATTAAAACTAGTCATTTTTGATTGAGAGAGTGAAGTTCCGTTTTAAACGTTGCTACAGTTTTTTTATTCTACACAGTATGTTGTACTGTACAGAATACAATATCAGGAGATCTAACACATCTGCAGTTTGTAGACACCCCACTGATCTGTAGTTTTAGAGCAATTCTAATGTGGATTGATTCCGTGCAGTGCCTCCAGTAAATTGTGTAACAATCTCTGCTTGTTTGATTATATTTACGGGATATGGGAAACTATATTTCTAAACACACCTACACAGGTTAAACTGGATGGACTGTTGTCTTTATTCAACCTTACCAACTATCTAATTAAGACCTTTAAACTGCAACAACAAGCCTTGTATAAGTACTGATAATGAAATGAAAGTTTATGTGCAGTCAATAGCAGCCAGATGCTTCCTTTCAATACTGAACTCCTGAAAAATAGCTGCCTGCCAGTCTTACAGTAGATCCTTATTGACTCAAACTACCTCTGGTACTTCCTCTCCTAGCTGCAATTTTCAGAGATAATTTTATAGATAATATAATGACAGCTCAAAATACTTAAATTATTAGCTGCATTTATTTTATTAGGAATGTATAACTTTTAAATGTTTAAATGACCCCGGCTTCCCCCCTTGCTCCCCACACGTCTCCCACCACCCCACACCACATATGTGCAGGGAGACATACAGCCAACACCTGGCCCCTTGCACACAGTTCCTACCACTCCACACCTCCTGTACACTATTAGATCCCTTGATGCGGTTTGAGATGGATCTCTCTTTACGCCAGCTGCAGATGTCCTCCCCCGAGCACTAGGGTCTAGGGCACTGCACTTCTTCCCACACTGTGCCCCACTGGAAACAAAGAGCTTGCTTCTAGCTGTTCATGAAGGGGACTATGCTAAGCATCAGATTTCCTGGGCTGTTGGATCGCACCCCAGCTCAAGTAAAACTACCTGGGCTGGAGGAAATAGGGCACACATCTCTTGCTGCCAGCCCCTATATGTTACCTGTGCCTGTGAGGACCTAAAACTAAGATTGGGCCTCCAGGAGTTACACTCTGCCTCCTCTTATCCAGCAGCCACCTTGATGCACCTCGGGCTTCCCTCAACCTCTCTCTCTGGACCCAGCACCTGCCTGAGACACTGCCTCTCTGGACCCTCCATTTCTAAAACCACTTCCTCAGCGGCCTGGGGCTGCCAGGTACCCTCAGCACGAGTCGTGAAACCCTCCTGTATCTCCCCTTTGCTGTGCCATATTTTCCCTCCACAAACTGTTAAGCCTTGCTGTGCCATATTTTTGCCCTGAGGATCTTCCCTGCTTGCTGGGCCACATTACCCTGAGGATCATTTCCCCGTGTTGTGCCTTATTGCCGCTCTGAGGTTCTTCTCACCTTGCTGTGCCATATTACCCTGAGGATCATTTCCCCTTGCTGTGTCTTATTGCTGCCCTGAGAATTGTCTCCCCTTGCTGTGCCATATTACTGCCCTGATGATCACCCTGAGGATTATTCCCCTTTTGCTCTGTCTTATTGCTGTCCTGTGGACTATCTCCCTTTTGCTGTGTCCTATTGCCATTCCATGGACTGGTAACTCCTTGCTCTGCCATATTTCTTCTCCACAGACTGTTAGCACTTGCTGTGACATACTTCTGCCCTGAGGATCATCTCACATTGCTGTGCCATAGTACTGCCCTGAGGATCATCTCACGTTGCTGTGTCATAGTACTGCCCTGAGGATCATCTCTCGTTGCAGTGCCATATAGCTACTGCATGGACTGTTTATCTGGGCTGTGTAATACTGCTATTCTGTGGACTGTCTATTTGTGCAGTGATATATAGTGCTGCCCTGTGGACTGTTTCTTTGGGCTGTGTCCCATTGCCACCCCTCCTCTACACCCACATGCCCCATAAAATGCACGCAAATTGGGTGCTTTTTCTGCACTCCTAGTTCATCACAGACCGTATTTTACAATATTCTAGAGTGTAATCTTATATGTATACTTTTAAGGAAGTTAAAAATGTAAACCTTGGAAAGCATACAGGGAGTAGAAGAAACTTATTGGTACAATAAGAAGTACAGGCAACCTCAGTTTTTAATCCAGGCATTGCTTTGGTGAAGGGGTTAATGGCAGTCTGGTAATCTGCTGGTGATGTAGAAGACCTATTCACAAACACGCCCCTCACTCCCCCCCTTATGTCATGCATGTTCTTTGATTTGTAACCTGCCCAGATATATTAGCAGTTGTACTGCCCTGAAGATCATCTCCCATTGCTGTGCCATAGTACTGCCCTAAGGATCATCTCCCATTGCTGTGCCTTAGTACTGTCCTGAGGATCATCTCCCAGTGCCATATAGCTACTGCATGGACTGTTTATCTGGGCTGTGTCATACTGCTATTCTGTTAACTGTCTATTTGTGTAGTGATATATTGCTGCCCTGTGGACTATTTCTCTGGGCTGTGCCCCATTACCACCCCTCCTCTACACCCACATGCCCCATAAAATGCCCGTACATTGGGTTCCATATGCTCTCTCTGCACTTCTAGTTTATCACAGACAGTATTTTACAATATTCTAGAGTGTAATCTTATATGTATACTTGTAAGAAGGTTCAAAATTTAACTTTGGAAAGCATACAGGGAGTAGAAGAAACCTATTGGTACAGAAAGTACAGGCAACCTCAGTTTTTAATCCAGGCATTGCTTTGGTGAACGGGTTAATGGCAGTCCATTTTGTTGGCATTCTGGTAATCTGTGAACACCTGCTTGTGATGTAGAAGATCTATTCACACACACCCACTACTGACTCCGCATGCATGTTCTTTGATTTGTAACATGCCCAGATTAATTAACAGTTGTAACCTGAGTGATTGCTAAGGACAACCATTTTTTCATTTTCTACAGCATTTTTTCCCACCATATGACTTTCATGCAAGCCATATACATGAACAAACTTTGCCCCTAACTTTTTTTTTTTTTGCAAAATCTTTTTTATTAAATTTTTCATTAGCATACAAAATTAGCCCACGCAGGGGCCAAACCTTGCCCACGCAGGGGCAGTTCTTCTGATGCGGCAACATACCGCACTTATACTATAACCCCAATGTGGGGAGAGATTCAGTTCAGGAGAATCTGTGCTCAAATTGGTACTTTGCCCCAAACTTTAATCTGACCCAAAGAAGCTCATGTTCTTTTTTGAGCTTAGGCTGCATTCACACCTGAGCATTTTCAGCTCAAAAAACGCTCGTAAAACTTCAGAAAAAACGCCTGAAAAGCACCCAACAAGCAAAATCATATTCATTTCAATGGCACCTGTTAACATCTAAGCGTTTTGTCACCTGAAGCAAAACGCCTGAAAAATACCCTAAGTTCAAAAAAGAACATGAGCTTCTTTGGGGCAGATTACAGGTGATTTTCTGCCTTTTACATTGGTGACCTGAACAAAATCGCAGCACAAACGCGGCAAAATCGTGGTAAAAACGCGTGACTTTGAAACACTCAGGTGTGAATGCAGCCTTAGGGTGTTTTTCAGGCGTTTTGCTTCAGGTGACAAAACGCCCAGATGTGAACAGGTGCCATTGAAATAAATAGGATTTTGCTTGTTGGGCGTTTTTTAGGCGTTTTTTCAGGCGTTTAACGAGCATTTTAGGAGCTGAAAACACTCAGGTGTGAATGCAGCCTGAGCGGAATGTGTAGTGGTTTTGTGTACATCCCGAATTCCAAAAAAGTTGGGACGCTGTGTAAAATCAACATAAAAACTGAATGCAATGAATGCTTTGCAAACCTCATAAGCCCATATTTTAGTCACAATAGAAAATAGAAAACATATCAAATGTTTGAACTGAGAAAATTTACCATTAAAAAAGTAAGGTAATTTTGAAACTGATGTCAGCAACATGTCAAAAGTTGGAACAGGGCAACAAAAGGTGACAAAGTAAGTGATATTAACCACTTGCCTACCAGACCAATTCTGACATTTCTCTCCTACATTTAAAAATCATATATTTTTTTGCTAGAAAATTAAACAGAACCCCCAAACATTATATATGTTTTTTTTGCAGAGACCCTAGAGAATAAAATGGCGGTCGTTGCAACTTTTTATCTTGCACGGTATTTTCACAGCAATTTTTTAAAGGCATTTCATGCATAAAAAAAAATAGTAAAGTTAGCCCAATTTTTGTGCATAATGTGAAAGATGATATTACATCGAGTAAATAGATACCCAACATGTCACGCTTGAAAACTGCACACGCTCGTGGAATGCCAAACTTCAGTACTTAAAAATCCCCATAGGCGACGCTTTAAAATTTTTTACAGGTTACATGTTTTGAGTTACAGAGGAGGTCTAGTGCTAGAATTATTGCTCTCACTCTATCGTTCGCGGTGATACCTCACATGTGTGGTTTGAAGGACGTTTAAATGTGTGGGCGCGACTTATGTATGCGTTCGCTTCTGCGAGCGAGGACGCGGGGACAGGGGCGTTTTAATTTTTTTTTTTTTTTTATTGTTAATTTTACATTTATTTTTCTTGTTTGATGCTTTCTTTTTATATTTGTTTTTGGTCACTTTTATTCCTATTACAAGGAATGTAAATATTCCTTGTAATATTGTAAAAGGAATAGTGCGTGACAGGTCCTCTTTACAGTGCGATCTGGGATCAATAAGTCCCCAGATTTCACCTCTAGGCTGGGAAGCCTGAAATTAAAAAAAAAAAAAGATCCTGGCTTCCCAGACGATTCGGCGGCATTTTTTCAAATGCAGAGGCTGGGAGTGACGTCATAACATCGCGCCTGGCCACCGAACGATCATAGGGACCATCTGGCCTGCCGGAAATCTCTATGTTCAACATCTGGCGCCAGTCGGTTCCTTCTCAGATTTGCTGATCACAGGGGTGAGCCGGAAGAAGCACCGGAGGCCTATAAGAACGATCAAGCAGCTGAACAGCCGATATGATTGTTCCTATGGTGAAGGAATCGCCGGCTCTAAAAGAAGATATCTGAATCAGATATCACCGCTCAAGGTCGACTACATCATATGACGGCTGGCGGGAAGCGGTTAACAAGGAAGAGTTGGAAGAACATTTACATAACTGGGTATAAGAAGAGCATCTTAGGGAGTTAGAATGTCTCAGAAGTAAAGAGGTTCACCAATCTGTGAAAAGCTGCATCAGAAAATTGTCAAACAATTTCAGAATAATGTTCCTCAATGTAAAATTGCAAAGACCTTAAATATATCATCTACACAATATCATCAAAAGATTCTGAAAATCAGGAGAAATCTCCTCACGCAAGAGACAAAGCCAACATGCAATGTTGGATCTTCGGGCACTTAGAGGGCACTGCATTAGAAAACAGGCATGATTCTGTGATGGATATCACTGCATGGGCTCAGGAATATGTCCAAACTAAAGAGGAGAGGGACCTTCTCGCTTAACAGCTATCTGATGGTATGGGAGTACATTAGTACGTATGGAATGGGCAGCTTGCACTTATGGAAAGGCACCATCAATGCTGAACGATATATCCAGGTTATAGAAGCATATGCTCCCATCCAGACAGCACCTGGATGGGAGCATATGCTTTTTCAGGGGAGCATATACTTTTTCAGGGAAGGCTTTGCATATTTTAGCAGTACATTTATGACAACAGCATGGCTTTGTAGTAGAAGAGTCTAGTTTGCCTGCAGTTCAGACCTTTCACTAATGAAATATACTGTACATCGAAGAGGACCCAGATGTGTTGGGCAGTAAGAATCCTTTAACAGGCAAAATGGGACAAGATTACTCTCCCAAGACTCCAGCAACTGGTCTCCTCAGCTCCCAGACATTTACAGTGTTGTTAAAAGAAGAGGGGATGGTACACCATGGTAAACATAGCCCTGTCCCAACTTTTCTGAGACATGTTGCTACCATCAATTTCAAAATGATCTTTTCTTAAAATGCTGCATATTCTCAGTTTAAACATTTGATGTTTTTTATTGTAAATACAATATAGGTTTAAGAGATTTGCAAATTATTGCATTTTGTTTTTATGTAGATTTTCAACTTTTTTGTAATTGATCTTGTATATGTTCTTTATTTATTTACAATGATCATGACTACAAAATACATTTAAAAATTGTTTACGGAGCTCAATATCTCAATACTTACACACTTTAATAAACCCGAGCAGTCACTCATCCCCCTTGTTTCAATGGTTTCAAATGGCCCCTAAAATCAATTCTTTTTGTAGGGGTATCAACCCATTGTCGCCAATGGTGCAGCTGGTAGATGACACATAAGTCACTTTTCTGGGCAATAGGGATACCAAAATCAATGGATCCATCAGCATGGGGTTCAGTGCTTTGGTAACCCTTATTTTGGGCATCCCTCTTGTCTTTTCATTTTTTTTATGTTTAAATAGCTTTAATATTTAAAGCCACAGCTAAGCTGACCTTTTCAGGTTCTGAAACCATCTTTTTCACAGTTTACAGCACTATACGCATGGATCTTCACAGGGAATTATTATATTTCCATTAAAAAAATGACCAGAATATGCCATTTTCACCTGGTGATTGTTATGCTGTGGCCAAAAAATAAATCTATTGAAAGAACTGATATTAGCAAATGTGAGAGGGGATGTTTTATCAGGCTCACCCTCTCTTGGGTAATAAGCTAGCAGTGATACAGGTTGATGTCTCCCTTGTGTCATGAATTGTAGACCACCTGACTGGACAACCACAGTATATGCGTTTGCAAGACTGTGTCGGATAGAGTGGGAAGCAATATTGGGGTTCCACAGGGGACAGTTTTCCCTTCCTCTTTACTGTCTATACCACTGATTTCATCTACCAGACAGAATCTTGCCATCTTCAGAGGTTTTCTGTTGACTCTGTGGTAGTGGGAGTTATCACGAATGGAACTGAGTATAGGACTGTGGTAGAGAACTTTGTCACATGGTGTGAGGATAATCATCTGTATTTAAATGTGACAAAGAAAAACAGTAGCTGGTTGTGGATTTGAGGAGGAAGGCACCAGTGACCCCCATCTCCATCCAAGGAGTGGATGTGGATGCAGTAGAGAGTTACAAGTATCTGGGGGTGTGCATAGATAATAAGCTGGAGTGGAGCAAGAACACTGAAGTTCTCAATAAGAAGAGCAAGAGCCGCCTCTATTTTTTGAGAAGGCTAAGGTCTTTTAACATCTGCCGGACGATGATGATGAAAATATTTTATGAATCTGCGGTGGCCAGCGCTCTCCTGTATGCGGTTGCATGCTGGGGAAGCAGACTTAGGGTGGCCGACACCAGGTGTCACTAAACTGATTTGCAAGGTCAGTGAGTCTTTAACAACAGTGTCAGAGAGGAGAATGTTGGCCAAGGTATGTTCAGTCTTGTACAACCCCTCCCACCCACTCCACAATACGCTGGTCAGTCTGAGGAGTACCTTCAGTCATAGATTGTTACAACCACGATGCACACAGAGCGACACAGGAAATCATTTTTGCCTGTAGCCATCAAATTTTATAATTCTTCTCTGTAAGTGCTGGATATGAGGATTTAATTTGGTTTATGATACAGATTTTTATGTTGTTTTTATATTATGTTGGTATTAGGTTAACTATGTGTAATGATTTTTAGGCAATGTTAGAGAAAGTGGTGTAATTTGCATGTTTGTAGTTTGATTATCTGTTATTTTTTCAATCAGTGTTATTTATTTTATGTGGTAGTTTATTAGGACAGCATGATTGATTACAGCACAGTATGCATTTATTTTTATGAGGTATTAAAGTGGTTGTAAACCATTATATTTCCTGGGTGTAGTGACTGGCCTCAGGTGATACACAGAGATTAAACAACTACAGAAGCCACAGGGTAAGCATGAAAGCCAAGCAAATAGCATTTCCGGAAAGATGTCAGCAATGGCAACTCCCATATTTATCTTAGAAAAGATTTACTTTTTGTTTACTGTTCCGGATTACCATAATCTGACACAGCAAGAAAAAACAAATGTGTGTTCATTTTTACCAGGGTCAACTACTGTAGGAAAAGTGACAGTGGGAACGACGACACAGCAACCCAGATCTTCTGAACATGCAGCAACTTCAAGGGAAACAGCACAATCACTTCCAGAATCCACATACTTTTCCACTGATGAAACTCCTAAATTATCTACTATCACTTATTATACAACGCCTGAACATGATTCAACCGTTCCAGGTCTGTTAACATGAATTAAAGTGGCAATAGAGATTAAGTTCCAGGCGCTAATCTTAAGAAATTCACCCAGTGGTATGATATAAGCACAGCTGAACTGTGCTGCTGTCTGATAGCATGGGATCAAATGCTGAAATGCTGAAGACAATTGGGGCTGACAGCGAAGTAATGAATAGTGGCTGCAATAAACCGCATATGCTCACAAATGAGATGCTGGCAATTTATTGAAAAAATTGATGAAAACAGTACAAAGTATGAATGGTTGGATAGCAACGTTACCACACTGGCTGTGAGTCTGGCTCGAGCACTGATGGATCACTGTGTCAGACCGTGAAATTCCAAACATGGGACGCCGACCATGGATGCCATGATGCAATGCCAACTGCGGTGTATTGTGTGCCGGGCCGCCGGCATGAGAGGATGGTGTAACTGTCACTGGCAATGATGGTAGAACCACATAGCTGACTATGTCCAGAGGGAAAGCGCCGTGGTGAGTGGCAAGTAGGGTTGCCACCTCATCTTTTTAAAACCAAACACATATTAATTACATAGGTACTGTGGCTGATTCAGGTGGTTATTAAACTCACTTGGTGCCTTATCTGCATTAAATTAGCCTCAGAACTTGTGTAATTCATATGTGTTCGGTTTTAAAGGGATGAGGTGGCAACCCTAGTGGCAAGGAGGAAGGCATCACCAAAGTCCAGGACGGAACTGAGGTGTCCAAGAAGGAACCAGCCCTGGCCAGCATGGAACACAAACGTCCCTGTTGCTGTGACCTAGCAGCACATTTGAGAGAACATGTGGTTTATTGCAGCCACCATTCAATACTTCCAGTTCAGCTTCTGAGCACTGTCAGCCCCAATTGTCTTCATTAATTAAAGTGGAACTACACTGCATCTGAGCACCACAAGCCAAAAATGCTATTTAATTCATTTTTAATATTGAAAGCAAACTCATCAACCCTTCCATGTCTCCCTGATTTATTTTGCTGAGAAATCACTTTGAAAAACACTCCCTAGCATTTCTGGCTGTGGCAATCTCGAGTAAGGGCAGATGATTAATGTAGCATTTGCTTCCTGGCATCCATCTGCCCTTATTTTAAGCATACAGACAGGAGGGTGTGCTTAGCTGAGAAAACCCCTCCTCCCCTTCTGGTGACTCCTGGGATGTATGACATCATTTGCCTAGGCAAGAAACCAGGAAGTAACTGAATGAATGTAAAAAAAAAAAAAAGTTTAAAATGCGTAAATATGATATACTTTCCTATCTATTTACTAATGCTAGCAGCATAAGAATTAAAACTAGTCAGTGTTGATTGAAGTTCCATTTTAAACTTTGCTACAGTTTTTTATTCTACACAGTATGTTGTACTATACGGAATACAATATCAGGAGATCTAACACAACTGCAGTTTGTAGACACCCCACTGATCTGTAGTTTTAGAGCAACTCCAATGTGGATTGATTCTGTGCAGTGTTTCCAGTAAATTGTGTTACAATCTCTGCCTGTTTGATTACATTTACGGGATATGGGAAACTATATTTCTAAACACACCTACACAGGTTAAACTGGATGGACTGTTGTCTTTATTCAACCTTACCAACTATCTAATTTAGACCTATAAACTGCAACAACAAGCCTTGTATAAGTACTGATAATGAAATGAAAGTTTATGTGCAGTCAATAGCAGCCAGATGCTTCCTTTCAATACTGAACTCCTGAAAAATAGCTGCCTGCCAGTCTTACAGTAGATCCTTATTGACTCAAACTACCTCTGGTACTTCCTCTCCTAGCTGCAATTATCAGAGATAATTTTATAGATAATATAATGACAGCTCAAAATACTAAAATTATTAGCTGCATTTATTTTATTAGGAATGTAGATCTTTTGAATGTTTAAATGACCCCGACTTCCCCCCTTGCTCCACGCACGTCTCCCACCACCCCACACCACATATGTGCAGGGAGACATGCAGCCAACACCTGGCCCCTTGCACACAGTTCCCGCCACTCCTGTATTTCCCCTTTGCTGTGCTATATTTCCTCTCCACAGACTGTTAAGCCTTGCTGTGCCATATTTCTGCCCTGAGGATCTTCCCTGCTTGCTGGGCCACATTACCCTGAAAATCGTTTCCCCGTTTTGTGCCTTATTGCCGCTCCGAGGTTCTTCTCACCTTGCTGTGCCATATTATCCTGAGGGTCATTTCCCCTTGCTGTGCCTTATTGCTGCCCTGAGAATTGTCTCCCCTTGCTGTGCCATATTACTGCCCTGATGATCACCCTGAGGATTATTCCCCCTTTGCTGTGTCCTATTGCCATTCCATGGACTGTTAACTCCTTGCTCTGCCATATTTCTTCTCCACAGACTGTTAGCACTTGCTGTCACATACTTCTGCCCTAAGGATCATCTCACGTTGCTGTGTCATAGTACTGCCCTGAGGATCATCTCTCGTTGCTGTGCCATATAGCTACTGCATGGACTGTTTATCTGGACTGTGTAATACTGTTATTCTGTGGACTGTCTATTTGTGCAGTGATATATAGTGCTGCCCTGTGGACTTTTTCTCTGGGCTGTGTCCCATTGCCACCCCTCCCACCCCTCCTCTACACCCATATGCCCCATAAAATGCCCGCAAATTGGGTTCCATGTGCTCTCTCTGCACTCCTAGTTTATCACAGACAGTATTTTACAATATTCTAGAGTGTAATCTTATATGTATACTTTTAAGGAAGTTAAAAATTTAAACCTTGGAAAGCATACAGGGAGTAGAAGAAACTTATTGGTACAAGAAGTACAGGCAACCTCAGTTTTTAATCCAGGCATTGCTTTGGTGAAGGGGTTAATGGCAGTCTGGTAATCTGCTGGTGATGTAGAAGACCTATTCACAAACACGCCCACCACTGACTCCTCATGTCATGCATGTTCTTTGATTTGTAACCTGCCCAGATATATTAGCAGTTGTACTGCCCTGAGGATCATCTCTCGTTGCTGTGCCATAGTACTGCCCTAAGGATCATCTCCCATTGCTGTGCCTTAGTACTGCCCTGAGGATCATCTGTCGATGCTGTGCCATAGTACTGCCCTAAGGATCATCTCCCATTGCTGTGCTTTAGTACTGCCCTGAGGATCATCTCCCATTGCAGTGCCATATAGCTACTGCATGGACTGTTTATCTGGGCTGTGTCATACTGCTATTCTGTGGACTGTCTATTTGTGTAGTGATATATTGCTGCCCTGTGGACTATTTCTCTGGGCTGTGTCCCATTACCACCCCTCCTCTACACCCACATGCCCCATAAAATGCCCGTACATTGGGTTCCATATGCTCTCTCTGCACTCCTAGTTTATCACAGACAGTATTTTACAATATTCTAGAGTGTAATCTTATATGTATACTTTTAAGAAAGTTCAAAAGTAAACTCTGGAAAGCATACAGGGAGTAGAAGAAACCTATTGGTACAGAAAGTACAGGCAACCTCAGTTTTTAATCCAGGCATTGCTTTGGTGAACGGGTTAATGGCAGTCCATTTTGTTGGCATTCTGGTAATCTGTGAACACCTGCTTGTGATGTAGAAGATCTATTCACAAACACACCCACTACTGATTCCGCATGTCATGCGCATGTTCTTTGATTTGTAACATGCCCAGATTAATTAACAGTTGTAACCTGAGTGATTGCTAAGGACAACCCTTTTTTCATTTTCTACAGCATTTTTTCCCACCATATGACTTTCATGCAAGCCATATATAGGTGAAAAAACTTAATGCCACACTTCACGCTTAGGGGGACTGTGTAGTGGTTTTGTGTACAACCCCAATTCTAAAAAAGTTGGGACACTGTGTAAAATCTACATAAAAACAATGCAATGCTTTGCAAATCTCATAAATCCCTATTTTATTCACATTATGAAATAAGGGAAAATTTCCAATCAAATACCGTAATTTTCCTTTCCTGATGGGCTCCATGGCAGCTTACGTGTGGGTTAATCCCGCCCCTCATACCTCATAGGACCCTTCCCCCATAAATCTTTGTTCCGGGCCAGAGTAGATGGCCCGAAACTCCAGCCAATGGGAGGGAACTCCTGCTGCCATGGAGTCCATCAGGAAAGGAAAATGACGGTAATTATTTGATAGGAAATTTTCTGTTTTCCTTACAGACTCCATGGCAGCCTACATGTGGGAAATAACTAGTCATACACACCCAGGTGGACAAAGTGCTGGACAAAAGAAAAAAGTTTAATTGGCACTGTCAACAGACAAGATATGTAAACCAAAATTAACAGAAGACAAAGAGGCCAGTTCTACGCAGTAGTGCGCCATGAACGTATTAATTGAAGACCACAAGGCCGCTTTGCAAAATCACTTCTGGAGTGATGTGTCGTGAAGCCGTCCATCATGTAGACACGCTTCTGGTCGAGTGAGCGGTCACTGCTTTTGGGTGCGTCAAGCTCTTTGCTTTGTAGGCCCACTGAATGGCCTGAACAATCCATGCTGCGATAGATCTGGAAGAGGCATGCAATCCCTCATTCTTTCAATAAAAAAGAACGAACAGATGGTTGGACTGACGGAACAAAGCTGTGGCTTCTAGATCTTGTCTCAGAGCTTTCCCGACATCTACAGGATGAACACTGGAATTTTCGGTTGATCTGAACGTCAGAAGAGCATTCTCCTGATTACCATGAAAAACAGATGATACTTTGGGGTTTGAACCCAGCATAGGAATCAAAACTACCCTATCAGGGAAAAAAGTTAGGAGAGGTTTCTTGCATCCCACAGAGCTGATTTCGGAGACCCTCTTGGCCGATGTTATGGCCACCAGAAAGGCAACTTTTAGAAAAAAAATTTTTGATGGAGAACTCAGCATGTTCCATCTCTCTTCCTGAGAAGAATTCCAGGACAAGGGGAAGATCCCACTTAGAAAATCTTGGCTTTCATAGAGGTCTGAGCCTTTTTGCTCCTCTGAAAAACTGCCGAGTAAGAGGGTGTCTAGCCCAGGATACGCCCGTGAAGGCAGAAATTGCAGAGACTTGAACCTGCAACGAGCTGACTGACAAGGAGAGATCCAAGCCCGGTTGTAGGAAGCCCAGGATATCCTGTATCTTCGGGTTATTGCAAGACCCTGCAGTGGAGGAGGTGTAGTCTGCAAATTTTTTCCAAATCCTCTGGTAGACCTTGTTGGTACCTGCTCTTCTGGCATTCAACAACGTGAAGATGGCCTCCAGCCTTCCCCTCTCAAAAACCAAACCATCAGGTGTAGATGGGCAGGGCATGGTTATAGGGTTGCCCCTTTGCGATAGGAGGTCTGGTCTGGAGGGCAGAGTTGCATCAGCAGGGGAAACCATGGCCTGTTTGGCCAGTACGGGACTATTGCCACTATTTCTGCTTCTTCCATCCTGAGCCTCGACAGAAACCGGAGAATGAACCGGGGCAAAGGCATAGGCCCTGTGGAATCTCCTATGGTCTGTCAGAGCATCTACCCCAAAAGCCTGGAGACACCGAGACCTTGTGTAGTATCTCTCTAGTCTGAAGTTGCACGGGGAGGTGAACTAGTCTACTTTTGGGATGACTCCCAGGGGCAGGATCCACTTGAAGACTTTGGGGTGGAGAGCCCACTCGTTGCTGTCTAGAGATACTCTCGACAGAAAGTCTGCCTGAACGTTCTGGTCTCTGGGGAGATAGACAGCTGTTAGGTTAGCCAGGTTCATCTGGGCCCAGGTCATGATAGGCTCTACTTCCTTCAACAGGGAGAGACTGCGAGTACCTCCCTGTATGAGACAGCTGTTGTGTTGTCCAGTCTTAGGAGGACTGAGGTGCTCACCGTCAAGTGGTAAAAGGCCTGAAAAACGCTGCCCAGAGTTACAGAACATTCGAGAATATCTTGTGAGAAGGAAAGCTCCATATGCCTTGGGCTACCTCTGTTAGGCAGAGAGTGCCCCAGCCCCTGTTGCTGGCATCTGTTGTGATGGTAATCCAAGAAACGGGCACAATGGACTGACAGTTGAGGAGGTTCCTCTGCTGCAACCTCCAAGGAAGGCTCTCCCGCATGGACATGGTTATTCGGATGGAATGATCCCGGAGTCCTGGGCTCCACTGCTGGAGGAATACCTTCTGGAAGGGCTGCATTTTCCACTGTACCCACTTTACCATGGGTGTTGTTGCTACCATGGTGCCGATGATTTTTAGGCACTGTGAAGCTCGGAGATGAAAGGAGGACATTGCAAGCCAAACTCTGTCCCGAATCACTGAAATTTTTTCCAGGGGCAAGGAGATGGTGCTCCCGAGTGTATCGAATTGAACCCAGAGGAAAAATAGGGACTGTGTAGGTTGTAGGTGGCTCTTTTCCAAGTTCAGTAGCCAGCCAAATTCGAGTAGAGTGGAGATGACCTGGGATCTGTGGACTAGCAACTGCTCCCTGTCCCGAGATAGCAACAGCAGGTCGTCCAGATAATGATACAGACGGATACCTCTGATCCTGATCAGTGCCACGACAGCCAAGTGGCGGCCGTGCACATGCACGATCACCGCCATATTGTTGAAACCACGCATGCGCGAACCAAGCCTCGTCTTTCACTCGCAGCTTGCAAATGTGCAGACAGGACTCGGCGACTTCCTGAAGCGGCGAGTTGGTGCACAGATGCATTCCAGCTGCCATGGTCCTAGTCAGCCTGAGAAGGAAAATGGGGACACACAACACAGAGATATGGCTGCCATATTAATGAAATAACTTGTACATCACCACCACCACGGCACCATCCCGACCGGACCTGGGACTGGGAGCTGCTGCACGACCAGGGCGTTTACAAGGCCTCCCGCTAATAGCTGGGACGTTTGGCCATATTGCCGCTTGCCTGCCAATGGCCAGGTTAGTAAGCTCTTCATGTCATCGCATATTATCGCCCATGTCCACCTGCCAATAGCTAGGATTTCTGGACTTCAGAGAGGATCATCGTTTTGAAACCACAGTATCGCCGTGCACACCGCCAGGCCTAGATCGCGGAAGAACCTTCATAAAAGGTAAGACTTTATCTTGGTCCTAAGAGGACAAAAAAGGAACACAGCCTCTGGCCCGGAACAAAGATTTATGGGAGAAGGGTCCTATGAGGTATGAGGGGGCGGGATTAACCCACACATAGGCTGCCATGGAGTCTGTCAAGAAAGAAAACATATCAAATGTTTAAACTGAGAAAATTCACCATTAAAAAAAGTAAAGGTAATTTTTAAACTGATGGCAGCAACGTTTCAAAAAGGTTGGGACAGGGCAACAAAAAGCTGACAAAGTAAGTGATATTAACAAGGAAGAGCTGGAAGAACATTTTGCAACTAATTAGGCTAGTTGGCAATAGGTCAGTCGCATAACTGGGTATAAGAAGAGCATCTTAGAGAGTTAGAATGTCTCAGAAGTAAAGAAGTTCACCAATCTGTGAAAAGCTGCATCAGAAAATTGTCAAAAATTTCAGAATAATGTTTCTCAGTGTAAAATTGCAAAGACTTTAAATATATCATCTACATATCATCAAAAGATTCAGAGAATCTGGAGAAATCTCCTTACGCAAGGGGCAAAGCAAAAATGCAATGTTGGATCTAGACGGCACTGCATTAGAAAACAAGCTTGATTCTGTGATGATAATCACTGCATGGGCTCAGGAATACGTTCAAACTAAAGAGGAGAGGGACCTTCCAGCTTGTTATCAGCGCTCTGATGGTATGGGAGTACATTAGTGGGTATGGAATGGGCAGCTTGCACATCTGGAAAGGCACCATCAATTCTGAAAGATATATCCAGGTTTTACAGCAGCATATGCTCCCATCCAGACAGCGTCTTTTTCGGTTAAGACTTTGCATATTTCAGTAGGACAATGCTAAATCGCATAGTGCATTTATGACAACAGCATGGCTTTGTAGTAGAAAAGTCTGGGTGCTTAACTGGCTTGCCTGCAGTTCAAACCTTTTGTTAATGAAATATACCGTACAACAAAGAGGACCCAAATTTGTTGGGCAGTTAGAATCCTTTAACAGGCAAAACGGGACAAGATTCCTCTCCCAAAACTCCAGCAACTCTTTTCTTCAGTTCCCAGACATTTACAGTGTTGTTCAAAGAAGAGGGGATGATACACAATGGTAAACATAGCCTTGTCCCAACTTTTTTGAGACATATTGCTACCATCAATTTCAAAATGATCTTATTTTTCTTAAAGTGCTACATATTCTCAGTTTAAACATTTGATATGTTTTCTATTGTAAATACAATATAGGTTTATGAGATTTGCAAATCATTGCATTCTGTTTTTATGTAGATGTTCAACTTTTTTGGAATTGATCTTGTATATTTTCTTTATTTATTTACTATGATCATGACCGCAAAATACATTTAAAAATGGTTTATGGAGTTCAATATCTCAATCTGATATTTACACACTGGAATAAAACAGAGCAGTAACTCATTCCCCTTGTTTCAATGGATTTTAAATGGCCCCTAAAATCAGTTCTTTTTGTAAGGGTATCAACCCATTGTCCCCCATGGTGGGGCTGATAGATATAGACACATAAGTCACCTTTCTGGGCAATAGGGATACCAAAATCAAACGATCCATCAGCATTGGGTTCAGTGCTTTGGTAACCCTTATTTTGGGCATCCCTCTTTTGTCCTTTCATTTTTTTTTTTACGTTTAAATAGCTTTAGTAAATAAAGCCACAGCTAAGCTGACCTTTTCAGGTTCTGAAACCATCTTTTTCACAGTTTACAGCACTATACACGTGGATTTTCACAGGGAATTATTATATTTTCTTTAAAAAAGGGAATTATTACATTTTCATTTAAAAAATTTCCAGAATATGCCATTTTCCCCTGGTGATTGTTTTGCTGTGGCCAGAAAATTAATCTATTGAAAGAACTGACGTTAGCAAATGTGAGAGGGGATGTTTTATCAGGCTGGCTCTCCTGGGCGAGAAGCTAGCAGCGATACAGGTTGATGTCTCCCTTGTGTCATGGATTGTAGACCACCCGACTGGACGACCACAGTATATGCGTTTGCAAGACTGTGTCAAATAGCGTGGTAAGCAATATCAGGGTTCAACAGGGGACAGTTCTCCCTTCCTCTTTACTGTCTATACCACTGATTTCAGTTACCAGACAGAATTTTGCCATCTTCAGAAGTTTTCTGTTGACTCTGCGGTAGTGGGATGTATCAGTAATGGGACTGAGTATAGTTATGCTGGTGGACAACTTGTCATATTGTGTGAGGATAATCATCTGTATTTAAATGTGACAAAGACAAAGTAGCTGGTTGTGAATTTGAGGAGGAAGGCTGTTTTCTTTAATCTAATATCTAATATTTATCTATTAACAAATATTAACAAATGAATGAATGGATTGGGTCTTTATAGTATGATTGACTTGTATATAGTTATGTCTTCTAGATTTGGAAAAAGTGAAATATATAGACTTGTATACTTATGTGAAAATATAAATTTTAATATAATAGTCTGTGCTTTTCTTTGGAGAGCTCACACATGGTAGTAGTTAGGGCTGAGTGAGCTAGCTCTCACCTCCCCCCTTTACATATGGAGAAGGAAGGTTTCACATTTCTTAAGATGTAAAAGTTTCAGTGTCTTTTAGTTAAGAATATATATATATATATATCTTTATACTACAATATTTATTGATTAGGATATTAATAAGAACATTGGGTCTTCAATGATTATAATGTGTATGTATATGTGTGTATATATATATATATATATATATATATATATATATATATATATATATATATATATATAGTACATCCCTCACATTTTTGTAAATATTTTATTATATCTTTTCATGTGACAACACTGAAGAAATGACACTTTGCTACAATGTAAAGTAGTGAGTAGTGTACAGCTTGTAAAGCAGTGTAAATTTGCTGTCCCCTCAAAATAACTCAACACACACACATTAATGTCTAAACCTCTGGCAACAAAAGTGAGTACACCCCTAAGTGAAAATGTCCAAATTGGGCCCAATTAGCCATTTTCCCTCCCTGGTGTCATGTGACTTGTTAGTGTTACAAGGTCTCAGGTGTGAATGTGGAGCAGGTGTGTTAAATGTGGTGTTATCGCTCTCACTCTCTCTTCCTGGTCACTGGAAGTTCAACATGGCACCTCATGGCAAAGAACTCTGAGGATCTGAAAAAAAAGAATTGTTGCTCTACATAAAGATGGCCTAGGCTATAAGAAGATTGCCAAGACTCTGAAACTGAGCTGCAGCTCATAAGACCATACAGCAGTTTAACAGGACAGGTTCCACTCAAAACAGGCCTCGCTATGGACCAAAGGAGTTGAGTGCACGTGCTCAGCGTCATATCCAGAGGTTGTCTTTGGGAAATAGACGTATAAGTGCTGCCAGCATTGCTGCAGAGGTTGAAGGGGTGGGGGTCAGCCTGTCAGTGCACAGACCATACACCACACACTGCATCAAATCATCAAATTGGTGTGCATGGCTGTTGTCCCAGAAGGAAGCCTCTTCTAAAGATAATGCACAAGAAAGCCCGCAGTTTGCTGAAGATAAGCAGACTAAGGACATGGATTACTGGAACCATGTCTTGTGGTCTGATGAGCCCAAGTTAAACTTATTTGGTTTAGATGGTGTCAAGCGTGTGTGGCGGTAACCAGGTGAGGAGTACAAAGACAAGTATGTCTTGCCCACAGTCAAGCATGGTGGTGGAAGTGTCATGGTCTGGGGCTGCATGAGTGCTGCTGGCACTGGGGAGCAACAGTTCATTGAGGGAACCATGAATGCCAACATATACTTTGACATATTGAAGCAGAGCATGATCCCCCCCTTCAGAGACTGGGCCACAGGGCAGTGTTCCAAAATGATAACGACCCCAAACACACCCCCAAAATGACCACTGCCTTGCTAAAGAAGCAGAGGGTAAAGGTAAAGGAATGGCCAAGCTAAACTCTATTGAGCATCTGTGGGGCATCCTCCAACGGAAGATGGAGGAGCGCAAGGTCTCTAACATCCACCAGCTCCATGATGTCATCATGGAGGAGTGGAAGGGGAGTGCCAACTTGTGAAGCTCTGGTGAACTCCATGCCCAAGAGGGTTAAGGCTTTACTGGTGGCCACACAAAATATTGACACTTTGGGCCAAATTTGGACATTTTCACTTAGGAGTCTACTCACTTTTGTTGCCAGCAGTTTAGACATTAATGGCTGTGTGTTGAGTTATTTTGAGGGGACAGAACATTTACACTCTTATACAAACTGTACACTCACTACATTGTAGCAAAGTGTCATTTCTTCAGTGTTGTCACAAGATATAATAAAAAATTTACAAAAATGTGAGGGGTGTACTCAATTTTGTGAGATACTGTATATATTAGTATATGTAGTATTTGAATTAAATGTTAGAGAAATTACATTGTATACCTTAAATGCTTTCACACATTGTTCTTGCCCACTCCTCAGGAATGCCCATGCATAGAGACTGAGCAACCCCCACCCTTGCATGAGGGGGGAGGTGGTTGAAGCCCACGTTTTCTGTAGAACTGCAAGGCAAATAAGAACCTTATACCAGCCTTTTTAGGAAGGAGGGGTTAGATTTTAGGAGTAAAAGCTATGAACAAGAGGAATTTTTGAGCCGATTGCTACAGACACACCACGAGGAAGCTTCACACACACAAAGACACACATCTCATTCAATCTTCATCTTAAGAATATACAGTGCCTTGCAAAAGTATTCACACCCCTTGGCTTTTTACCTATTTTGTTACATTACAGCCTTTAATTCAATGTTTTTTTAATCTGAATTATATGTGATGGATCAGAACACAATAGTCTAAATTGGTGAAGTAAAATTAGAAAAATATATACATAAAACTATTTTTCAGAAATAAAAAACTGATAATTGGCATGTGCGTATGTATTCACCCCCTTTGTTATGAAGCCCATAAAAAGCTCTGGTGCAACCAATTACCTTCAGAAGTCACATAATTAGTGAAATGATGTCCACCTGTGCAATCTAAGTGTCACATGATCTGTCATTACATATACACACCTTTTTGAAAGGCGCCAGAGGCTGCAACACCTAAGCAAGAGGCACCACTAACCAAACACTGCTATGAAGACAAAGGAACTCTCCAAACAAGTAAGGGACAATGTTGTTGAAAAGTACAAGTCAGGGCTAGAGCATAAAAAAATATCCAAATCTTTGATGATCCCTAGGAGCACCATCAAATCTATCATAACCAAATGGAAAGAACATATCACAACAGAGACGGCCACACACCGAAACTCACAAACCGGGCATTTAGGGCATTAATCAGAGAGGCAGGACAGAGACCTAAGGTAACCCTGGAGGAGCTGCAGAGTTCCACAGCAGAGACTGGAGTATCTGTACATAAGACGATAATAAGCTGTACACTCCATAGAGTTGGGCTTTATGGCAGAGTGGACAGAAGAAAGCCATTACTTTCAACAAAAAACAAAATGGCACATTCTGAGTTTGCGAAAAGGCATGTGGGAGACTCCCATAATGTATGGGTGCTCTGGTCTGATGAGCCTAAAATTTTAACTTTTTGGCCATCAAAGCAAACGCTATGTCTGGCACAAACCGAACACATCACATTACCCAAAGAACACCATGTTTTTCAGCAGTCAGGACTGCAAAACTGGTCAGAGTTTAGGGAAATATGGATGGTGCTAAATACAGGGATATTCTTGAGCAAAGCCTGTACCACTCTGTGTATGATTTGAGGCTAGGACAGAGGTTCACCTTCCAGCAGGACAATGACCCCAAACACACTGCTAAAGCAACACTTGAGTGGTTTAAGGGGAAACATGTAAATGTGTTGGAATGGCCTATTCAAAGCCCAGACCGCAATCCAATAGAAAATCTGTGTTCAGACTTAAAGATTGCTGTTCACAAGCACAAACCATCCAACTTGACGGAGCTGGAGCAGTTTTGCAGGGAGGAATAGGCAAAAATCCCAGTGGTAAGATGTAGCAAGCTCATAGAGACTTATCCAATGCGACTTGGAGCTGTGATAGCCGCAAAAGGTGGCTCTACAAAGTATTGACTTTAGGGGGGTGAATAGTTATGCACATTGACTTTTCTGTTATTTTTTCCTATTTGTTGTTTGTGTCACAATAAAAAAAAAAACATCTTCAAAGTTGTGGGCATGTTCTGTAAAATAAATGATGCAAATCCTCAAACAATCCATGTTAATTCCAGGTTGTGAGGCAACAAAACACGAAAAATGCCAAGGGGGTGAATACTTTTGCAAGGCACGGTAACTACATAATTTATGTTAATTTTATATTCTACGTTTTGATATTGTTCTTGTAAAATTTTGCTATTTTATTATTAAATCAATTTTTGAGTTTTTACACGAGAACTGAACGGACTCTCTACTTTAGAACTTTTTCTCACCAATATAATTTACAGAATATCGATAATAATACCATAAATAATGGTATTTAACAAGTGGCGAGCCTCAGCCAGTTTCGTTTTGTCCGAATATCAAACATTTCTGAATTATTTCTCCTTTCACTTGGAGAGGGAAGACATACATTGACTATGCAGTTAAGCTTCCAGGAGAAATAAAAACAGCAAATGAACTTTCGGCATCTTTGAATTAACCTGGAATCATAGAATCATCAGAATTGGTGAGAGCTTTGCGCAAGTGCAAGAAAACCCTGTTTCTTGATGATGTAATGTCATAATGTCGTAAGAGAGGGAACGCGTGTTACATGAAGGAAGTCTGTCCTAAATTGGTAAGTAATGAATTTTATTAATGCATTATCTAGTGAGAGTAAATTTGAATTAAAAAATCTGTCAACATTTGTTAAAGATGATGAATTATGGTGTTACATGTTCAATGAATGCTTACAGGCTAATATTAAGATGCAAAAATCAACATTTACTTTTAAGAGATTCAGCAAACAGGTTAGAAATGTGATAAAGCTAGTTAAAGTTTTTAATACAATGATATTAGGCGTTCCTAAAAGGAATGTTGTTTGTGCAAAAGGAAAAACAAAGACTCAGCAGGATTGCAGTGTATGTTCTAATTATCTGATTTTGACTGAGCGAATAGATGATTTTCAAAGAGCAAATCAAATAAAAGATATTCAGTTGTCTGAATTACAGAATAATGTAAAAAGGATTTGTGTAAATTCTAAAGCACACTCTAACAGAAGTCTTTTGTACCAGATTTGCGGTCTATAGAAATTCAGGACCATGAAGTTTTGCTTAAAACAAAATTGATGAATAAAGATGCTGAATGCACACAAAGTTTAGATGTATGGCCACACCCAGATATGGTGAAATACACATCACAGACAGAACCAAAGTTTCAGAGCAGACAGGAAATGTTATTTGCTTCCATTGTAAGAAATATGGCCATGTACAGAAAGAATGTTTAAAATATAAATTAGATTCACAAAGAAAAACTTTGAAATTAGAAAATGAGGAAATTTCTGAGCAATTTATTCATCCTTGTCCAAACAATAAGTTGATTGATTTGGCTTATGCCTCAGAAGTCAAACAGATCAGTACACTGACTGTTAATGACAATTCAATCAATATGACAAACAATGCTGTCAATGAAAGAGGTGGATTACTTCCATTGCCAAAATCGGGATTAAAAGAAGTTTTGACTCCCCCCAACATTAAAATTATGTTGCTCTAATTTTATTAGAT
This sequence comes from Aquarana catesbeiana, assembly GCF_042186555.1. Lineage (NCBI taxonomy): Eukaryota > Metazoa > Chordata > Amphibia > Anura > Ranidae > Aquarana > Aquarana catesbeiana. The sequence continues at coordinate 144,126,128 of NC_133326.1, forward strand.
GAAAGTGGAAGGCCATGGTAACAGTTTATTAAATGGTAGGAAAACTAAATGGTTAATAGATGTAGGAGCTGAACTCAGTTTAACTAAACACAAATTACATGTGAATATTAATTCTCCAAAATGTAATTTAATTGGTTTCAGTGGAAAAGAAAATACAGTTGCAACTAAAGTTCCTGATGTGACTCTTGAAATTCCAGGACTTTTGAAAACTAAGATAGATATCTGGTGTTGTCAAAATGCAGAGAATATTCTAGGCATGGATGTGATTAGTAAACTAAATTGGATTCTTGATTTAAGTAATTCTATTATATGGAAAGATTCATCTAGGCCCAAATCTTGGTAATAGATCCTTCCATGTACAGTAATGTTGGAAGTATTGTACAGTAGTCGCTGACATGTCTTAAGATTATAATTGGCTACATACAGGAACCAATCTCTTATTGAAACAATTGGTTTGATCACATAAAAGTCTTTGGAGTCAGACCAAAATTGATACAGGTTTGTTTAAAGATATTGAAATAGAAATTGAGGGAAGAGATCCTAAATCCCAAATTCAATATAAGTTGCCACAAGAATCAATAAGTCCAGTTTCTGACATTGTACACAAATTTTTACAACAAGGAATATTAAAGAAAGCACAATCAGTGGTAAATAATTCTATTTGGCCTATCAAAAATATTGTTGATTCGTATTCTTTATCAGTTGATTTAAGATCACTGAATAAATGCATTACAAATAACAAACCTGTTGTTCCTAATTTAAATGTAATGTCACACTTGGATGTCAAGGCCAAAGTATTTTCTGTACTGGAAATCGCCAATAGTCATTTTTCTGTATCATTAGCTAAAAGTTGTCAATATAAACTTGCCTTCAGCTTTAATAAAGAAACCTATGCATTCACTAGAATAATTCCAGGATTGCACATTAGTGACGGTATAGTGCACGAATGTTCAAAGAAAATTTTATCATACTTCTCTAGACCAGAATGTATTTTTCAGCATGTGGACAAATTTTTGCTGCCTACACAAAGTATAGAGGAACATGCCATTTTTTTGTCTGAGTTATTTACTCTGTTACAAATGGCAGGGCTGAAATTGAACACAGAAACAGTTCAGTTGATGAAAAGTCAGGTAGCATTCCTTCATATGCAAATTAGTCATGGACAAAGACTGTTATCACAGGAAAAAGTTAGAAACATTTCTGCTATTTCAATTCCAACATCTTACAAGGCATTACATCAATTTTTGAGCAAAGTACATCATTGCATAGAGTTTTTACAGAAATGTGATGATAAAGTTAAACCATTATTTGTTTTTCTAAGACAAAAAGATGTTATGTTTGATCAATGGGGTCAAACCCAGACAGATGCCTTTGAAATGTTGAAAAGGGATCTGCAGAATGCTCCTTCATTGAATTCAATTGAAATTGGTAAGTCTATTCCCGTTGTATTGCATACTGATGTATCTGAGAATTCGATTTCAGTAACTTTTAGAAAAAGTGCTGAGAGAGGCTTCGAGATAGTATTTGTTAATACTATCAAGATTCGTTTAATAGGTCTTCCTATGTGGTATCCAAAAAATGGTTATGTTATTCAGCAAAAATTCTACAGAAAATGCTGAATTGGAAGATGCCAAAAATTACAGTACAGCACTCATGACTTTAAACCTTAAAGAGGAAAAATGAATGGATACAGTTCACTTCAGGCTTCTGGGTTGATCTGAAACCTTTCTTTGTTTGTGAAAACGAGGTTTTGAATCATGACTAAAAGGAGAAATTGCGTCCTGTTATATTTAAAATACACAGAATACTAGCATAAGGAGTATAGGCCAGTTTAAGAAAAAGAGAGCAAAGCAAGGTAATTAGAAATGTTATTACCAAAATATGTCTTTCATGTCATGATAAAATCCTATGATTGTGATATGTAAAATGAATAAGTAAATGAAGGTATATCTTAATCAATGTAATAGTAAATTGTCAAAATAATGATACTGCATTCTGTTTCAGGATCTGACTTATAAGTCACCAAAAGAAGAGAAATGTAATATTTCTAGACCTTCAAGATGAAATCAAACCCTTGAAGCTTAAGAATATCAGTTTTGGGAGAAGATTTGACACAAGAGATTCATTCGTCGTAATTATTGTTGTCTTTTTATGTTCGATAAAGTTTTTCCACCTTTACAGAGTGCAGGAAGAAGAAAAAGAAGAAAAAAAAAACTCAAGACCTCTAATAAGAGAGAAACTTATAAAAAACAATTGACTTTTGAATTTTGACTGATGAAATAATTTATCCTTTAGATATATTGCAGTTTTTATATATCAACATTTTTATGTGGCATGATATGTTTATCCTATCAAGATGAGATATTTTTTACACATCAACTTTTACACTCACATGCAGCGTACTTTCAGAGTTGAAAGGGTTAAACCTCTTTACAATAGAGTCACTTTAGTTAGGAGGAACATCTGGTGTTAATTAAGATAAGAGTACATTTTTCCTAAAGTACATTTAGACAAGTTTGGACTAACTTTACATTGTAATATGTATTTATTTTTTAAATCATCTCACATATATGAACGAATTGAAGTTAAGAAACATATTTTATGTTTACATTTTGACAAGGTTATTTGAAAGGTTGTATGGGTTATAGATTTATGCTAAACACAATTTGGAGGGAAAGTATAGAACATATATTTTTGAAGTGACATCCATGTGACATCCATACTTCAAAGTATTGTATAATAATGTTACATTTATGAATATTAAGGGGATTATGGGGATTGATTATTTGGTAAAAGAAAAAGAAAATAATAAGGGTGAAAATATTTTTATGGTATATGAAGCAAAAGGTTTACTAAGTTCCCTTTTCCTTATATAGAATCAAAATTGAAAATATATTCAAATCAATTATCTTAAGATCTAAAAGCATGTATGGATATGAATGAGATGCAGTTGTAAATGGATTTAGATAAGAAAATGATTAAGATTTAAGCAATCATTTTGAGAGGGAAATGTTAGAAGTTTTCTTTAATCTAATATCTAATATTTATTAACAAATAAATGTAGGGATTGGGTCTTTGTAGCATGATTGACTTGTATAAATTTAGTCTTCTAGATATGGAAAAGGTGAAATATATAGACTTATATTTATGTGAAAATATACATTTTAATATAATAGTCTGTGCTTCTCTTTGGAGAGCTCACACATGGTAGTAGTTAGGGTTGAGTGAGCTAGCTCTCACCTCTCCCCATCACATATGGAGAAGGAAGGTTTCACATTTCTTAAGATGTAAAAGTTTCAGTATGTTTTAGTTAAGAATATAAGTTCTTTATACTACAATATTTCTTGATTAGGATATTAATACGAACATTGGGTTTTCAATGAATATAATGATATATAATCTATATATATATATATATATATATATATATATATATATATATATACTGTATATATATATATATATATATATATATATATGTAGTATTTGATTTAGATGTTAAGCTATATCGTATACGTTAAATGCTTTCACACATTGTTCTTGCCCACTCAGGAATGCCAATGTATAGAGAATGAGCAACCCCCACCCTTGCGTGAGGGGAGGAGGTGGTTGAAGCCCACATTTTCTGTAGAACTGCAAGGCAAATAAGAACCTTAAATCAGCCTTTTTAGGAAGGAGGGGTCAGATTTTAGGAGTAAAAGCTATGAACAAGAGGACTTTGTGAGTTGATTGATACAGACACACCACGTGGAAGCTTCACACACACACAAAGACACACATCTGATTCAATCTTCATTTTAAGAATATAACTACATTATTGATGTTATTTTTGCATTCTACATTTTGATATTTTTCTTGTAATATTTTGCTATTTTATTATTAAATAAATTTGAGTTTTACACGAGAACTGAACGGACTCTCTACTTCAGAACTTTTCTCACCAATATAATTTACAGAATATTGATAATAATACCATAAATAACGGTATTTAACAAAGGCACCAATGACCCCCATTGGCATCCAAGGAGTGGATGTAGATGTAGTAGAGAGTTACAAGTATCTGAGGGTGCGCATAGATAATAAGGTTAATAGGCTAACTACTGTATAATAAGGAATTAGGTTAACTACTGTATGTGTAATGATTTTTTGGGTAATGTTAGAGAAAGTGGTGTAATTTACATGCTGGTAGTTTGATTTTCTGTTATTTTTTCAATCTGTGTTATTTATTCTATGTAGTAGTTTATTAGGACGGCATGATTGATTACAGTACAGTATTCATTTTGTTTTATGTGGTATTAAAGTGGTTGTAAACCATTACATTTCCTGATTGTAGTGACTGGCCTCAGGTGATACACAGAGATTAAACAAGTTGTACCTGTTTATCTGCAATCTTTTAAAGTTTGTCTGAACTGTCAGAAAACAGGGGGCGGAGAGCTGATGTTATCCTCTGCAGAGCCCAGTGAGGAGAGCTCTGAGAGCTAATTAAAGGCAACGGGCACACCTTACTGTACACAGGACCAGAGCTGAGGCTGTCAATCAGCTAGAGGATCCTCCCCTGCCATCTTTTTTCTCTTGGTGTCAGGAAAACTTGTACATGATTCATGCTCATAGCAGAGGAACAAAGCAGCAGACAGAAATGGCACGTAGTGCTCCTAATTGAGACAAGTACGCACAATAGAGAGATACAGTATGCTTTGTTCATATTTCATGTCTGAGGTGTACAGCCACTTTATGTGCTGTTATTGGTAGTTGTATTGTCGTTGTGCATTGGTATTGTGATCTTTGTGTTGTCTTGTTTAATGTAATTGTATTTTAGTCATTTCTGTTTGGGATTAAAGAATAACTAAAGGCAAAATGTTTTTTTTTAGTTTTGGATGGAATGCAGAGTGATTATAACACCTGTCAATTTTTATTGCTGTCTTTGCCCCATTAGGGAGATTCATCCTCTCTATTTGCCCTGTTTACCATTATCATTGAAAGTGAAAGTAAAATAAAATCCCAAATTTTGGGGTGTACCCAGAAAAGTAATAGAGGGGAAATCTTCCAATGGGGATACTAGTTCTGGAGACCTGGGGGTCCCCAAGGAATTCCTTTACTTTGCAGGGAATTCCTCTCACTTCCTGTTTGGCTATGAGATAGGAAGTGAAGGGAAATCTCTGAAATGGGACACAGATGGCAAAGAAAAAAAAATCTGACAAGGGTTGTAACCCTCCCTTAAAGTGGATGTAAACCTGATTCATGAAATTTGAGCTGGACACATCTATCTGCAGTGTTTTCTTATCTTTCTTCAAAGCCCTAAGTCCTATGGCTTTCTCCTGCTCCTTTCTTTTGTTATCAGCATGATAACTTCTGACAAGTTCTCTGACACATGATAAAACCAGGCTGAATTTTCTGTCAGGGTGGGTGCTATAAATAGATTAGCAGAGAGCTGGTCTATTCACAGCACACCTCTGCAAGTATCTCCCTATGTGGAGAGGGGGTGTGTGCTTTTCCTCCAATCAGCTGTCTCCCGGTGTATGCTAGGAATCTACACCCACAGGGGAATCAGGAAGAGAAAATTCTAACACAATGTGCATTTTCTAAGCAGTATATAAATCTAAACACAGCAGATATACAAGTAAAACTCATGTAGGGAGATTTGTTTCATCTCTGTGTATCATCTGAGGCTGTTCACTTCACTGGGTATATGTGAGGGTTTACATCCAAAAGTTTTGCCTATAGTGATACTTTAATAAAGTTTTCTGAATCTTTTTCACTCTGAATGCGGCAGAAAATAGTACATGGTGAATGTACCAGGAAATGTTTTATAAATACACTTTTGGGTTTATGTAACACAGTACAGCTAGTTTGTGAGTTTATTCCAAAAATGCATAAACTGCTAGGTGTACAAAGATAGTGACACAGAATGGAGTCTTAAAAATAATAAACATAGGCACTTGGTTGATCACTACATATATACAGTGTTAAAAAATCATTATCCACCACAACCAGTTAACTAAATTTATACTATACGCCTCTATTGTGTTTTTTGCTACAGAACAGAGACTGTTCAGTCAATTAGCTTAGAAAATCAGAATATAATTGCGGTCTGTGTTCACATAGAACATATTTCTCTTGCCTTCCTGTTTCTGACACATTCCACCTGGACAGGACGTTGAGGAGGAGGGAGGGGGGGGGGGGGGCGGCATCGCTATGTCTTTGTTGGGGGACATCCCTGTTCCTGTTTGTCAACTTTTCATTGCCGTTTCCCAGCTGAAGAGATTTCTCCCTCTTTTTGTCTACATGACTGACATCAAAGTCCCTAATTCTGTTACTCAAAAAAAAAAAAAAAAAAAAACATTGGCTGAGGTTGGGAATTGGAAATTATTGTATAGCTGGAACGATTGCATAATCTTCTGCACAGTGTGTAATATTTCACATATATTCATGTGCTGTCTTGTTTTATATGAACAGATCCAAGTTTGTGGCAACAGGAGAAAACAATTGGTAAGAATAAGATATCCTACCATTGAAATGATTACCTCAGGATTATAGCATCATCATGTGTGTAATGTATTTTCTCTTTTAACAGGTAGCATTGCTGGAGTATTATTATTCCTTACTCTGCTAGTTATCTGCATCGTTATTTGGATAAAGCGCAGGTATATTCTTCCTTATATTGATAATCCTGCTACAGCTACATTCCCTTATTATATATCATTCCCCTATAATATTTAATATTTCATGTTGGGAGCGCTGGCCATCCCCACAACTTTGTAGAAGGACTGCATATCCCATGGTAAAGACTGCATATCCCATGGTAAGGACTACATATCCCATGGTACCTTACTGTCTGCAACAGTGATTCCTGTACTGACTCCGCCTCCATAAACTCCTCCTCTCAGTGCCCATGTAGTTCAGATTTAGAAGGCAGGCTTTGTGAATTCTGTGACACAGCAGTGCCTACTCACAGGGAATAGTAAATTAATGTCCAACTCTAGGTAAGTATATTTTTAAGCATATATTCAAGTAAATATATGGAAATCTTTAAAAAGAGTGTTTTCAAACTTCACGATTATTTATATTAATAGTAGTGGGATAGAAATAATTGAAACTAAATGTGGAAATAAATATATGATTTTACATTTTTGACTACAGATACACTCTAAAGCACAACTGCCAACTGGCGGCCCTCCAGCTGTTGCAGAATTACATGTGCCATGAGGCATTGCAAGGCTGACAGTTGCAAGCATGATTCCCACAGGCAGAGGCATGATAGGACTTGTAGTTCCGCAACAGCTGGAGGGCCGCCAGTTTGACATCCCTGCTCTAAAGCATATCATTTGTACAAAGTTGGATCTCTATCATTTGAGCCTGCAAGCACAGAGGGGTTGATTTACTAAAGGCAAACAGACTGTGCACTTTTGCAAAGGATATCCAATCACATGCAAGGAAAATGTAAAAAAAAAAAAAAGCATATTTGCTTGCACATGCTTGGATGATGGAAGTCAGCTCATTTACTAAGCTCAGTGCACAGTCTATTTGCCTTTAGTAAATCAACACCAGAGTCTCTGGATCTCAAATGCATCACCTTCTGCTAATATCCCCTATTTTAGAACCTTTTTTTTTTTTCTTTTCACTGATCGTAACTTAGCTGAAAACATTGTGCGAATGGGTCTGATTCAAATCCATGCTAAACTGGCCTTATCACAGTTATATAATTGCCTTACAGGCTGCAGAGTAAAAGATAATAAATGCATCTTTTTTTTTTTTTAACCTGCAAAAAGATGTGCATTTATTATTTTTTTGTAAAAGGTGAACTTATCCTTTAAACCTGACCTCCAGAAGGTTTTACCCCCTTCATGACCGGGATATTTTTTGCTATTCAGTACTGTGCTACTTCAACCAGCAATTGCGCAGTCATGCAACACTGTACCCAAAATAAAGGTATATCATTTTTTCACACAAATAGAACTTTACTTTGATGGTATTTAATCACCACTGGGTTTTTTTATTTTTTGCTATATAAACAAAAATATTTCAACAATTCAAACATTTTTATAAGAGTTATAAAAGTTTGCAAACAAATAATCTTTCTTCAAAAATTTAGGCCACAATGTATTCTGCTATGTGTCTTTGGTAAAAAATAACCAAAATCAGTGTATATTATTTAGTTTGTGTGAAAGTTAGAGTCTACAAACTATGGTATGTGTATATATATATATATATATATATATATATATATATATATACCGTATTTATCGGCATATAACACGCACCAGCGTACAACGCGCAACCCAAGTTTAGGAGAGAATTTTAAGGAAAAAAAACTTTTAGGAGGGAAGTTTAAGGGAAAAAAAAACTTACATTTAAATGCCCATCATTGCAGCCTTCTCAGTGCAGCCTTGCCCCAGTGCAGCCATGTCAGTGCAGCCATGTCAGTGCAGCCTTCCCCAGTGTCCATTGCAGCCTTGCCCCAGTGCAGCCTTGCAGCTCGCAGTTTGAAAATCCTATGATCCCCTGCGATCCTGAGCTTCAAAGTCGCCGACCGCGATTTGAAAATGGCGCCGTCGGCGCTGAAATACACAGAGCCGGTCCTCGGCTCTTCTCGGCGGCTCTCATTCACTTTCGGCTCCACTCGTAGTCCCGCCCGGGATGGGCGTGACTGTGAGCGGAGCTATCCGAACCTAGCCGAGTACACTCGGCTAGGTTCGGGCGGCGCTCGAGTGAAGCCGAAAGTGGCCGAGAACCAGCTCTGTGTATTTCGGCGCCGGCGGCGCCATTTTCAAATCGCGGTCGGTGATTTTGAAGCTCAGGATCGCAGGGGATCGGCGTATAACACGCACCCGCGATTTTCCCCGATAAATACGGTATGTGTATATATATATATATATATATATATATACACCGTGGGGATGAAAGTATTCAGACCCCCTTAAATTTTTCACTCTTTGTTATATTGCAGCCATTTGCTATAATCATTTAAGTTTATTTTTTTTCCTCATTAATGTACACACAGCACCCCATATTGACAGAAAAACACAGAATTGGTGACATTTCTGCAGATTTATTAAAAAAGAAAAACTGAAGTATCACATGGTCCTAAGTATTCAGACCCTTTGCTCAGTATTAAGTAGAAGCCCATTTTGATCTAATACAGCCATGAGTGTTTTGGGGAAAGATGCAACAAGTTTTTCACACCTGGATTTGGGGATCCTCTGCCATTCCTCCTTGCAGATCCTCTCCAGTTCTGTCAGGTTGGATGGTAAACGTTGGTGGACAGCCATTTTTAGGTCTCTCCAGAGATGCTCAATTGGGTTTAAGCCAGGGCTCTGGCTGGGCCATTCAAGAACAGTCACAGAGTTGTTGTGAAGCCACTCCTTCGTTATTTTAGCTGTGTGCTTAGGGTCATTGTCTTGTTGGAAGGTAAACCTTCGGCCCAGTCTGAGGTCCTGAGCACTCTGGAGAAAGTTTTCGTCCAGGATATCCCTGTACTTGGCTGCATTCATCTTTCCCTCGATTGCAACCAGTCGTCATGTCCCTGCAGCTGAAAAACACCCCCACAGCATGATGCTGCCACCACCATGCTTCATTGTTGGGGACTGTATTGGACAGGTGATGAGCAGTGCCTGGTTTTCTCCACACGTACCGCTTAGAATTAAGGCCAAAAAGTTCTATCTTGGTCTCATCAGACCAGAGAATCTTATTTCTCACCATTTTGGAGTCCTTCAGGTGTTTTTTTAGCAAACTCCATGCGGGCTTTCATGCGTCTTGCACTGAGGAGAGGCTTCCGTCGGGCCACTCTGCCATAAAGCCCCGACTGGAGGAGGGCTGCAGTGATGGTTGACTTTCTACAACTTTCTCCCATCTCCTGACTGCATCTCTGGAGCTCAGCCACAGTGATCTTTGGATTCTTCTTTACCTCTCTCACCAAGGCTCTTCTCGCCCCATAGCTCAGTTTGGCCGGACGGCCAGCTCTAGAAAGGGTTCTGGTCATCCCAAACGTCTTCTATTTAAGGATTATGGAGACCACTGTGCTCTTAGGAACCTTAAGTGCAGCAGAAATTTTTTTGTAACCTTGGCCAGATCTGTGCCTTGCCACAATTCTGTCTCTGAGCTCTTCAGGCAGTTCTTTTGACCTCATGATTCTCATTTGCTCTGACATGCACTGTGAACTGTAAGGTCTTATATAGACAGGTGTGGGGCTTTCCTAATCAAGTCCAATCAGTATAATCAAACACAGCTGGACTCAAATGAAGGTGTAGAACCATCTCAAGGATGATCAGAAGAAATGGACAGCAGCTGAGTTAAATATGAGTGTCACAGCAAAGGGTCTGAATACTTAGGACCGTGTGATATTTCAGTTTTTCTTTTTTAATAAATCTGCAAAAATGTCAACAATTCTGTGTTTTTCTGTCAATATGGGGTGCTGTGCGTACATTAATGAGGAAAAAAATTAACTTAAATGATTTTAGCAAATGGCTGCAATATAACAAAGAGTGAAACATTTAAGAGGGTCTGAATACTTTCCGTCCCCACTGTGTATATATATATATATATATATATATATATATTTGAAAATTCATCAATCTTGATGTACTGATTGCCGTAAACATTTTCTTTTCTTTTTTTACAATTTTTCTTTTTAATATATCAGAGTAGTTGACATCATGACACTGTACTACTCTTTGGAGGTGATCTTTTTTTCTTCTTTTAGGGATCAAGGATTTTTTCTTTTTTTTTTTTTTTTTACAGCAATGATCACTGTAACTCCAATTGTTTAAACTGTCATGAATGGCTTTCATTCATGTCTCATTGTTCACCATTGTGATGCTTGTAATGGCCACAGCCAATCACATGGTACAGGGTGCTGTGAGTGGCCCAGGTACCATGTGATAGCTGTGGGTCAATCACAGCATCACAATAGTAAGCAAGCTGTCATGAATGAAAGCCATTCATGACAGGTTTGCTTACATGTTATCATGTGATCGCTATGATTGGTCAGCCAGGCCTTCTCATCCAACATCAGTGCCTGACCTCACAAACATATATCTTTATTTTTTTTGCTCTGACATACATGCATACAAATAAAACCTACTTGTTTGCAGCCTGTGGGTTGGCTGTTAGGAGCTATACAAAATATACTCTTTCATCCTAGATTGGCAGAATATATCCCATTTTGTACTAAAGATACTTTATTCTATATCCATATTCTGTTGTTATTGGAGCATATGGTAAAATGTTGATAATCCTTTTGTGCTTCATTTCCTTCCATCTATAGAAACCAACATTCTCCAGTACCTCAGGAAGAGCTTAAGCAAGAACATGACTATTCTGCTGACCAGGAAGAAATGGTGGAAGAATCTAGAAATCTGTAATGCACAAATTACCCAAACATGGCACGCAGAGTTGTTTTCTTTATGTTTTCTAATATAGTCCTTTTGACTAATGGACAGCAAGAATACACAAAGGACAGTATTTTCTAGATTCTACGAAAGCATCAATTCACAAGAGCCTAACACAGTACAACAATGAGTCTCTGTGAGGTGTCTACCGAGGAGAGCAGGAAAAAGAAGTTGTCTAAAGTTGTGATAAACGAACAGCTCTAATTTATGAGAAATGGAGGCTTTCAATAATGAAATGTTCATTTCATACAGAACCATGATCCAAGGCCAATATAGTCATGTAATTTTGAGTGTTAGACAAAATAATGTGAAATATCATATAGGCTTTGTGAATTGATACTGGAATGGGTGGTTCTCTTAGGAACAGAATAGGGACTGCAAGTGCATGAACGCTAAAAAGCAAGTTTCTAAATGGTTGGTATCTGTATGGCTACCACTGCACATGCAGTGTCTAATGGATGGCAATTATGATGTGTAATTAGGGTTGCACTACTTCAAAACGATGGTGGTTATACCTAAGGGAAGACTATCATGAGAGAATCATGGAGGCTGCAGTTGATGAGCCCTCTTCCTGAAAATGCTAATTGCCTGGCTGTCAAGCTTATGAATTGGCTTCAATATGGATCATATGGATAATATGTTCTGACATTCATTTACAGCATGCTTGCTCCAGGACTTTATATGTTTTGATGCCAGACAGGCAACAAGCATTTTTTTAAAAGGAGACTGCAATGGCAGCCTCCATACTTCCCTCATGACAGGGTCACTTTAAAAAGGTACCTGCTGGAGTGTAATATGCAGTGTGGCCAAGATAGATTTTTTATATATTGTTAGAAATTTAAAGCGGAGCTCCGCCCAATAGGGGAAGTTCCACTTTAAGGACTCCCCGCTCCTATTGAACAACTGGTACTTTTGAGGAGCAGGTACCCGAAGTTGACAGGTACCCACTTCCGACCGCCGTGGCAGTAAGAAAGGGAAGTTCTTCTCCCTCCATTCCCCCTGCAGTCTTCAGGGACACAGACAGGTCCCAGAAGCCACCATTCATGATGCACATTGCGACTCGAGCATGCGCAGTGGGCATGCGGCTGTGAAGCCGCAAGCTGTCACAGCCGGTTGCCCATAGTAAAGATGCCGGCATTGGGGACCGAAGACAGTGGGTGAGACCGACTGGGGTAAGCACACCACTGGATTGTGGGACAGGTGAGTGGCTGTTTAAGAGTCAGCAGCTACAGTTTTTGGAACTGCCGACTTTTATTTTTTCCACAGGTGACTGGAACTCTGCTTTAATGTGAACATCATCTCCCTGTATATATTGCATAAAATATACAATGGGGGGTGAGCTATAGACACTGCAGCTATTCATTATAAAAGTACGGTGGTCTTTGGCCCCATTCACATTTCTATTTGGAATCGCAGGCAAAATCGTCATGATTCTGCCTGCAATTCCAAGTCATGCAGCAGTCACAGCAAAATGTGTAACGCGCTTTTGGTTGCCTTCACTCATAATGATACCCCAAACGTGGTGCATTTTCGCTTTGATTGACGCAAAACAGAAGAGCTTCTTTTGGGGGACAAATACGCATAGGGAAGCCCATTGAAGTGAATGGGCTGCCCTATGCGTGACAGGTGGAAATGCGTATAAATCGCGCTTTAAAAAATTTCGAGCAGGAACACTTGTTCCCACTACACGAGATCTAAATGGGGCCTATGATTTTGTACAGGATAAAAAACTAAAGTCCGCAGTGGTGTTAGATTTCCACTCATTTGTTCCTAACTTTGGACCACTGTTCTGTTGATAGCTGCTTTTCAACCAAAAGCACCATCTTTATCAGAAAGTTTTAGGATTGGGAGCAGATTTTCATTAGAATGGAACCAGGTATTAAAGATGGAGGCTCTTTGGTAATCACCAGTTGATTTAAATCTGTCCAAAGTTTTTTAATCCAGCACATTTCAAAATGTGTCAATCCGATCCATTGTTTGACTGCTAAGCATATGGTTTTATATTTTTGTATTATTTATTAAGAAAAAAAACTATGAAGTTATGCATGTTTCATATGCCTAAGTATGCACTTTAACAATCCTCTTTCAGAATGCTTTAATAGATTGGTTAATTTGCATATTTTTCTCACTAAGGTTTGTGTCCAGCCAAACATTTTTTTGTTATAGTATTAGAAGGGGTAAGATCTCTGTCGTGGTTTTATTGCTGACCCCATCAGTAAGCTTAACCCATATGTCCTGTCATGAGAGACCCAACAGGAAGTAAGTTTATATCTTCCCCTTAAAATTAGGGGAAATCTCATTGTTGGAAGGCGTCCCCTCTATTCCTGTTCTGGTGACAACTGTAAAGTTTTAGATTCCATCCTCATTTTCTATCCCATTGACAATGGTCATCAGTACAAATAATGAGGGGAATTTAACCCCAACGTAATCAGACAGCAGTAAGATGCAAACTGAGTTTCTACCCCTTCATTACTCCTTCCAAAACTACAAAATACTTTTGTCTGAAGTTCTACTTTAAAATGGATTTCCAGCCAAAAATGTTTCTATAACATTGGAGAAGGTATAGACTTAGAGCCTCTGTAAAGCTCATGTTAACAATTGTTATGTAGCATCTCCTTCAGCGCAATCAACAACTATGTAGTGAAAGGGCTTCCCTGATTAAATAACAAACTGACTGGATAATTTAGGCCCACATATTATTTGGTAAATTGAAAAGAGATTTTACAAAGACTGTAGCATATATTGTGAGCTGACAACGTTCTAATGCCCCGTACACACGGTCGGACATTGATCGGACATTCCGACAACAAAATCCTAGGATTTTTTCCAACGGATGTTGGCTCAAACTTGTCTTGCATACACACGGTCACACAAAGTTGTCGGAAAATCCGATCATTCTGAACCCGGTGACGTAAAACACGTACGTCGGGACGATAAACGGGGCAGTAGCCAATAGCCTTCATCTCTTTATTTATTCTGAGCATGCGTGGCACTTTGTGCGTCGGATTTGTGTACACGCGATCGGAAAATTTTATAGCCTGCTCTCAAACTTTGTGTGTCGGAAAATCCAATGGAAAATGTGTGATGGAGCCTACACACGGTCGGAATTTCCGACAACAAGGTCCTATCACACATTTTCCGTCTGAAAATCCAACCGTGTGTACGGGGCATAACTCTTCCCTAATGTATCCAAAAAAAAAAAAATACAACTGGGATTCTTATTAATCAATACTGTGTAGTAAAATATATATGCCCCTCCCAATAAAAAATGTTGTTGTGTATATGGTGTGTACATAATGCACATAAAATACAGATATACCTTTTTTATGTTTTTTTTTTAAATAAAATGTTTCACTGAATAAAAAGTGACATAATAACGATAAAGACTTTTACATTTCCTTTTAAATTGTGATGTTAAAGACCAATTTCAGCCAAAATATATTATGTTTTGGAAAGAACCATAGAGGGTCAGATCTTCTGTCAGATCTTCTGTCAGGCTTTAATTGCTGACCTTGGGGTGGATTTACTAAAGGCAAATTTTGTGCACTTTGCAAGCCTAGTTGCTTCAGCGTGTAGTAATTGAGGGGAAGCTCTTTTAAATCCCATCATCCAATCATGTGCAAGAAAAATTCTGTGGGTTTTTTTTTTTTTTCATTTTCCTTACATGTGATTGTGTATTCATTGCAAAATGAAACTTCATCCCGTTCATTAAAATGGTTGTAAAGGCAGAAGGTTTTTTTATCTTAATGCATTCCTCTGCATTAAGATAAAAAGCCTCCTGTGTGCAGCAGCCCCCCTAATACTTACCTGAGCCCCATCTAGATCCGGCGATGTTGCAGCAGTCTCTCAGCTGCCCGGGACTCCCCTCCTCATTGGCTGAGACAGCAGTATGGCACCATTGGCTCCCGCGGCTGTCAAATCAAAGTCAGTCAGCCAATGAGGGGGCGGAGCTGGGCGGCGACTCCGTGTCTGAATGGACACAGAAAGCTGCAGCTCGGCTTGGGTGCCCCTCTAGCAAGCTGCTTGCTGTGGGGGCACTCAACAGGTGAGAGGGGCCAGAAGCACCGAAGAAGGACCCGAGAAGAGGAGGATCTGGGCTGCTCTGTGCAAATCCACTGCACAGGACAGGTAAGTATAACATGTTTGTTATTTTTAAAGCGGAAGTAAACCCAACCATAAAACTGTTTCATTTCCGGCACGTGCCGGAAATGTAACACTCCCATTGGTTGTGCTCTCAACCAAACTGTTAAACTATCCAATGGCTGGTGTCATAACTGATCAAATGTGCACCATCATGGCAGTTGTAGATTAAACAGAGGCAAAGATGGCAGCTTCCATGGCTAAAAACGATAGGGGGGTTTACTTACACTTTAACTAAGCAAAAATTAGACTTTAGTATTACTTTAAGCTATGGAGCAACTGCACTTGCAGAGTGCACGGTCTATTTGCCTTTAGTAAATCAACCCCTGAGTCTCTACTAGAGAGATTTCCCCTTTCTTCTTTTTGGGACACAAAATGATAGGAATTTTCTTCAACAGGGATAAAGACAAAAACTAAAAGTACAAAAGTAGACTAAGGAATGAAGTTATATGTCTTTTATTGCTGTCCGTGACTTCCTTTCCTGGTCTGGTAATTCCCATATTTCTTGTACAGGTCACACAGAAAGTGAAAGAATATCTTACCAATGGCGTCATAAATAAATAGGAACCTACAAGAAATTGTTACCGTTACCTGCTCAATCTAAAACTAGAAAAATCATTTTGGCTGGAGTTAGGTTTTAACTGTAAACCCATGAAAGATATCAACTTAAACTTCACAGATTTACATTTAAGCACTGTATATCTACAGTACAGTTTATCAATATTTTTTTGGTTAAATAGAATTTTTTTACATTTTTTTTGTAGGCTGGTGTAAGCCCCCTAAATTAACGTAAAAAATGAATAAATATCATAAATTGTTATTAACATAAAATAGTTAGTAGTCATGGACCTGGTGAGTCAATTCTGAAAACAAACATTAAATAAATTAAATGTAGCCTGCAAGGCACTAAAATATTAAACATGCCCTTACATGAGAAATCATGATTAGAATTCACAAATTCAAAGTGAGACTTGATTGTAATTATGTAGCTATGAGTATATCACACAAGTCAATTCAGTTCAACCAACAAAATATAGTTACATACAGTTGTGCTCATAAGTTTACATACTCCTGGCAAAATTTGTTGTCTATTTTTGCTGCACCAGAACCACAAAACAGCACACATACAAAATCATTTGGAATGATGAGACCAAAATTCATCCTAATGGTCCCAACTGTAAACATTATGTTTGGATGACAAAGCCTATGAAGAGATGCACATCTTCCTTACCACAAAGCATGGAGATGGATAGCAGCAAAGTTATAAAATGACATGTACAGATAGTACGTATCAGAGTGTAAACACAATAAGCAAAGTGGGCAAACAGATATGATGGCACAAAGTTTCAGGGAATGATACATTAAAGTAGAAGTGTGGAATCAAAAATTACAAACATCTACACTCGGCACCTCGCTGCTGCATTAGTCTGATGCTGCAGCTGTCCCCAGCAGCCCCTAAGTCCGAGAACTGAGTGATCACATGACCACTGATTGCTCAGTTCTCTGTCTTCCCGTTGCAGAGCGGTAATTGTAAGTCTGAGCTCTTTGCTCTGCATTTTCAACGCTCACTGGAGTATTGGGCTGGGAAGGGGTGGCTGGCTTAGGATTTTAGCAATGTGCTGAGAGACTGAGCAAGCTGCTGGTAAAGCATCTGAGTGGATTCCGACATTATTGTCAGGATCCTTCCAGAGGCTATAGCTGACTATGACATAAGCTTCACCTTGCTATTGGCTGATTTTGAGTCTCAGGAGAGTGCAAGAAAGTACATTCTTGTGACCCAGAAGAGAAGTATATCCAAAAAAAAGCTTTGGCCATACTTTTTTTAAAGAGCAGTTTTAGGACTGCCATTAAAAAAAAAAACAGGAGCAGCTTTAGAACCACTATGAATGTTTACTTGGTCAGGCCTATAACAGCGCTGCATGTACACGTGTAAAGCAACATTTGCATGGAGGTTTTGCCACACTGCAGATCACACTGAAAGGAATCTACTGATTCTTTCTGCTGGGTATGACAGCTGCACCGGATAGACTATTCGTAGCTGTTCGCAAAGCCAATGATTACCTGCAATGTTTATGGCTATACGCCACAAAGTGTGCATGCAAATAGTGCCTTAGTCTTCACATCTTTTAACTCCTTGTATTCCTGTGCAGCCCCTTTGGATCTTAGGTCTAGGCAGTATATGGGGCCGAGATTTCTGCACACGTCGAGATTAAGCCCTGGCCACCAATCAGTTATAGTAGCATTAAGGTGCGGGGCTTATTCTAAATTCTGGCAGACATTGAGGTCCCATGTAAAGCCTGCACCAGGGCTCCTCAGGGAAACAGGGTTTAATCTGAAGACTAACACGTGTGTTTGTAGGCAGTATCTCAGCATATATTTAAAGGGATCCTGTCATAACCTAAATATTTGTGACGCCCCCTTTAAAATGCTGGTTGTCAACTGCCTCTGATTTCCAAGCCACTGACCAAAGATGAGCACACAGCCAGTAAAATGAGTGACTGGGAAGGAATACAATGAGGGAAACACTTTGCATCCAAGCAACTAGCAAGTGTAACACAACCCAAGAGCATAAAGGTAATACATTGCAGCTTACCAGTCCTTATGTGGCTGCATTCAATATATTTTGTTTAGGCATGGTTTTCCTGTTATAACAGATAGCGATTCCACCAATGAAACAATTCTTGTCTTGGGGTGACAATGTTCACTCACTGTACTATAATCGTCTCTCAGGATGACCTCAATAGATAAAGAATACTTCTACGCCCTTCCTTTCCATAACATTGGTGGGAGGCGTTTGAAGCAGAGAACACAAAAAATATCAGTTCGCCGGTTTTCTGGCAAAATCAACAAATGTTTCTTTGCACCTATCAAAAAAGCATAGCAAAATTCTTTTGATAGTGTATTTAGAAGTCCAAAATGGAGCAAATAAGAGGGGATTTTGATACTCACAATATATACTGTATATATAGACATGAGGTGGCAATTTCATCAATATTAGCTATACTAGTAAAAACAACTTATTGGAGATGGCCTAAATGGGCATTCTAAGTATCTTTGGCATAATGAGTGCCCCAACTCTACAACAAAGCAGCTTAGAATAGTAGCAGCTGAAAATCTGAGCTTATCTCCCTGTATCTGAATATTCCCAATGCCTACGTTTCTGAAGATGGCTATTCGTTAATAATGGGTGCTGCAATTACCACAGCCTGGGAACCGTAGACAATCCAAGTGAAGAAATGTCATCAGCACATCAAAGATTCCTCAAGAAGGGTCCAAATCTTCATTACCGTGGTCACATGGTACACAAAAGGCAACATTTCGGATGCCACGAAGGGCCCCTTCGTCCGGCAAGTGATGACAAGCAACATCATTTGCCCGACGAAGGGGTCGTGCGTGGCTCCGAAACATTGCCTTTTGTGTACCATGTGACCACGATAATAAGGCTTTGGACCTTCTTGAGGAATCCTTGGTTGTTCTGATGACATTTCTTAACTTATACAGAACTGTGTCTCAAATTTTTTTAGCCTAATTGCAAAATATATGATTCCCCCCAAACCAGCTTATGGTGGATCACCATTAAATTGGTTGTTTCCACACAGAGCACGTGGTTTTTAACCTCCCATTCTTAGTGGGAAGGAAGAGTGAAACTAGTGACACATGTTTTACAAAGCATCATACATACATGTAGATATGTTACACAAAAAAAATAGTAAAATTGATGAGGAATTTTTATTAAATGTACAATGAAAAGCCTTTAGGCATAAATAGGTCTCTAATATAGTGTTAAGTCATATAGTGAATTTATTGAATGCCACCATCTTGCAAGATGGACACAACTTCATAAAAATTGATAATATTAATTTGGCATGACCAGTGCTTCATGACCCTTCAGATATAGATATCTATACATCACAAGATCTCAAAAATCCAGTGAGTGGCAGTTCTGTCTAAACGTACTTGGACAATCAGAGGGGTCAGAGAATAACCACACTTGTTCAAGCTGACAGGGAATCTGCCACTGCTATGCTGAAAAGAACTATTCTTTACCACAATGTGGTTCTGGCTCTCGTGCCCACGATCACGCATGGCCACGCGCATCGGGTCACCTGACGTGTAGCGCGCGTGCCTGCTAGAGCTGTTTAGAGGGCCAACATACAGCTATGGCGATTCATGGGATTACGCCGACCTGCCCCAGTATAATGATGGCGGCTGTTCGGCAAGTGGTTAACCACTTAACAACCGGCCCATAGCCGAATGACAGCTACAGGGCGGTTTCTTAACTCCGGGAGGGCGTACAGTGACGTCCTCCCAGAATTCCGCTCTCGTGCGCACCCGAGAACATCCGTGACCGCCGGGTACAGAGGACCCGGCGCATCACGGATCACGGTAAATGGCCGCTGATCGCTCCCGTTTACCATGAGATCGCTTCCTCAAATGACAGAGCGATCACATGTAAACAAACCGGCGTCATGATCGGTACAGAGGGGGAGGGATCGGATGGCAGCAGCGCTGTGGGCTGGATGTGTAGTGCCCACAGTGCTGCTCTGTGACATGTGCAGTCACATCCATGGATCCATCCATCCATGCTCCGCCATCCCTCCATGCTCAGAAATACCCTGTGCAAAACTCTGCAATACCCTGTGCAATACTCTGCAATAGCCTGCAATACTCTGTGCAATACTCTGCAATACTCTGTGCAATACTCTGCAATACCCTATACAATACCATGTGCAATACTCTGCAATACCCAGCAATACCCTGTGCAATACTCTGCAATACCCCGCAATACCCAACAATACCCCACAATACCCCGCAATACCCAGCAATACAATGCCATACTCGGCCATAGCCAGCGATACTCGGCCATACTCTGCCATGCTCAGCCATACCCTGCCATGCTCAGCCATACCCTGCCATGCTCAGCCATACTCGGCTGTACAAGTCTCACACATGTGGTATCGCCGTACTCAGGTGTAGGAGAATCTATTTTGAGGTGTCATTTTTGGTATGTACATGCTATGTGTTAGAAATATTGTATAAATGGACAACTTTGTGTTAAAAAAAAAGTGTTTTAACCACTTCCTGTCCGCCGTCATATGACGTCCTTGACTTTGTGCGGGGATATTTGAATGATGCCTGCAGCTACAGGCATCATTCAGATATTCAGCCGGCGATTCCCTACACCATAAGAATGATCATAGCAGCTGTTCCGCTGCTTAATCGTTCTTATGGGAGGCGAGAGGGGATATCCCCCCCTCCTGCCACCCTCCGGTGCTTCTACCGACTCACTGCTACGATCGAAGCCAGGATCTTTTTTTTTTTTAATATTTCAGGCTTCCCAACCTAGAGGTGAGATGTGGGGTCTTATTGACCCCATATCTCACTGTAAAGAGGACCTGTCATGCCATATTCCTATTACAAGGGATGTTTACATTCCTTGTAATAGGAATAAAAGTGATCAAAAAATAAATTTTTTGGAAAAAAGTGTCAAACTAATAAATAAAGTAAAATGAACAATAAAGTAAAAAAATTTTTTTAAAGCACCTCTGTCCCCGTGTGCTCGCATGCAGAAGCGAACGCATACGTAAGTTCCGCCCACATATGAAAACGGTGTTCAAACCACACATGTGAGGTATCGCTGCGATCGGTAGAGCGAGAGCAATAATTTTGGCACTAGACCTCCTCTGTAACTCAAAACATGTAACCAATAAAAAATTTTAAAGCGTCGCCTATGAGGATTTTTAAGTAGCGAAGTTTGGCGCCATTCCACGAGCGTGTGCAATTTTGAAGGGTGACATGTTAGGTATCTATTTACTCGCCATAACTTCATCTTTCACATTATGCAAAAACATTGGGCTAACTTTACTGTTTTGTTTTTTTTAAAGCACAAAACTCTATTTTTTTCCAAAAAAAACGCGTTCGAAAAATTGCTGTGCAAATACCGTGTGAGATAAAAAGTTTCAACAACAGCCATTGTATTCTCCAGGGTCTTTGCTAAAAAAACATATATATATATATATATATATATATATATATATATATATATAATGTTTTGGGGTTCTATGTAATTTTCTAGCAAATAAATGATGATTTTTACATGTAGGAGAGAAATGTCAGAATTGGCCTGGGTGCTCCAGAATGCCTGAAGCCGGTGCTCCCTGCATGTTGGGTCTCTGTATGTGGCCACGCTGTGTAAGGCTGGATTCACACCTATGCATTTTTAGTGCTTTTTGCATTTTGCAGATTTGCACTACAGTCCATTTAGCATGGTTTCCTATGGAACATGTTTTGTAGTGCAAATCTGCAAAATGCAAAAAGCACTAAAAATGCATAGGTGTGAATCCAGCCTAAAAGTCTCACACATTTGGTATCGCCGTACTCGGGAGTAATAGCAGAATGTGTTTTGGGGTGTAATTTGTGGTATGCATATGCGGTGTGTGAGAAATAACCTGCTAATATGATAATTTTGTGAAAAAAAAAAGAAAAAAAAAATCTTGATTTTGTAAAGAATTGTGGGAAAAAATGACAACTTCAAAAAACTCATCATGTATCTTTCTGAATACCTTGGAATTTCTTCTTTCCAAAAAGGGGTCATTTGGGGGGTATTTGTACTTTTCTGGCATGTTAGGGTCTCAAGAAATGAGATAGGCCGTCAGTAATTCAGGTGTGATCAATTTTCAGATATTGGCACCATAGCTTTTGAACTCTATGTGGCAGTATAAATTTTGGCCAAAATTTATGAAGAAAAATTACTAATTTGCTAAATTTTATAACCAAAACAAAGAAAAGTTCATTTTTTTACCGAATTTTCAGTTTCTTTTCTTTTATAGCGCAAAAAATAAAAAACCCAGCGGTGATTAAATACCACCAAAAGAAAGCTCTATTTATGTGAAAAAAAGGACAAAAATTTCATACAGGTACAGTGTTGCATGACTGAGTAATTGTCATTCAAAATGTGAGAGCACTGAAAGCTGAAAATTGGTCTGGTTATTAAGGGGGTTTAAGTGCTCAGTGGTCAAGTGGTTAAAAGAGGACAACATACAACACTAAAATACTTGCCAGATTCTATTCCATTTACCATATAAAGGATATTATATAGCTATAGAAGACAATTCCGGATTGCATTCATGTCACTTTAAAAAGGGCAGGATACAGTTCTAGAAGACCATGCCAGAATACACTTCAGCTGCCTTGCAGTGGCAGGATACAGCTCTATTGGTCTATAGACCATGCCACATTCCACTCCAGTCACCTAGAATATAATGGCATGCATTATTAGAACACGTTGGATTTCAATTTAGTCATCTTAAAAAGTACAGGATACAGTCCAAGAAGACAATGCTGGACCCCACTCCAGTCATCTTGAAAAGGATAGGATACTGCTATAGAACAAAATGTCATATTCCAATTTTGTCATCCTGAAGAGGACAGGATATACTTCTAGAAGATCATGCTAGACTCCCCTCTAGTTATTTTGAAAGGGACAGAATGCGTCTCTAAATGACAATGCCAGATTTCCCTCTAGTCATTCTGAAAAGTCACGATAGAGCTCTAGAAGACTATGCAAGATTCCACTTCTGTCACCTAAGAGAGGAATCAGAGACATGAAACAGTGTCATCAAACAGTGGTGTAGTGGGTAGCATTTTCACTTAGCAGTAAGAAGTGTTGCTGGTTCAAATCCCAACCACGACACTACCTGCCTGGAGTTTGCATGTTCTCTCTGTGCCTGTGTGGGTTTCCTCTGGGTACTCCGGTTTCCTCCCACACTCCAAAAACATGCTGGTAGGTTAATTGGATCCTGTCTAAATTGTCCCTAGTATATGAAAGTGTTAAAATAGATCTTGCGAGCCAACAATGGAACAGTACTATAAAAGTGAGCGCGTATCGTAACCAAGCTGCAAACGCTAAACACGTTTCATACTCGTGTAGGTACACTCATGAATTAAAATAAAGTTGCATTTGCGCTAGGAAACCAAAAAAAATATATATATATATATATATATATATATTTTAATATAAAGTGCTTAACTATCAAAAGGGAATATATTCAGAAATCTATTATAATCCGTGTAACATTAATGTTGTGATACAACTCATAAAGTGCAACATGTGAAAAATATTAACATACAGGTGCAAATTTAGGATAAAATGTCCACTCCTTCACCAGATTGATTAATAAAAACCATAAACGTTCATCAAAATTAAAGTTTCTAGTGCATAAATCCAGTGTTCATATAAAGTGCTTTTCATCATGCTCCTTAAAACCAGTGCAGAACTTATAGCATGCTTCAGTGCTCTTCCAGTGTTCCCCAAAAGCCTATGCGCTCACCTCAGAGCGTGTGACACAGTACTTAAACTATGCCCAAACACGCTTGGGAGCCACTCCTGGGCTCTAACGATATGCAGGTGATGAAATCCAACTCCCTCAATCAGTAGTATTCCAGATCATGGATAAAAGAGAAAAAGCTCCATAGCGTGATATTGTAAGGACTTTATTAAAAATAAATATTCCCTTCATAGGGGTACTCACATAATATAGGTGCGTGAGTGCACCATCCTATTCAGGGCTCTGTATGTATGAACCACATCGTTGGTACGGCGTGCGGTGCGGTGTGTCTATCTCGTCTCACTACCTCTGCTGACAGCTCCGCCCTGGCCCTTCCCCTGACGCGTCTTCGGCACAGGGATCACGTGCCTTCTTCAGGGGGATCTAATTGGACGGGAGCTCTGAGTTCTAAGTATACTAGCGGCGGCCATTTTGCCTTAGACTGCAGACACCCTAGTGATGGGCTCCAGCTGCTTTCAGAATGCTTTGTATTACGATCGGCTGTAAGCCCCGTACGAGGCGATAGAAGGATTACAACCTCCTTAATGGAAAATCGGCAAACTAATATATAAACACATGATGTAACTAGTCCTATATAATGCTATCCAGAGTGGAGCTGTCTGCATCTGAGAAACACCACAACGCACCTCATACACTTACAAATACCCCTTACCACCAATCCAACATATTATATAAAATAATAACCTACATCTAACGAAATCTACATTATTATATGCATTAATTCCAAAATTAATACATAAAAATTAAACATAAAAATTAAAATACATAAAAAAACCCAAAATGCACAATCCTCATTTAAAAGGTCAATAAAATCATTCATCTAAATAGCCATTAATGATACAACAAGGTCCCTATATGCTACTCCACTATGATGATCCAAAATACTACAGCTTTAATTTAGCCTCATAATGTGGCCGGGACCATATAAGTTCCACTTTAATAAAATTGCGTACATAGGCGATCAAAAAAATCCATCATATAAATATAGCTTCCTGCTATTAATCTAAAACATTTCGAAGGAATAAGGAAAGGGTTAATAGGACGTTTTTTCTTGGGCCTAGTAGAATTTTATACATAAGCACCCTATGTGGATGTAAGACCTTGTAGTATCTCCCCTATATTTGGTTTATTCGTCCGATTTCTGTATTTAATAGACGTTTTTTTCCCTCTCTATATATATTTTTATAATTTTTAATTTTTTTTTTTTTTATACGTTTTTAGCTTGTATATTTTTTATTAATTATATTTCACCTGCTATACTATGAAATATTTTCTGTATATGATTGATTGATTTACACTTAATAGGAAATGTTTTAGATTAATAGCAGGAAGCTATATTTATATGATGGATTTTTTTTATCGCATATGTACGCAATTTTATTAAAGTGGAACTTATATGGTCCCGGCCACATTATGAGGTTAAATTAAAGCTGTAGTATTTTGGATCATCATAGTGGAGTAGCATATAGGGACCTTGTTGTATCATTAATGGCTATTTAGATGAATGATTTTATTGACCTTTTAAATGAGGATTGTGCATTTTGAGGTTTTTTATGTATTTTAATTTTTAGGTTTAATTTTTATGTATTAATTTTGGAATTAATGCATATAATAATGTAGATTTCGTTAGATGTAGGTTATTATTTTATATAATATGTTGGATTGGTGGTAAGGGGTATTTGTAAGTGTATGAGGTGCGTTGTGGTGTTTCTCATATGAAAGTGTGTTAGGGACCTTAGGTTGTAAGCTCCTTGAGGGCAGGGACTGATGTAAATGTAAAATGTATATGTAAAGTGCTGTGTAAATTGACGGCGCTATATAAGTACCTGAAATAAATAAAAAAAAATAAAATAAAATCAATCAAAGCTAAAACATCAATATGGTGAAGGTCATTAAAAGGAGATGAAGAGGCCACACTAAGGAAGTGCACCTGATTGCCTACACAGAGAGGCATGTAGATAAATACCTTACAACACCAAGTCCTAATTGAACAATACAAAGCTGCCAAATTACAACTATGTGGTGCATATGTTAAGAAATGTTGTGTTGCAGTCTATCTCATCTAGTTCCACCTATAGATATACACTATATTACCAAAAGCATTGGGACGCCTGCTTTTACACGCACATACACTTTAATGGCATCTCAGTCGTAGTCCACAGGGTTCAATATTGAGTTGGCCCACCCTTTACAGCTATAACAGCTTCAACTCTTCTGGGAAGGCTGTCCACAAGGTTTAGGAGTGTGTCTATGGGAATGTTTGACCATTCTTCCAGAAGCGCATTTGTGAGGTCAGGCACTGATGTGCACAAGAAGGCCTGGCTCATTTTCCGCTCTAGTTCATCCCAAAAGTGTTCTATCAGGTTGAGGTCAGGAGTTCCTCCACCCCAAACACGCTCATCCATGTCTTTATGGACCTTGCTTTGTGCACTGGTGCGCAGTCATGTTTGAACAGGAAGGGGCCATCCCCCAAACTGTTCCCACAAAGTTGGAAGCATGAAATTGTCCACAATGTCTTGGTATGCGGACGCCTTAAGTGTTCCCTTCACTGGAACTAAGGGGCCAAGCCCAACCCCTGAAACACAACCCCACACCGTAATCCCCCCTCCGCCAAATAATTTGGACTAGTGCACAAAGCAAGGTCCATAAAAGACATGGATGAGCGAGTTTGGGGTGGAGGAACTTAACTGGCCTGCACAGAGTCCTGACCTCAACACCTTTGGGATGAATTAGAGCGGAGACTGTGAGCCAGGCTTTCTCGTCCGCATCAGTGCCTGACTTCACAAATGCGCTTCTGGAAGAATGGTCAAACATTCCCATAGACACACTCCTAAACCTTGTGGACAGTCTTCCCAGAGGAGTTGAAGCTGGTATGGCTGCAAAGGGTGGGCCAACTCAATATTGGACCCTGCGTACTAGGACTGCGATGCCATTAAAGTTCATGTGTGTGTAAAGGCAGGTGTCCCAATACCTTTGGTAATATAGTGTATGTCAAATGTTCTAAATCGTACAAAAAATGTCAGTCACTAGGACATTTAGATTCTTTTATTGCTGAAAGAATAAAGTTGGGGCATGGCGATAGAAAATTTTTATTCTGGTTTTAAAAAATATGTAAAATTGTTGCGCTGCCAATTTAAAAGAATAATAATGTACAATGAACTGTGAAAAGATGCACTGTGCTTTTGGATGAATCAATCTGTGCCAGTGCTAATAATATACAAAAACATACTTGGGGGGCACACCCTAAAATGCTTTACATTCAAGATGGTGCTGCTATAAGACCAAAAACAGTACAAAACAGATTACAGTGCACACATACAAAAATGACATTTATCCTGCAAGGCTAGTTTAAAACACCTGAACATATTCAAAAATATGGGGGTTTGGTCACACTATATGGTCATATAGTGCTAAGCCCACTTACTGCGACAAAGTACCCCGAATTAGTGGGTCCTACACTAGTAATAGAATGGAAGATCCTTTGTCTCAACCATGGGAGATAAACTCCTCTATGTGGGAGAACTGAAGGGATTCCTCCTATGCACTGGTGGCCACTAATAAGAGTTAATGAAGAGGGGGAGGGGTGCTCCAGCCCAAGAGACCTGGTCAGGGTCCATACAGTATACAAAAACATACATGTTTATATAAGTATAACAGAAGAAATTAAAATATATTTTAAGGAAAAGGACACACCAGAGGTATCGAAAGCAACAATATGGGAGGCTCATAAATCTGTCATCAGGGGCAAACTAATAGCCATAGGTGCAGGAAAAAAACAAGAAAGGAAAAAAAACATGCAGCAAATAATAAAGGAAATATACGAACTGGAGCGAAAACACAAAAATCAAATAAACAATGAAACTTTTCGTTTATTATCTCAAAAGAGAGAACAATTAAAAGATTGGATGGAACAAGAAGAAAGGAAGGAATATAATAGAGTAGTACAAGAAAAATTCAAATGGGGCAATAAACCAGGAAAATACCTTGCGAATTTGGTAAAAAAAAAAAGTCTTTAAATTACATTGAGAAGATTAAAAATGAAAAAGGAGAAGTGGTAAATAAAACAACAGATATTGCGATAACATTCCAAAAATACTTCAGCTCTCTATATGCAATAAAAGGACAGGAAAGTCGGAAGGAAGCGAATACAAGAACAAAGAAGATACAAGAATATCTAAAAAATGCAAAATTACCAAAAATAAAAATAGACCAACTAGAAGAACTGGAAAAGAATATAACGCAAGAAGAGATAAAACTGGCATTAAAGGAAACCCCTGTAGGAAAAAGTCCAGGGCCAGACGGGTTCACGGTTAAATACTATAAAAAATTTCAAGAACAGCTGATCCCAAAACTACTAGAATATATGAATTCCATAGGAGAAGAAGAAGAAATAAGAAGCAAATCGTTATTAGCTCACATCACAATACTACCAAAAGAAGGGAAAGATAAAACTAACTGTTCAAGCTACAGGCCAATAGCACTATTGAATGTAGACACAAAGCTTTATTCCAAAATCCTGGCTACTAGAATAAAAAAGTTAATCCCACTTTGGATCAACTCGGATCAGACAGGGTTTGTCCCGGGGAGAGAGGGGCGGGACAACAGCCTTAAATCAATATTGATGCTGCATAAGAAGGTGCAGAATGAGACCCCAGTTCTATTCCTGTCATTGGATGCTGAAAAAGCATTTGACAGGGTAGACTGGGGTTTCATGATGGATACGTTGCGGCATTTGGGGCTTGGGACAAAAATGATGAAGTGGATAAGAAATTTATACAATGGCCCGACAGCAGTCGTAAAAGTAAATGGCAGACTCTCCGCACGAATAAAGATGCAGAATGGAACACGACAAGGTTGCCCCCTGTCTCCATTACTATATGTATTAGCTTTGGAACCACTATTAGCAACACTCCGCAACAAGCAAGAGGTGGAAGGAGCAAGATTAGGAGGAAAAGAACATAAGATCGCAGCATATGCGGACCACATTTTGATGTACGTATCCAACCCAAGAGTGTCACTCCCAAATATACTGAAAGAAATAAAAAAATACGGAGAACTGTCGAATTTCAAAATTAATCCAATAAAAACGGAAATACTAAATATAGGACTAGAGAAGAAGGAAGTCCAGTTCTTACAAAAAGAATTCCCATTTACTTGGGTAAAAGAATTAAACTATCTTGGAATCAAATTAACTTCTAGAGTCGAAAAGATTTATCAGGCAAATTTTATCCCACTGATCAATGAGGTTAAAGAAGAAATTAAAAAATTAAGAATACAACCACTTTCATGGATCAGAAGAATAAACATGTTCAAGATGATGATACTCCCAAAAATAATCTATAGAATCCAGATGTTACCAGTAAAGATTCCTCAGAGTTTTTTTTAAATAATTAAAACAATTTTGTTAAAATACATATGGCTTAACAAAAAACCAAGGATTAAATACACGCTGATTACAAGAAAAAAGGAGCATGGAGGTCTGGCCACCCCGGATATAAGTAGGTACTACAAAGCCATTGTCTTAACACGAATGCTAGAGTGGACGAATGAGAAAAATGAAAAAAAAAATGGGTTGAAATGGAAAATATAATAAGTGGAGCTACACTACACAAGAATATTTGGATCCCACGAAAATATAGAACACTGGACACAGACACACATGAAATAACAAAAAATGTATTTAAAATTTGGGACACTATACACTTAAAGAATGAATGGAAATACAACTCACCCTTAATAGCACTCACAGGATCGAATTATTTTACCCCTGGGAAGGAAATATTTGGAGCCCAAGGAATAAGGAATCCACAATTGAAGGATATTACCAGAAATGGCAAGATAAGAACACGATTAGATTTGGAGGAAAGTAATGGATGGAAGATGAATGAATGGAATTATTGTCAATTAAGGCACTTAATAAGCACAATACCACATCCACTTAGAGATGAAACGAAATTAACCACACTGGAAAAGCTATGTATTAATAAAACACCACTGAAAAATGGAACATCAAAAATATATGGTATACTGACAGACTTGGACGCACAAGAAAGACCAGAATACATAAAACAATAGGAAAAAGAAATGAATTTAAAAATAGATAACCAAAAAGTGGAAAAAATAATAGAAATGGGATATAATAAGGCCTGGGATATGAAGACTATTGAAATGAATTACAAACTAGTAACAAGATGACCCCCGTAAGAATACATAAATATCAACAAGAAAAAACACCTCTGTGCTGGAGAAAATGTGGCCAAAAAGCAACAATCATTCACCTATGGTGGGAATGTCCAATAATAATGGAGTACTGGAAAGAAGTATTAAATAATATAAAGGAAATAACAAAAGAAGAAATAGAACAAAATATATGGACTTGTCTTTTTCATGTTCATAACAAACCTAAGAAACAATATATGAATTCAATAGTCCCTAACCTCCTGAATGCGGCCAAGGCCTTGATACCTAAAAACTGGCTAAAAAGTGGAAAATTAGAGATCAGAAATTGGCTAGAGGAAATAGATCTTTATTACAAAATGGATCAGCGGAAGAATGGGGAAGGAGGGGAGAAAAAGGATAATAGTAGATGGGAAAGTTGGAAAAAATACAAATCCTCGGACAAATACTTAGACAAGATGAGAGAAACAATAGATGCAGAGCCAAGATGATAAATAAAATAAAAGGGTGGACCAAACATAGGGGAGGGGGGGTGGGAGGGGATAAGAGGGATTGAGAGAGAACAAGGTAATAGTGGTTTTATAGCTATAGGAGGGGTGTTTGTCTGGTTTTTTTTCTTTTTTCTTTTTTTTTTTTTTTTTTATTAAATAAGACCCTTGAAGGGAAAATAAATAAAAATAAGACGGAAAGAATCCACAATGATGTGAAAAATGAGAAGAGATAAAATTTGACACATAAAGTTGATAAAATGTCTCTCAGAAAAATTTTCGCTGAAGTGGAAAAAAAAAAAAAAAAAAAAAAAACAACACCAAGTCCTAATTGAACAATACAAAGCTGCCAAATTACAACTATGTGGTGCATATGTTAAGAAATGTTGTGTTGCAGTCTATCTCATCTAGTTCCACCTATAGATATACACTATATTACCAAAAGCATTGGGACGCCTGCTTTTACACGCACATACACTTTAATGGCATCTCAGTCGTAGTCCACAGGGTTCAATATTGAGTTGGCCCACCCTTTACAGCTATAACAGCTTCAACTCTTCTGGGAAGGCTGTCCACAAGGTTTAGGAGTGTGTCTATGGGAATGTTTGACCATTCTTCCAGAAGCGCATTTGTGAGGTCAGGTACTGATGTGCACAAGAAGGCCTGGCTCATTTTCCGCTCTAGTTCATCCCAAAAGTGTTCTATCAGGTTGAGGTCAGGAGTTCCTCCACCCCAAACACGCTCATCCATGTCTTTATGGACCTTGCTTTGTGCACTGGTGCGCAGTCATGTTTGAACAGGAAGGGGCCATCCCCCAAACTGTTCCCACAAAGTTGGAAGCATGAAATTGTCCACAATGTCCTGGTATGCGGACGCCTTAAGTGTTCCCTTCACTGGGACTAAGGGGCCAAGCCCAACCCCTGAAACACAACCCCACACCGTAATCCCCCCTCCGCCAAATAATTTGGACTAGTGCACAAAGCAAGGTCCATAAAAGACATGGATGAGCGAGTTTGGGGTGGAGGAACTTAACTGGCCTGCACAGAGTCCTGACCTCAACACCTTTGGGATGAATTAGAGCGGAGACTGTGAGCCAGGCCTTCTCGTCCGCATCAGTGCCTGACTTCACAAATGCGCTTCTGGAAGAATGGTCAAACATTCCCATAGACACACTCCTAAACCTTGTGGACAGTCTTCCCAGAGGAGTTGAAGCTGGTATGGCTGCAAAGGGTGGGCCAACTCAATATTGGACCCTGCGTACTAGGACTGCGATGCCATTAAAGTTCATGTGTGTGTAAAGGCAGGTGTCCCAATACCTTTGGTAATATAGTGTATGTCAAATGTTCTAAATCGTACAAAAAATGTCAGTCACTAGGACATTTAGATTCTTTTATTGGTGAAAGAATAAAGTTGGGGCATGGCGATAGAAAATTTTTATTCTAGTTTTAAAAAATATGTAAAATTGTTGCGCTGCTAATTTAAAAGAATAATAATGTACAATGAACTGTGAAAAGATGCACTGTGCTTTTGGATGAATCAATCTGTGCCAGTGCTAATAATATACAAAAACATACTTGGGGGGCACACCCTAAAATGCTTTACATTCAAGATGGTGCTGCTATAAGACCAAAAACAGTACAAAACAGATTACAGTGCACACATACAAAAATGACATTTATCCTGCAAGGCTAGTTTAAAACACCTGAACATATTCAAAAATATGGGGGTTTGGTCACACTATATGGTCATATAGTGCTAAGCCCACTTACTGCGACAAAGTACCCCGAATTAGTGGGTCCTACACTAGTAATAGAATGGAAGATCCTTTGTCACAACCATGGGAGATAAACTCCTCTATGTGGGAGAACTGAAGGGATTCCTCCTATGCACTGGTGGCCACTAATAAGAGTTAATGAAGAGGGGGAGGGGTGCTCCAGCCCAAGAGACCTGGTCAGGGTCCATACAGTATACAAAAACATACATGGGGGGTACACCCTAAAATGGTCTCTTGGGCTGGAGCACCCCCCCCCCCCCCTCTTCATTACCTCTTATTAGTGGCCACCAGTGCATAGGAGGAATCCCTTCAGTTCTCCCACATAGAGGAGTTTATCTCCCATGGTTGAGACACAGGTTCTTTCATTCTATTACTAGGGTAGGACCCACTAATTTGGGGTACTTTGTCGCAGTAAGTGGGCTTAGCACTATATGACCATACCCCCGTATTTTTTTGAATATGTTCAGGTCTTTTTAACTAGCCCTGCAGGATAAATGTCATTTTTGTATGTGTGCACTGTAATCTGTTTTGTAGTGCTAATAATATGTGTGTGCTGCAGTCTCATATATGCCAACACAAGACATAAACTCCTTAAATCATTATAAATAGACCGCGCATTCCACAATTAATCAATATGCTGTGCAAAAATTAATATATCACAAAATATAGTGAATCAATATGTGCAACATGCAGTAAAGCAATAGGTGTGTCCCAATTTGCAAATTTCAATTTCAATTAAAGTGGCAGTGTTTCTATGGGCCTCCCGTAATAATCTAAAGTGCCGGTGCACCTTTTGGACAAACAAAGTGCTTTCTTCTGCCACCTATGGGTGAAAACTCACCAGAATTGTTTGATACCTATCTCTAGTATGGTCAGAAAACGCTTGTGGGCAGTTCCCTGATAAATCTGCGACTCCTGTGTGTCTCCAATTGCTTGTATACTCTACTTGACCATCATGCGCAGGAAGGAAGTATAATAGGAAAAGAGGCTCATAGAGTAAAACTATAAAGTATATTTATTGTAAAAAGAGGTATACAAAATGCACTCACTTGCTGTTGTCGCCCCAGCATTTTGTGATATATTGATTTTTGAATGGCATATGGATTAATTGTGGAATGCGCAGTCTATTTATAATGATTTAAATAATGTACAATGCATTAAAGGGTAACTCCACTTTCGTGGGAAAAAAAATAGCAAATAAAAAATAATAATATACAATTGCGACACGTCATATTATAATTGAATGTTATTAAAAATTACCTTTTCTTTTCAATCTGCAGCTCTGTAAGTTTCTGTAAAATGCAATGCAATATGGCTACCTGAGGTGTTCTGTACACAGAATGTGTACAGAACGCCCCCCAGATATGTCATTTCCCGCTTGTGTGATTGGCTCACTGATTTTCCCAGAAGTCTACACTAAGATGAAAGTCAGATTTCCAGCATCCCCTGCAACAAAAATTTAATTTTGGGTGTGATACTCCCAATAGGAAAACATGGCTAAAGGGATGCTGTCTCTGCCAACTTTCCTCATAAGCATAGACAAACACACAGGGATTTCCTCAGAATAACAAAAAGGTAGGAATCTAAGTAATGACCTGACCATGACAGGAGGTCAGGCCCAGAAGTCAGGAGAGGAGAGAGGTGGGAGCCAATGCAGCATGAGTCTGCTTACCGTATGCACAGAGTTGGTGAGCATCCAGTCTGTGGGAGACAGACTAAGGCCTGAAGGCCAGAGCAGGAATGCTGCGTTTACAAGCCAGAAGGGCTGAATGTCGTTGCAAGTTTGAAATGCTGAATACCCATGAGAGGGAAACTACTGTGTGTTTGTTGAACCTTCTCTTAAATAAAAATGGGCAAAACCAGCCCTTAAATGAAGAAAAGCGAGTGGCAGAATCCTTAAAAGCTCTACACTTGAAGGGAGTCCCTACAGAATGTACTTACAGTATAGCATGTCTATGGTTTGTTAACCAACAACTATGTGTTAAAGAGACATTTCCAAGCATCTAGTTTTATGCTTGAAAAACAAGTGGCTTCAATAGTCCATCGGTTCAAATTTCCTAACTAGTGCATGATGGAAAATGTACTCCTGGTACAAAGCACACTCTGGACTACAGCTGTACAGACCAGGCTGTCATGGTGTTATGTATTAGTGTGTTATACTGCTCTCCATCCAGTAGGGGGAAGCATTGTAAGTATGTTCACTGGTAGAACTATGTATGTCTTTAGTATCTATGGTTCCTGTATTCCTGTGTGTGATTAAGTAAAGAAGTCCTGTGAATGCCCGTCCATGTCTATGCTTCAAATTCATTTTAAATACACAAAACACAGACAGCGTCACACATGCTGTACTCACACACAGCCAGTGCTGCAGCTGTTCTCCCTCTCCTTGGCTGCCAGTGAGGAGAGGAGGGGAGAGAGAGACAAATCACTGAACATTTCCAGGGCTGTGTGCATCCACAGAGATGACTCGATGAAAGCCCCACCCACCAAAAAGGAGAGCAGAAGAAGCTGTAATGTAAAGATTTGAAGCCTGCCAAAAGAAAAAACCTGCTGGAGGGAGCAAGGACTCGTGGAAGATGTAGTCCCCAAAGAGAATGAGCTTCTGCTGCTCTTGATCTACAGATATCAGCATTACCAGAGCTCTGCAGAAGAGGAAAAGGAAGAACTGTTCCTAGGCTTGTGGCAAGGAAGATATTGTAGAGCATGGATGGTGTAGCAGGCTGCTGACGGGACGATTTATTGCAGTGTTGAGGACACAGAGAGGCAGAGTTGATGATATTTTCTGGTCAATGGTAAAGCCACTGTTAAGTCTGGTGTCACTGCCTGGTTATGGGGAGGACGTCACGGCAGCTGGTATAGCTGAGCCCCAGATGGAGAGCAGACGGAGACATGTCATCATATGTGACAGTGAAAGGCCGCTGGCCATACCCTCTGCACACTACTTAAAGGAACAGTATAGGACCCCCTTAGTATAGGGATTAGGGGTCAGTCATTTGTCCTCTTGTTAATTACTAAGTTCATATGTTATTTTGCATCTTTTTCCATATATTTGTTGAGATATTTATTGCTGCTTTCTATTCTGTTGGTCTTTGAATTATTGTGAATTGTTACAATAAATGTTCCCTCCCACCCTTTGGTGTGTCACAGGGTGCAGAAGGTCATTCATCTGGTATCAGGTACACCTTTGAGTGTACATTTAGACCTCACCGTCTTCCTACTTCCCCACCTTGTTTCCCAGCCATGTCAGAGAACTTATGGTCTAATAAAGGATGAGAAATGATCATTTCAGTGTAGTAAACTACTGACATCAGTTCAAATACACATGGGGAGTAACACAACATTTTTTTAATCTCAAGGTTGTACCTATTTCTTAGGCCTCGATCATATGTTGTAATTATAACCATGCACCGTGCAGGGCCATGTTTTCCCATCATTGGGAAGCACAGGTATGCCTGCTTTACATGCTGACAACCAGTATCACAAGTGCCTTTAATCCCTTAGCAAATTTTCTAATCTCCCTGCAATTTGGAAAGTAGTCAAGACTTTATCTACAGTAAACAGAAAGTGGAGGCCTGGTATTGTGGCTTGCCTTTTCAACTGCTGGAACAACTGCAGTGTTTACTGTCAAGTGATGATTAAAAGTTACACATTTCCCTGGCACATATCTAACATACCCACACATCATAAATTTGCTTGTGTCAATCTAATACTACTTGTGGAGACAACATTGTGAGGAGAGGTTTGCCAGATATTCGAATGCTTGGAATATGTGATGTATTTTTTTAAAGGCTGTATTCACTAAAAAGAAAACCATCGTTTCTGTTTTCAGAATATGCCAGGGTCCTGCCAGTGGGTTGTTATATTGTGATTTTGGCAGTAAGGGCCAGGAAGGCGCAGCCCCACCCCCTTCTCACAATAGCTTTAGGCTGGGTTCACACCGGAGCGGCTCTAAGCAGGGGTCTGGTGTGTCTCCATTCAGATCCGATTTCAGCCCCAATTTTTGGCTGAATTCAGACCTGAAACAGACCAAAAGAGGCACAGGACTCCTGTGCTAATAGCACCGGAGCCGCTCCAGAGATGCGTGAACCGTCTACATAGGGAGCCGGTCACAATCTCCTGCTATGCGAATTCGCAATAGTGTGATCCCAGCCTGACTGACAGCAGCAGTAGCCTATGGCTCAGCTGCACTCAGTTTCTCCTGTAAACCAGAAAGTGATGAGAGCGAGGCTGATGCTGGTGGCCGAGACATAGAGCCAAGTAAGTGTTTAGGGATGGGGGTGCACAGGTAAATGGACATTTTTTTTTACTTTAAAGCAGAAATTGCATTAAGGTAAAAAAAACCTTTAGACTTTAGTACTACTTTAACTCCATGGATAATCTATCACAGAAAGCTTGCCTTGATGAATTAGGGGATAATCTCTTCCTACTGAGAGTTTAGGCCTCACGCACACTTGACTTTTAGCCCCTGTGCATGAGAATCTGTTGTTTTTGTGTGGGTAGAAGGCACAGGTGGTAAATACCCAGGGATGAATGTCTGAATTAAAAAAAAGCCCCTGCTCTATACAGCCCAAAACATTATTACCACTTGGTGCACCATCCAGGCTTATCCAGCCAGAGCTTCTTTCAGCCTGCCTTTTACAGGTAATAATGCCAGAATCTCATGCACAGGGGCTAAATGCCCTCTGTGCATAAAGCCTTAATCTGCTTATATATTATCTTCCCCGGTTCCTTCTTCCCATCATCAACATGCTAGTGATATTTTGAAACAAAACCCTTCTATTTTCACTAATTACCTCATTACTGGGTCTCTGTGCTTCTCTACCTAATCCTATTAGGCTAGAGCTACACAGGTGGATTTTGAATTACTCAGCCATGATGCTAACATCACTAGGAGTAGCAATTGTTCACCAAACAAATGGCTTTTTTTTAACGCAAGCTACACAACAAGCATGTAGTAAGCATGAATAGTGATTAGTCTTGCATGATCCCACAATTCGCCAATCATGAAAAATTAATTTCTACATATAACCCTGACCTCTGGTACTGTGACAAATAGCCAGGTGGACTCTAAGATCTAAACATCTTTAGCTATGAGTTGACCTCATCTTTAAAGTGAACAATAATACGCCTTTAATGTGATTAATTATACAACTTACACATTATAAGCTGGTTTACAAAGAGTACACATGCTGACAGTTTTGAGTATTTGTTCATATGTACAATTCAAACCCCAATGTAATGTAATGATACTATGAATAATAATAAGCAACACACCAAAATATTGGTGGCTAATACTGTACAATACAAACAGTACCACATGTTTATATTTTTAGGGGAAATTTTAAAGTAAGAATGTACAGTGCCTTGAAAAATAATTCATACCCCTTGAAATTTTCCACATTTTGTCACGTTACAACCAAAAACATGAATGTATTTTATTGGGGTTTTATGTGATAGACCGACACAAAGTTGCACAAATGTTTTTAAATTTTTTTTTTGCAAATACATATTTGAAAAGTGTGGTGTGCATTTGTATTCAGCCACCACCCCACCCCCCCGCCCCCCCCCCCCCCCCCCGAGTCAATACCTTGTAGAACCACCTTGCTTTGTAATTCCATCCACAAGTCTTTTTGGGCAAGTCTCTACCAGCTTTGCGCATCTAGAGAGTTACATTTTTGCCAATTCATCTTTGCAAAATTGCTCAAGCTCTGTCAGATTGAATGGAGAGCGTCTGTGAACAGCAATTTTAAAGTCTTTCCACAGATTCTCAATTGGATTTAGGTCTGGACTTTGACTGGGTCATTCTAACACTTGAATATGCTTTGATATAAACCATTCCATTCTAGCTCTGGCTGTATGTTTAGGGTGGTTGTCCTGCTAGAAGGTGAACCTCCGCCCTAGTCTCAAGTCTTTTGCAGACTAACAGGTTTTCTTCTAAGATTGCCCTGTATTTGTATTTTGTATTATGCATTTATCTTTCCATCAACTCTGACCAGCTTCCCTTTCCCTGCTAAAGAAAAGAATCACCACAACACGATGCTGCCTCCACCATGTTTCACGGTGGGGATGGTGTGTTCAGGGTGTGCAGTGTTAGTTTTCCACCACACATAGCATTTTGCTTTTAGGCAAAAAACATTACATTTTGGTCTCATCTGGCCAGAGCACCTTCTTCCACATGTTTGCCGTGTCCCCCACATGGCTTCTCACAAACTGCAAATAGGACTTCTTATGGTTTTCTTTCAACAATGGCTTTCTTCTTGCTTTTACTCTTCCATAAAGGCCAGATTTGTGGAGTGCACAACTAATAGTTGTCTTGTGGACAGATTCCCACCTGATCTCTGCAGCTCATCCAGAGTTGCCATGGGCCTCTTAGCTGCTTCTGATTAATGCTCTCCTTGCCTGGCCTGTCAGTTTAGGTGGACAGCCATGTCTTGGTAGGTTTGCAGTTGTGCCATACTCTTTCCATTTTTGGATGATGGATGAACAAAGCTCCGTGAGATGTAAAAAGCTTGGGATATTTTTTTATAACCTAACTCTACTTTAAACTTCTCGTCAACTTCATCCCTGACCTGTCTGGTGTGTTCCTTGGCCTTCGTGATGCTGTTTGTTCACTAAGGTTCTCTAACAAACCTCTGAGGGCTTCACAGAACAGCTGTATTTATACTGAGATTAAATTACACACAGATGGACTCTATTTACTAAATAAGTGACTTCTGATGGCAATTGATGCCACCAGATTTTAGTTAGAGGTATCAGAGTAAAGGGGGCTAAATACAAATGCACGCCACACTTTTCAGATATTTATTTGTAAAAAATTTTGAAAACCATTTATCATTTTCCTTCCACTTCATGACTATGTGCCACTTTGTGTTGGTCTATCACACAAAATTACAATAACATGCACTCACGTTTTTGGCTGTAACATGAAAAAAATGTGGAAAATTTTAAGGGGTATGAATACTCTTTCAAGGCACTGTACGTGTTGCCTGGTTAACGCGCATTTCACTCAATTTTAAATGTATATTTTTAGATCTCAGCAAGACCATAGAGGCCTCTGAATGTGGCCAATCTTGATGATCTCAGGGACTTAAGTTTTTTTAAGACAATGAGGCTTATTAAATACAACTCAATGAACAGTGATGTGCAGTAATCCATGATGTCAGATCTTAGGTTTCATCAGTTAGAGCAGTGGTCTCCAAACTGTAGCCCTTTGCTTGCCTTTATCCGGCCTGAGGCATTATTCCTTCCACTGACACCAACAAGGGGGCATAATTCCTTCCACTGACAACAAAAATGGGGCACTCTTCTTCCCACTGACATCAACTATTTCTTTGCCGAATACCAAATATCGGGCATTGTTTACTCCCACTGGGCACAGTCCAGCCCTCTAAAGTCTGAAGGACAGTAAACTGGCCCTTTCTTTAGAAAGTTTGCAGACACCTGGTTTAGAGTAATGAAATACCCTAAATAATTATTGCACTTCATTATTTTTATTACCTAATAAAGGCCAGTGTCTTACAAAGAATTACAATAAATACTCATCAACTACAGTTATGGCTCATACACTAAACTTAAACTTTTTGTATCAAAACCATCACTAAGCTTCCTTATAAGTACTATTTTATAAAAGTGGATCTGTACCTTAAAGAAACTCTGTTGTTTAAAGTGACTGTCATTACAAACAATTTTCCAAACCAGGCACAACTGCAAAAGAAGAGAGGAACTACCTATCTTTCCTAATTCCAACACTGCCAGAATTCTGTGCAATTCAGTAACGATTATCCTCTCAAGACCATGTGGAAATCTACTTGGTGTGGTGTAATGTCATACTCCTATGTCCCCTGCAGCTCTCACTGTTTCTTCCTGCCGACTTCTATGTCACTACAATGTTCTGTAATGATGTAGGGGTCCCCATGTCAAACAGTAAGAGATGAGGGACTCTGGAGATCAACACTCTCAATAGTGTCAGCTTCCTTGCAGAATTCAGAGGGGGATTTCTATTGAACAGAGCCTTTTTCTGGTAGGTAGCAGGAAAGGTAAGTATTCTTTCTCTTATTTTGCAAATATGCCTGTTTTTGAAATGCTGTCATGCCAAAAAGAAACTTCACCTGAGGATTTCTGTTGAATGGAAAGGCATCTGATGGAGCATGGAAGAGGTAAGCATTGTTGCCTTATGAGTTTATATGAAATCTCCATTAATAACTGTAAAATATTGTAATAATGAATATATTTCATTTAGCTGGCATCTATGAAAGCCAGGCAAAAAGGGTTTCATTTAAGCTTTTGCTAAGAGCAGAGAATGTGGGCCAAGGCTTGTATATGTAAACAATGGAGAGCCAATTCCATTGTTCTACACCTACTGCTTTGAAAGGGTGCCATGCTGGGATATGCATTGGACCTAACTTCCTGGGGAAATGCAATTAACACACTTGGCCAACAGAGTCACAAGGATTTGCATGAAAGGGGGCCGACTTATGGAGTAAGCCCTCCAATCATGATCCAAGCTAGGCCAACCAATGAGACATCAGCTTGGTTTGATATACTCAGAGCCAAGGGGGAGGTAACCGTTCTCTTTCTGATAGACCAGCGAGCTGAAAGGAGCTTTGGTAAGGATGGGTAATTATGGGAAAGGAATGCCCTTTTACTTGTAACTAAATATGTGTGTAGATTACTGTATTGAGGAATATACCCTGTATTCCTTCATGTAAATACTTTATTTCAACCTAATATTTTCTTCCTTGGTGTAAGGCGATAGATAGACGATTGTGTATTAGCTAGACTTTCAACTGTGTCCTAATAAATGTTATTATATTTTAAGCTTTCACTCTTGATCGAAAAGAACTCTTATTTAACCCACATCATATCTATAAGATATGAAAAATCTTAAATATAGATTTTTCAGGGTAACAGCATATACAAACTTTTCTAAAGATACTCCTTTTATTGACACATTTGTTTAAGTGACAGGGAAGGTATAGTGTGATTTCAGTGGGTGACTATTTTGAATTGTTATTGTAGTGTTTACCTAAAGGCAATGTATGTATTTTTGGATATATTTTTCACAGTTATCGGTAAGTAACTGTCAATTTTCTCTAGTCATCTTCCAGGACGGCACAACCTGAGAGGATGGACAAGGAGTTTAAGGCCTACCTTAGGGTGGGACCATCGCTTGTAAGACCTTTCTTCCAAATGCCAGATCCTGAGGCGATAGCAGTTCCACTCTATAATGCTTCAAGAAGGTACCCTGCTTCGTCCATGTGGCTGTTCGACAGATCTGTTCTATTGAGGCCCCAGCTCTTTCTGCCCAAGAGGCCGCCAAAGATCTCTTTAAATGGGCTTTAAGGTTAACTGGTACTGGGGAACCTGTCTGTTCATAGGCCAATCCTATTGTCTGTCTAATCCACCTAGCCACAGTAGATCTAAATGCCTGCCCTCCCTTTCTAGGGCCGCTAAATAGAACTAAAAGGTGATTCGACTTCCTGAAGTCCTTCACTCTATCCAAGTATGTCAGCAAACACTTCCTGACATCTAATACATTCAATTTTTTCTCCTTCTCATTTTTTGGATTATCACAAAAGGAGGGCAAAATGATCTTCTGAGATCTATGAAACTGAGATGCGACCTTGGGAAGATATAATGGGTCTTGTCTTAGAACCACTCTATCTTCCAGTACCAACAGAAAAGGCTCCTTAATTGACAGGACCTGCAGGTCGCTTACCCTTCTGGCTGTAGTGATGGCCAGTAAAAAAGCTAACTTAAGCATCAAAAATTTAACTGAAATCTCCTGAGCTGGTTCGAAAGGCGCTTTCGTCTGCGCCTCCAAAACCAGTGTTAGATTCCATGGTGGGAATCTATTAATCCTGGCAGGGGTTAACCTCTCCCTCACCAGTAGAAACCTCTTAATCGGGGGCTCTAGCGCGAGCCTCTGGTCCAAAAAATACAGATAAAGCTGCTATCTGTACCCTCAGGGTGTTCAGGGCAATCCCCTAAATCCACGCCTGCTTCTAAAAATTCAAGCACCACTGGTTCCGAAGAATAAGACACCTCTCTATTCTGGCACCATTGTGAAAAACGATTCCAAATTTTAGAGTAGATCCTTCTGGTGACCGGTTTTCGGCTGCCTAAAAGGGTCTCAATTACCCTATCAGAGCATCCCTTGTCTCTAAGGATCTCCTTCAAGAGCCATGCCGTCAGTTTGAAGAACCCCGGATCGGGGTGGAGGACTGGCACTTGTAGAAGGAGATCCCGCCTGGATGGAAGACGGAATGGAGGGGAAAACGACCATTTTTTGAGAGTAGCAAACCATGTCCTCTTTGGCCACCATGGGGCTATCAGAATCAGCTTGCATTCTGAGTGGGCCAACTTTTGTAGGACCCGAGGTATTAAGGCTAGTGGAGGGAAAGCATACGCTAGGTGGCAGTCCCAGGCCTGAGACAGAGCATCTACTCCTTGCGATCTCCCCTCTCTGTCCCCGCTCCACCTTTTTGTTCCCTCTGTGGGCAAAAAGATCTATGTTCGGAATTCCAAACCTCTGACCTATCTGGAGAAAAACCTCCTGGTTCAACTCCCATTGCCCCTGGCCACCACATTGGCGGTCCCTTTTATGTGAACCGCCGATATGGACTGAAGGTTTCCTTCGGCCCAATTTAGAATATCCAAGGCTAGATTCAGTAGCTTCTTGGACCTGGTGCCCCCCTAACGGTTCAGGTAAGAGACAGTTGTCACATTGTCTGACAGAACTTGGACCTCTAGTCCCTGAATTCTGTCTCCGAAATCTTTTAACGCCTGACCCACCGCAAGGAGCTCCCTGTGGTTGGTGGAGGCCCTCGCCTGGGATGGAGTCCAGGCTCCCTGTGCCCGGAGGTCCCTCAAGTGAGCACCCCAACCCCAAGCGCTTGCATCGGTAGTAATCCTCATGGGGTTCCACTGGGCCCAAGGACGACCCAACATGAGCCTGTCCTGACCCAGCCAGCAATTTAGGGAGGCCCTTACACTTGTTGGAATGGACACCTTTTCGTCCAATGACTCCCTCTTTTTGTCCCAGGAGGAAAGAAGAAAAAACTGCAGCTCCCTGGAATGGAGCTGAGCCCAGGGAACCGCTGGAATACATGAGGTCATTAAACATAATACCCTCATAATCTGCCTGCATACAGGGACACCCCCTGTAGATGTATGTAAGCTACAACCTCCGCCAGGACCTTTGTGAAAATCCTTGGGCTTGCAGGTAATTCAAAGGGAAGAGCTCGAAATTGCCAGTGTTGAATCCCCTTGCTCGTAAGGACTGTTAATCTCAACAGGGATTGGTGTTCCCGGGCAATCGGGATATGAAGATAAGCATCCCTCAGATCTATTGTGGCCAAAAACGCATCTTTTAATAGATGCCTGCGCACAGTGTATATATTCTCCATCCGGAAGCTCTTTTGTCGCAAAAACCTGTTCAGCTTCCTGAGGTTTAATATCAGGCGAAATTTCCCTGACTGTTTTTGGACGACAAAAACATGGGAGTAAAATCCTGGTAAAGCTCTTCCAGTGGAACAGGGAAGATCACCTCCTGGTACGCCAATCCCTGTAAGTTGTCCAACAACCCTGCTGCCCTTGAGGTATCCTTGGGGAGATGGGTCAGAATAAAGTTTTGAGGGGGAGGGGAGAGAAGTTCCAGTCGATATCCCTCTGTCAAGATCTGCAAGATATAGGGGCTTTCGGAGATCTTGCTCCACTGAGGGACAAAGCGAGACAGTCTCCCCCCTACCCTAACGCTGGCGTCACTTTGACTGCTTGGTGGTATCTTTAGGTCTAGAAAAGAGCAGGCTACCTTTTTGTGCGCTCTTTCCCTTCCCCCACCTTCTATTCGCATCCTTCTTGGCCTTGAATTGGCCTTGGTTGGGGGGGGGGGGGGGGGACTTCCTGCCCTTCTCTCTCTTGGCTTTTACCGCAAACTTTTTTCCTTTTTCTGCTGACCGTGACAAGACCTGATCCAGGCCAGGTCCAAAAAGCTGGGAACCCTCAAAGGGCAAACCGCAGAGCCGTGACCTGGACTTATGGTCCCCTTGCCATGACTTGACCCAGACGGCCCTTTTTGCGGAGTTAAGGAGGGCCTCTGATTTAGCCGTGTTCCTGACAGTTTCCACTGCCACATCTGCTAAATACGCCACAGCCTTGCCTATTATCTCTAGAG
This sequence comes from Aquarana catesbeiana, assembly GCF_042186555.1. Taxonomy (NCBI): domain Eukaryota; kingdom Metazoa; phylum Chordata; class Amphibia; order Anura; family Ranidae; genus Aquarana; species Aquarana catesbeiana. Next base: position 144,170,614 of record NC_133326.1, read on the forward strand.
AGTCTGTGATTTCTTTAGAATCATTCACTCTAGAAACTTGGTTGGAGAGCCTGCCTAACCATGCATCCACATTTCTTGCCACGCAGGCTGACGGCAAGGCAGTAGCAACTCAGCCCTTCTGTCCATTTGGTCTTTTAAGTTACCTGAGTCCTCAAATGACAAATCAGATTTTTTTAGAGACCTGTGACAGGGCTGCATCTAACTTGGGGTTCTTAAAAAAATTCTCCTCTTATTCTTCCCCAAAGGGAAACCTTCTCTTCCAAGTTTTGAGTATAAGGACATTTCTTTCCGGGTCCTTCCACTCTCTCAAATTTACCTCCTTCAGAGTCTGATGGACTGGGAATACCCTGGACTGAGGTTTACCCAACCCCCTGTACATCTTATCCCAGGCTGTCGCCTAAACTGGAAGTTCTGGGATATCCTCAGAGACATAGATTGCTCTGAGCAACTGCCCCATGTCCTCCACGGGAAAAAGGTGTCTATTAGCTCTAGGACTGTCACTCTGCTGGCTCTCAGAGTCGGCATTTTCCCCCTCCTCTAATGAGTTTTCATCAGACTCCTCCGGGTCCTCAAACTCCTCTACTCCCGAAGTGACAGAGGATGGGGGTCTCTGGAGGGTTTTCTGACCTCTGACTGAAATACCTTCCTGAGAGTGCCTCCTCTAGGAGGACAGAATCTCTCTGCCACTTGTACTAGGCACCTCCTCAGATGCTATAACTGTCTTGAGAGATTGGAGGGTAGAAAGCATCTCTGACTGTACCGCAAGGAAGTCCCTCATAACCTGTGAGGTTTCCTTACCCGACAGTATATGTATGCACCTGTAACAAAAAGGCTTTACATGATCTTGTGGGAGCTTTTCGTTACAATTCCCACACCTTTTTGTTCTGGGGGAGGGGGGTTTTTACCCCTAGCCTTGTGGGCCCCTTGAGCAGAGCCACTAGGTTCACCTGTGGCCTCCTCCTGGGCTAAAGGTACCTCTGTGTCCTCCTCTCTTTCCATATCTGTTCCCTGCTGGTTCCGTACCAGGGGGTGATCCAGAAGGTGAGAGAAACCTGTGGGGCCTCCACCTGTCTCTCCAGATTCTTATGGCCCAGACGTCGATGATCGACGCCATTTTGTTGGGGTCCCGCCGTCGGAAAGGGAGATTTGGCATCTAGTGTTTCCGGATCCGCTATTTTGGCGGAAACCGGAAGTGACGGCGCCCGGAAATGGCACCATCTTGCTCCACCCGGCCGGAACGCTTACTCCTAACACAGGTGTGTTACAGCGTTCACTATGGAGCAGAGATTTCACCTCCTGGCAGCCTGGGACGAACGCCTCCTCTGCCTCTCCAGCGGCCTGGACTCCAGCACGAGCTCCGGTTCCTTCGGCTCCCCTGTACCTGATTAGGTGGAAGGCATAGGCAGGAGGTATGTGCCCACAGGAGCTCTGGGATACCCCTCTGCACCTGGGAGGCTCCCTGCGGGGAAGAACCCCCCAGCCATTGGGGCCCCCTGAGAAGGGATTGAGCCCTGGCTGGATCCGCAGCCCTCCCCGGCTTTGGTGTCCAGCTCCCGGGGGGGGGAACTTCCGCTATCAGCTTTAGGTCTGCAAAAAAAAAAAAAAAGTTGCGCTGCCGGGAAACACAATCAAGAACTAAGGTGCAGGGGGAAGGGAGGGGCCTTTTAACCTCGTATATTGATTGTGTTTCCTGTCAGATGGACCAGTCATCTCTCTGGTTGTGCCGTCCTGGAAGAGGACTAGAGAAAATAGGCTTCATGGATCCTACTACAGAGTTGGTTAAAAACATGTATTCTTCCCCAAACGCACGCCTGATTACTTTAGGTTACATATCAGAAGTTATTCGACTTACAAAAAGGGGCCTGTCAAGGATGTCCTCTTTCACCTTTACTATTTAATTTGGCTTTAGAACCATTTTCTAGACACTTACAAAATACACGCACTCTTTCGGGCATTAACATTGGCAATGCGAATCTACGCACAGCCCTCTTTGCGGATGATATGCCAATTTTCACCTCCAACCCAGCCATAGATATGAAAGCTATTGAAGATATTTTTAACAGATTTAGATCATTTTCAGGCTTTAGAATAACCTTTGCCAAAAGCAAAATGAGCAAGAAATTGGATATCCACTTCCCCGTGTAGTGTTGCATCCCAATCACCTACCTAGGCATAAAAATAGGCAAAGAACCTGCGTCTCTATATTATTTGAATTATGCCCCTCTTATTGCCAAGATTTGTAGAGAATTAGAAGCATGCATAAACCTACCTATAGCACTGTTTAGGAGATGTAATAAAAAAAAAAATTATTTTTAGCCAGCTTATTGTACCCACTACAAACAATCCCACTATTGCTGAAACACTCAGATATAAAAACACTCAACACAGCTTTAAATTCATTCCTATGGAAAGCTAAAAAACCTAAAATATCTTTGTCCAAACTTTATCTCCCAAAGAGTGAAGGAGGGACTGGTGTCCAAATGTTAGGACTTATAATTTGGCATGCTTGCTTGGGTTAGGAATTGACTGGCTATTGGGAAACTTCTCCTATACAAATAATATACTGGAATCAGAATATGTTCAACCCTATAATCTACCAGTTCTACTTCATAGCAAGTTCAACAACCTACCCTCAAATTTACAACAAAATCTACTGATTAGAAACACATTCATGGCCTGGCGCTCAGTAAGGAGATCATTAGGCTTCAATTTCCAACCAGCTAACATTGCACAATAACTTCAAATTCTTCACAAATATAAGCAACGAGGACTATGAAACCTGAAACTCTAAAGGCCCTACAAGAGCGCCAGAACTTTTTAAACCTAACTCAACTCAATTCAAATCCTTCAGTGAAATATCAACAGAGTATTATTTGCCATCTCATCATGAAACCAACTACAGACAACTAGTATTCTTCAAACGATGCTATAACCCAAAAAAAAAAAAAAAAAAATTCCGTTCAACATTCAATTATTGACCAAGCCACTGAGCATTCAGCATACTCTATATCAAAATTATATGCTCCTCTAAACTTCCATTTTTAAAAACCTCAAGCACATTCTATCTTAAAAAGCTGGAAAAAAGATTTGGAAGATGAAAACATCCGAGAAAAGATCTTAAGTGGATATCTCAAAACTCGACACCTTAAAATAAATGAAAATTGGAGGGAAACCCAATTCAAACTTTTACACAAAGCCTTTGTTCCATTCCTGCTTAATTAACAAGACCCTTCAGCTGCTACTTGCTTCTGGTGCAAATCCTTTCATCCTTCTCTCTTACATCGCTTCTAGGAATGCCCAGAGATATCAACATTCTGGGACCGAATCTTCAATTATATCTTTGGCCTCACTTCAACACAGATAGCTAAACATCAGATGTTATGTATTTTTGGTCACAATGACATTCCCCGGAATACACTAACCCCATTCACAAAGCCAAAACTTCAACTTGGACATTGCTATGTCTGCTGACAACACGTGAAGCCACCATAAAATCCTGGAAGGTCCCTACCCCACTGTCACTCTCAATAGTGAAAAAAGATATGCTTCTATATATTGAAAAATTGGACATATCAAACCACTTTCAACTCAACAACCTGCTTTTTTTAAAAGATGGCAAACATTCATGGAAAGATCTCTAACACAGAAATAACACAAATTATGACATTTAAGTACTCTGAATGGTATAATAAAGCCTTTCTTTCTAATTCACTGGGCAGGTTGGAGCTGAGTTTACAACATGCCCTTAGACCTCTGCAAATCCCTTTTTCCACATCTGGAGTTCTGGAACATCTGGCTTCTGGAGTGAAATATTTTTTTTCTTACACATCAGTTTCAGCCATTACTTTTCCTTCCTGCTTATTTTTATATTTTTTAATCTTTATTTTTATATTTTTTGTTTTTATTTTCATCTTATTTTATTATACTCTGACAAAGAATATGGAAATAGTTAAAATGTTAAACTGTAAAAATGGTCCAACGGTTCATCCATGCTTAACAATTACTATTACATTAAGAGTACAAATTATTATCAGATGAACCGCACTTGTATTTACCATTCTTCCAGAATGACACATTCTGTTTTTTGCTTGCACAATTTACCCAGAAAACAATAAAAATTATGGAGAAAAAAAAAGAAAACCCATATGACTGTCGATCCTATGGGTGTACTCTAAAATAAATGTTTATTTGTAAGACAAAAATTATATATAAAATAGTAACAAATAGACAGTTACAACAGTTTTAATCTGTCTCTCCTTGAACAGCTGTCAACAGCTGCAGTGGGGAACTATTGTTTTAGTGGGTCACCTTACTGATAGACTTGTGCTGTGAAAAGGAGTAGTAATTGTATAATGCCATTAGAAAGGAAATAATGGACACATATGGCTGCACATATCACAAATTTTACATGGAAGGTTTTCTAGAAACAAAGTATAACTAAAGGCAAAACCTTTTTTTGTTTTGGATAGGGGAGACGGATGAACACCTCTCGGTTTTCATTGCTGAAAGCTACTTCAGCACAGTATTAAAGTGTGAGTTCACCTTTAGCCTCGGTTCACACCAGAGGCGGCACGACTTGCAGGTCGCCTCACCGAGGCGACCTGCACACGACTGCCCGGGCGACTTGCAAAACGACTTCTGTATAGAAGTCTATGCAAGTCGCCCCAAGTCGCCCCCGAAGTCGTACAGGAACCTTTTTCTAAGTCGGAGCGACTTGCGTCGCTCCCCTTAGAACGGTTCCATAGCACAGAACGGGAGGCGACTTGTCAGGCGACCAGGTCCCCTGACAAGTCGTCCCTGTGTGAACCGAGCCTTACAGAAAATCTGTAAGGTAAACTTACACTGGACCCCCTTCCCATCGCACCCGGTCCCACAGTACCTGAGGCCGGCGATCACCCATTCTGACAGATTATATAGCCGCTTTACCAGTCTGGGGAATTTAAATCCCTGCAGCTTTCTCTCCTCTTCGAATGCGGTGACAGGACGGGCTATGTGGGTTTTGATTGGTCGGTGCCGCCCATGTAATATGTACCGTATTTATCGGCGTATAACACGCACTTTTTTCCCCTTAAAATCAGGGGAAAGTCGCAGGTGCGTGTTATACGCCAATCCCCTGAGCTGCACAACTCAAAAATCGCCGACCGCGATTTGAAAATGGCGCCGCCGGCGCCGAAATACACAGAGCCGGCCCTCGGCTCTTTCCGGCGGCTCTCATTCATTTTCGGCTCCACTCGTAGTCCCGAGCGGAGCTATCCGAACCTACTCGGCTAGGTTCGGATAGCTCCGCTCGGGACTACGAGTGGAGCCGAAAGTGAACGAGAGCCGCCGGAAAGAGCCGAGGACCGGCTCTGTGTATTTCGGCGCCGGCGGCGCCATTTTCAAATCGCGGTCGGCGATTTTGAAAAAGACAGGGGATCGAAGGCTGCACTGGGCGAGGCTGCACTGGGGGAGGCTGCACTGGGGGAGGCTGCACTGGGGGAGGCTGCACTGGGGAAGGCTGCACTGGGGAAGGCTGCACTGACGAGGCTGCACTGACATGGCTGCACTGACAAGGCTGCACTGGGGAAGGCTGCACTGACAAGGCTGCAATGATGGACATTTAAATGTAAGTTTTTTTCCCTTCAACTTCCCTCCTAAAAGTTTTTTTTCCTTAAAATTCCCTCCTAAATTGGGGTGCGTGTTATACGCCGGTGCGTGTTATACGCCGATAAATACGGTATTTAATCACTTGTTGAACTATTTATTATACTGTATGAGCTCAGGTTAAAAAAAGAAAGTGGGAGAGAAAGCGCCACTACCTGAGTGTAGTATTTTTTAAAACTCAATAAAAATGTATATAATATGTATTGCACTCACATGTGAAATGAGTATACGAGCACATCTGTCAGATCTAGGTGGCAGTATACCAGGTGGTTAGTGGTGTTGCAACAGACCCTACCCACCTCCAGGTGGGTGTAATGTCAGATGCCAGGATCCAGGAAGTATACCAAGGATTTTCACTTTTTACAGAAAATGGGACACCTGTATTTGCTGTTCCATCTGATAACATTGAGGGGACTCCCAGCCTGCATCTTTCTGGTAACCAGGCCAAATGCTTGCAAATATTTTTTCAAATTATAATAAAATAATACTTTAAGTCTTTGACATTTTACTAAAATATAAATATGCCATGATAAAAATCTTAAAGAGTAATTTCAGGCATGGCCACTCCGCTTCGGATTTTCTGAATGGATGCAAATTGTTCTCTGATTGGGCGAGGTGGAGAGTGTAACATCACCGCCCCACCTCATATGATTAGAGAACGCTTTGCCTTCACTCAGAAAGTTGAAAGCATTCTCTGATTGGCACCCGTACTAAGCAGCTGACCTCCTGTGCTTAGGGATTGGCTGCAAATTCCTAAAAAATTCATATCAATACCTATTGCTATTGTGGCTTTAAACTGTAAATTCCAAAAATAGAATCTGGCATGGGAAGCTTAGCAGTGCTTAGCTGTACTGGGTCTTCTCCAGGTTTTTGACCTGGCAACTGGAGATAGACTTGTCTTAGGACCTATTCACACAGATGCACCACCGTAACAAGTGTTTTATTGCAGAATATGAGGAGCATTGCTTTGCATGCCATACATTTAGAATGGCAGTCCAACACAGCTAGAGCAATGGTTAACCATTTGCTGACCAGCTCACGCCGATATATGTCGGCAGAATGGCACTCCTGCGCAAACTGATGAACTGATGTACGTCAGTTCGTAAAAGCAGGATAGCGGGCGCGTGCGTGCCCGCCGTGTGAGCGTGCTTGCGGGTCCCGCGGACTCGATGTCCTCCGGCGGCCCACGATCGCGGCGAGGAGAGGCAGAACGGGGACCTGCCTATGTAAACAAGGCATTTCCCCATTCTGCCTAGTGACATGACAGGAATCTACTGCTCCCAGTGATCGGGAGCAGTGATCTCTGCCATATTTCAGTAAGCCCACCCCCCCCCTACAGTTAGAACATGCTGGGGGAACACACTTAACCCCTTGATCGCCCCCTACTGTTAACCTCTTCCCTGCCAGTGTTATTTTTACATTGATCAGTGCATTTTTATAGCACTGATCAATGTAATAATGTCACCGGTCCCCAAAAAGTGTATTTGGGGTCAGATTTGTCCGTTGCAATGTGGCAGTCCCGCAAAAAAAAAAAAAAAAAAAAAAAAATCGCAGATTGCCGCCATTACCAGTAAAAACAATAAAAACATTAAAAAAGTCCCTAAATCTATCCCGTAGTTTGTAGACGCGATAACTTTTGCGCAAATCAATCAATATATGCCTATTGTGATTTTTTTTTACCAAAAATGTGTAGAAGAATATAGATCGGCCTAAACTGATGAATACTTTTTTTATTTATATATATATTTTTGGGGGGATATGTATTATAGCAGAAAGTTAAAAAAGGTGTTTTTTTATTTCAAAATTGTCACTCTTTTCTTTTTTGTTTATAGCGCAAAAAAAAAAATTAAAAAAAATGCAGAGGTGATCAAATACCACCAAAAGAATGCTCTATTTGTGGGGAAAAAAAGGACGTTAATTTTGTTTGGGTACATCGTCGCCCGACCGCTCAATTGTCAGTTAAATCGGCACAGTGCCGTATCGCAAAAAAATGGCCTGGTCAGGAAGGGGGTAAATTCTTCCGGGGCTGAAGTGGTTAATGGCTGGATCACCAGGTGAAAATAAAGGGAAAAAGCCTAAAAAAAAAAAAAAAGTAATGCAGTCACCATATTTATGAACTGGCAAGCTGAAATATAGTAAGTTTTTTTTCTTATGGGTTTAATACTGCTTTTGTGTTCAGCCTTGTGGCTCAATGGAGAAATCTACAGATTATCCCATTCACGCTACACAGCGAGGGTGGACAAATTGCCTGCTGTGGCTATTGTATTTTGGCAGCCGGTCCCTCTAGTTGTCAAAAAACCCAAACAGCACCTAAATCTAACTGGATGCAACAATTTTCTGCCTGGTTCCTTTGAGTTTTCAATCAAGGGATGACGGAAGGAAGGCAGCCTGCAGTGGCTGGTTCATTCATTGAAAATTGCTCTGCTTTACTCAATATATATTTGCCAGAGCCTTAAGCTGGCCATACATGGATCGAAATTCAGCCGGTTTAGTAGGAACCGGACAAATTGTGATCCATGTATTGACACCCTAGATGTACATAAGTCGATCTATTTATCAATCAGCCTGTTGGGGTTTTTGCAGAATGAATAGTGCCGCTGGCTATAGCTGGTAACTCTAATCATTACGTTCTGCCTGTAGGGAAGGTTACCCATGCTACCCGCTGGCAGAATACAAAAGTGCTGTGCAAGAGATTCCGCCATCAACACTGACTGTGTTAATAGGGGAATCAGGTGATTTTCTTTCCTTCCACCCATGGTGGAAGGAAAGAAAATCTCATAATCCATGGCCTGCCTTAGAACTTCTAGAAGCTGAATAATTAGCAGGTATCATATCTTTCTAAACAAAAAGTGATCAGCTACAAGGCTCTCCAGTTTGGTGTCAAACACATTAAAGGAAACCTTTTGGCTTGTCTTTGACTTTCCTTAAGCTGGCCACAGACAGTGGCAGGGAAGGCCACACATTGATTGATTTCAGTCAGTCCCTGCTAAACCAGATAAACTTTGATCAGTGTATCGGCCCTGGCAATCCCCATATTCATCACATCACAGGTGTACTTCTGTTAAAGACACAATCTGTTGAACATCAATACACTTCTGTTAAAGAAGGAATGTGCAGTGTAGTGGATTATCTCATTTATACTTTGAGAATATTTGTCAGTCTTCATGGGCATTTTAAAAGTAATACAGTATATAGTGATTTTGAACAAATATTGATTTATTTGGTCAAAGAAATACTGAATATTTTATGTAATACAATATTGAATTCAGGTATGCAAAAAACAAAAACAATTTTCCTAAAACAAAACAAAAAAAAAAACACTTAGACCAAGTATGCAATTTTACAATTTAAAAACGTTGCAAAACTGTATTTAATGTTTTTTTTTCTTCTTTCCCATAATATAAAAATATATACTTAAATATAATATTTTCATCTGATTGCAAACTTGTCAGCCTGCGATTTAGATGGTACATAATTTATTCAGACAGTGCAATCAAACAAGGAATAGAACATGTTCCTTGCACAAATAATGGCACATAAATGATGAAATAGAACATATACAGTACCTTAAAAAATATACCCACGCTACGCTAAACTCGTGGGTAAAAGTAAAAATCACATGTCAAAATGATCCGCAGATCAAAGTACATTATATATGCAAAGCCACTTATCACAACTTCAATACCGGGCCTAATCTGGCACTTCTCTCCTTCATGTAAAAATCATCAGTTTTTGGCTAGAAAATTACTCAGAACCCCCAAACATTTTATATGCTTTTTTAGCAGACACCCTAGGGAATAAAATGGCGGTCATTGCAACTTTTTATCTCACACGGTATTTGCGCAATAATTTTTCAAAAGCCTTTTTTTTGGAAAACTGTTTCATGAATTAAAAAATAACAAAACAGTAAAGTTAGCCCAATTTTTTTGTATAATGTGAAAGATGATGTTACGCCGAGTAAATAGATACCTAACATGTCACGCTTTAAAATTGCGCACAATCATGGAATGGCGCCAAACTTCATTACTTAAAAATCTCCATAGGCGATGCTTTAAAATTTTTTACAGGTTACCAGTTACAGAGGAGGTCTAGTGCTAGAATTGTTGCACACGCCCTAACGCACGTGGCGATACCTCACATCTCACATGTGTGGTTTGAGCGGCGTTTACATATGTGGGCTGGACTTGCATGTGCATTCGCTTCTGAGCCCGAGCTACCGGGGACAGGGGCATTTAAAATTTTTTTATTATTTTTTTTTTTTTTTTTAACTTAATTTTTTTTATTTTTACACTTTTTTTAACATTTTTGTTTTGATTACTTTTATTCCTATTACAAGGAATGTAAACATCCCTTGTAATAGGAATCTATAATAAGACCCCACATCTCTCCTCTAGGCTGAAAAGCATGAGATCAGGAAAAAAAAATTCACGATCGCGGCTTTGGTTATTTCTGGGTACCCGGGCGTGACATCATAACGACGCGCCCGGGCCTCCCACGGTCATAGAGATGACTGGTGACCATCTGATCACCAGTCATCTCTATCGTCAACATCCGGCGCCGGCCGATTCATCCTCCGGGCCCCCGATGGCACGGGAGAGCCCGGAGAAGTACCGGATGGCGGCGGGAGGGGGGGGGACGTCCCCTCCCGTCGCCTATAAGAACGATCAAGCAGCGGAACTGCCGCTATGATCATTCTTATCGTGCACAGAATCGGCGGCTGAAAAGAATGATATCTGAATGATGCATCTAGCTGCAGGCATCATTCAGATATCACCCCACAAAGTAGAGGACGTCATTTTACTATAGGCGGGTGTTGAAGTGGTTAATCAACCTATAAGAAAGAGGTAGAAGTGGATGGTGTCAAGCTCATGTCTTACAGAAAAAAAAAGCAGATTTGAACGAAACTTCAACCACCAATACCTCTGAATCTGCCGATTGCTTTAACGTGCATTTTTCATTTAGGAGATAAAGTAGAACTATAGGCAAAACTTTTTTTCACTTTGATTTTCCTTCACTTCCTGTCCTATAACCAAACAGGAAGTGAGGAAATCCCTGCAAATTAAGGGAATTCCTAGGGGACTCCCAGGTCACCAGAACGAGTGTGCCCACTGGAGGATTTCCCCTCTATTACTTTTCTGGGAACCCCAAATTTGGGATTTTCTTTTACTTTCACGTTCAATGACAATGGTAAAAAGGACAAATAGAAAGGGTGAATCTCCCTAACGGGGGCACAGACAGCAATAAAAACTGACAGGTATTCTAATCCCTCTACACTCTAAAGGCAAAACTTTTTTTTTAGTTTTGGATAGTTCTACTTTAAGTGTAATTCTTGATCATAAGATCAGTTTGGGAACACCAGATGTTTGACGGATTTAATTAAAAATAAAAGCACGAGAATCATTCTGCAGAAATAAACTGCACACACCATTCTGTGATATCCTAGGACATACAAAGCCTCACACTGTTGGGGGCGGCCAACAGGAAATAACAAACACATTTACTCCTAAATAACTTGCAACAGAAATTCAAGACGCCTGGACATAACTACGTTTTCAAGTTTGCTCTCTATGGTTTCCAAAATATCTGGCGATAGCATTAGTTGTGTCATATTTCCAACTCGCTGTTGCACACACGCATGGCAGTAAAAGCCCCCTTTATCTTCACTTTTGTCACTCTGCAAAAAGAAAAAGTAAAAAGAATAAAAGTGTAAATACACTTCTATTATTTCAATTAAACGTGAAATAAATGGGCACACAATTAAAATTTTTAAAGCAAGAAAAAATGTTATTATTTTAGGTACATACAATAAAACACAAGAGACATTGCATGTCTCTACTATAGTAAAGATCTGCCTACTCGCAGTTTTTTAAATAGTTTAGTTCTGCTTTAAAAAGGACCAGTAAGTATACATTTATATGAAAGAGCTTTAACTTGCATCAATGGACACAAAGCAAAACGTAAAAAGCTTTTAAATAATAGCATCATCCAAGATAATGTTGGTAGAGTAAGTACCGTATTTATCGTCGTATAACACACACTTTTTCCCCCTTAAAATCAGGGGAAAATCGCGGGTGCGTGTTATACGCCGATCCCCTGTGATCCCCCGCTGACTGAACTTCAAAATCGCCGACCGCGATTTGAAAATGGCGCCGCCGGCGCCGAAATACACAGAGCCGATCCTCGGCTCTTCTCGGCCACTTTCGGCTTCACTCGAGCGCCGCCCGAACCTAGCCGAGTGTACTTGGCTAGGTTCGGATAGCTCCGCTCACAGTCACGCCCATCCCGGGCGGGACTACGAGTGGAGCCGAAAGTGAACGAGAGCCGCCGAGGACCGGCTCTGTGTATTTCGGCGCCATTTTCAAACTGCAGTGACAATGAAAAGTCACTGCAGTTTAACTGCAGCCTGAGCAAGTCTGCAAATGGACACAGAAAGCTGCAGATCATCACTGTAAAAGCTGCAAGGCATCACATGGACACTGATAAGGCTGCAAATGACACCAAGGCTGCTGACTGCAAGGCTGCAAATGACACCAAGGATGATGACTGCACGGCTGCAAATGACACCAAGGCTGCTGACTGCAAGGCTGCAAATGACACCAAGGATGATGACTGCAAGGCTGCAAATGACACCAAGGCTGCTGACTGCAAGGCTGCAAATGACTGCAAGGCTGCAAATGACACTGGACAAGCATGCAGATGGACGCTGTGCAAGGCTGCATTGATGGGCATTTAAATGTAAGTTTTTTTTCCTTAAAACATTTTTTTCCTTATAATTCCCTCCTAAACTTGGGGTGCGTGTTATACGCTGATAAAATACGGTATATTTTCTAACATATAGCTGACTTCCAGCCCATTGATCCTACAGAGGTAAACTGTCAACAGCCTTTGCAAAGCCTTCTAAGGGCCGATTTGCACTGATGTGTAGCAGTAATGCATGGTAAATGTGTTACTGCAAAGCATGATAATGTATGCAGCTCAGTGCAGTGTGTTGCCACATAACCCACACACAAGTGCATTTTAGCACATCGTATGTGATCCATGTGTGCAAGGAAAAAATTAAAGTTCGATGTACCGGTAACTTGTTTTCCAGAAGTCTTTCAGGACAGCACCTGAGAGAGTGGCTCCTCCCACATGCCAACAGGAAACACCACTTCCATCGAACTTTAAAAGGAGGCTTCTCCCCACAGCTTGTCAGTTGTAGTAGCGTACCTCTGGCCCAGGCACACATAAGCATAATATGGTTAACAGCAAATAACAGCAAAAAGGCAGGTCGTTGCTGTCCTGGAAGACTTCTGGAAAACAAGTTACCGATAACTAACTTGAATCTTCCCTAAATGTCTTTCAGGACAGCACCTGAAAGGATAAAATGAGAGACTTACCAACTAGGTAGGGACAATAGCCTAAAAGGACCTTTCTGCCAAATGCCTGATCACCTGCTGACAGAAGGTCCAGTCTGTAAATGATGAACAAACGTTAAATAGCTTGACCACGTAGCCACTTTACAAATTTAATCTGGGGTTGCACCAGCTTTTTCTGCCCATAGAGTGACAAGTGCTCTAGTGGAGTGTGCTTGGATTCCCAGTGGGGGAGACAATTCTATTTGGTAAGTAAGCCTCCAAAATAGCTGATTTAAGCCACCTAGCAACTGACCCCTTAGATGCTTGGTGGCCCTTTTTGTTGCCAGGAATAAGAACAAATGAGTCTGAAGACCTAAAGTCCCTTGTTACCTCCAGGTAACGCAATAGAATTCTTCTCACATCTAAATTGTGAAACAGCCTCTCCTTATCCCCTAAAGGGTTAGAACAAAAAGTTGTCAGGATAATATCCTGAGCACGGTTTTGAACTGATGCTACTTTTGGCAAAAACCATGTATCTGTTTTTAGTATAATCCTATCTGGGTATATGGACAGGAAAGGCTCCTTAACTGATAGAGCATGCAGTTCACTGATTCTTCTTGCAGATGTAATCGCAACTAAAAATAGTCTTGAAGGTTAGATTCCTCAAAGAAATTGATTCTATTGTTTCAAAAGGCTCCTTTGTGAAGGCTTGCAGAACCACTGACAGATCCCACGTTGGAAAACGTTTAGCAGGGGCTGGTCTGAATCGAGCAAGAGCCCTAAAAAATCTTGCCACCAAAGATTCTGAAGAACACTTCCAAGGTGGCCACTTGCACCTTAAGGGTACTAACTGCAAGACCTTATCTGCACCATTCTGCAAGAATTCTAACACTGACGCAATATCTTCCAAGGTTCGATTTTTTTGAACACCACCAGGCATTGTAAACCTTCCAAACCCTAGTGTAAATAGCAAGTTACTTTCTTCCTATTAGAAAGCAAAGTGGCTCCTTAATAGCTGCTCCTCAGATACCAGGTGGTGAGGCTTAGCCTGGCTACATCCAGGTAACTCACTAGGCTTTGAAGCAGTAAATCCTGTTTGAGAAGAAGCTGCCAGAATGGTTTGATTGCCATTTGCAGAATGGTGAAGAACCAGGTTCTCTTTGGCTAGAGTGGAGTAATCAGAAATACCGAAACTCTTTCTTTTTGTATCTTCCTCAACACCAAAGGGATTAGCTGAAAAAGGGGGGAAAGCGCAACCCAATTGAAAGTTCCAAGGATGCAATAAGGCATCTATCCACAGAGAACGTCGTCTCGGAGAAGAGAAAAGAATTGAGGGAGCTGTGCGTTCCCTGAATGCAAACAGGTCCACCTGAGGATGCTCCCAAGTCCTGGCGATCAATGCAAAAATTTCTGGATTCAAGCTCCACTCTACTTCCTGAATTTGCCATCTTCGCAAAAAGTCTTCCACATCATTTAATGTGCCTTTGAGATGGACCACTGACAAGAAAAGTAAATGATTTTCCCCCCACTCCAGGATTTTTGTTGTCAGCAAATTAAGGGCCTTGCTTATCATGCCCCCCTGCTTGTTCAAGTAGGCCACCGTAGTGGCGTTGTCTGATAAGATCTGAGAGAAGGCAGCCAACACTAAGGCGACTGCTTTGAATTCTCTCCAATTTGATAATCTCACTGCCTCGATTTGGGACCAAACGCTGGCATCTGTCGTCACTCTTCTTTCGATTGGAAAGGACCATAGTAAGTCTTTTGACAAGACTGACTGATTCCTCCACCACCAAAGGGTCCTCTTGACCCTGGTGGGGATCTTTACCCTTGTGTATAGGGTTTGGACTGTGGTCCCATGCCTTTAGGAGGAAACTCTGGAGTGGCCTGAAATGGAGCCTTGCCCATTGAATAACTGACATAGTTGAGGTTAAGGTCCCTAAGGCTGACATAATCTTTTTGACTGATGTCTCCTGATTTGTCTGTAGCATAGCTACTACATTCTGGACTTTGTTTTTATTCTGTTCTGGAAGGAAGACTCTTTGCTCTACTGAACTTATCTGGTAACCTAGAAACTGTACCAGCTGAGCTGGACTGAAGTTTTATTTGTGAAGGTTCACAATCCAATCCAAAGTTTCCAAATGACTGTGGGCCCTGCCCAGGTCTTTTTGTAATTTTTCTTGGAAGGGGCAAAGAAGAGGAAATCATCCAGATACAGCATTACTGTAACTCCCTGAAGACAAAGAGGGGTGGGAGCTTCTGCTATTACTTTTGTGAAAATCTGTGGGGCGGATAAAAGGCTGAAAGGGAGGGCTTTGAATTGTAAATGCAGAACCTTTCTCATGTTCACAGCTAACCTGAGGAAATTTTGGGACTGAGGGACTATAGGAATATGTTGGTACGCATCTCTTAAAGCGGGGGTTCACCCACACCGCCAAAAAAAAAAAAATATTAAAAGCCAGCAGCTACAAATACTGCAGCTGCTGACTTTTAATACATGGCCACTTACCTGTCCCGGGGTCCAGCGATGTCGGCAGGGGACGCCGAGAACCCGCTCGGTTCTCGGCAGCTGTCGCCGCCATCCTAGGTGAGGGAATCAGGAAGTGAAGCCTTGCGGCTTCACTTCCCGGTTCCCTACTGCGCATGCGCGAGTCGCGCTGCACGTCCCTAGTGGTCCCCGCTCTCTGCTGGGAGCTGTGTGTTCCCAGCAGACAGCGCGGTCGGGACAGGGAGAAGCATAGACTCCCATGAGAGTCTATGCCGGAAGTAGGTGCAAATACCTGTCTTTGACAGGTATCTGCACCCCCCTCCCCCCTGAAAGGTGCCAAATGTGACACCGGAGGGGGGGAGGGTTCCGAAAAGCGGAAGTTCCATTTTTGTGTGGAACTCCGCTTTAAGTCTATGGATGCCATGAAGCATCCCTTGGTCAACAAATTCCTGACTGTAAAGACTAATGCCCCGTACACACGGTCGGATTTTCCGACGGAAAATGTGTGATAGGACCTTGTTGTCAGAAATTCCGACCGTGTGTAGGCTCCATCACACATTTTCCATCGGATTTTCCGACACACAAAGTTTGAGAGCAGGATATAAAATTTTCCGACAACAAAATCAGTTGTCGGAAATTCCGATGGTGTGTACACAAATCTGATGGACAAAGTGCCACGCATGCTCAGAATAAATAAAGAGATGAAAGCTATTGGCCACTGCCCCGTTTATAGTCCCGACGTACGTGTTTTACGTCACCGCGTTTAGAACGATCGAATTTTCCGACAACTTTGTGTGACCGTGTGTATGCAAGACAAGTTTGAGCCAACATCCGTCGGAAAAAATCCTAGGATTTTGTTGTCAGAATGTCCGAACAAAGTCCGACCGTGTGTACGAGGCATAAGTCCATATGAACTCTTCAGTATAGGACTGACTTGTTCAGTGGCTTTAACTTGAGAATGAAACAAAAACTTCTGTATGGTTTACTTATCAGAAAGACATGGGAATAGAATCACTGATGATGTTCTTTTGGTGACGCCTGAATCAAACCCCCTGTTGCATCAGATCCTTTAAAAGGTCCTTCATAGCCAGGGCTTTTGCTGTGTCCCTTGGTAGGTTTGTGACAAAAAATCTTTCTGGAAGAAGATCCGAAAATTCTATTTTGTATCTCTGGGACAGCATGGTTAGAATATATTGATTTTCTGTCATGCTTGCCCAGTGGGGAATTCCTAAAGCCTTCCTCCCACTGGCAACAAAGAGTCATTGGGGTTGATTTACTAAAGACAAATCCACTTTGCACTGCAAGTGCACTTGGAAGTGCAGTCGCTTTAGATCTGAGGGGAAGATCTGAAATGAGGGGAAGCTCTGCTGATTTTGTCATACAATCATGTACAAGCAAAAATGCTGTTTTTTATTTTCCTTGCATGTCCCCCTCAAATCTACAGTGACTGCACTTCCAAGTGCACTTGCGGTGCATTTGTAGTGCAAAGTGGATTTGCCTTCAGTAAATAAACCCCATTGTGTCTTGTTGGTTAACGCTGGAGGATGGAAAAGGACACCCAATCTGCCTTTAGCCTTCTGCACCAACCAATTCCTTCTTTTCCCCTGGGACTTGCTGTTTTGTTCCTAGGCCCTTTGAGGTTGAAAAAGACGTTTAGCAAGCTGCTTTTTCTTCTTAACAGGGCATGATCTCTTCTTGTCAGCTGTCCTATCTAGAACACAATCCAAATCAGGACCAAATAAGAGATCCCCCATGAATGGAATACCACAAAATTTACTTTTGGATGCCGCATCCCCCGGCCAGGTCCTCAACCACAGAGCTCTCCTGGCTGAGTTATCTAGGGCTGCAGATCTTGCTCCTGCTCCTCATTCCAGCATCCAGGTTTTGGCTATTGTCTTCTCCTGTCTGTGTCCACCTGCAAGGTGACTGATATGGTCAGTCAAATGTTATAAGCAAGCCAAACGCCCTGTCCCTGCTTGTGATAGAGACAGTGATACCTGCATTGTTCCTGATTGAGCCCCCTGTTTGTCTGCCCTGTTTTGCTAGTTTGGATTTCCCTGTGTATGACCTAGATCGGATATTGGACTTTTCCCTGAACTCAGTCTGCCTTTTACCCTGGACTGTCATAGAACCATGCCATCTGTCTACTAGCTGCAAGTAGTCTGTTTGCTTAGTTCACATCTGCCCAGACATGGTGGCCAGGCACTATAGCATTGTGTATAAGCCCTGGGGGCAACCAAGTACCGGTAGGCCTGCTTGCCTTAAGGGAAAGGGGGCTGCTATAGGTGAAGTACACAGTAGCTAGCTATAGTGTCTGACCACCTGTGTTGAGGTAGACATGACA
Source organism: Aquarana catesbeiana (assembly GCF_042186555.1). NCBI lineage: Eukaryota > Metazoa > Chordata > Amphibia > Anura > Ranidae > Aquarana > Aquarana catesbeiana. Next base: position 144,188,423 of record NC_133326.1, read on the forward strand.
CACATCTGCAATGTAAGCCACAGCCGTTGATAGGGTAGCGAAAAAATCAAGGATCTCTTGTTTGAGTGAATCTGCCGTGATAAAGACCGTAAACTGGTTTATCTAATATTGCAGTTTTCTAGAGACGCAAGTGGTTCCCATAGCTAGTTTGAGATTGCCCGTGATAGATTGCCAAGCCCTCTTAAGTTGTTGATCCATCCTTTTGTCCATGGGGTTCTTCAGGATACCCATGTCCTCAAAAGCCAGGTCAGTTGATCCAGAAACCTGTGAAAAGGCTGCATCAAGTTTAGGAACTTTATTCCAAAGTGCCGCTGGGTCTTCAAAAGAAAAACGCCTTTTATGGGCCTTTGGAAAGAAAGGCTTTCTCTCTGGTTCTGACCAATTCTTTCTAATGGACTCAGAGATTACCAAACGTACTAGAAAGGTGCGACCTTTAGGCTCACTAAGGCCCGCAAACATCCAGTCATGCAGATATAATTCTTTTTTCTCTTCTCCTAAGCCCAATATAGCATAACTTGCCTTTAACAACTAACTACTTGCTCTAAAGACAACTTGTATTTAGAGGGCGCATCTTCCACCCCTTCCTCCTCCTCTGAACTTTCTTTGGAATGAGAGGGGGATTGTCCCTGTTGGGTAGGAGTACCCACTTCAGCCTCCACCGCTGGGATTACCTGTGAGCCCTGAGAGGATTCTGAGGTAGACGGCTGACTCCAAGATGGGTTTGTTAGTGAAAAGCGAAAAGATTGAATAGTAGCATCCAGCTCTTTTTTAACTGATATGATTAACTCGCTGCATGTGGAAGTAACTTTCTCTTTAACCAGGGAGTCGATGCATGTTTGACATTTCCGCATTTTGGCATTTGAGCTTTCTTCCAACCCTCAGGTACCTTTGCTTTGCATGAAGGACATTTCTTTTTAACCACCAGGTCAGAGCTCTTAGCCTGCCATAACGAGAAAAAAACAGAAAACAAACTATCCAAGTGAGTCAACCTAACTTCTCAGCAGGCTCACAGGAGTATAAACAGACTCCATGTGCCCAGACAGGCCCCAACCACAAGGGGGACAGAGACAAAGACCCCTCAGTAATCAAGGCAAGTTCACACATCAACCCCCTTATCTGGGCCTTGCTGGTGCCTGTCCCACTTGCTGACAGGACTGTGTTCTTCATAACACTGCTGCAGCATCCGTATGTGGCTGGAAACAGATATAGGCACCAGCCCCACTCCTGCCTCCTCTCTCTACGCCTCATACCAGCGAAAGTGACGCCACGCGACTGCTCCACGAGCGCTGCCCCTTGCCCGGATAACTCACTTCCGGCCGGGCAAGTGTCCACTGCCACTCAAAAGATGGCGGTGGCACGTGGGCATACAGACAGGCCCCAGAAGAACCAATACCCCCGCCGGTCTCGCCGCCTCCTAGGAGTGGCGTTCCTTGGAGCAGTAAAGGCTCTCCCCGAGCACAGAAGAGGGAGAAAGATCCCAACTATTAGCCACCTCAGATGTGGTATTGGAGGAACAGGCTCTCTGTGGAAAAAGGTAACGGTGGAGCAGGAAGCCTGATCTCAGGACAGCACCTAAGAGCTCCTGACTTCCCACTAGCTGTTCCCTGCCAGAGGAAACACAAAAATCTGACAAGCTGTGGTATTTCCTGTTGGCAAGTGGGAGGAGCCACGCTCTCAGCCGCTGTCCTGAAAGACGTTCAGGGAAAAATTGTGTAGGTATGTTTTCTCGTGCACTGATGTATGCTGCCAGCCTTTTAAAATAAACAAGCTGCCTTAATGCAGGGCACAATAATACTTTAAATATTGTTAATTGGCTATTAAAGTGGAACTCAAGGCTGCATGTTAAGACTGGGTTCAAATGAAATGATTTGTTTTCACGTGATGATCTTGCCAGTAACACACTTCCTGGGTTAGGGTGTCCCCACTCCATTAGAAGAGAAACGGTGAAACCTTTAGACAAAGGCATTGTCAATCTGAGGAGAGGGCAGTGTTAGATGCACCAGCAGATTAAGCTAGAGTTGACTAAAAAACAAACAGAGTCGTGAATTCCGTGCTGTCAAAGCAGCTGCCAGCACCACAAGTGACAACTGCAAGTAATGTGGATTGGGAATAAAGGTGCAGCGCTAATGAGCAAAATGGAAATGAAACCAAATGGGGATGCTTAACGTTTGGTTGGAAGACATCAGCCAGTATGAAGATGTATTGTAAGTACACTCTCCTCCAGGGGCTGATGTCTTACAAACATTGGTGTATGATCACCGCAAAGCCTGAACGACTCATGGGGCATATACCTTCATGAGTCCATTCATTCTGGTAAGCCTCAGTGTCATCAGTGGCGGCTTCTCATATCACTTTTCATGCACTATAAATGTTTGTTTTGGAAGTTGAATTCTAGTCCAGCAAGATTTATTCATCTATCAACACTTTTTCACATGTACTTTTAGAGTTTAAAGAGGAGTTCCACCCGAGGTCCAGTAAAAAAAAAAAAAAAAAAAAATTAAAAAGTCAGCAGCTTCAAATACTGCAGCTGCTGACTTTTAATTGGACACTTACCTGTCCCAGGGTCCAGCGATGCGGGGGATTGAAGCCCGCTCGTCTCCCCCTCCATTCAGCGGTGCCGGCATTGCAACTGTGGGCGCCGGGCTGTGGCTTCACAGCCTGGCACCCACTGCGCATGCGCGAGCGGCGCCGCGATTGGCCGCTCAGTCACCTGGGACCTGTAATGGGTCCCAGATGATTGACAGGAGGGAGGGAGCAGAGCTGAGCCCTTCCTGTGCCGAGGGGGAAGTGATGTCACCAGCCCAGGCACTGGAAGAGGCAGACTAGCAACAGGCATTTAGAAGTAAAAAAAAAAAAATATCCCAATTTTTTTTGTATTTTCTTTTTAAATTTTTCATGTAGATTTTTTTTTTGGGTGGAACCCCACTTTAAGTGTATTGTCACCAATTTCTTTACAGTGGATTTTATATCTGATGTATTCATCATATGTCATTTAGTGCACTTTATATTTTGACTGTTCATCTACAATGTTTATTTATATGGTGTTAACGTTTCAACATTAAAGAGGGAAGTAAACCCTCTTTAAAAAAAAAAAAAATTCAAGTTAGACTTACCGGTAACTTGTTTTCCTTGAGTCTTTCAGGACAGCACTTGAGAGAGAGTGACTCCTCCCCTTGCCAACAGGAAACACCTCTTCCACCAAACTTTAAAAGGAGGCTCCTTTCCACACATTGTCAGTAGTAGTAGAGAACCTCCGGCCCCAAACTGGAACACATAATCGAGATATGATTAGTCACAGTATATATATGTAAAAACAATAGGGCGGGATGCTGCTGTCCTGAAAGACTCAAGGAAAACAAGTTACCGGTAAGTCTAACTTGAATTTTCCCTTATCGTCTTTCAGGACAGCACTTGAGAGGATAATAGAGACTTACCCCCTTAGGGAGGGACCACAGCCTGCAGAACCTTTCTGCCAAAAGCCTGATCACCTGCTGATAGGAGATCCAGTCTGTAATGACGGACAAACGTTAAGTAGCTTGACCACGTAGCCGCCTTACAAATCTGATCTGGGGTGGCACCAGCTCTTTCTGCCCATGTAGTGGCCTGCGCTCTTGTTGAATGAGCCCTAATTCCCAGCGGGGAAGATAAACCCATTTGAGAATAGGCTACAGAAATAGCTGTCTTAAGCCATCTAGCCAATGATGCTTTTGATGCTTGTTGGCCTTTCTTGTTTCCAGAAAAAAGAACAAATAATGAATCTGAAACTCTAAACCCTCCTGTTACTTCCAAATACTGTAATAGGATACGTCTTACGTCTAAATTGTGAAACTGCTCTTCCTTTGCACCCAAAGGGTTAGCAGAAAAGGTTGGTAGAGTAATCTCTTGAGACCTGTTACTAAAGCTTGCCACTTTTGGCAAAAAAACCCCGGATCTACTTTAAGGACAACTCTATCAGGAAAAACTGACAAAAAAGGCTCTTTTACTGATAGGGCGTGCAGTTCACTAATCCTTCTTGCTGAAGTAATTGCGACCAGAAAAATAGTCTTCAAAGTTAAATTCTTTAGGGATATGGCCTGTAAAGGCTCAAATGGTTCTTTTGCCAGAGCCTGCAGAACCACCGAGAGATCCCAATTTGGGAAATGCTTCACCGGTACCGGTCTCGACCTGGAAAGTGCTTTGAAAAACCTCATGATCAGAGTTTCTGAAGATAAGGATCTCTCCAGATAAACTCCCAAGGCAGCCACCTGCACCTTAAGAGTGCTGACCGCCAGATTCTTGTCTGCACCTTTTTGCAAAAATTCCAGCACTGAGACTAGGTCTTTAACCCCCCTATGTTCGGAATGACAGAAAGAAACATAGACTTTCCATACTTTGGCGTAAATATCCCTGGTTACCTTTTTCCTACTGGAAAGCAACGTAGCAGTTAAACGTTCTGAAAAGCCTTTGCTTCTCATTAATTGCTCCTCAGATACCAGGCAGTGAGCTTTAACCTGTCTACCCCTGGATGAAGCACTGGCCCCTGAATCAACAGATCCTGACTGAGCGGGAGATGCCAACATGGTTTGATTGCCAACTGCAGAATCGTGGAAAACCAAGCTCTCTTTGGCCAATATGGAGTAATCAAAATGATTGATACTCTCTCTTTCAGTATTTTCCTCAACACTAGAGGGATTAATCGAAATGGAGGAAAAGCATACTCTAGGTGAAAATCCCACGGATGTGCCAGAGCATCTATCCCCTGAGAGCAAATGTCTCTCTGAAGGGAGAAAAAATTCGGGAGCTGCGTGTTTTGTTTTGAAGCAAACAGATCTACCTGCGGAAGGCCCCAAACACTGGTGATTAATGCAAACACCTTCCTGTTCAGACTCCACTCTGATTCCTGAACTTTTTGTCGGCTCAGATAATCCGCTACTTCGTTCAATGTGCCTTTTAGATGGACTGCGGATAGAGATAGTAAGTGGTTCTCCGCCCACTCCAGAATCTCTACTGACAGTAAGTGAAGGGCCCTGCTTCTTATGCCTCCCTGTTTGTTCAGGTAGGCTATGGCCGTGGCATTGTCCGACAAAATCTGGACATGGCAACCTATGAGGTTTTGAGAGAAGAAAGCTAATGCTAGGGCAACTGCCTTCAGCTCTCTCCAATTTGAGGATCTTTGGGCCTCGAACTGGGACCATGTTCCCTGCGCTAAGGCTTGACCCATGTGGGCCCCCCATCCCTGCAAACTGGCGTCTGTTGTGACCACTTTCCCGGTCGGAAAAGACCAAAGAAGACCTCTTTGCAGTACCACCTGACTTTTCCACCACCAAAGTGAACGTTTGACTCTGGTGGGAATCTTTACTTTTGTATCCAAACTCTCCGTCCTGTGGTTCCATGTCCTTAGAAGGAACCTCTGGAGGGTCCTGAAATGCAGCCTTGCCCATTGGATGGCTGGCATTGAAGAGGTTAATGTCCCCAGAGCCGACATAACCTTTCGGACTGAAATCAGTTGATTTGTTTGTAGTGCCGATATTACCCTTTGGACCTTGATCTTTTTCTCTTCTGGGAGAAAAATCTTTTGCTCCACTGAATCTATCAAATAACCCAGAAACAGTACTTGCTGAGCTGGGATGAAATTTGATTTTTGAACATTCATTATCCACCCTAGTGACTCCAAATGACTGCGGGATTTGTTCAAATCCTCCTGCAACTTTTCCCTGGATGGGGCAAAAAAGAGGAGGTCGTCCAGATATGGAATTACCGCAATCCCCTGGAGTCGAAGAGGGGCGAGAGCTTCCGCCATTATCTTCGTAAAAATACGAGGAGCTGACGACAGGCCGAAGGGAAGGGCCCTGAACTGAAGATATATAATCTCCTTGCCCATATTTACCGCAAACCTCAGGAACTTCTGGGACTGAGGTGCTACAGGAATATGAAGATAAGCATCCCTCAGATCGATTGATGCCATAAAACAATCTTTTGTCAGAGTGTTTCTGACCGTGAAAATTGAGTCCATACAAAACTTTTTGTATAGGACTGACTTGTTCAGGGGTTTTAGGTTGAGGATAAGACGGAAGTTTCCGGATGGTTTTCTTATCAGAAAGATGTGTGAATAGAAACCCTGACCCTGTTCTTCTGGGGATACTGGTATCACTACCCTCTGGTGCCTCAGATCCTTTAAAAGGTTCTTCATGGCCAGAGCCTTTGTTAGATCCCTTGGTAGGTTTGTTACAAAGAATCTTTCTGGCGGGCGATCTGAAAACTCTATCCTGTAACCTTGGGACAGCATGTCCAAAATATATAGACTTTCTGTCATGCTGGCCCAAAGGGGAAGGAAACTTTGAAGCCTTCCCCCCACTGGTACGCACAAGTCATTGTGCTTTACCGGAGGCTGCAGGAGGATGGAAAAGGACATTTCCTTTGCCTTTACCCTTCTGCGATGCCCAATTTTTTCTTTTCTCCTGGGGTTTTGTTTTGTTCTTGAGCCCTTTGGGAACGAAAAAACCGTTTAACTGGCTGCTTTTTCTTTTTGATGGGAAAAGACTTCTTTTTATCAGCAGTTCTATCTAGAACCACATCTAAATCAGGTCCAAAAAGCAAGTCACCCAGGAACGGTATCCCACACAGCTTGTTTTTGGATGCCGCGTCCCCCGGCCAAGTTTTCAACCACAGAGCCCTTCTGGCTGAGTTGGCTAGGGCAGCAGATCTAGCTGTCATTTTAATTGATTCCGCTGAAGCATCAGATATAAATGCGACAGCGGCAGACAGAGTTGAAAATGAATCCAAAATTTCTTGTTTTGGTGAGTCTGCTGAGATATGGGCCTTAAGTTGCTCTAACCAGAACTCCATATTTCTGGATACCACTGTAGTTGCCATAGTAGGTTTAAGATTTCCCATGATGGATTGCCAAGCCCTCTTTAGTAGCTGGTCCATCCTTTTATCCATGGGATCTCTCAACACCCCCATGTCCTCGAATGCCAAATCTGTAGACCTCGAGACCTGGGAAAACGCGGCATCTAGTTTGGGGTTTTTGTTCCAAACCGCCGCTGGATCTTCATCAAAAGGGAAACGCCTTTTTAAGGCTTTGGGAAAGAAAGGCTTTCTCTCTGGCTCTGCCCACTCTTTCTTAATAGCTTCAGAAATAACAGAGTGTACTGGGAAATTGCGATTTTTGTGCTCGCTAAGCCCTGCATACATTTTATCATGCAGAGATAACTCCTTTCTTTCCTCCTCCAGACCCAGTGTGGTATAGATTGCTTTTAACAGGCCATCTACCTGTTCTAAAGACAATTTAAATCTTGAAGGTAAATTTTCTCCTTCCTCACCCTCATCAGAATCCTCAGATTGAGAGGGGGAATGTCCCTCTGGGGTAGGTGATGCCTCAGTCTCCATCGCCGGGACTATAAGTGAGCCTTGGGAGGACTGTGAGGTAGTAGGCTGACTCAGGGATGGGTTTGCTAGGGAAGAGCGAAATGATTGAATAGTCGCATCAAGTTCCTTTTTAACCGATGCAATCAAGTCGCTGCAAGCGGAAGAAGCTTCTTCTTTAACTAGCAAATCAATACAAGCTTGACATAACGTCTTCTTCCATCCTTCGGGTAGCTTGGATTTACATGAAGGACATTTTCTTTTTGCCACTGGATCAGAGCTCTTGGCCTGCCATGAGACAAAAGAAGAAACCATCCCAGTGAGACAACCTGTCCTATACCCAAGGATGCTCACCACAGATGCACAGTAAGAGCTAACTGCTTTATGTGCCCAGACAGGCCCCTGCCACCGGGGGGGGGGGGGGGGGGGAGATAGAGAGAGAGAGAGACCCCACAGTACAAGGAAGACAGTATACAACTGCACCTTACCTGGGCCTTGCTGGTGCCTGTGCCTGTCCCACTCGCTGCCGCCATCGATTCCATCGAGGAGCGCTTGCTGTGTTTGTGTGGCTAAACGCCGGTTCCGGACTCCAATAGCGCCAGTGCGCCGGACCAGAACCGCTAAATAAGCACCAGCCCCATTCCTCCCCTTTCCCTCTGCGATTTCCGGCGGAAATGACGTCGCACGCCTGTTCCGTGGGCGGCGCCCCCTCCGGATGCCTCACTTCCGGCGGATGGAGCCCCGCTGCCATCCCCAAGATGGCGGCGGTGCAATAAGCAACAGGCGGTGGACCTGAGAAAAAAATATAGTAAACGGCCACCGCCTGTCTTGCCGCCGCCTAGGAGCGATGCCCCCGACAGTCGGACTCACCCTGAGCCCATATGAAGAGGGAGAGGGAGCCCAGCCAGCAGCACTTCACCTCAGCTGTGGAATGGGAGGAACAGCTCTCATGAGGTAAAAAAAGTGTTTGATGGAAATCCAGGAAACCTGAGCTCCCAGGACAGCACCTGAGAGCCCTGACTTCCCACGAAGTGTTCCCTCCGGAGGAAACACAAAAACTGACAATGTGTGGAAAGGAGCCTCCTTTTAAAGTTTGGTGGAAGAGGTGTTTCCTGTTGGCAAGGGGAGGAGTCACTCTCTCTCAAGTGCTGTCCTGAAAGACGATAAGGGAAAAACACCCTGCAGGACAAAGGCATAATGAGCTAGTATGCATACTAGCTCATTATGAATTACTTACCTGAGATCGAAGCCCCCGAAGCGACCCTCATTCACCTCCTCCGTCGCCACCATGATACCCGGAGTGACTCCAGCGCTGTGACTGGCCGGAGCAGCAATGACGGCACGCTCAGTGCGCCTGCGCCATTGTGCCGTAGGCATCGGTGCCCGTTTTTAGGAAAAAGTCTCCTTAACCGTGTAGGTTAAGGAGATATTTCTTGCACCTACAGGTAAGCCTTAATATAGGCTTACCTGTAGGTTAAAGTGGTCTGTAAGGGTTTACAACCACTTTAAGCATCCCCATTTTGCTCATTAGCGCTGCACCTTTATCCCAAATCGACTAAAAAACTAACTCCGAACTACAGCTAAAAGTTTTAAACATTTATAGTGAGAGTTTTTTCCCCTTTTGGGATTAAGTTTTTACAAAAATTAACAACAGTGGACCATTGTAAGTAACCCTATCAGTAGTAAATGCCCATTTTGCTGGAAAGCTTGGTCAATTAAAGGAAATTTAAAAATAGCATACTTACTGGCTGGATTACCAGATAAAAAAAAAAAAAAGAGACTAAAAAGGAAAAAGAAATGTAGCCATTGCAAAAATGTATGGTTATTCCCGCGCGATCATGTGTGTTAGAATGGAACTAATGGAAAAGCTGCCTGCACCGGATAGGGTACACCCTGCCCCTAATAATCAGCGAAACAAAAATAAAGCGTGGTGCTGCGCTAATCCAGCAAGGAAATAATACAGAATAAAAAATAAAATATAAAAACAAAGTGACAGTGCTAATGGTATATACACTAATCCAAGAACACAAAGTGATGCAAGTATACCATAATAGTAAAGTGACAGTGCTTCTGATATCATACTAATATTGAATAGCAACTAGTGACTGTAGCATAACGAATAAATCAACACACATGTGACCAAAACATGTGAAAAATAATAAAGAGTGTGTAAGGGTGCAACTTACAACCCCAATCAGTGAAAATAATACCAATGGATAGGCTAAATCTTGAGATGTGCCTGTGAGATACAAACAGTGCAGATATATAAAAGAAAAACTAAGATAGAGTGCAAATGTACAATGTAAATAATATCATACTGTGCATGCTATGCACACAGCAAGCAAACACTAAAAAAAGTGACTAGTGCAGAAAAACACAAAATCCTTGTGACTATTCATTCAGAATGTCCAAATAGAGTGAACATATGACAGTCCTCCTTTAAGGGGTGAGGTGGCTGGAACAAATCTATCAACACATGCTGACTGGAGATTAGGAGCTCACCATTGTCAGAGATAAGGCACCTGTTTGTTGTTATGTGAGTACTTTATTATGCTAATAAAACCCTGCTTTTAGCCTACAATATTACACTATTTGGGACCTTCCTTTTTTCATTGGTTACCCCCCCCCCCCCTATATCCATGGAGGGACTGAGCTCCTGTATGAGGATGTCGTTTATAGGATAAAAGGTTGCTACTCCCAAATACTGGTCTTACACTGATACCCTGTTACCTGGAAGGACCAAGTCCCTGCACCAGGAGAAAGGGCTGATACTTCTAATACTGGTTTTATGCTGTTATCCCATTACCTGAAGGTAAGGGGCCACTACTTATAAGTGTGTAGTTTGTTGCACGAAGAGGAAACACCACTGTAGATTTGTTTCAGCCACCTCACGCCTTAAAGGAGGACTGTCATATGTTCACTCTATTTGGACATTCTGAACTAATAGTCACAAGGATTTTGTGTTTTTCTGCACTAGTCACTTTTTTTAGTGTTTGCTTGCTGTGTGCATGGCATGCACAGTATGATATTATTTACATTGTACATTTGCACTCTTAGTTTTTCTTTTAGATAACTGCACTGTTTGTATCTAACAGGCACATCTCAAGATTTAGCCTAGCCATTGGTATTATTTTCACTGATTGGGGTTGTAAGTTGCACCCTTACATACTCTTTATTATTTTTCACATGTTTTGGTCACATGTGTGTTGATTTATTCGTTATGCTACAGTCACTAGTTGCTATTCAAAATTAGTATGATATCAGAAGCACTGTCACTTTACTTTTATGGTATACTTGCATCACTTTGTGTTCTTGGATTAGTGTATATACCATTAGCACCGTCACTTTGTTTTTATATTTTATTTTTTATTCTGTATTATTTCCTTGTTGGATTGTAGCCATTACATCTAAGAAATGGCAAGCTTCAATCTATTACATTTCGATTTTTTTTGTTTAATTCCAAGTCTAAGTTACTATTATTATTATACAGGCTTTATATAGCGCCAACAGTTTACTCAGCGCTTTACAATATATAAGGGAGACAGTACAGTTACAATACAATAAAATACAAGAGGGTTAGGAGGGCCCTGCTCATAACAGCTTACAATCTAAGAGGGTGGGGCAAGTGGTACAAAAGATTATAACTGTCGGGGGTGAGCTGAAGTAATAAAAGATTATTTGGAGGCTTGATGGGCTTTCCTGAAAAGATGAGTTTTCAGAGATCGCCTAAAGGCAGCCAGAGTAGGAGATAGCCGGACAGATTGATTTAGAAGGTTCCAGAAGTTGGGAGAAGCTTGAGAGGAGCGGAGAGGAACAGTTTGGGTGATATTTGGAGACAAGATTGGTGATCTAGCTTGGGGCAGAGTTGCGAATGGCTTTGTATGATGTAGTTAGTATTTTGAATTTAATTTACTGGGCAATCAAAAGCCAGTGTAGGGATTGGCAGAGAGGGATGGCAGACACTGAGTGGTTGGTAAGGTAGATGAGTTTGGCAGCAGCATTCATTATAGACTGAAGGGGGGTAGCCTATGGAGAGATAAGCCTATGAGAAGGGAGTTGTAATAGTCAAGGACGAGAGATAACAACGGAGTGACTGAGTAGCTTGGTGGTTTCATTAGTTAAAAAGGGGCATATTTTAGAGAAGTTTACAAGCTTTTGACAACACTTGGATTTGGGGCTGAAAGGACAGGCCAGAGTCTAGGATTACACCTAGTACCCTGGTGTGAGGGGAGGGATTGATGGTTGCATTATTGATTTTGATGGAAAAGTCATGGCGAGAGATTTAGCTTAACGAAGTGGTGCGACATCCATGCTGATATGTCAGTTAGTAATTTGACAGGAGACTGAAGGAGTTTTAGGTGAGAAGCAGAGAGATAGATTTGGGTGTCATCAGCGTAGAGATGGTATTGGAAGCCATGGGGGGTTATCAAGTGACCAAGGGAGGAGGTGTAGATAGAGAAGAGAAGCGGTCCAAGAACAGAGCCTTGCCGGACCCCTACAGAAAGAGGAAACGGAGAGGAGGAGACAGAGTTGGTGGTAACCCTGAAGGAATGCTGTGATATGTTGGAGGAGAACCAGGATGGAGCAGGATCTTGGTGGCCAAGGGAGTGGATTTATTGAGAAGGAGCGGGTTTTCAACAGTATCAAAAGGCCGCAGAGAGGTAGCAAGAGTATGGAGTAGTGACCATTAGTTTTAGCAGTTAGTAAATCGTTAATGAGTTTTAGTAGGGCAGTTTCTGTGGAGTGCTGCGAGCAAAAGCCAGACTAAGTGGGATTACAATTCCCTACAGCCTGCATTCTCTCAATCACAAAAGGCATTTATATGGAATCCACAGGGTACAGCTGCATCACAACTCCATGCAGGCAGAATTTAAATCACTCATGATGGCAATAGGCAGACCTAAAAGACAGTTTTTACTCTTAACGTCTGTCAATGGTAGCTGGCACCCCACATTGTAGGAAAGGAAGCGGAATGTCATACAATCTTGAATTTATGTGTTAAATGCATCTAAACTGATTTTATTTTTCCAGTATAATGGAATTACTTAATAAAGGCTCAAGTGGTGTAAAGTATACTTACATAGGTGATTGGCAATCTTCTCATGGTCAGCACTGAGTTTTCAGAGATGGGATTTCTGCAGTGCCCTAGAGCACACAGTACAGGGCCGTCCTTCAGCACCTCGCTGGTCAACTCTGCTTTTAACGAATACTCCTGGAAACAGACAGTAAATTTATAAATATAAAATTATATATTTACACAGTGGGGACGGAAAGTATTCGGACCCCCTTAAATTTTTCACTCTTTGTTATATTGCAGCCATTTTCTAAAATCATTTAAGTTCATTTTTTTTCCTCATTAATGTACACACAGCACCCCATATTGACAGAAAAACACAGAATTGTTGACATTTTTGCAGATTTATTAAAAAAGAAAAACTGAAATATCACATGGTCCTAATTATTCAGACCCTTTGCTGTGACACTCATATATTTAACTCAGGTGTTGTCCATTTCTTCTGATCATCCTTGAGATGGTTCTACACCTTCATTTGAGTCCAGCTATGTTTGATTATACTGATTGGACTTGATTAGGAAAGACACACCTGTCTACACCTATACTTAAAGAAAAATGGTAACACCTACCCCAGCCAAAGTTAAAATATTTTCTATTGATTTAGTTATGATGAGATGTTTCTTTGCTCGAGTTGCAGCCACATACAGCAAATTCCATTCATCTTCTACAGTCCAATCTGAAACAAAGAAAGCACAGCACACTTTGATGTTGTAGGAGATACAGATTTCTGAATAGTCACTGTGTCACTGAGTGCCCTGAGGACGGTGGTGACATTTTACTTGTAAAGCTTTTATATTTTGGATGAGATCTTGGATGGATAATGTTTGGAAGCATAACATATTTTTAGATTTCTTTTGGTACCCCTTGCTCCAAGCTAAAACTATTACTGGAATTTTATTTCCCATGTAATCTCTATGACTGTACTCAATGCAGTACCCTAGGTGAGATGGGACTGAAAAGGAAAAAAGATGAAAATTTCCCACCTTTCCTATTTCTTATTCCTAAGTGTTGGAGCTGTTGCATAGACCATTGGAAAAGACCATGACTGGCAATAGCCAAGTAATTCAGTTTTCTACTAAACTCTGCATCAACAACACCTGACCTTAAAGGGGTTGTAAACCTTTGTGTTTTTTCACCTTAATGCATCCTATGCATTAAGGTAAAAAAACACCTGGCAGTGACCGACCCCCCCAGCCCCTCCCTTTTACTTACCTGAGCCCTGGAACTTGACCCGCTGGGGATGCGCTGTCTCTCTGCCCGGGGTTCTGGGCTCTTGATTGGATAGATTGATAGCAGCGCAGCCATTGGCTCCCGCTGCTGTCAATCAAATTCAATGACGCGGACGCCAGGGGGCAGGGCCGAGTCATACATTCGGCGGCCATGGAAGCCAAATGCTGGACTCAGGAGCGCGCCCGCAGGGTTATCTGATGTGGGGAGGAGCCGCGAGAGCCACTGGGGGACCCCAGAAGAGCAGGTTCGGGGCCACTCTGTGCAAACGAGCTGCACAGTGGAGGCAAGTATGATATGTTTGTTATTTTTTTATTTTTTTTTTAAACGAACAATCACTTTAAATCTGAAGTTTAGTGAATTTTTTTTTTAATTTATTAAATTATTTTTTTTTACAAAAAAAATGACAAGTGTCCCATGCGGGGTGGCTGTGTTAGGTTGAAATCTTAAGCCTTCTGCATCTGGATACTCCTGCGGCTGTGATTTTATGGTGCTGCAGGGGTTTAATATGAACAGCTGCAACTGTGACGGGCACTCGCTAAAGTGCTATCCATGCCCAACATTTCTGCACTCGTTCTTCATTCACAGAAGCCCTACTATCTGTTTAAAGGTCTGCCTACTTTGATTGTAGAGCGCTTTTCATTGTTGGAACTAATAGTATGGCTTCTATGAATGGAGCACAAGGATGTAAAGGGCACGTACAGTTGGCACTTGATGAGTGGCAGTCACAGCCAAGCACAAAAGAACCCAAAGCACCAGAAGATCACAACTGCGAGGGGTATCTGGAGGGCAAAAGACCAAAGATTTTAACCTAACAGCAGTCACAAGCACACTCCTTGTGGGTACCGTCCCTGATGCCATTTAAAAAAAGAGAAAAAACTAAACTTTAGATTTAAATTAAGGTCCAGGCCAAATATTGCCATTAATGAAAACGTAAGGTTTGGGTGTAAGGAAACCGGTTACCAGCTAGTCTGGTTGTAATATAAGGCAGGGCTCAAAATTCCTGAGCTACTAGTCAGGGCTCAAGGGTTACTCGCCACCAGTTGCCCCATCCAACCACTACCCTGCCCCACCCCTAAACACGCCCTCATGAATTATCTCATGAAATGACCCTTAAACGTTTTATGCAGAATTAAGTTACAAAAATAAATGGCGTGACCTGTGCCCACCATTGCAGCCTCACCTGTGCCCACTATTGCAGCCTCGCCTGGGCAGAGGAAGAGAGAGGGCGGCCGGATCATGACTGGAGGAAGAGGAAAGAGGAAAGCTGCGGAATCACAGAGCAGGATAGAACACCGGAACAGCTTACATTATAATAGCCTCCGCTCTGCTTGACGTCACACACAGCCCCGCCTCCTCCTGATCCCATGCCTGTGATAGACAGAACACATCCCAGCACTGGACCGGCATTCTGTCTATCACAGGCGTGGGGTCAGGAGGGCGGGGTTGTGTGCGACGGCGAGCAGAGCAGAGGCAATTATAATGTAAGCTGTTACAGCGGGATATCCACCTTCTGCGATCACGCGGCTCCCAATCAATTTCGCCCACCGGCGGTGCTCACCCCCCCCCCCCGCGCTCTCAAGCGGCTCAGCTCATCGCCAGCCCTTATTTTCCACTCACAAAATGCGAGAAGGCGAGTGGAAAGTTTGAGGGCTGATATAAGGTCTTGTACACACTGGCTTTAGCCTGTAATTGCAATTGGGTACAGCAAGGTTTTTAGGCTTCATTCACACAGTCGATTTGAGCCCCAGTACAACAAGAATGAGCACAACTCTGCAGGGGGGATAATAGGTATTTATGATCAGCTGTAACTAGAAAGCATGTAGAAATCGATGGCAGGCATTGCACCTGTTAGCATTTAACCATACATAGAGCAGTTACACCCCATTAGGGTGCAGATGACTGGCCCTTGACACAAAGGGCTTTATTTACTAAAGCTGGAGAGTGGAAAATCAGGCTCACATCTGCATAGAAACCAATCAGCTTCCAAGATTAATTGCCAAAGCTTAATTAAACAAGCGGAGGTTAGAAGCTGATTGGTTTCCCATCCTTAGGGAGATTTAACAAGGTTCAGTAAAGCTTAATAAAAACTCAAGTTTGGCAATGGTAAACATACTGTAGGAGTGCTGAGAGACACAAGCTGCTAGCATTTTTTTTTCAGACTTTCAATACGTTTCAAGTAGCGTTGAAATCTGTTAGCAGCCAGTTTAAAGGATAACTTTCATATAAAGTAAAGTTAACTTTTTGCCCCCACCCTTGACCTAAATTAGGGGTCTCCAAACTGCAGCCCTGGGGTCGGATGTGGCCCTTTGCTTGCCTTTATCCAGCGTTGAGGCATTATTCCTGCCATTGACACCAACAATAGGGCATAATTCCTTATGCCGCGTACACACGGTCGGACTTTTCGTCTACAAAAGTCCGACAGCCTGTCCGACAGACTTCCGGCGGACTTCCGGCAGACTTGCAGCAGACTTTCTAACGAACGGACTTGCCTACACACGACCACACAAAAGTCCGACGGATTCGTACGTGATGACGTACACCGGACTAAAATAAGGAAGTTCATAGCCAGTAGCCAATAGCTGCCCTAGCATGGGTTTTTGTCCGTCGGACTAGCACACAGACGAGCGGATTTCGGGGTCCGTCGTAGTTACGACGTAAAGATTTGAAGCATGTTTCAAATCTAAAGTCCGTCGGATTTGAGGCTGAAAAAGTCTGCTGAAAGTCCGGAGAAGCCCACACACGATCGGATTACCAGTCCGACCGTGTGTACGCGGCATTACACTGACAACAAAAATGGGGCAATATTCCTCCCACTGACACCAACTATTTCCCCTACTAACATCAAAGATCAGGAATTGTTTTCATTCACTGGGCACAGTCCAGCCTCCCTAATGTCTCAAGGACAGTAAACTGCCCCTTTCTTTAGAAATCTGGAGACCCTTGACCTAAACGAATCCCTCTTTCAAATGACCATGGCCTGCACGGATCTTCAGCGCTTCTTGCCAAAGCCCACTTTTCTCTGGCCATGCTTCCACAGTATGACTTAAAAGACTTCCATGGATCCATCTCCTGTATTAGGAAGCCTTTGGGTTTCTACTGCTCAGGTACAGCAAGACGAATGAGGATTTCAACAGGAAGAGCTGTAAATTCCTGGGTCACCTGACTCAGCTTAGTATACACATGGGGGTTAATTTAGGTCAGGGACAGAGGGCACAATTTTTGAAAGTACAGTATCCCTTAAAGAGGAAGTAAACCCTGGTGGGTTTTACTTCCTTTTTATTTCCCTGCAAAGGTAAAGCATCGCATAGTTGCCCATTATGTGTCACTTATCTGAAACGAAGCCTGCAATGTCACTGCTGTCCCCACTAGCAGCGAGCTTCCATCTTCACCCCTCTTCCTTCCGGGGCCGCAAACTCCGGCTCTGTAACTGGCTGGAATCGCGTGGCGTCACTCCCATTCACGTGTGTGGGAGCCACCAGTCACGGCATGACCCCTATTAGAAACAGCACGATCTGCCCTTTCTAAAGTGCGCATGCACCATAGACATTGGCGCATGTGCCGTAGTCATCGGTGCACGGCTTTTTTGTAAATATCTCCTAAACCGTGTAGGTTTAGGAGATATTTCCAGCACCTACAGGTAAGCCTTAAATATAGGCTTACCTGTAGGTAAAAGTGGTTGTACAACCACTTTAAAGTGGCATTTAGTATTCTCATTATGATGTGTATTTAACATTCACAAAATGGAGTTAAAGGTTTGTTTAAAGACTTTAAGAAATGTGCTCAATGCTTGCCTAAAGCTTTGCAAATACTTTGTAAAAGCTTGCTGCACATACAGCTCTTTTATAAGTTGAAGGCTGTATAAGCAAATGCCTGATGATCATTTTCTTACAGCATGACAAGAGGTTAAAGGTTAACTGAACCTTTATAAAGCCATCCACAAAACCCATAATCCTGGTCTTTCCTCCAGGCTGCTGCAGCATGAGATCCAGTTGATGTCAAACTTGTCCATACGCACGCACAGTTTAAAGATGGGCCCTACCGTAGGGTATAAAGCTGATCATATGTTATACAATTTGACTGTACACTCCCATTTAAATCATCAACAACTATGTATGTAGGTATGCGCTAAACCTTCATATAAAAGGAAATTTGTGCAATAAACATTGATAGTGCTGAATTTTTGTATATAAAAGTGACTCCGTGCAAAAATAAAAAATGAATTGATTAATAATCACATTGTATCATATTATGAATAGTCCACTGTATTAAGATGATTTTCAGATGTGAAACTGATACAACAATGCACCCAAGAGTCGTGGTTGAGAAAGATATAACCTCCACCTCTACACACACTGCCTCTTACCGACTCCAAATGATCTCCTATTACAGGAGATCACACAAGCTTGTGGCTCATGCATGCGATTGCGCGTGGCCGGCGGCCATCGTGCTCGCTGGCCATGCGAACTGGGTCGCCTGCCGTGCAGCGGGCGCGCACCCTTTGGTGGCCGCAAAAGAGAAGGGCGTACCAATACGGGATTTTGCCCAGGGAAGCCATTCTGCCGCAGTATATCTGCGTGAGCTGCTCGGGAACCGGTTAAGAAGTTACAATGAGTTGGATCGCTGGTGCCATTGAGTTAGGTACAACTTGAATATTCAATGTCAAAATATCTTCCACCAAATATGTCTTGAACTTTCATTCTTTCACTTAAATCAATACAAGAAACTGGCTGCCATGTTTGTGTTAACCTCCCTGGCGGTATTCCCGAGTGTGGCTCGGGGTTAAAATTCAGTACCATTAGCGGTAACCCCGAGCCACACTCGGGATCGCATTGCAGGATCCTGGGGCGGCGTTACTTACCTTGTCCCCGGGATCCTGCGATGTCCCCCACAGTGTCCGAGGACTCCGTCCTCCTCCGAAGCCTCTCCGTGCCAGGCTCCGTTCCCTGCGAGCGGCGCGACGCACGGGGGCGGAGCCTGGCGGCAAATTCAAAAAAATTTCAAAATCATAACACATACAGTACTGTAATCTTACAGATTACAGTACTGTATGAAATGATTTCACATCCCATTTGTCCCCAGTGCTCTGGCCCATGCCCTGCATGCAGTTTTATGTGATATATACTGTTCTTTCTGCCTGGAAACTGGAGATTGTCCATAGCAACCAAAAAGTGTCCCTTTACGTCAAAAATGGCTTTAGACCAGCTAGAAAACAGCGATAGTAAATTAGAACACTTGCAGAATTGAGCGATAGTGAATTGTGGGGAAATTTATTTTATTACTATTTTTTTTAATTTTTTTTAATTATTTATTTTTATTTATTATATTATAATTTATGTTTTTGTGTTTCAAACTTTATCATACCCGGGATATCTACTAGACTCTGGTTTGGACAGATTTAAGTGTGTTATTGTTAAGATTTACAGACCTACAATATAAAACGCCAAATTTCCATGCAAAATAATTGTACCGCTTTCAGCACCTAAAATCCGAAATAATCATACCGCCAGGGAGGTTAACGGAAGATGTGATTCTCCTTGACTTTCACGTGTTCTGGGTCAGTGAATTTAATGAATTGAAGCGAGGACACGGCCAAGCAGCTAGCATTTTGGAGACCAGAAATAGCATCCTCTCATGGAAGGTGTACCATAAGCAGAAGCAGTAGGGTGGAGTAAAGCAAATGATAAACCTGTCGCTATCTAATTTAGCGGCACTATATAAAAACAGAATTCTCTGATTTAGACTTATTCCAGTTATTGAAAACCCCTTAGCAATGCCTCTCTCTATTATACATACAATATTTTCAATCTACTTTAGAGAGCAATGCATTTGCTCAAGAAATCACTTAGTACTACACAGGGATACAGTGAGACCAATTTACTGAAGGATTTAAGAAACTTCACACAATAAAAGGTTTTCAGATTCACTTCAATTATCCAATCATGCAAAAAGAAAAATCCTGTTCACTTATACAGTCTCGTGCAGCTAAAATAAGTAAAGTGAATAATCACAGTTTATTAGGATTCTTTAGTAAATCAGCCGCAATGTTTTAGCATAAGCTCCTCTTACTCACCTATGGGGAGGTTTAGTCTCCTGAGATTATGTCTAGGTAGAGGCACTTTTACAAAGTCATCAGTAATCTCAACAGTGTCAAATTCCATGCCTTTAGCCTTATGAACAGTTCCTAAAATATAGTCTGAAAAAAGACAGAAAAAGTCATATTAAATTATGCACATGTGAAACAACCCTAAACCACAAAATCCAATAAAGAAACAACCGTAATAAAGCTATCTATAATAAACTGGTAACACTTTGAGAAATGGCAGTAAACTGGCACACCCAGGATCTCCCTCCCACCTGTGCCTGATACAATAGGGAGGTTCCTGTAAGCACAAGTGTAACAGATAAGGGCAACTGTCAGACAGTTCAAATGAGTCTTAAAACACAGAACACACTGGGGTTGATTTACTAAAACTTAAGAGTGCAAAAGCTGGTGCAGTTCTGCATAGAAACCAATCATCTTCCAGGTTTTTTGTCAAAGTTTAACCGAACAAGCTGAAATTAGAAGCTTATTGGCTACTATGCAGAACTGCACCAGATTTTGCACTCGTCAGATTCAGTAAATCAACCTCACTGTTAAATACATAATCCAGAGTTTTTCAATGAAGGAATAAAAATAACTATTGATGTATATTAGTTATTTGTCAATGCCCCCTCGTAACATTGACCTTCTGAAGGACTCCTAATAGTCTATAATTCTGTAAAATTATGTTTAGTTATGTACTCTATATGTAGACAATGTATTGCAGTGATTACAGGTTACCTGCTTATTATAAGGGGCTATGGAATACACATGTGGTTTATCAATACCATAATCTGTTGGAGCACTTAAAGTAGAACTATAGGCAAAACATTTTTTTTAATTTAGGATAGAGCAAGGGAGGGTTATACTCCGGTCAAATTTTTTTTTGTAATCTGTGTCTCATTGTTGAGATTTCTCTCAACTTCCCGTGCCATAGCCAAACAGGAAGTGAGAGGAAATCCCTATCAATTAAGGGAATTCCTTGGGGACACCCAGGTTACAAGAACTAGTGTCCCCATTAGGAGATTTCCCCCTTAATACTTTTCTGGGGACAACCCTAAATTTGGTATTTTCTTTTACTTTCACTGATAATGGTAAACAGGACACCTAGAGAGGGTGAATCGCCTTAACGGGGACACAGAACAACAATAAATACTGACAGGTGTTCTAATCCCTCTCCACTCTATCCTGAACTAAAAAAAAAAAAAAGTTTTAAACACAAAGGAAAGATAAACTCTCCAAGATAGTCATTAAGTGCCACACTTCAATTGAGTAAATCACACATTGCTTTATTGAAAAAATGTTCAATTAAAATGGCAAATCCATACCCCTTCACCAACACTTCTTAAAATAAAAAGACAATGTTGTCCTGCTGACAGGAAGCGGCTGCACATTCACCCATCCAAACCACCATTCATTCACAGGGGAATCCATTTAATGAGTCCTAATAATCAAGGATTAAGGGGCTTGTGATAGTGAAGCAAGTGTCCCAAAGACCCTTAGCCCATAGTCCACTCATAAACCGTCTGATTTCTCCTGAGTGACATCATCTATTAAGTTATGATCATGGTGGTGGTGGGGGCTTGTGGGGTGTTGGAGATAATCAGCCAGGTAAGCTTGGATCCGCTGGTTAGTTCCACAAGAAACTGGGAGGGTGCTTGTGCAAATGCAAGTCAGAACTCGTATGTATGAAGAACCTGCAAACTAAAATCACTCTTCAAGTGCGGTTTGCGGATTGCTAAAGGTAAGCCCACAATTAGGAGATACACTTGGGCAAAGCGGATGCACAATAGAGGGCCAGTATAGACAAAGGAGGGGGTTCTCACCACCGATGTCTTCCATCTAGTCTATTCATCCAGTGCCCCACATCCAAATAGCCATCCAGTGCCTCCAAGCGGGTCCTTCAAGTCCAATAGCAAAGTAAAAACCGTTCCAGATAAATCACAGCACTCCTACTATTAAGGCTGACCCGCTAGCTGCTTGCCTGCCAGAAGCATCACCTGCGTGATGTTAACACACTGACATGTTTCGTTAGCCTATCGCTAACTTCCTCAGAGCGAGGAGGGGCTTGTTGACTCCTGCTTAAATACTTTTCAGACCCTGTAATGTTTAATTCTTTCCACCAGATGTCTCACATGCCTCACATTCCTCACTATCATCCATCACGCTGAAAATGATTTAACCCTTTTATGCCTAAGCCTACTTCTGACATTTGTTACTTACAAGTTAAAATCCATATTTTTTGCTAGAAAATTACATGGAACCCCCAAACATTATAAATATTTTTTAGCAGAGAATCTAGAGAATAAAATGGTGATTGTTGAAATATTTTATGTCACACCGTATTTGCACAGCGGTCTTTCTAATGCAATTTTTTGGGGAAAAAACACACTTTCATAAATTTAAAAAAAATGAAACAGTAGTTAGCCCAATTTTTTTTATAATGTGAAAGTTGATGTTACGCCAAGTAAATAGATACCTAACATGTCATGCTTTGAAATTGCGCAGGCTCGTGGAATGGCAACAAACTACAGTACCTAAAAATCTCCATAGGCGGCACTTTAAAAAAAATAATGGTTACCAGGTTAGAGTTACAGAGGAGGTCTGCTGCTAGAATTATTGCTCTCTCTCTGATGATCGCGGCGATACCTCACATGTGTGATTTTAACACCGTTTACATATGCCGGCGCTACTTAGGTATGTGTTTTCTTTGCTGCATGAGCTCGCGGAGACAGGGGCGCTTTAAAAAAAAAAAAAAAAAATTCCTATTTTTTTTTTTTTTTTACATTGTCACTTAAAAAAAAAAATGTGATCACTTTTATTGCTATCACAAGGAATGTAAACTTCCCTTGTGACAGTAATAGGTGGTGACAGGTACACTTCATGGAGGGATCAGGGGTCCAAAAAACCCCGTATCCCACCTTTGCACTTCAAAGTATTCAGATCGCCAAAAACGTAGCTGAGTAAACCGAAAGTGACGTAGTGACGTCGCTTCCGTGTTTACACAAAGAAGACTGGAAGGAAGCCGTTTCCGGCTTCCTTCCAGTCTCACTCTAGCCGGTGGAGGTGCCGGATCAAGGATCGGGTCTGCTTGTGGGATGGGAGGCCCGGGAAGAACGGCGGAAGGCGGCGTCCCCTCTCGCAGCTTCGGGATAACAGCCGAGTGGCTTTTAGCCGCATCGGTTGTTATCCCTTAAGAGCCGACCGCCTGTTCTAAAAAACGGTAACAGGGTGATGCATGCAGCTGCATGCATCTTCTCGGTATAACCCCTTAAAGCCGAGGCCGCATATGTGCGTATGGTAGGAACTAAGGGGATATCTATAAAATACCTCTGGGTACATTGTATCCATCATACAGAGGGGCATGACATTCTCGCATGCTAATGTAACAAAATACTGATTAATAGAAATCACAGCGGAGGAAGCTTCAGGACATAAATGTCTATTCTCAAAGCATAATTTAAAAAAAATAAAAAATAAAGTAAATAGACAATAAGGAATCAACGATTTCCTCAAAAGCAGGAAATATCAGAGACCAATTCCTAGATATACATTTTAACCACATACAAAGAGATATCCATCTACTATGAAGGCATATTAGCTCCTCAATAATTAAAGTTTTTTTGTGTCTCCTCTCATTGCTGATACAGCTTCTTTGCTTCTTCCCCAAAGTCATTATGTTTGTCTCCTAATTTGTAGAAACTGGCCGTTTGGAAATCCTTGCATCAACAACCTAGGGTTATGGCTCTGTGCCCGAAGCAGAGTATTGGCTACCGATTCTTTATGGAAAGTTTTGGTCACTATTTTCATGCCTTCTATAGATACCTGTAGGTCGAGGAAAGATTGTCTTGTCATGGTGGGTATAGGTCAATCTAATATTTCTTTCATTTTGATTGAGCTCATCCATGAACTCTACCAGCTGTTCAAATCGTTCCATTCCACACCATGAGTACGTCGTCGATTTACCTCAGGCACGCCACACAGTGGCCGAGTTACATCGAGGACATGTAAATCCTCTCCTCCTCCCACAGGCCCAAATGAAGGCATGCATACGCTGGGGCCAATGGCGCTCCCATACATGTTCCTCTTATCCGGTAAGAATTAATTCCTGAAAATTGGAAAAAAATGATGGGTTAACATGAACTCCCAGAGTTCCAGTACAAACTGATTATGTGCACCAAGCAGAGGATGATCAAGCTCTAAAAAGTGGGCCGCTGCCTTTAGCCCCCATTGGTGGGGAATAGATGTATATAATGTTTCTACATCTATCCCCACCAATCGAGCCCCTACTGGAACATTTAGCTGGTCCAATTTATTAAGGACATCCCCAGTATTTTTTACATAGGATGGAAGGTGAAACACCATTTCCTTAATAAGAGAATCTATATACTTTCCTGATTTTTCCAATGGGCCTTTAACTGCAGACACAATAGGTCTGCCTGGGGGTTGACTGAGGGATTTGTGTAACTTCGGGATGATATAGAAAGTCGGGATATTAAATTCCTCCGCCTTAAGATAGTTATATTCTTTTTTAGATCATAAACCTTCCTTTAACCCCAACTTCAATGTATAATTCAAAGTTTTCACAAAAGTAGGGAAGGGGTTCTCCGATAGTTTACTATATGTCGTTATGTCTTATAGCTGCCTCAAGACCTCAGTCTCATACATTTGTTCACTCATTAGAACCACATTTCCCCTTTGTCACTTTTTTTAATAACCAGACTCCGCGCTTCCTCAAGTTCGCACCCACCCAGCTCCAATTCACCTTCTCCAGGTTTTGCGGAACCAGATCTAAGAAAAAAGTTTTAGCCATTTATATAAAAGGTGGCTCTACAAAGTATTGACTTTAGGGGGTGAATAGTTATGCACATTGACTTTTTCTGTTATTTTGTCCTATTTGTTGTTTGCTTCACAATAAAAAAAAAAATATCTTCAAAGTTGTGGGCGTGTTCTGTAAATTAAATGATGCAAATCCTCAAACAATCCAGGTTGTGAGACAACAAAAACACGAAAAATGCCAAGGGGGGGGTGAACACTTTTGCAAGGCACTGTACATCTAGACGCATTTGATCCCGCCAGATCGAATTCTGACCTTATTTAACAATATGACCTGTTATATTTCACACTTATGAAGGTTCTGTCAAATGCTTTATCGTTTTATTTGGTGCTTGTTGCACTTAAAATTTGAATGTACACCTTGTTTTTTTTTTTTTTTTTATGCTCAATAAACTTTATTCTGATTAAAAAAAACAAAAAAAAAACAAACACTGAACGTCAAAAGGAGTGTGGCCTTTGTACAAGTACCAGTACAAAAACACAAGTGTAAAAGTGTTGTCTGCTCTTACCTGCAGAATCCACATTAGGAGTATTACATACTTCTATCCTCTTCACCAACTCGGGTATTCGTTGGTTGTATTTCTCAACAATAGCAATTTTGCCTTCCAACTCTCTGTCTTCAGAGCTCACCGCATACTCTTTTAAAGCCGCAGATCCTCCTTTCTTTAGCCACTTGGCTATAAACCTGTCTTTAATGTAAAGTTTCTCTGCAAAACAGAACGTAACTGCAAATAACATACAAAAAATATCTACCTAGTAGCTTTACTAACTGCTGTTTCTCTATAAGCATACTAGTGGCATTTATAGCCCAACATTAAGTTCAGACAGGAAGCCAGAGGAAAGTTTCCTAAAGTGAAACTTTATCCATAACAACTTGATAAAAAATAAGGTTCTTTAGCAAGCAAAATACATCCCATATTAATAATTTTGCTACCAAAATTAGTGTGTGCTGTAAATTGCCTCCAGCATTGCTTTTGGCTTTTGTTTCATCTTGCCGGAGGCTGCCATTTTGCTACAGCAAATTTTTAGGCTGTCAGCAGATCGGCCTCCAGTGGCTTTGATGTTCGGCACAGTGCCAAAAAATAAGAGAGCATCTGAGCTTGAGCAGAACGAGGCGAGACTCCAGCATTACTGGGTTTTAAACAGTATAGGTACTTATTTTTAATATTTTACATAGCTATACCTGCAAAAGGGTCCATCATGAAGTGATCTAGCAGGACTTAATTTTCTGATTAAAGTTCCACTTTAAGGGGCACAGACAGCAATAAAATCCTGCCAAAGGGTGGAATCCTTACCCACTCTTCTAGAAAAACAGTTCACTATTCCCACCTGCAGCAGTGTTGGAGGACAGTCCTTCATCATGGACCGTACAGCCATGGCTGCTGTTAGATGTCGCAGGGCCCCATACAGCCTACCTGCCCCTCGCACACCAAATATTTTTTGATAAAGATACACTAAAATTATTGTCAGCAGACAAAAACACAAAGTAACTTCTTGCTAAAACTAAAACATAAAACTGTATTGAATTAATAAAGATCTGTGTGAATGAGGTCTCATTAACATGGGTGCTGTGGCATGTGCAGTGTGAATCTGTGTTTTTTTGTGTAGCTGGAGCTGTGTGCAGGCAGCCTATGTTACGCTATGTGGACGAAGAAGCTGTATGAAAACAGCTGCAGATCCCAATACATCAGGTGTGTGGATTCAGGTGTACGGCCCCGAAGATAGACAGTGTGCATTGGGGTCACTCACCCACACCTGTCAAATTAAGCTGTATTTGTATAGCCATTGCGTCCTCATAGAGTAACAGGCGGCTCCAGCCACACAAACAAACCACAAATTCATGCTATACGGGCCGGAGAACCCATGTGAACGAGCCCTTCAATTTTTGTCTTTTACAATTTTTTCATTTTTTATGTTTTTATTTTTTTTTTACAAAACTGTTGGGGTGGGGGGGTCCTTTGGTGAAACAGACAATGTCTCTTTTTTGATAAAGAAAAGGAATGAGAACATAGATTCCTCCATCCCTTTCTCTGCAGCCTTAGCTGCACTGGACAGTGAATAAACAGAAAGCGCTATGTACAGTGGCTCCTAATTATTCATAAACTGAAGCATAGTAAATATGGTTTTCATTTACTTTGTTCATTAACAAAAAGAAGGGGGTGGTAAATATGACATATTTAATGGCCCCTTCCCCCAATTTCCATCCCAAAAAGATCCCCCGGCCTGTGTGCCTGCAGCGGAGGGAAGCCAGCAGTGCTGCAAAGGGGCACACAGGGGGGACCGGGCAGCAGGAGGACTTGAACCCTGGACAGGGAGGATGATGGGTGTGGCGGGGGGATACATTTACGGGAACTGATCCCCTGTGTCTCTCCCTGCAGCAGCTAAAAGCCAGAGGGAGGGAGAGGAGGAAATGCCAGCTTTTAGCTGCTGCAGAA
Source organism: Aquarana catesbeiana (assembly GCF_042186555.1). Lineage (NCBI taxonomy): Eukaryota > Metazoa > Chordata > Amphibia > Anura > Ranidae > Aquarana > Aquarana catesbeiana. Next base: position 144,215,421 of record NC_133326.1, read on the forward strand.
TGAGAAACACAGGGGATTGGTCACTGTAACTGCCTCCCCGCCGCATTGAACATCCCCTCTCCTGCTCACATCCATTTCCCCTGCTGCATGGGCCCCCCCTAGCCCAATATAGGAGGATTGGTGCTATCCCCTGATTGGCAGCCCTGAGCATTGCACTCATGTAGTGATGTGTGAATGCTGTGCCTAGGAGTACTGTGAGACCAGGCTGGCATGATATGTTCCCAGGAGGCTTTAAAGGCAGTGCAAAAAATTAGAGGCAATTTTCCTTTGAATTCTCTTCTGACATCAATTACCTGGACAGAGATTAGGGAAAGTCTCACTGGAGGACACAGACAGTAATATCAGCTGGACAGAGGTTCTAATCATTCCACACTAATTTGTTCTTAAAAACAAAAATGTATTCAAAAGATACTACAGAAAAAAAAAAAAAACCTACGTCTCTTTCTTTCCAGTTCTGGCTGAAGCAGTATCCAAATGTCAAAGATTTTGCTCAGTCCAAAGTTTTCTGGCCCCTGAAATAAAAAAAAAAGAAAAAAAGGTTAAAAAATTCTTATATGACAATGTTATTTTACTTTATTTTACTGTGCAGACAACTAAAAATAATCTATGTTTTTATTTTAGGCACATACACAAATGTTGCCAACTTGCATTAAAAGGCATTATAAACCCAATTACCTGCACCTTGTGTTTTTTTTTTACCTGCATAAGATGTGCATTGATCATGTTGTTTTAGGGCATCATTTGTAGCCATGTGCACAGCCTATAATAGAGTAAATTCTCACATGGTGTCAGAAGTTTCTGTTTGTGTTCAAACATGAATAAAGCGGCACAGCACTGTACAGGTTTACACATGACCACTGTCTGTAGACCACAAACTGACACTTCTTGTGAAGAAACTACATACCCCATAATACCCGGGTCTCTCAGTCTAGTGCTCTGTAGGTGAGAGCTAATTAAAGAGATCTGACACAAAGCAGGCAGAGTAGTTACCATCATGCTGCAGTCTTTCATCCTGAATGCAGGTGTGCCAATGTGATGAAACACAGAAGAAATGGTGAGGCATGAATTGTGACTCGGGAATCAATCAGCCATGACACTACAAACTGCAGCCACAACATGGGAGCCCATTATTACAAGGTAAGGCAAACAAATTACACTAATAACTATTTAAAACAAGAAAAACATTTTTAAGAGCACAATGCCTTTGAAATATGTACATGTTTGTGCATACAACAATATTTAAAAAGTATACCAAATGTAACCTTCTATTTTAGGTTACTGGTTAATTGTTAAAGCAGTATTAAACCCTCCCAAAAATGTATTACGTCCCAGCTTGCTAATTCTTAGATGAAGTGGCTGCATCCCCCCCCCCCCCCCCCCCCCCCCCCCCCCCATTTTTAAGCCGGGTACACCACTACAGTTTGTTTTCTGGATTGCACGGAAAAAAAAAAACAAAAAAAAAAAAAACGGTCAGCTCCAGTCAGAGACACTGTACTAAACATGCAAGGTTACTTCAGCGATTTCCCCTCCCTCTGAGCTGTTGTGTTCTGACAGGGGGATGCCCCCCCCCCCTCCCCTGCCACTGATCAGCGCCATTGGCTGAGAGCGCTGATCAGGAGTCGGTCGGCTGCTGGTTTTCCAGCATGTACGTCCGGTTGCAACGGCCGGCTTCTGTCGGACAGACTGACATACACACAGGCCGTTTTTTTTTTTTTTTTTGAATTGGCAAATATCTTCCGACATTCTGCCTTTGTGTATACGCTTACCTGTTGATCCAGCTATTTAGTCTTTTATTTTTCAATTTTCTTTAACAGACCAAGCTGTTGTTACAAATGCCTAGAAAGTGTTAGCTGGAGTTCAGCTTTAATTTGCTAGTCAATTCCATCTAAATCTGCTAGTGCATCCAATACTACCTTCTTCCCAGATAGATAAAGATGAACACAGTAAAGGTCAAACTTTGCAGACAAGTCACAATGGCTCTTCTAGTTGAACACCAGCAATTACAGATTTTTTTTTTAATTTTCATTGGTCCTGCTTGGTTATATCTAATTCTATCTATGTCATGTCCGGAGGACTGCTGGGGATGGAGAAATCCACAAATCCACTGTAGTAACCTGTGCTACGTATATTTGGCACAAACCTGGGCTCCTGGGCACAGTTTTTTTGCAAGATACTTGCCAAACCAGGAAAGATTTGGCTGTGTGAATGAAGCCTTCAAGTGGTTCTAAAGGCAAAACATTTTTTACCTGAATGCGTTTCCTTCATTCAGGTAAAAAATGTCCCATTAGTAGTATCACATCCCCCCCCCCCCCCCAAAAAAAATACGTACCCAACTCCTCTCTCAATCCAGCGCTGTGCCAGTCTGTAGCGGCTCTCTCTTCTCTCTGCTCATAGGACACAGAGGCAGCAGCGGGAGCCATTGGCCAGCTTGCTATGGAGGCACTCCAAGAAGAGGAGAAGCAGACAGCGCCAGTGGGAGACCCCACAAGAGGAGGTAAAGGGTGGTCATACCATTGCACAGAGCAGGTAACATGTTTATTATTTTAAGCAAACATTTTTTTTTTTAATTTAGAACCACTTTAATGTTTAGCAAAGGCAGTGCTTGCACATGAATATAAAAAGGTGCCCTCTGGTGGCTATACACACCATAACAAAGTAAATTATATATTTAAAGAAAAAATTTGTATCAAAAGCACATTAAAAATAATCAAAACGTTTAAATGCTCATCCAAATATAAACAATTGTAATTAGGAGTTTAATGCTGCGCCCCCCCCCCCCCTTACCAACACTGATTATTATCCCTTCACCTTACCTCTCCCTCTCATGCGTGAACTTGTGGTCAATTACATATACAGTAGCTCTACTTGCTCATGTAAGCATTCCCCCCACCCCACCGCTCTTTTTTCCTTCTTACATCTACCCCCTTCTTATAGGCTTGTGGTTCCCCAAGTTGATCCATCAGGCGACTTGGGTACAACCAGCCTGTGGGAATTTTTTACATTCGATCACTGCCAACAGCTATAGCCGCCAGCAGCAATTATCGTGTTCTGCCGGCCAGGAAGGCTCCCCGCGCCCCCCTTGCCAGCAGAACACAATAGAGCTGTTGGAGGCATCCCCCCATCAATGTTGACTGTATCCATGGGGGAGATCGAGAGATTTCCTTTCCTTCCACCCATGGTGGAAAGGAAATTGAGTCATCAATGGGCTGCTTTAGGAGTCCCCCACCTTTATCCCTGTACCCCACTTCCCCATTCTGTGCCAGCAGGGTTTTCCCCAGATAATTAATGCTAAAAAAAGTATGATTTCATTGAACACTATATATGTTTAAAAAAAATTGGCAAATTACTATTGCAGAAACAAAAACTGCACCTTCCCTTTTTGTTTTTTTAATATAAATACAGGCCAAACCAGGCTGAATGATAGCATAATTCAAGGGGAATATGTAACTAGAAACATTATACATGTAATTGACAGCAATATACACACAGAAGAAAACATACCCCAATAATATGGATCTTTGAAGGGGATTCTCCATCAGTAACATGGACAGCTTGATCAAACACACAGGCGTTACTTCTAGATAAAATGGCAACTTTTGATTGGGAGGGCTCACGAACAGTACCTGTTAAACATAATATTATGACTAGTGGACTTAGAAAACAGAGCAACCTATGTATTACAGTGAAATAAAAAAATATAAAAAACAGGCAGTCTGGACTCAGTTGGGACTTCTCCCTGACAGTCAGCGCTTATGTCCACTGAGCTGCACATGCACAGCTCAGTGTATAGCTACAGCACTACTCTGTGCCGTGATGATGTAACGCCTGTTACATGCGCCAGTGTGACATTATCGCAGCCCAGCCAGCCAAGCGGCCAAAGAGTCCAGACCTGGAAGGAAGATCTGGAGTAGATAGAAGTGTCTATGACAGCAAAGTGCACTGACACTGCAGAGCTGGAAGAGATTGCATGGCAGGTAAGTCTGTTATAATGTGCATACTAGTACATTATGACAGAAAGCTCCTGGGGGGCCGTTTAAACTATTTTTATGCAAAGGTTTTATTCTGCTTTAAAGCATTTGTTAACCCAAAAAAAAAAAAAAAAAAATACTGATCCTGTTCTCTCAAAGCATGTTATACAGCACAGTGCTTGTGCTGTGTAATTTGCCCCCTGTATACCCTAAAATACCTGGATGATCCTGCCTGGCTAAACCCTCCCCTCTGCAAACAGACCACGATAATCATGGCTGCTGAGCCTCGGATACCGTGGTCAGCCGCAGCTCTCCTGTCTGCAGATCTCCCTGTGTCTTTGTCCTCTGTCCTCTTCCTCCCCCCTCCCCGCTCCTGCTGATCGCAAATCTGCTATTAAATGGTGCCATACGCTCTGTACCATTATAAGAAGTGTCAGTGTGCCGGAGTTCTGTAAAAAATCGGCCCCATTGTACCTGTATGAGCTCCGCTCTGGGCGCACAGCTGACGCACATCTCTTCTCTCTCTCTGGCTTACGCCAGCAGAAATGCTCAGCCCCGCCCACTGCAGCTGTGAGCCGGAGAGGGAAAGAGGAATCGGCTGTGCGCCCGGAGCGGAGCTCATACAGGTGCATTCGGGCAGTTTTTTTTTATAGAGCACAGGGAAACTTCTTATAGTGGTACAGAGTGGATGGCAGCATTTACTAAAAGTGGGTTAGCAACCACTCGGTGCAAAGTGTAATGGGGATGTGCAGTGTGTACTAATCCACATCAGCTACATACATTTCAGTTTTCTAAAGTCAGAGCTAAGAAATAATAAAATATACTGTAACTATCGCTAGTATAAAGTTTTTCTAAACTTCCGCTGTGAAACACTATGAAGGAGCTTGCAGTCACATTATAGAGCCAATAACTAAGTTCTTACTGTTCATAAAAGCATGGAGAAGAAATCCTACCATGGAAAACCATACAAACTACAAAATACTCACTGTGAAATACCACAAAGCGATTTTTCACTGCGAAAAAAGAACATTTCTCGAACACCATCTCAACTGCCTTAAACCGGCCGCGGGAACTTTTCAAAATAGTCGCCCAATCAATGAACCCAACCTGCTTAGAGTCCCCAGCAAACGATACTCAAGAATTCTGCAATGAACTATCTAATTTTTTCATCGACAAAATCGACAGCATCCGGAAATCAATTCAACAGAAAAAAGCAACCAACTTTACCCAACCAAAGCAAAAAGAGGACATCGATGCGAACAGCACACAACCGCCAGACTTCTTCTTGACCCCAATCACCACTGACACGACCAAAAACATTACGAGAAGCCTTCGAGACAGCACATCACCAAACGACATAATTCCCACAAAACTCCTGAAAGAATGCGCCGACATCCTGGCTCCCACTATAACACACCTCATAAATCAGTCATTCAAAAAAGGGATTGTGCCAACCACCCTCATACAAGGCATCGTCAAACCCCTGCTAAAGAAACCCAATCTCGACCCTAAAGACCCTAACCACCGCAGACCGATAACAAGCCTCAACTCCGTCTCCAAGATTATGGAGAAAGCGGTAGTACAACAGCTACAACACCACCTTGACAAGCATCAACTTCTAGACACTCTACAATCAGGTTTCCGCCCAGGCCATGGTACGGAAACTGCACTTCTAAAAATATGGGACGATGCACTCGAAGCAGCAGATGACGGAGAATCATGTCTCCTGGTACTATTAGACATCAGTGCAGCATTTGACACAGTGGACCACAATACTCTACTTGTCTGGCTCACAGAAGTAGCAGGAGCCACAGATTCTAGTCTAAAATGGTTCGCATCCTTCTTAGAGAATCGCTCGCAGACAGCTCGGAAACCCGGGCAATCTCCTGTGGAGTCCCTCAGGGCTCCCCCTTGTCACCAGTGCTATTCAACATATACATCCACCCTCTCCTCAAAATCATCAAAAAATCAGACCTCTGCTTCCACTCATACGCAGACGATACCCAAATCTACTTTCGGATTACCGGACAAAAAGACCACCATCAGCAACTAGAGAAATGCCTCATTTTAATAGATGACTGGATGACCATTAGTTCCCTCAAACTCAACGGGTCAAAATCTTCTCTACCTACACGCTAACCAAAATCCCAAAACCAAGACTCCATGGACACTGCTCACAATCTTTGGACAGACCATCTCTCCGAGCACCAAAGCCAAAAGTCTTGGAGTTATCTTTGACTCAGAAATGACAATGGATGCACAAATAGGATCAGTAGTTAGTGGATCTCACCATCTCCTCCGCATGTTACGCAGACTCATCCCCTTCATCCCAGAAGAGGACAAAGCAGCAGTAGTGGGAACAATTAATTCCCATCTCGACTACGCAAACTCACTATACATAGGATTACCCCAATATCAGCTTACGCACCTACAGGCCTTTCAAAACGCGGCGGCAAGACGACTAACAGGAAAAAAACCCTGGGAGTCCATCTCCCCATCCCTGAGGAGCCTACATTGGCTAACAGTAAAGAATCGGATCACATTCAAGACCCTCTGCCTCACCCACAAATGCATACAAGGTAACACCCCTCAATACCTCCGAGAGAAAATAAAACATTACACACCGAATCGCAACCTGCAATCATCTAGCCAAAACCTCCTCCTCGTTCCCAAATACCGCTACAAAGCAAGGGGAGAACGAAGATTCGCAGTCCAGGGACCTCGGCTATGGAACTCTCTTCCGACTCACATCCGCATGGAAGAAAACCATCTGGCCTTCAGGAAAAAACTCAAGACTTACCTTTCCTAATGAAGCTGACAACACAACGCATCAGCGCCTTGAGGCGATTCAGTTCGCATTTTGCAGCGCTTTACAAATCATTCATTCATAAAAGGGCCTTATTCACACATATGGAAAAGGCAAAAGGCACCATTACTTTTCATGCAATTAGGTCATTTTTCTTATGTCACAATCAGTTCAGAACCAGGAGAAAGGTTCAGAATCTATAAAGATGCCTGAGCTGCTCCTCAGTTGTAATGCTTAAAAGGAACAGGTTATTCTCATCCTGCTGAGGTGCCCTAATAATTGTTTGCTCTATATTGCCAAGATGCTTGCACCTATGAATCCACAAGCTCTATGTGATCAGCTGCATTAGATCAAAGAGGCATTATATATATACCACTCTCCAGTAGAGCATAAGTTAACATATGTCTTATAAATGTTTGGACAAGAAAATATACGGCTACCCAGGGTGGTGAAACAAGTGCTCCAGATGCAGGAATGGCTCATTGCTGAACACATCTACTGAACTGCATGAGAAACAGGAGTGGGTGGTTATGGTACATAGGATAGGCAGATGACCAAACGCATAATGATCTAATCAAATGTATATTTAAAGACTATATGATTAACCACTTTAACCACTGAGCCTCTTTCTGAGATGTGTTGCTTACAAGTTAAAAACAGTTTTTTTTTTTTGCTAGAAAATTACTTCGAAAAATATATATATATAATGTTTGGGGGTTCTAACACCCTAGAGAATAAAATGGCAGTCATTTCTGTCACACCGTATTTGCGCAGCGGTCTTACAAGCGCACTTTTTTGGGAAAAAAAATCCACATTTTTAAATTAAAATATAAGACAACAGTAAAGTTAGCCCAATTTTTTTTTTTATATTGTGAAAGATAATGTTACGTCGAGTAAATTGATACCCAACATGTCAAGCTTCAAAATTGCACCCGCTCGTGGAATGGCGACAAACTTTTACCCTTAAAAATCTCCATAGGCGATGTTTAAAAAAATTCTACAGGTTGCATGTTTTGAGTTACAGAGAAGGACTAGGGCTAGAATTATTGCTCTTGCTCTACCGATCATGGTGATACTTCACATGTGTGTTTTGAACACCGTTTTCGTATGCGTTCGCTTCTGCATGCGAGCACGGCGGGACGCGGCGTGTTGAAAAAATTTTTTTTTCTTATTTATTTTACCTTTTATATTTTATTTTTATACTGTTCTTAAAAAAAAAAAAAAATTCCGTCACTTTTATTATTACAAGGAATGTAAATAGAAAAAAGCATGACAGGACCTCTTGAATATGAGATCTGTGGTCAAAAAGACCTCAGATCTCATATTTGCACTAATCTGCAATAAAAAAAAAAAAAAGTTGTTAAAAAAAAAATAAAAAAAAGGAATGTCTTTTTAAGAGCTGTGGGCGGAAGTGACATCTTTACGTCCCTTCCGCCCTGCAATGGTATGGAGATGGGTGGGGCCATCTTCCCCTTACTCCTCTCCATACCAAACAGGGAGAAGGACCCGATCGGCTCCGGTGCCCTCCGGTAAGCGGCGGAGGGCACCGAAGAGTGGCGGGGGGCAGATAAAAGTGATCTCGCGGTGAATCCACCACAGAGACCACATTTATTTGAAAGTGGATCGCCCGCTGAAGAAGAGGATGCCGGGGTCATGGTAGCTAGCTGCTGCCATAACAACGATACCCCTCCTCAAAGTACCGCCGTATAACAACGGCGGGCGGTCCGTAAGTGGTTAAAGGGGTTGTAAAGGCAGAAGGTTTTTTATCCTAATGCATTAAGATAAAAAGCCTTCTGTGTGCAGCAGCCCCCATAATACTTATCTGAGCCCATCTCTATCCAGTAATGTCCATGGGTCCCTCGGCCATCTGGGACTCTCCCTCCTGATTGGCTGAGACACAGCAGCAGTGCCATTGATCCCGCTGCTCTCAGTCAGTTAGCCAATCAGGAGAGAGGGGGGGCGAACAGTGGCTCCATGTCTGAATGGACACATGGAGCTGCAGCTCGGCTCAGGTGCCACAATAGAAAGCTGCTTGCTGTGGGGGCACTCGATAGGAGGGAGGGGCTAGGAGTGCCGAAGAGGGACCAGAGGAGAGGAGGATCTGGGCTGCTCTGTGCAAAAACCACTGCACAGAGCAGGTAAGTAGAACATGTTTGTTATTTTTTTTAAAAAAAACAAGGACTTTAGTATCACTTTAAAACTATGAATAACCGGAAAGACATAGTGTGTGTCACTGATACATTTTGAGCAAAACCACTTATTTTTATCAAACTTATTCTAAATCAATGTGGACAGAAAATTTGATCATAAGTGAATAGATCAATATGACTGTTAAGTGTTTTTGCGCATTGTATTTGGGAAATTTACGAATGACAGTTGCAAATGTGTATTGCTTGGTTTGTTCCAAAATAAAGAAGTGTACATGGACATCATTATATAGCTACCTTTTTAAGGAGTTTTTTTTTTTGCAGATAATAGTATGCCACATAGAAGTATGTCACATAGGATCAAAATGGGTCAACTGGTTCTCAATATTCTATTTCAAACTTGTTTTCAATTTATTTCAATTATATGGTCTGATTAAATGATTATAATTACTGTATTGATGTCTGATTGATGTTCTGATCATATTAAATCAACCGACAATACAAGCATAAATAAAATCACACCGAGTATGGCCACAATTAATCTTACCTTTCTGGTAACCTCCAACCAAGGTCTTATTCCGTACGTTCTTACATACATCAAGTATGGTGGCTCCAATATAAGCTATTTCAGCACCAAATCGAAAGCTCTACAATATAAGAAGAACCAACACTTTGTTATTCTCTGACAACTGTTCCAGGGAGTGATTACATTTGCTTGGAAGCTGAAGAGGTTTAGTTTCACTGCTCAAGAGCAAAAATATAGCCAAAGAACCATTTAACCACCTCAATACCGAGCACTTTCACCCCCTTCCTGCCCAGGCCAACTTTCAGCACTGTCACACTTTGAATGACAATTGCGCGGTCATACAATACTGTACATATATGAAAGTGTTATCACTGTGGTATTTAATCACCACTGGGGTTTTATTTTTTGCTAAGTAAAAAGCCTGAACATTATGAAAAAAAAAAAAAAATGTTTTAGTTTGAGGCTGCGCTGATGGGCACTGATGAGGCAGCACTGATAATCAGGATAGTGATGATCAGTGCCCTGATTATCAGTGTAAATGCTATACTCACTGTACCCTGTCAGATTGGCTCTCCTTTCCTCTCGCGCTGTCTCTGTGTGAGGAAAGGAGAGCCGATAACGGAAAAGACTGTTTATATGTGGCCAGCTGTGATTGCCCCAAACTGCGATCTGCTGTGTCCAAGGGACACAGAGATCACAGACACTTCCTGAAGCGTGCCCCAGGGGACACATGCGGGTAGCACGTTCTAGGGAGGACGTTCTGGGTGCCCTTCCAGAACTGGAAAGCCGTGGTGTGCAAGTGGTTAATTAAGGTTTCCTCCAAACACCAAAATTTCTTTTAGCAAAGAAATCAAAAGCCTTAAGTGTCTGTCCCGTCAAAAACTTTATTAATTTTGCACAGTGTGGGAAAGGATTAGAGCTCCTGCTAAAGTGGAACTAAACCCAAACCCATAATTTTAATGGGTTTCTCAAAACAGTTAGATTCAAGGCATGCCATGAATGAGAACTGTCACAGGTACTGTTCCCACATATGAATTGTCAAACCATCAAATTGCTGGTGTCGTAATTGATCACATGTGCCACACCATGGCAACAGCGGAGCAAGATGGCAGCTTCTTTGGCTGTAAAGGATAGGAGGTTTTAGATCTGCTTTAAATTTTTACGGTTATCCAAGGCTCTGTTAAAAAGTTCTCCCCTTACTACCTGCCCTGCAGACATACAGAAAAAAAAGCTGCCAAAAGCTCTAGCTTTCTACTACTCTGGTAAAGAAAAGCATTTGGTTCCCATAATCAAGTATTACAAAAAAAATAAAAAAATGTATTGCTCTTGGAGAGTTATTTTCACTTCCCGTCTGGTACAACATTGTCAGTAAGACAGGAATTGATGGAAATACTTTCTAATGGAGCCCCGGATAGAAGTAAAGCTCAACAAGAGGTCAGAGGGACGTAATGACAATTAATTTATAAAAAGAAACCTTAAAGTGGAGTTCCACCCAATTTTACAACTCTTCAGCATCCCTCACTAAACTGTGCACTGTAAACGAATTAGATATATTTTTATTTTTTTTCTCAGCACTTACTGTATATCTGCTGTATTCATTTTTCACTTCCTCCTCCCTAGCCGCGGCCCATCGCATCATTTCCTGTTTGCAATGCCTTCTGGGAAGGGGCGGCAACTTCCTCTGAAACTGCCGTTGCTATGGAAACCTGACCTGAAACCTATTACACTGCTTGTGCTGCACTGAGCATGTGCGAGATCTGCAAGGATGAGATCCAGGAAGAAATACAGTCTGGCTTCAGATGCCCAGACTTAAGATGGCCACGGCCTGCTGTAAGTTTATCAAATAACAAACTACTGCTATAAACTAACAAAACAGACCTTAGTTTACAGACTAACTTTACTAGAATACATTAAGCTTGTGTATTATAGGGGTATTTTTATTTACAAAGTATAATTTCGGCCGGAACACCACTTTAAGAAACAGCTTTCTGTTATAATGTGGTAGAGATGTTGCATTCAGTGGGTGGACAGATCAGATACTCTGACTATCATTTTAAATTCTATTTCCCTTAATTAAAAAAGCAAATTATGTTTTCAGCAATCAACATATATTCCCTAAAATCCAAGGGCTGTAAACAACCTTTATTGTCAAAACCTCTCCAGGGTTCATGGGCCCAACCATCATTGCTGCTTTGCTTTATTAGTATGCATTCTGCACAAACATGGCAGCATTTTAAATCCACTTTTTTGTTTTACTACAAGAGACTGAAAAATAAGGGGGTACCATTATAAATCAGCTCTAGGAATTTTGGTTAAGGTCATTAGGGCAATTCAGATTTCCAAACAGGCCAACTTACTTTATTAGGGTACATGCACACGGATGTTGGCAGGCGCAAAATTTCCTCTAGAGTAAAATGCAGGTGTTTTCCCACGGGAAAGTGTCCCACGCGCATGTATGGCTAGACACCACAAAGAAGCGTCACCTCTTACCCGACCACAGGTGTGAACAGCCATTCAATTCTATGGCCAACTGCGGCTCCCCAGGCCCCAGAATAACTAAGGGAATTTTACACTAGAGGACATTTGTGGCTGCAAACATTCATGAGCATGTCCCTTTATATTGTTTACCCTGTTTTATCTTTTCTGGTTTGTTCATATCCCATGGGATCAACAATATACAGGTGTTTTACGGTTACTTATTAGGTTTATTAACTGAATATCATGGTAGGTATAAACTAACCTGGGTAAGATAGAAGATATGAGTGTGTGGCACTTCACAAAGAGCATTCACTGCTCCACGGAAGGTGTAGATTTGCTGGTGTGGATCCCCAACAAATATTTTGCCACATCTTTGAGAAAGGACAACCTCCATAATAGCTGCAAGTAAATGAATAATGAATGTTAAATAATATTCATTTTTATAGATGTGTTTTTAACAAAAAACATGTTTATTTTAAATTTGCATACAAGATATAAAACAGCACACCTAATTGGCTCAGCAGAGCGCGATGCAGAAAAATACAAAGCATAAAAATCACAAACAAAACAACGTCTTTTTCAGGCTAAGAGCATTTTCAGTAAATACTAAAAAATAGGATTTTTTAAAACAGCTTACCTGTAAAATCCTTTTCTTTCGATGGACATCATGGGACACAGAGCCTCAGTAATTACTGATGGGTTATATAGGGTATCACTAGGTGATTGGACACTGGCACACCCTAACCAGGAAGTTCAACCCCCTATATAATCCCTCCCCTTGCAGGGATACCTCAGTTTTGTAGCCAATCAATATAGTGTATTAGAAGAGGGGCAGGAAGGATTTTACAGGTAAGCTGTTTTAAAAAATCCTATTTTCTTTCTCGAACATCATGGGACACAGAGCCTCAGTAATTACTGATGGGATGTCCCAGAGCAATGCTATCTGAGGGGGGGGAACCACAACCAAGTAGGGTGCAATCAGACCTGAGGACCCTGTACCGCTGCCTGCAGCACACTATGCCCAAAGGTGATATCCTCATGCCTTCTCACATCCACCTGATAGAATCTGGTGAATGTATGGATGAAGACCAGGTTGCGGCCTTGCAGATTTGAGCCATAGAGGCCCGGTGATGCACTGCCCAAGAAGCACCAATAGCCCTTGTGGAATGTGCCCTGATCTGAAACGGATGAATCTTGTTTCAAACCGTAAGCTTGAATAATCAATTGTCGAATCCATTTAGAAATGGTAGCTTTTGATTCTGCCTGTCCTCTACTGGGACTCTCTGGCAGCACAAACAAAACATCAGTTTTGCGAATCTGAGCAGTTGCTTCCAGATAGGCCTTGACTGCTCTTACTACATCCAAAGAATGTAGTGATCTTTCTTCCGGAGAACAGGGATCTGGAAAAAAGGAAGGCAGAACAATGTCTTGGTTTAGATGAAAATCTGAAACCACCTTCGGTAAAAAACTAGGATGAGGGCGCAGTACCACTCTATCCTTGTGTACAATCAAATAAGGCTCTTTACAGGAAAGAGCTGCTAATTCTGATACTCTTCTAGCAGAAGAGATGGCTACCAAAAAAATCAACTTCCTTGTCAGCAAGACCAAAGGAATCTGACGTATTGGTTCAAAGGGCTGTTTCTGTAAAACAGACAGAACCAAGTTCAAGTCCCAGGGGTTTAGGGGCGCCTTAACCGGAAGATTAAGACGCATCACCCCCTGCATAAAGTTTCGGACCAAAGAATGCGAAAGAAGTGGCCGTTGAAATAATACTGATAAGGCCGAGACCTGGCCCTTGATGGTACTCAAGGCCAGCTTCATCTCTAATCCCAATTGTAGAAAATCAAGAATTCTACCTATCACATATTTTCTGGGATGCCAACCCCTGGATTCACACCAGGATACATAAGCTTTCCAGACCCTATGATAAATCATTCTGGAAGCTGGCTTCCTTGCATTGATCAAGGTAGATATCACAGGACCTGAAAGCCCACGACTCTTCAGAACGTGGGTCTCAATAGCCAAACCGTCAAATTTAGCGTATGTAAGGCAGAATGGAACACTGGACCCTGAGATAACAGGTCTGAGTGTACTGTTAGTGTCCACGGGGAACCCACCGTCATCCTTACTATTTCCGCATACCACATCCTTCTGGGCCAAGCGGGGGCCACCAGAAGTATTGACTTCCTTTCCTGCCTGATCCTGCAAAGGAGTCGTGGCAGTAGCAGAATAGGCGGGAATGCATAAATCAGTGAGAACCGATGCCACGGAATCACCAACGCATCCGTCCCGCATGCAAGAGGATCTTTTGTCCTTGCCACAAATCTGTCTATCTTTTTGTTGAATCGGGATGCAAAGAGATCTACATCTGGAACCCCCTATCTTTGGCATATGGCCCAAAAGACATCGGGATGCAGAGACCATTCCCCTGGAAGTAACTGCTGGCGACTTAAATAGTCCGCCTGCCAGTTCTCTATCCCTGGAATGAAAACTGCCGATATGAATGGCACATGCTTCTCTGCCCAGACTAAGATCTGGTTCACCTCTTTTTGAGCAGCTCGGCTCCTGGTGCCTCCCTGATGATTGACATAAGCCACTGCTGTGGCATTGTCAGACTGGATCCTGACGGGGCAACCCTGTAGCCTGATAGTCCAGACCTTTAGGGCTAGATATACCGCACGGATCTCCAGAATGTTGATGGGTAAGGTCCTCTCGATTGTGGACCATACCCCTTAAACCGCAGACTGTTCCAGAACTGCTCCCCAACCCGACAGACTGGCATCTGTTGTTACCACCGTCTAGGTAACCGGTAGAAAGGATTTCCCCTTCTGCAGGTTTTCGGGTATTAGCCACCAATTGAGGCTCTGACGCACCGCATGAGACAGGTGCATCGGAAAATCTAATGCCTGAACCTTCTTGTTCCAGGCTGACAGAATACTGTGTTACAGCAGTCTTGAATGAAACTGGGCATAGGGAACTGCTTCGAATGAAGACACCATCTTTCCTAGCAGCCTCATACAAAGGCGGACAGAAGGACCCTTCTTGGGCCTGACTGCCAGAACCAGCTCCCTTAAAGCAGAGATCTTTGCCTGAGGTAGAAATATTTTCTCCTGGCTTGTATCTATGATCAGACCCAAATACTCCAGTCTTCTTACTGGTTTTAGGGAAGATTTTTCTAGGTTGAGGATCCAACCTAGGTGTTCCAGATACTTGACTGTGGTCCTCAAGTTCCCGTTCAAGGAGGCTACCGACCGGTCTATCAAGAGCAGGTCGTCTAGGTATGCTATGACAGCTATACCCTGAGCCCTTAATCTGGTCAGAGGAGGAGCCAAGACCTTTGTGAACACTCGAGGTGCAGTGGCTATCCCAAAAGGCAGAGCCACAAACTGGAAATGACGCCCTGCTATCTCAAAGCGCAGAAACCTCTGATGAGCAGGAAAAATGGGCACATGCAGATATGCATCTCTGATGTCTATTGATGCCAGAAATTCTCCTCCCTGCAGGGTGGAGACTACTGTCCGAATTGATTCCATGCGAAAGGACTGAATCCTTAGGAATCGGCTCAGATCCCTTAAATCCAGAATGGGTCTGACATCCCCATTTGGTTTTTGGACCGTAAAAAGGTTGGAATAGAAGCCCAATCCTTGATCCCTCGCGGAAACCACCATAATGACCTCCTGCAACAAAAGTCGCTCTAGAAGGAGCGACTGCTTTTTCTCTGGATCTCTGGGAACACCTGATCTGAAGAAACGAGGAGAGGGAAATTCCTGAAACTCCAGCTTGTACCCTAAGGTTACCGTGGAGATTACCCATCTGTCCTGGAAGTCCTCCTGCCAGAGCCCTGAGAACTGCCGCAGTCTTCCCCCCACTCGAGCGAGCGGGGGCACCCCTTCATGAAGAGGTCTTAGTGTTTTGCCTAGTAGGCTTTTTCCCCCAGGACTTCTTTTGTCCCTGGGGTTGACTCTTGTCTCTTGACCCAGACGGAGGAGGCCGTCGAGACTGCCTGGAAGCTGAAGCCCCTGGCGCTGGGGAAAGAGTCAGTTTGAAAGAGGGACGCTTACTCTTCTTCTTAACAGGTAAGAGAGTGCTTTTCCCACAAGAGATTCTCTTGATATAGTTATCCAAGTCTTCTCCAAACCACCACGAAAAGGAAACCCAGCCAGCAGCTTCTTACATGGTGCTTCGGCTGACCAATTTTTCAACCATAGGATTCTACGTATATGCACCAACCCCAGTGAAAGACAAGAGGTTTGCATGATAGAATCTCTGATGGCATCAACAACATAACATAAGGCCGCTGGAAGGTTAGCCAACCCCTGGGCCTGCTGTTCAGGTAAAACCTTGATGATAGGGGTGCAACGGATCGTCGCCGATCTGCGGCCTCGGCTTCGGCCTAGCTTCGGCCTAGCTCCGGAGCGGCGGCCATCTTGGTACACCCGGAAGCGGCCGCTGTCTCGTCAGGAAGTGACGTTTCGTCGCCGCCATCTTGCTACACCCCACACTCCTGCACAGTACAGTAATGATAGAGTGAGAAGGGGGCAAGCGGACATTTTGTTACACCCACCGGAGTTTTTTATTTAAAAGCTATTTTCAACACAAAAGATATGTACAATCAGCGCAAACATAAACAAAATCAATCTGCTTGCAAGCTGGACACTTAAGGGTTAACACCAAGCCCAAATGACATAATAAACAAAGTAATATAAAGTGCAGCGCAAAATCTTAAGAGAACTAAAAGTCCCATAAACAACACATATTTCTCTCCTCTGTCTTATTTCTTCTTGCTATGAGACAACCCAAATTCTTCAGCGTAACTGAGCAAATAAACTGCTTACCAGATAGAAGAACAAAGTAGACATAATTACCACCGATGCTGGAGAAACCTAGAACAGCTGATCTGATGATTAGAAAAGATATCCGGCAGCTAATCCTCCAATGCAACAGGTGATAGAGTCACTCCACAGTGCGGTAAAGCAGAAAGAAAAGAAGGGACATCTAAGAGCGTTCCGTTTGGCTCAGTATGAATTTTATTATTAAATAAATGAGGGTACAATCCATAAAAAAGCACGTGTAAGTAGCGCTGTTAAAAGCAAAGGAACAAAACCGAGCGGAGATGAAACAGACTGTTCGCGTCCAAACAGCTGTGAGATGACAGCGGGTGACGTGAGACTCCGCCCCCGTACGCGGCGTTACGTCCAATGGACTTCGTCAGCAGGGGTGGAGTCAGGCTGTCACCCGGGATCTTAAATACTTGCCGACTGTCAGCAAGAAGTGTGTCTTTAGAACGGAAGCGGAAACGCAATTCCAAATTATCCTGAACGCAGACACTTGCTGAGAATATGGCAACAGAAACGAAACTAACAATAAGTTATATATTGGTTCAAACAGAGTAAATAATCTACACTCAAGGTATAGATATACCATTTAACCTTATAAATAATAGAACATAATGGTCGGAATGCTCACCCGCTGTCATCTCTGATAAATTACAGCAACACTCAATGTGCTATAAGAACAATTGCACTAAACCAGCACGAGATGTTATTGTAAAGTAATTTAAAACATGCATATTAAAAAACATGGAATAAAACTTATAAATATAAAAAAGTAGAGAAGTAAAAAAGGGGGTTTTAAGTATAAACAGAAACTCATTTGTCAGAAATAAAGCAATTAAGGTCGAACTCAATGTTTAACCCTCTAGGGACTCCGACTTTTGTTTCATGAATCCATAGAGATTCACGGCGACTCAATTGCCTAATAAAATTTCCGCCCCTCCAATGTTTCGAAACTTTTTCTATACCCCAGAAATGCAATTTCCTCGGGTCCCTATTGTGGCATAATCTGAAATGTTTTGATACATAATGTGACTTTAAACCTTTTTTAATATTGTTAACATGCTCCGCTATACGGACACCCATTGGTCGGGAAGTTCTTCCTACATATTGCAGTCCGCATTCGCACTGCAACATGTATACTACTCCCACCGTATCACATGTAATTAAATTCCTGATCTGATAGGTTCTGTTGGTGGCGGTAGCATTAAATTCCTTTCTTCTCTTAACATTGAATTTGCATTGTCTGCAAGCTGGGCATTTGCCGCAGGCATAAAATCCTGACATGAAGCTAAATATTCTACTTTCTTTGATCACCGGAGGATCAACCACACTTGGGGCAATAATATCTCAAGGTTGGTGGTCTCCGATAAACAAATCTGGGACGATCGGGAAGGGTAGGGCCTAAAACATTGTCCTTTTTAAGAATGTTCCAATATTTTAGAATGATCTTTTCAACCTTTTTATGTTGAATGTTATAGTACAAGATGATTCTATATTGGGGATTCTGTTGTTCTGTGTTCATAGGTGGTCTCCTATCCGAGTTTTTAACTAAGGAAGATCTATCCATACTGCCCACTTTTTTGAACTTCCTCTGCTATAAGAGAACTGGAATAACCCTTCTGTAGGAATTTTTCTGCCATGTGATTAGCTTGTGAAAAATAATCATCGTCCAGATAGCAATTTCGCCGAAGGCGAATGAACTGCCCCCTGGGGATGTTAAGCAGCCATGAGCTGTGGTGGCAGCTATCAAGGGGTATATACCCGTTCCTATCCGTGGGTTTACAATAATTTTTGGTCCTAAAACCCCCCTCATGTTTAAAAATCTCCAGATCAAGAAAGGCTATACTGAAAGTATCAGCCTTCCATGTGAGACAAATGTTCTTAGTATTCCCGTTGAGCCGGGACATAAAAAGCTGGAGACTAACCATGTCCCCCTCCCAAATCAGGAAAATATCATCTATATATCTTTGGTAGCAGACCAGCTGCGCCGGTCTGCTACCAAAGACAAAATCATCTTCCCAGAGAGCCATAAAAATATTTGCGACACTCGGGGCGAAGCGAGCGCCCATGGCAACCCCGAGTATTTGCAAAAAGAATTTGCCGCCGTACCAGAAATAGTTCCTGGCAAGGCAAAACTCCAAAGAATTCAGCAAAAAATCCTTTAATTTGACTGGCAAGTCCGATTTGTCAAGAGCCCATTGTACTGATCTAATAGCATCGGCATGACCAATTATCGTGTAAAGTGAGCTGACGTCAGCCGTCACTAATATACTATTATCTTTACACGGTAACTTCTCAACCACTTGTATGATGTGTTTGGTATCCTTTAGAAACGCTGTGGTGTTAGACACCAGAGGTTTCAAGAAGTAATCGATGTACTGACCCAAACGTGCTGAAACAGAGTCAATACCGTTTACTATAGGTCTACCTGGAGGAACTGAGGGATTTTTATGAATTTTAGGAAGGAAGTATATGATCGGTCGTCTGCAGGCACTAGGGATGAGGTAGGATGCCTCCTTTTTATTCAACACTCCCCTAGTTTTACCTAACGAAATGAGGGCCTCCAACTCTTCTTTATATTGAATGATAGGGTCCTTAGTCAGAATTTTATATGTCTTCCTATCTGATAATAAACGATCCATTTCTTCCTGATAATAAGCTTTACTCATGATTACTAACCCCCCTCCCTTATCTGCGGGCCGGATTACTACGTTCTTGTTTTTCTCCAAAGAACTGATACCTTTTTTCAAGAACGCAGGATCTCCTATTTTTCTGACCTTCATCGCCTCCAAATCGCTAATGACCATATTTTTGAAAACTTCCACATGTTTATGGTCATTTTTTGGAGGATTGAAGACCGACTTGTTAGCGAGGTTAGAATGCACACCAGGGGGAACCATAGGGCCTGTTTGGGCAGATCTCTCTCCAGGCTTAGATAAGAAGTATCTCTTTATGTTCAGGGTCCTCACAAACTATTATATGTTTTAAATTTGTTAAGATTACAAGCTGGAGCGAATTTTAAGCCCTTATCTAGGACTCTTAATTCTTCATCCGACATATCTATGCCACTGATGTTAAAAATACCAGTCCCTAATGGGATTTTTGTTTTTTGTGTTTTACGTCCTGCTCTTCTCCCTCTCTTTGTCTTCTCTTTCCCCCTTGTCTGTTTCCTGTTGGGGTGTAATCCCCTCGGTCTGGCCATTGGGGTAGGGGATTCTCTAAAAAATTATTCTGATGGTATTCATCATCTCTTAGCAATGGAGCGAAACGATTATTAGTGACGGCTGACGTCAGCTCACTTTACACGATAATTGGTCATGCCGATGCTATTAGATCAGTACAATGGGCTCTTGACAAATCGGACTTGCCAGTCAAATTAAAGGATTTTTTGCTGAATTCTTTGGAGTTTTGCCTTGCCAGGAACTATTTCTGGTAAGGCGGCAAATTCTTTTTGCAAATACTCGGGGTTGCCATAGGCGCTCGCTTCGCCCCGAGTGTCGCAAATATTTTCATGGCTCTCTGGGAAGATGATTTTGTCTTTGGTAGCAGACCGGCGCAGCTGGTCTGCTACCAAAGATATATAGATGATATTTTCCTGATTTGGGAGGGGGACATGGTTAGTCTCCAGCTTTTTATGTCCCGGCTCAACGGGAATACTAAGAACATTTGTCTCACATGGAAGGCTGATACTTTCAGTATAGCCTTTCTTGATCTGGAGATTTTTAAACATGAGGGGGGTTTTAGGACCAAAAATTATTGTAAACCCACGGATAGGAACGGGTATATACCCCTTGATAGCTGCCACCACAGCTCATGGCTGCTTAACATCCCCAGGGGGCAGTTCATTCGCCTTCGGCGAAATTGCTATCTGGACGATGATTATTTTTCACAAGCTAATCACATGGCAGAAAAATTCCTACAGAAGGGTTATTCCAGTTCTCTTATAGCAGAGGAAGTTCAAAAAAGTGGGCAGTATGGATAGATCTTCCTTAGTTAAAAACTCGGATAGGAGACCACCTATGAACACAGAACAACAGAATCCCCAATATAGAATCATCTTGTACTATAACATTCAACACAAAAAGGTTGAAAAGATCATTCTAAAATATTGGAACATTCTTAAAAAGGACAATGTTTTAGGCCCTACCCTTCCCGATCGTCCCAGATTTGTTTATCGGAGACCACCAACCTTGAGAGATATTATTGCCCCAAGTGTGGTTGATCCTCCGGTGATCAAAGAAAGTAGAATATTTAGCTTCATGTCAGGATTTTATGCCTGCGGCAAATGCCCAGCTTGCAGACAATGCAAATTCAATGTTAAGAGAAGAAAGGAATTTAATGCTACCGCCACCAACAGAACCTATCAGATCAGGAATTTAATTACATGTGATACGGTGGGAGTAGTATACATGTTGCAGTGCGAATGCGGACTGCAATATGTAGGAAGAACTTCCCGACCAATGGGTGTCCGTATAACGGAGCATGTTAACAATATTAAAAAAGGTTTAAAGTCACATTATGTATCAAAACATTTCAGATTATGCCACAATAGGGACCCGAGGAAATTGCATTTCTGGGGTATAGAAAAAGTTTCGAAACATTGGAGGGGCGGAAATTTTATTAGGCAATTGAGTCGCCGTGAATCTCTATGGATTCATGAAACAAAAGTCAGAGTCCCTAGAGGGTTAAATATTGAGTTCGACCTTAATTGCTTTATTTCTGACAAATGAGTTTCTGTTTATACTTAAAACCCCCTTTTTTACTTCTCTACTTTTTTATATTTATAAGTTTTATTCCATGTTTTTTAATATGCATGTTTTAAATTACTTTACAATAACATCTCGTGCTGGTTTAGTGCAATTGTTCTTATAGCACATTGAGTGTTGCTGTAATTTATCAGAGATGACAGCGGGTGACCATTCCGACCATTATGTTCTATTATTTATAAGGTTAAATGGTATATCTATACCTTGAGTGTAGATTATTTACTCTGTTTGAACCAATATATAACTTATTGTTAGTTTCGTTTCTGTTGCCATATTCTCAGCAAGTGTCTCCGTTCAGGATAATTTGGAATTGCGTTTCCACTTCCGTTCTAAAGACACACTTCTTGCTGACAGTCGGCAAGTATTTAAGATCCCGGGTGACAGCCTGACTCCACCCCTGCTGACGAAGTCCATTGGACGTAACGCCGCGTACGGGGGCGGAGTCTCACGTCACCCGCTGTCATCTCACAGCTGTTCGGACGTGAACAGTCTGTTTCATCTCCGCTAGGTTTTGTTCCTTTGCTTTTAACAGCGCTACTTACACACGCTTTTTTTATGGATTGTACCCTCATTTATTTAATAATAAAATTCATACTGAGCCAAACGGAACGCTCTTAGATGTCCCTTCTTTTCTTTCTGCTTTACCGCACTGTGGAGTGACTCTATCACCTGTTGCATTGGAGGATTAGCTGCCGGATATCTTTTCTAATCATCAGATCAGCTGTTCCAGGTTTCTCCAGCATCGGTGGTAATTATGTCTACTTTGTTCTATCTGGTAAGCAGTTTATTTGCTCAGTTACGCTGAAGAATTTGGGTTGTCTCATAGCAAGAAGAAATAAGACAGAGGAGAGAAATATGTGTTGTTTATGGGACTTTTAGTTCTCTTAAGATTTTGCGCTGCACTTTATATTACTTTGTTTATTTTCAACACAAAACCGAGCTTATATGCATAAATACAGTATTGGTAGATCGGACGGACTGTTTAGATGTTAGATTTTAAAAGCAACAGCAAACCTGCTGACCTTACATGGTTGCTAATGTGACAGAACACCTCTGATTTTCACATTTAATGTTAAATGTGAAAATCAGAGGTGTTCTGTCACATTAGCAACCATGTAAGGTCAGCAGGTTTGCTGTTGCTTTTAAAATCTAACATCTAAACAGTCCGTCCGATCTACAAATACTGTATTTATGCATATAAGCTCGGTTTTGTGTTGAAAATAGCTTTTAAATCTAAAACTCCGGTGGGTGTAACAAGATTTGTGTGTTTTTTATATTTGTTTTTTTGCTGATCCGAAAATGATCCAATCCGAGGATTGATCCGATCCGTGAGTTTTTTGATCCGTTGCACCCCTACTTGATGACCTGCTTAACATGGTCTCTTAAGTATTGGCAGACTCCAATCGCTGCTACTGCAGGTTGAGCCACTGAACCTGCCAAGGAGAAAACATCCTTCAATAGGGATTCCATCTTTTTATCCACAGGATCCCTGAGCATCTGAGCATTGTCTACAGGACAAGTCAGACTATTATTTACGGAGGAAATGGCGGCATCAATGGCCGGTATTCCCCACATTTTAATAAACTTTTCTTCCATAGGATAAAGTGTTGCAAACTTTTTCGGTGGAAAAAAACGTTTATCTGGGTGATCCCACTCAGAATAAAGGAGCTTTTCAAGTAAAATTATGAACAGGAAAAGCATGTGCTGTTTGAGGAGGTTTCAGTGACCCGAACGAAGAAGAGGGTTCTTTAACTGCTTCAGATATGGGCAACTTAAATGTGGAGCGGACCAATCCAGTAAGGATTTGCACTAAGACTTTCTCCTCTTGGGAAGCCGAAGAGGGTCCCTCTCCATCTGATTCCTCCGAAGAGGAATCATCCGTCCCATCCTGATCCTCTGAAAGGGATTCCTCTCCTTTATCCCACAGCTCCTCTGCCTGAGGGTCTTGGGGAACAGAGGAAGGCCTATTGCGTTTTCTTCCACTGAGTGAAAATGTACTCACGGCCATTAATCTTTCCTCTAAACCATTAATGGTTGAGGAAAAAACCTCCTGTGTAACGTATACAGGGGCTGAAGTGCCAGAAGCAGGTGTAGACCCTGACCCCAACGGCTCTCTCCGGCTAGCCATCCCTGGCCCCTCAGGGGGGGGAGGATGCTGCAGAAAGGGGGTCCTCAGAACATGAACGAGATCCCCTAGAGTCTCTGGTTCTTGGGGTATTTGAACCTCTTCTACCTGTAGTGCAAAGCAACAAGGTGGAGGTATCACAAAATGAACACTGACTGCGATGTAGTCCAGCTGAAAGCCTTGCTACCAAATGCCCAGTCTGGTGTTGCCTTAGTAAATGCTGCCTAGGAGAATGCCTGTGTCCCACCTTACATGCGACGGTTAGCTCTGTGTCCCTCCAGGAGGCTTAGAGCACCAGTAATCTGTGCCTTTAATAGCCTGCAGCCAGCACCTGTGGGCATCTGAGCACGCTGGACGCTGTGCTGACGCCCCCCCCTTCGTTTTTTCGAAAAACGCGCACTTCCAGCGTGAGCCGACCCTCCGGGATCAGCATGGAGGAACCACAGACCCCCTGCGGCCTCCTATTAGTCTGGGGGGAGATATCCCTAAGGAGAGCCCCCCATCCCATCCTACCTGAGCCGGCCGGAGGAGCTTGTGCAGCGTGGAAACACTGAGACCGACATCAGCATGAGAAGGTATGTGCTCTTGGCACATACGAATAGGGGGATCCACAGTTCTGGCCTGTAAAGCACCTGGCCAGAAATAAGGATAGAAAACCATTTTCTGATATGCGGGGTCCAGTTCTCTAAAAAGAGAAGCGTTACAGGTAAAACCTCGTTTCTTCAGACACGAGGCCCAGGTACCATTCAATTCGGCCTAGAAAAGACACTTTGAAATGGATCCGGTTCGCCTGGCTTGCCCCAGTATAGGATATAGTATAATCCCTTTGGAGCTCAGCACAGGACATCTTTACACGTTCATCACCTAAGACACTGGCGTAAAAACTGAGGTATCCCTGCAAGGGGAGGGATTATATAGGGGGTTGAACTTCCTGGTTAGGGTGTGCCAGTGTCCAATCACCTAGTGATACCTATATAACCCATCAGTAATTACTGAGACTCTGTGTCCCGTGATGTTCGAGAAAGAAATACTGTTCTTGCCAGAAATGCAGTGTTCCCGTTACTTCCCGTGAGTTAAAAGTAAAAACAGCTTCCTTTCAAGTTAATATTCTGTACACTGACAATTCCCCCATCCCAATGTAATGTAGAATGAAAAGGAAGACATGTTTCTAGACCAAATCAGGGGAGTAGCCTAGTAGATGAACAGAGCTTCCCTAGATCAGCAATGGTGTCATTAGATTTTATATGTGGTGAACACAAATTCACTAGGTGGAAATAAATTAGAAAAAGCCTGGACAAATAAAACCAATGCAGCCATTACATCTAAGAAATGATAAACTACAGTAGATTACATTTTGTTTTTGGTTTTAGATATAGTTACATAGTCACATAGTAGGCAAAGTTGAAAAAAGACACAAGTCTATCAAGTTCAACCTATAAATATGCATTAGAAAAGCTATTTATTGGTCTTCACTTTTTGCAGAGGTGCTCAGGCTAATGGTACTTGGGCTGATGAAAAACAATTTGAACATGGAGCTCAACTTACATGGTGTGCAGTCCTGCGCTTCATCAACAAATATAACATCATAGGAGGAAGAGAGATTGGGCTTACGGAGCTGCCACAACTTCAGATAGCCTGTGTATGAATAGAAAAAAAAAAAAAAAAGGTGCAACCATAACTAGCTTCTTAGTGTACAATTCCCCATGCATATAGCTAATCATTATGTGCGCCATAACATTCTGACATTGTTAAAGTATGTTTTTACAAATTGCAGAGCTCCAGGAGCGATGAAAAATAATGATAACACTCCACTAGACATAAGTATAAATAATTCTCCAATAGCAATACAGACAGAATTACTTACTGTAAAATCTATTTCTTGGAGCCCACTGGGGAAGTCTTAAACATTTATTTTGCTACTCACTGGAGTAACATACACTGACAAACAGAAAACCTGTAGTACAGTTGAGGGTAGATTGCCTCCTTCTTCCAACAGGTCTCAGTTTTGTAGCCAAGCAGTACCAAGAGCATAACCATAAAACACAGAGGGTTGGGGCTTATGTCCCTCAATGGACTCCAAGAAAAGGAGAACTGTGACATTTTCTCTCTCACTAACGGAGGGACACAGAAAGTCTTAAACTCTCAGGACATCCAAAAGCAGTCCAAATGAGGAGTAAAAAACAGCACACAAACGCTAACAAACCCAACAAGAAATAGGCTGGCTCAACTCTGAGGATAGCAGCTGCCAGTGCCCCACATCATAGGCACTTTGTATAGACTCTTTTTCGTACTAACCATGGACTTTATGGTCAGTTACAGCTCAACTTGGTGTATACCTTTTTGAGCTGTCCCTTCACATACTGCATGCCCCGGAATGCTTTGATCTTGCAAGAAATAGGGACTAACTACAGCTCAAAGAGTCTTTGAAGGACCTTACACATGAAGCCCACATCAGAAAACACGTGAAATCTGGAAAAGAGGTCTGTGACAAAAAGTCCAAAAGGAGCTCAAAGCCTTTGTGGAGTGAGCCTTCAATGGAAAGGGGGAACCCGATCCTTTAGACCATAAGTTTGAATGATGGTATGTCTGAGTCACCTAGAGATGCAGCCAGGGTAAAATCAGGGAGTTTCCCTATATGCTCCTCTTCTATGGAAGGATACCTTAGCCTAAGGATTCATTACATACACAGAGTCACCATTGGTTAGCTTCAGTACTTATCTGCAGGCGTAGTCAACATTTGCAGTTTGAACACATTAACAGCAGTTTATACAGAGTTACCAGTTGATTGGCTGCAGTAGTTGGAGCAGCTCTGTGCACATTAACAGCAATGAATCCTGGATTACATACCAAAAGAGTAGAACAATGTATGAATCTTTGAAGTACTGGTATCCACCTGCAGATAAGACTTTAAAGACCAAACTGCAGGATTTACATCTTGAACAAAAATCTATTTTAAAAAAAAAATGTTTGCAATATTTCTGGATGGAGGTTAAGCTTCTCCTTTTTTTATCTCCTATTTTGCAATCTCCTGGGTAATCCAGGGTAATGGAGTACCTTGATCATTCAATTGAGTGTTCAAATCCCCATTTTCACAGTTCCTGATGAAGTGGGTTAACTGACTTGAAAAACACACTGAACTTGCCTGGGCCCCATCATTATAATCAGCATGGAAGAATAAATGAATATATTATTGATATACTGTAGGTAATGCTCTGAGAGGTGGGGTAACCAGGGTAATATTTGAGAGTTGAATATTAAGTCTCTTCTTTGATATACTCAGGCTCGATTCACACCTATGCATGTTGCTTTTGAGCGTTTTTGGAGGTTTTTTTTTCATGCTTGCCATGTTTTTGAGCCGCGTTTTTGCCGCGTTTTTGCCGCGATTTGCGGTTTTTTTTTTTTTTTTTCATTTTTTTTTACAGTCTTAAAAAAAAATTACAAAAAAAAAAAAAAAAAACGGCAAAAACGCACCAAAAACGCATCAAAAACGCTGCAAAAACGCAGCACTTGCGTTTTTGATGCTTGTCCATTGAAAACCATTACATGCAAAACGCTGCTTTTTGCATGAAAAAAAGTCCCCGACCCTTTCCAAAAACGCTGAGATACAAAAAAGCATTGATGTGAACATGTTCCATAGGAACCCATGTTAAAAAATTCCCGTGCATTTCTGCAAAATGCAAAATGCATCAAAAAACGCGCTAGTGTGAATGGGGCCTTAGTCCCGAAAAAGCTTTTCAAGAAAAGTACACCTGCCTTTGTGTTTTAAACATGGCTTTTTAACATTTACCAGTAGCATGAAAGATCTTTAAGATATAATGTTAATATGTAATACATCTATGTGACACCTGGAAAGTCGCATATGTCCTAATCTATTCCAAATTAGTCAACTAGAAATGGGACGCAGTAGATAAATTAAGAGCAGGTTTCCCTGGAGAGAGCCTACCTCTGAGCCTGAGTTCACACTGCCCCCAACTTTGAAGTCGGATCCCAGCATGACTTTGGCACAACTTGCATGCAACTTCTTTAACAAAATTCAATGCAAGTCGTACCAAAGTCGTACCAAAAGTAGCCCAGAAACCTTTTTTCTAATCAGAGCAACTGAAGTCGCACCGATTAGAACGGTTTGATTGCACAGAAAGGGGTCCAACGCCTGATGCGACAAGTGCTTCAAAGTCGGAGCGATTGTCGCATCAGTGTGAACCAAGCCTTAAAAAGGCACAGGGACATACTGAACGCCCAGCAAGAGCACAATGGCAGCTGAAGGCATCCAATGTACAAAGGTGTGCATGGAAGGGCAACGCACATCACAAACAAAAATTTCCCAGCACACTTACCAGCTAGCCTGCAAACATGCTGCTATTGTGTACTGCTATACATGCTTCAACTCCCAAAACCACAGTGTACAGAGGAGCCTTGACGCAGGCACTGGGGCTTCCACAAATATTTTCAAATGTGTGCAAAGAACCCTGTGGTTTTAACTTGAATTTTTAGACAGGGTTAATGTGGTTTGTTTGCAGGCTAGCTAATAAGTGTGCTGGGAAATTTTGTTTGTTTGTGATATTGTGGCTCCAGCATTGTTAGACATTGTAAAGCCTCAGGGTAAGAGGCAAAGTCTCAAATACTCACGAAACCCAGACAGATGTTAACCGATGAGTGTCAGTGACAAGAGGGTCAGAGGGCCAAAGGTGACCAAAGTCACTGTAGGCAGGCAGTAGGAACAAATCAAAAGTCCTACATGGCACCTTGCATTTGAAGCAGGAGGGAGATACTTCCTTGATGCCTTTATGGTGGGAAAGAAAGCGCTCAATGCGTGCCACTTTCTCAGAGTAACACAAGTGCAGAGGCAATGCCAGGGACTCTGGATCTGGAAAGCGCTCCACAGCTAACTAAACCAGAACGGAGTCTGAAAAATGCCCCACATGGAGCAAAGTGCACACTGGTTACTTCCAGGCTATATTTCCACAACATCCTGTACAGCGTAGTACGGCTGTGATCTGGTCCAAGAGACAGGCTGAGAACAATCATGCCAGATAGGTGCAAACCAGCGGGAAAACCTCCAGCAGATATAGAGAAGAGTCTTAATTGAAAAAAAAAAATGCTAGAAAATCAAAGGGGTAGTCTTAAAAACAGCAGAGCTGAAAAAAGGCACCCGTTTCCCTTGGACTCTAGCAAAAAACTGAAGAACAAAATACTAGTAGGGAGCATTATACACTGGGCTGGTGCTCTTTTTGTGTTTCCAGTGTTAAATCCTCATGCAGGCAGCAGTACAATTGGTTTAAGACTTTGTGTCCTCAATGGATGAGAAAGAAAAAAATGCTTTTTCCTTTTCTTTAGTAGAAGGCTAGAACTTCAGTACAGTGCCCAGATTATTTAATCCTGGTTGCAAATTTTTTTTGTTACTTCTTTTCTGGTGAAACCATTATCAGCAAGACAGGAAGTGAAGGTAGATATCTAACAGATTCCAGAATAGTAGTAAAAACCCAATACGAGTTCCAATCCTGGGTGACGTCACTGGATGGTTACGCTCCATGGCTATATAGGAAATTGCAGACAGCAGGAGCCGACAAAACGGAGGCAGCCAGCATCGGAGGAAGACCGTGTTTTTTATTTTCAGAAGGCAGTGGCGGCGGTTGCGGACGAAGAAGACATCACCGGAGAGAGAAGAAACACTAAGGGAGAGGACAGCGGAGGGAGAAGTATCCACTAGAGAGAGAAGAGGCAGAAGACAGCAGAGGGAGAAGAATGAGAAGAGACCACCGGAGGAAGAAGAGACCACCGGAGGAAGAAGAGACGATTTTTTATAAAGGGCTTGTCAAAAATTTTCTCTGTGTCTTGTGTAACACTACACTTTTTTTTTGGTGAATGGGTAGGGGTACAATGTACCCCATACTCGTTCACATGGGAGGGTCCCCTTGTTAAAGGGGGCTTGCAGATTACAATAAGCCCCCCCCGCCCGTAGACCCCCACAACCAAAACCCAGGGTTGTCGGGAAGAGGCCCTTGTCCCCATCAACATGGGGACAAGGTGCTTTGGGGGGTGGGGAAGAGGGCATGTGGCATGGTATGGTTCAGGGAGGGAGCACTCGCTCATCCCCTCCCTTTCCTGACCTGCCAGGCTGCATGCTCGGATTAGGGTCTGGTATGGATTTTGGGAGGGATCCCACGCCGTTTTCTTCATAATTTTTAATTGTCGCCTTTTTTTTTTTTTTTTTTTTTTTACAATCAGCTGTGAGTGGGGAAGCCCGCTGACAGCTGGTGAGTCATCTGTTGTTTAGGATGCGGCGGCCGGCTTACCGACCCGCTCCTTAGTAACCAGCTCAAACGAAAAAATACCACATGCGGTATTTAACTACAAATTCTTAGTGAATTGAACACTTGCACAATTGTTTCCACATGCGGTATTTTTTCGCATAGGATTTGTCGTTATTTAACGCTTAGTGACCCCATAGTTTTTATTTTAACAAATTGTCTCAGAATAAATCCTATAGAGAATCAGATGATCTCACCATCATGTGTCATTTTGTAAGCAAGCTCCCTGGTTTCTTCAAGACTTTTCATTCTTTTCCAAATCTGGTTTGCTTCACTCACTGTAAACTACAGATAAAAAAAAAAAAAAAAAAAAAAAAATCGAACCATTTATGAACATATTCATATTCACACAGGGAATCATAAAACTTTGATGGGAAAAACAAAAATAAAAAAAAATCAACATCAGCACAATTGACATCATGCTAATGTATTAAATTCTAGACTCCAGACAAATCTCTAAATACATAGTTAAAATATACACGTCTGCTATGGATTTTAATCATGTCCAGTCATTTTTGTGATTAAAGTGTGTGTATACTCATTTTTTTGTTCAATTTTGGATAGACTAGCAATAGGTTAAAACTGGACAGTTTATATTTTGCTGTCTGTCTCCTATTTGAGCGATTTCCCATTTTCTGTTGTGAAGACAGAACAGGAAGATAGAGAAAATAGAGGTTATTTGACAGAACATGTGTTCCCATTGGAAGACAACTGTAAAATTTTGGATTTTCTAACATTTAAAAACAGGCTGCGGGAAGACAACCTGTCTCTCGACCCACTGCCATTTGCTTTTCAGAGGGGTGACAAGGGCAGCTGCTCATCTGAATGAGCACTCAGAGCTATAAAGAATCACCTTCCTGCACATAGCCTGCTGACTGGACAATAAGAAAGCAGCAATATACTAAATAATCATGGGTTCTGCTCACTCTTTCTTCCTCCTACCGCCCTCTCCAAATTTAAGTTTCAGTTAGTTAGGACAGCTGTATGTAAAAATACATTTAAATATTTTTAAGGCAAGGAAAAGAAATTACATCAAATGGTGTTTTTTTAATGTGGTCTTAAATTTAGGCTTAAAAGGAGAAGTTCACCTTTTGTAACACGTTACACCCATGTTCAGGTGTAACGTGCAACATGTTATGAATGGATCCCCGCTAGCTGTCACAATTAAAAGAAAAAAAACAAACACATGGCCGAGCGGGACTCCGCCTGCCAGCCCTTTACGCATTCATAGTGTCCTTTGAATGGAAAGCTACAAGGTTTGGCAGCTAAAGATAAGCCCATGCGTGTTCGGGATGCTAGTCGAAAACTACCGGCAGCTTTTGCAGCTGTTGGCTTGTAGTTTTCAATGAACTACCACGGCGCTGTGGAGTGCATTGTCTCTTCCTGTCAGATTGTATCTGCTTGCCTGTACTGGCACACAGATACACTGACGGATGTGCTGGAGACCTGCGTGGCATCAGTGATCTGCTCATCGCTGGTGCAGTGCTCTACAGGATCAAAAATAAATAAATAAATGCGCATAATTTACTTGCACAAAAATGTGCATTTATTATTTTTTTCGAAAAAGTAAACTTATCCCTTAGAATTTTCGTTATATCTCTTTTTGCTATATCTTTTTTTAGGCCCCTTTCACACGGGCGCCTCCGTGAAGCTTGATCGACTTGCTCAGTGGGGATCTCTCTGCTGATCCCACTATCCGATATGCAGAGCGGACACAAACACAGCCGCTCTCGCCTACGGGGCAATCAGATGGAAACCGACCATCTGTCCGTTTCCATCTGATCCGATCTGCCAGATAAATAGATAAAACAGTCACCTGCTGTAGGTTTGGAGGGACCAGCTCTCGTTCTCCACGATTATTTTTGTACCATATTGGAACATGCTCTACCTCAATTTCACAGTCTGCAGAAGCGAAAAAATTCCCTAAGGTCTTGACAACTAGTTTTGCTCTGACAAAGCCAGCCTGGCTCTCAGGAAGAACAAAATTGACAGTGTACGCTGTAAGTCCAGAGGGGTTTATCTTCTGCCTTTGATAATATCTGTGAGACAAAAACAGAGACTGTAGCACAGCAAAATCGCCCATTTAGTTACACTAAAATTGTTCCACTCTGTCTGGATGCAGGGACTGCCACAATACAGAGCACATATTCTACTTCTTAATTTTTTTAATACATGCCAATAGTATGGGCTACACTGAGAACTATATGTAAATACAACAGACATTTAATATGAACCCTTAGAGCAGCCTTTCTCAATCTTTTCAACACAGAGGAACCCTTGAAATAGTTCTCCGGTCTCGAGGAACCCCTGCTAAAAATTAGAAATTTACAACTCACGATACATTACTATGATGGTCAGTGAGAGGAATGGTCCTTACACTTGTGGCCATTGGGAAGAATTACCACCTTACAGATAGCTAAAAAGATCAATGGTGTCAGTGGGAACTTATCTGGGAGGCAGAAATTGCCCAATGCTGAAGGAACCCCTAGCAACCTCTGGAGGAACCCTAGGGTTTCACGGAACCCTGGTTGAGAATCACTGCCTTAGAGTCTTAGAAGAAATGCAAATCACGTCTAAGGTGGTCATTTGATGGCATTCCAAATGTGTCTACAACACAAATGCCAAAATTAGGAATCTTTCGGTCCTGTGTCTAGTTTTTACCCAGCTATGTTGCAGACAGTCAAGTCTGAACCAGAAATAGAGTGTCAGTAGGCGTTTTGCAGCATGAACTGCATTGCTAATATGTATGCTAATATAGAGGAATGGATCAGAGTAAAGCTGGCCATACTAGGTGCAAATTTTCTTTCCTGCAACCACGGGTTGCAGGGAATAAATTTGCTTGATTCCCCCATCAATACAGACAGTGCTGACAAGGGAATACCTCCTGCTGAGCCATAGTATTCCCCCTTGCGGGGGGGCAGGGAAATCGTCCACCCTGGGAGAAGACAGTAATTATTGCTAGCGGTTACACCAGAAGCTAGCGATGATCGCACGTAAAATCCGGCAGGCTTGTTGTAACTTGGTACATTCAGCTTGCCCATACATGGTTTGAATCTCGGCAGGTTCCTGCTGAACCACCCGAGACACGAACCGTGTATGGCCTGCCTAGGACACCAATATAACATTTTTACTTTTAAAAGGCTCTAAGAATGTGAAAGAGCAAGAGGCTCCAACAGGGATATCTTAGTTCACACTGGATGGCAATACACAATTGATAACAATACCAGATAACACATCAGAGGTCATCCAATGGCAAGATAGTAAATAAAAGAAAAGTACCTCAGCAGTATGTGTAAAGATTATATATTCAACTTGTACTGCAGTCAACTGAGGAAGAATACATTTGTTTTATTGTTCGGGGTCTTTTTTACTTTTTGTTTACAAGGAAGGTGTAGGGTGTGAGAGATGGCAAGTGGGGGGGGGATGGGCTGAGAATTGGAAGAATGGTGCTGAGGTCCTGGGGTCAGCCTTAGGGTACATCCAAGGAGGAGGATTCACCCAGGTAAGTGGTATAATTGAGGTGGAGCCAATATTCAGGGGAGGTTTGTTAAATCAATCCAGTAGAACTAAGTATTTTTACATTTGTACCTTTCCAAGACAATATTAGGTCTTCCATTGTCATAATCTCATGGAGTCTTGTTAACCATTGCACATTATTAGGAAACCTTTCAACAGGGCTAAAATTTAGGTCTACTGCATTTGTTAAAAACATTATTTCTAGGCTTTTTTTTTTTTTTTTTGAACAGGGGGCCGAGGTGAAATAGGTGGGCTAGGGGGTTTGTTTAAAAAAAAAAAAATTGTGAAAGCATGCAGACAATCAGAAAAGATGAAAGATGGCTATGGCGCGGCTCCATTTTTCGGGAAGGGCGTCCATGGACTTCCTTCCAGAACCACTTCCCCCTGAGGCACGCTCTGTGATTGCTGTGTTCTTTTAACACAGCTCATCACAGATCGCAGTAAAGGGCAAATCACAGCAGCCCTTTACCATGTGATTAGCTTTGTCCAATCACAGCTGACCACATGTAAACAAACTTACCGGTTATCTGCATTCCTTTCCTGTCACAGCAGGAGAAGAGGAGAGCTGGTAACCAGCAAGTGCGACAGGAGACATGTACACTGATCATCAGTGCCCCAATTATCATTGCAGCCCCATCAGCGCACGTCAGTGAAGGAGAAAAATTACTTATTTGCAAAATTGTATAACAGAAACTAAAAAAAAAAAAGAAAAAAAAAGAAAAAAAAAAAAAAAAAAAAGAACCCCCCCCCCCCCCCCCCCAACATTTTTGGTCGTTTTTAGTTTAGCAAAAAAAAAAAAACCCCAGTGGTGATTAAATACCACCAAAGAAAGTGTGTTTCACATTAAGTCTATTAGTGTGAAAAAAAAATATATAAAAAAATGTTGTTTGGGTACAGTGTGCAATTGTCATTCAAAGTGTAACAGCTCTGAAAGCTGAAAATTGGCCTGGGCAGAAAGGGGGTGAAAGTGCCCGGTATTGAAGTGGTTAAACAATGTATCACTTTAATAGATCAGAAAAGATCCATTTGTTGCATAGCTCTGATTTCTGTTTTGTTCTCCATTTGACGTCAAGGAAGTGAGTGAGAGAGAGAGAGATATTCACAAGCTGTGCAGCAAGGGTGAGCTCTCAGCCAAACGGAGACACGGGTTGCTAACCCCGTGTGGCCTTGCCTTGCACACCTACTTGGAAGAGCCTAGCCCCTGCATGGGACCAAAGACTAGCGGTGAGGCTCTGCAGTGCTGGCAGGATACCTGTATTCTGCATAGATTTTGTAAGTTGAGAGACACAGCCTGTACAGGAGACACAGACCGATGCTTCATCGTGGCAAAGGGTGATCCTACTGTCCCCACTTCTTTTTTTGTATGAATATCTTCTGCCCTTGGATTGGGAGGTCCCACTGTGAGGGGTGACTACTGTGAAGGATTCACCCGCCATCCTATTGCCCTTGAAGGCTAGGTTCTTGCTACCCCACAGAGGTTATTCTGCTTGCCTGTTTGACCATCCTAGTGATAGGTGTCCCAACCATCTGGTAAGAGTTCCTGACTACTGTATGTGGTGTGCCACTAAAAACCCTCCATCAAGTCACTAGGTGGTGGAATATGCACTTATTTTTAGACTCTTTTCTTTCTTCTGTTGTCAGCCTGATAACATCTGACAAGTTCTCATCACAGGAGATAAAAGCAGCCTGAGTGTTGTGTTGGGGAGGATGCTATAAATAGATTACCACAGAGCTGAACTATTCAAGGAACAGCTCTAAAAGTCTCTACCTATGAGGAGAGGGGTGTGTGCCTTTCCTCCAATCAGCTGTCTTGGCTGTATGCCCAGGCTTCACTCATCGCTAATCATGAAGAGAAAATCTCCTAATACAATCTGAACTTTCTAAAGAATATACCCAGTGAAGTGAACAGCCTCAGATGATACACAGGGATGAAACAAATCTCCCTACATAAGTTTTACAAGGGAGAGTCTTGCCATACACTGTGAGACAGCTGATTGGAGGAAAGGTACACCCCCCCCCCTCCACATAGGCAGAGACTTGCAGAGCTGTGCTGTGAATTGGCTAGCTGTCTGCTAATCTATTTATAGCACCTGCCCTGATACAAATTTCAGCCTGGTTTTACATGTGTCAGAGAACTTGTCAAAAGTTATCATGCTGCTAACAGAAGAATGGAGCAGGAGAAAGCTATGTGACTTAGGGCTTTGGACAGAGAGAAGAGAAAACTGCAGATATATGTGCCCAAGTCAGATTTCATGAATCGTGTTTACATCCACTAAAGGAGGTTACATCTCCCAAACCATGAAAAAGTTGCCTTTTGTCCACTTCCCTTGATTTGATTTGGAAAAAAAGATGGATACATTTTTTGGCAGAAATAATCATTAGCTGGTTTATAAAGTATAACGCGAACTTGAAAATTATTAACTACCTATCAAGGTATATGTGAGCAGATTACTTTTATATCATCAGCACCAGTAGGTAATACTTGTTTATTTATATAATTAAAAACTTACAATTTTCCAGTCTCTTGGAAAGCCAGTGAATGGAAAGTTTTACAAGTGACATTTTTAGGAAATATGTTGAAAGCATGATTTGCAATGGATTTGTTGAATGTTGCATAGAGAAAACGTAGACCTGGTCTCTTCTCTGCATACTTAATGAGTGTTGAGGTCTTTCCAGTACCTACAGTAAAATACAACAGGGTGAAAGGAAGTATAATATCTCACAGAGACCATGTAAAATAGGGGGAGTTTTATTCTGTACTAAAGAAAACCATTTCTTGTGTAGGTGTAGGTACACATCATTTAGCAGCACACAAACAGGCCAGGACTACAATACCAGAGAAATCCTCCCTTGCTGTCCACCCCCCACCACTTCATATCAACATGCTGTTGTCCTCATTCAATGCAATTAAAGCTAAACCTTGGAAATGAGACAAAATGTACTCTAAGGCTACATGCAAACTAGGAGCAGAAAAAAACGTTAGCTTAACCACTAGACATCCGCGCTATGGCCGAATTACGGCCACAGCGCAGACCTGCATTCCCGGGAGGCCGTCATATGACGGCCTCCGCTGTGCACGCTCCCTGCGCGCGCCCTGCAGGGCGCGCTGTGATCACCGAGTCACTGAGACTCGGCTGATCACCGATCCGAGTAAGGGGCCGGTCCCAGCCCCTTACCATGTGATCAGCTGTCAGCCAATGACAGCTGATCACATGCTGTAAACAAAAGATCGGTAATCGTTTTTTTTTTTTACTCACACTGACAGCGCGAGTAGAAAAAAAAGCCGATCACCGGCTCAGATGTCAGGGACATCGGTCCCGAAGTGGAAGCACAACATCTGCCTCATCAGTGCCACCTAAAAGTGCCACCTAACAGTGCCCACAGTGCCACCTATCAATGCCAACAAGTGCCACCTATCAATTCCCACAAGTGCCACCTACCAATGCCCACCTGTAGTGCCAATCAGTGCCACCTGCCAGTGCTGCCCATCACTGCCACCCATCAGTGCCCATCACTGCCGCCTCATCAGCGTACATCAATGAAGGAGAAAAATTACCCGTTTTAAATTTTTTATAACAAACTATAAAAAAATTAAAAAATTTTTTTTTTTTAAATTCAGTTTTTTTCATTTTTTTAACAAAAAGTAAAAACCGCAGAGGTGATCAAATACCACCAAAAGAAAGCTCTATTTGTGGTGAAAAAATTATAAAAATTTCATTTGGGTACAGTGTATGACCGCGCAATTGTCATTCAAAGTGCGTCAGCGCTGAAAGCTGAAAATTGGTCTGGATAGGAGGGGGGTTTAAGTGCCCAGTAAGCAAGTGGTTAAAAAACGTAGCATAAAAGCCACAAATAGAAAGCATATTGTACAAAGTTTAGGCGAGTCTATGAGAGTTTAAGCCTTTTAGTTTATAGGTGTTTTTTGCACTACACGCCCCTCTGCAAAAGTTTTACTCCCAAAATAACCAGAATGCATTTCACACTGCATTGCATTTTTACTAAAAACCGTTGAAACTTGACGTTCAGAAGAGATAAGAGGAGTTTAGGAGAGACTGACGTTTTTACAGCTCCTAAACTTCTCCAGAAAACGCGATAGAGAAGGGTTTTTTTCCTGCCTCTGAACGTCCCTGACAGAAAACGCCTGTAGTAGTCATAATGTGCAAAGACACATACAGTGGCTTGCGAAAGTATTCGTCCCCCTTGAACTTTTCAACCTTTTGCCACATTTCAGGCTTCAAACATAAAGATATAACATTTTTATTTTTTGTGAAGAATCACCAACAAGTGGGACACAATTGTGAAGTGGAACGAAATCTTTTGGATTTTTGAAACTTTTTTTAACTAATAAAAAAATGAAAAGTGGGGCGTGCAAAATTATTCGGCCCCCTTGCGTTAATACTTTGTAGAGCCACCTTTTGCTGCGATTACAGCTGCAAGTCGCTTGGGGTATGTCTCTATCAGTTTTGCACATCAAGAGACTGAAATTCTTGCCCATTCTTCCTTGCAAAACAGCTCGAGCTCAGTGAGGTTGGATGGAGAGCGTTTGTGAACAGCAGTTTTCAGCTCTTTCCACAGATTCTCGATTGGATTCAGGTCTGGACTTTGACTTGGCCATTCTAACACCTGGATACGTTTATTTGTGAACCATTCCTTTGTAGATTTTGCTGTATGTTTGGGATCATTGTCTTGTTGGAAGATAAATCTCCGTCCCAGTTTCAGGTCTTTTGCAGACTCCAACAGGTTTTCATCCATGTTCCAGTTCTGTATTTGGCTGCATCCATCTTCCCCTCAATTTTATCCATCTTCCCTGTCCCTGCTGAAGAAAAGCAGGCCCAAACCATGATGCTGCCACCACCATGTTTGACAGTGGGGATGGTGTGTTGAGTGTGATGAGCTGTGTTGCTTTTACGCCAAACATATCATTTTGCATTGTGGCCAAAAAGTTCGATTTTGGTTTCATCGGACCAGAGCACCTTCTTCCACATGTTTGGTGTGTCTCCCAGGTGGCTTGCGGCAAACTTTATACGAGACTTTTTATGGATATCTTTGAGAAATGGCTTTCTTCTTGCCACTCTTCCATAAAGGCCAGATTTGTGCAGTGTACGACTGATTGTTGTCCTATGGACAGACTCTCCCACCTCAGCTGTAGTTCTCTGCAGTTCATCCAGAGTGATCATGGGCCTCTTGGCTGCATCTCTGATCAGTCTTCTCCTTGTCTGAGCTGAAAGTTTAGAGGGACAGCCAGGTCTTGGTAGATTTGCAGTGGTCTGATACTCCTTCCATTTCAAAATCATCGCTTGCACAGTGCTCCTTGGGATGTTTAAAGCTTGGGAAATCTTTTTGTATCCAAATCCGGCTTTAAACTTCTCCACAACAGTATTACGGACCTGCCTGGTGTGTTCCTTGGTCTTCATGATGCTCTCTGTGCTTTCAACAGAACCCTGAGACTATCACAGAGCAGGTGCATTTATACAGAGACTTGATTACACACAGGTGGATTCTATTTATCACCATCAGTCATTTAGGACAACATTGGATCATTCAGAGATCCTCGCTGAACTTCTGGAGTGAGTTTGCTGCACTGAAAGTAAAGGGGCCGAATAATTTTGCACGCACCACTTTTCAGTTTTTTAATTGCTAAAAAAGTTTAAAATATCCAATAGATTTCGTTCCACTTCACAACTGTGTCCCACTTGTTGGTGATTCTTCACAAAAAATTAAAATTTTATATCTTTATGTTTGAAGCCTGAAATGTGGAAAAAGGTTGAAAAGTTCAAGGGGGCCGAATACTTTCGCAAGCCACTGTAGAATACAATAAAGCAATAGATAGCAGCGCTATTGCTTTATTTACGTTTGTGTGTATCTCACTTCTAGCAGCGGCTTTTTTGATTTTTATCTAGATATTTATCTGCTATTCACGCACAGCGTGATATTTTCTGTTCTATTACATAGAATACAATCAAAGTGCTTCTAGAGGCAGGAGAAAAAAAGTCAAACGCCTGTAGAATCAACGTTTTTTTAAGTCCAGTGTGCATGGAGCCTTAGGGGGTTGGGTGGGGTGCTTCACACTGCAAGTGTTAAATGCTCTTTTAGTCTAGGGATGCAGAGATATGATGCATTACAGTACCTTATTTTTGGTTCCAGAGGCTTCAGCGTTGTCCCCATGCCCTAGGCTGAGGGCAATCCACCAACATCATCATGCACAGTGCAGTAAATCATCATCGTCATCATGCACGTTGCAGTACAGTACATGAGGAAGAGAGCCTGCTAATGCAGCCTGAAGCATCTTAGAGGGGATGCTGCAGGGACACTGGTCGCATGGATTAAGGGACCTTGCCAGAGTCAGGAAAAAGGTAGGTAACACACTATATCCTTGTACTCCTAGAATAAACAAGTATTTAACTCTTGCAGTGTGAGTGGGAGGCATTTTGTCTCATTCCTGGAGTTCTGCTTGAACCTTTCTGCTGAACCACAAAATAACAAACGACATTCCCGTCCCACACTTTCCTGTAGGCTGAGAGACTAATCTGTTGCTGCAGCAACAACTAGCTGGGAACCAGTTACATCACTGATCAGCGTACATATTTGTCAGTGCACCATGGATCCTTAAGTAAAGACCAAACGCTTTAATTCAAAGAGTGCAACATTTCGGGGGGCCACACAGGACCATTTTGTTATGCATGTGAAAAGTGCTTACAATGGTGCAACATCCGCCAGACACAAAACGCAAGATGCCATCTCCCACCTTCTGACATTATCTGACGTCATAAATCCCGCCAAAACCATGATTAGCTAAACAAAGCTACATAGTAACCCATAATGATAAATATGGTATTTAAAAAAAAAATGGTTACAATGGGTTAATGAAGATAAGAGACTTCCATTGTCCACGTGGATGCCAGCTCTGTACCCGACAATCAATGGCAAAGCTAATTTGCCGATTGGACACGACTGTCAGATATATCCGATCAGCAGGGTTCAGCATCGCCTTTGCCAGGCAACCAGACCTCTCGCCAATGATATGATTTGCTGAACCAGGAATTATGTTTGTCACCCTCTGGCTACTGGGACGCCTGCCTTTATACGCACATGAACTTTAATGGCATCCCACTAAACAAAACAAAAGATCATGTGAAAACTAAAGTAGCTATCCCAGAGGAAAGAAGTTGCATGACGAGGACCAACCACGGTTTAATTATATAAAAAATGAAGATGGATATAAATTACTTTATTGATAAATTAGATAAATATCAAAATATGGCAGGCACATGCGCCAACACCTCCATACACCAATAAAAAGGTTAAAAAGAGTGGACAACATTGTCACACACAATCAGCACAGCAGGGCCCATTCCACACATGCAAGCATACCACAGTAAACCACAAAAGTATTTCCAGGTATCAAAGCAGAGGGAGGACTGTGTAGGGGACACCACTGGCTCCACAACTACCCTGGGAAAATCCCATAAGTCCTTCACTCTATGCTTAAGTATACCTATAGGAAGTGTGTTAACAGTTGGCTCATAGTACATAATAGAGGTCGACCGATATATCGGCCGGCCGATATATCAGCCGATATTTGGCGTTTTTTTATTTAATCGGCATCGGCAGACCGATTATAACTTCAGCGAAGTTATAATCGGTTATAAGACCGATTATAACTTCAGCGCAAAAAAAAAAAGACCGATTATAACTTCAGCGCAACTTCTGTAATAGAAGTCAATGCAAGTTGCCTGAAGTCTTCTGTGAAGCGACTTCTCTCCTCCTCTGGGCAGCCTGCCAAATCTGATAAAAAGAACCTGAAGAGTTACAATGTTTACACTTATCAATGGACTGAATTCTGTGTGTAGAAGCTCTCAGTTTAACCATTTAAAGACTAAATCTTTTCTGACACTTGTTGCTTACAAGTAAAAATCCTTTATTTTCTGCTAGAAAATCACTTCAAACCCCCAAACTTTATATATATATTTTTTTTAGCAGAGACCCTAGGGAATAAAATAGCAGTTGTTGCAATATTTTATGTCACACGGTATTTGCGCAGCGGTCTTTTAAACGCAATTTTTTTTTAAAAAATACACTAATGAATTAAAAAAAAAAAACTAAGCAGTAAAGTTAGCCCATTTTTTTCGTCCAAAAGTTTGGATTACCTGATTTTGTGTATTTAATATGTTTTGTTTAATAAATGTTTAAATGTAAAGAAATTTCTGTATCACTTATTACTTAGGGTTGCTTTCACACTGGAGCGGGCATGCGTTGATGGTAAAACACTGCTAGTTTAAGCGGCACTTTATCGTCATTTTAGCGGTGCCATTCGGCTGCTAGTGGGGCGCTTATAACTCAGCTAGCGGCTGAGGAAGGGGTTAAATGCGCCGCTGCCGAAATGCTTTGCAGGCGCTTTGGCAGCGGTGTGCATTCATTTCAATGGGCAGGAGTGGCAGAGCAGCGGTATGCACCGCTCCAAAGAAGCTGCTTGCAGGACTTTTTTTTTTTTAACATCCTGCCAGCGCATCGCCTCAGTGTGAAAGCCCTGAGACTGCAGGGGAGCCATTTTGCAGGCACTTTACAGGCGCTATTTTAAGCCCAAAAGCGCCTGAAAAACGCCCCAGTGTGAAAGGGGTTTAACTGTTAGATTTTATGAGATGAAGGGAAGAAAAAAAAAAAAAAAATCGGCCTAACTTATCGGCCATCAGCCGCCACGATTTCTAAATATCGGCATCCGCCAGAGAAAAACCCATATCGGTCGACCTCTAGTACATAAACTGGCTATAGACTGCATAAAACTAAGACAGAATTGGCACTGAGTATTACTGTCAAAAATAATAGCGTGTCTGTCCATAAATATATTTCCTCCATAGTTCTCCAGTTGGTATAAGCAGAATCTGCTATAGTGTATTAAGTGGAATGAATGTTTTGGTTGAATACCACAAACCAGTCCTTGGAAAAGGCTTAAATGATAAATCACATGGCAAGTTACTTGAACTGCCCAACATGTGGATGGTAATATGACACTCAGTCCTCATCCAAAGCCGGTAGACGTTTGTTTGCAGAAACAAACTTGGAGTCTCTTCATGTCTATGAGTCGGCTATATGGGTACATTTGGAGAGTAATCACAGACACAAACTGACAGATTTCATGTGGCAGATGAGGACCCTGATCCCACTCTGAATGGACCAACTTGAATGGCCACTACAGAAAAGTTCACTATATGGCAATACTAACAGCATCTTGGACTGATACATGAGGTAGAGGAGGTAGACATGTCATGACAGGGCTGCCTGGAGGCGCTCACCACTCCATGGTACTAGGTCTCTGCATCTGTCGGTTTCTCCAATCACTTGCCAATATGCAGTGATTTTCAGGGGAAAGAATCCCTTTACCTTGAGTCCCCTCGGTTGTCCATTGTGATACTCTGCAAAGTGCAATCCAATGGGATTTTCCTCCTTCAAATTGATACCCTTTATGTGCTTGCCGCCTCTGATGCGTAATTGACGTTTAGTTTTACCCACATATTTTCTTACAGGGGCACGCCAAAATGTACAGTACCTGCATAGTAGCACAGTTAATAAACTGCTTAATGCAGTATTTATTCATGCCATCTGATGAACACCCCAGAACAATCAACATACCTACACATTGTACAGTGACCACATGGGTACATCTCCTTTAATTCTGGAAGATCTGTTAGCCAGTTTCTATTCAGTGTCCTCACAAACTCAGATTGGACTAGTGTATCATTCATATTAGTTGCTCGTTTAGCTACAAGAAAAGGCCTTTGGCCCACTATGGTTTTCAACTTAACCGTGTAAGTATGTGCCAATGGTTTTGTAGGATTTCTCCCACTTCTTCCCACTGAGCTCCAAACTTTGTGATGATCCTCACCAGACTATCTGGGACTTCTGGTTTTGAGAAGGTCACCTCTCCGCAGGGTACGGTGTGAATACCCCCCCGTCCCTGAAGCACTGAAGCACCTATACAGTTCATCTGCTTCACGTTGGTAGTCACTCTCCGTTGAACAATTTCTTTTAATTTTTTGAAACTGGCCAATCAGGATCCCCCGAACCAGAGATCTTATGAGGTGGCTACTAGCATACAGCAGAGTATTGATGGCAGTTTGTTTCTTAAAGTTTTGGTAAAGAGATTACCATTTTCAAGCCTTATTGAGAGGTCTAGGAAAGAAATTTCCCATGGATCCACTACATAAATTAGGCGGATATTCTGTGTATTGGAATTCAATTCTTCAATGAATCATACCAAATCTTCTCTAGAGCCATCTCATAGCATAAGTACATCGTCAATGTACCTCAGCCACAACCGTGCGTGGATTGACGAGGCATATGCCATCTCCTCCTCCCCCCACCAACCCAGGTGCAGACACGCATAGGCTGGCACCCATGGAGCTCCCATTGCGGTGCCTCTTATTTGTTGGTGATTGGAGCCGGTGAATTGAAAGAAATTGTTCTTAAGTGCCAACTCCAATAACTCAATGACAAACTAATTTTGTGCACCCATGGCTGGGAACCTGGCATCCAAAAAATAAAACACTGCTGCTATACCCCATTTATCAGGTTTAGACGTGTAGAGAGACTCCACATCTATACCTACAAGGAACATTTCCTGTTTGTTTCTGC
The DNA here is from genome assembly GCF_042186555.1 of Aquarana catesbeiana. Lineage (NCBI taxonomy): Eukaryota > Metazoa > Chordata > Amphibia > Anura > Ranidae > Aquarana > Aquarana catesbeiana. The sequence goes on from NC_133326.1 coordinate 144,259,525, forward strand.
AAAGGTCTACCAGCTTTAGATGAGGACTGAGTGTCATATTACCATCCACATGTTGGGCAGTTCAAGTAACTAGTTACGTGATTTATCATTTAAGCCCTTTCCAAGGACTGGTTGTGGTATTCAACCAAAACATTCATTCCACTTAATACACTATAGCAGATTCTGCTTATACCAACTGGAGAACTATAGAGGGAGTATACAATTATGGACAGACATGCTAGTATTTTTGACAGTAATACTCAGTGCCAATTCTGTCTTAGTCTTATGCAGCCTGTAGCCAGGCTATGTACTATGAGCCAACTGTTAACACACTTCCTATAGGTGTACTTAGGCATAGAGCAAAGGACTTATGGGATTTTTCCAGGGTAGTTGTGGAGCCAGTGGTGTCCCCAGCATACAATAGCCACTTAAGAGGCAAGTATAACTGGGAACCCCGATACCCTCTACCCAGTCCTTACTCTGCTTTGATACCTGGAAGTACTTTTGTGGTTTATTGTGGTATGCTTGCATGTGTGGAAGGGGCCCTGCTGTGCTAATTGTGTGTGTGTGACAACGTTGTCCACTCTTTTTAACCTTTTTATTGGTGTTTGGAGGTGTTGGCCGCATGTGTCTGCCATATATTGATATTTATCTAATTTTTCAATAAAGTCATTTATATCCATTTTCACTTTGATATAATTAAACCATGGTTAGTCCTCTTCATGCAACTTCCTTCCTTTGGGATAGCTACTTTATTTTTTCCCACAATCTTTTGACTTGTTTAGCAGAGTGTTCATAGTTGCGAAAGGCCCCCCTGTCCCAATAGACGAATTGGTATTGTTAGACTTTTTGATTGATTCAAAGCCCTGTCCTTATTTTTATATAATTTGATCTTTAATGGCATCCCAGTCTTAGTCCGTAGGGTACAATATTGAGTTGGCCCACCCTTTGCAGCTCTAACAGCTTCAACTCTTTTTAATTCCCATATACTTTTAAAAGCAAAAAGGGTGAGTTTTTGGTTCAACAGACTTCAATGGAGAAGCTGCAGCATGTAGTGCCGCGATTTGCGTTTTTTAATCCACCTAAAAACAAATTGGCCAAAAAAAAACCCCCAAAACATAAAAAATGCAAAACACGTGTGCAAAAACGCAAAATGCACCACAAAAATGGATCAACAGCAAACTGCATAGGTGTGAACAAAGCCGAATACCTTGACCTTTGGTAAAATTACCAGATGCAATATAGTCTTTAGCAATGTCTTACCTGCAAAAGCCATGATTTTTACAACTTGTCCAGGTTGGATATCGTGGTTAATAATTTGCTGCTGCTCATTTGTTAATTTAAAGGAGGGCTTGTTTCTAAAATATGTAATAAAAAGTCAAAAGCATGAAAATAAAGCATGCAATGCTTTATTTTTTAAATAAGTGTACATTTGTAAAATACTAACAAGCAGGTCAACATAACAAAGATGGGCTAGATAGAAACAGGTCTCTTAACAATTCTTAAATGAACTACACATGCTAACAGCAAACAGAAAACATTCAAAAGGACAGTACTGTATAAGAAAATATATGGAAAACATCTTAGCAGACAAAAGGTTGGATCATCCAAAAATGATTTTCTTTTTCAACTTGTCTTAGAAACTCTTAGGCTGGATTCACATATATGCGAATTGGATGCGTTTTGAGCCGCAACCAATTTGCATGACATGTGAACCAGCAGCCTTCTGTATTAATCCGGATCACATGCCCCGCAGACTTGGAAGTGCAGTCGCTGTAAATCTGAGGGGAAGATCTGAAACGAGGGAATCATCCAATCATGTGCAAGCTAAAATGCTGTTTTTTTATTTTCTTGCATATCCCCCTCAGATCTACAGCAACTGCACTTCCAAGTGCATTTTCAGTGCAATTTCAAGTGCACTTTGCACTTGTAGTGCAAAGTGTTTTGCCTTTAGTAAATAACCCCCATCATGTTGTTTTAAAGTGGTTGTATTAAATTTATACCATCCCATCTGTTATAGAACGATAGGTGTCCCAGTGCCTGTGCTGTATAAAAACTATGCCGATTTCTACCTTATCTCAGAGCGTTTCACGGCGCTCACATGACTTCTCATCTCTCTGCCCCCCCCCCCCCCCCCCCCCCGCAGTTGTCAGCCCAGGAGAGGAGAGAGATGAGGCGTCACGTGAACGCTGGGAGATGCTCTGATATAAAAAGGTAGAGATCAGCATAGGTTTTTATACAGCACAGGCACTGGGACACATATTGTTATATAACAGATGGGATGGGGTAAATATAATATAGTGGCTTTACAACCACTTAAAAAAAGCATTATGTGCGTTCTTTTCAGTCTTTATTGCTTGTGACTGCATCACAATAAAACTATCCACGTGCTGCTTATTATATCATCTGTTGTGGCTCACAGGGAGGACCATGCCATGTTAAAATTGATCAAGCTGAATTAAAGGCAAATATAATAGACACAAATTAGTTCATTTCTTTATTCAGAACTCATTACATTTATTTTTTTAAATGCAATTAACTGAAGTTAATGTGGTATCCGCCTCTTTCCTCCTATACAGACTGGGAGAGGAAGAAACAGCACAAGGAGGTCTTTTGCACAGTCAAGCTGGACTGTGCAAATCTTAGAACTGGACTGAAATACAAATAAAACGGCTCCCTTATATGTATTTCATCTGTGTATTTAGCAGTTTGTTTGGAGTTCAGCTTTACACAATTCTGAGATGGATTTTTTATTCTCAGCTAGATAAATTGAGGAGCAAGAAAGTAGATCCACTATTCTACCCTGTGCAGTACTCAATGTGTATACATTTAGGGTGCAGAGTAGGAAAATAAGACAGATACTCACTTGGACGTTACTTTGGAACATTTTTTAAATTCTGAGCTTTCATTTTCTAACAGATATAAGCAGTAGAAGAGTTTATAGTGAACCCTGGAAAAAAACAAAAACAAAAAAAGACGTATAGAAACAAACATAAGCAGATAAAATGTATGATTGATTATCTTTGACAACGCTGTTCCTTAGGCCATTAAAATTAATATCAGAAATCAGAATCTCTGTTCTAATAAGTTCAATTTCACCTGAACATTCAGTTAAAGAGGAAATAAACCCTGGTGGGTTTTTCTTCCCTTCTTCTTCCCTGCAACCTAATGGCATAATGTGCTAGTATGCATCGCATACTAGCACATTATGTGACACCTGCAAACGAGGCCCGCGTCGTCCTCGCTGCAGGCCGCAACTATCTTTGCCCGTCTTCCTTCCAGGGCTGCCGGTCACGGAACACTCACCTGAAGAAACGGCACGGGCGGTCGTTCCTTCAGAGAGCATGCGCCGATGACATCATCGGTGCAGTAAACAGTAGATATCTCCTGAACAGCGCACGTTTAGGAGATATTTCAGTACCTATAGGTAAGCCTTACCTATAGGTACAACTTCCCCATGGAGGTTTACTACCTGTTTAAGGCAAATTACTTTGTGGGTCGTCAGTGGTTGTCAGATAACTCTAATTTCTTGCTTGTTGGACATTCCATTCCAAACACATAAGAGCTATGGGGTTACCCCCTTCGCATTGTGGCTGTAATAGCTTCCACTTTTCTAGGAAGGCTCTCCACAAAATTTAGAGGTGTATTTGAAGGAATTTGTGCCCCTTCAGCCAAAACAGAATTTTGAGGTCAAATACTAATGCAAGAGAAGACCCGATCACAATTGGTCTTTCTATTCATCCCAAAGGCATACAGTAAGATCAATGACAGGTCTCTGAATTTGAGTTCTTCCCCATCAAACTATGGATGGGGTTGATTTATTAAAACTTAAGTGCAACATCTGGTGCAGCTCTGCATAGAAACCAATAAGCTTGAAGGTTTTTTTTTTTGTCAAAGCTCAATTGAACAAGCTGAAGTAAAGCTGGCTATAGATGGGTCTTTTTTTTTTTTTTTTTTTTTTCGATCATTCAGCCAGATTTCTCCATTTACACTGACAAGGTGGATAAAGAAATAAAGAAAACCTCTCCGGCCAGGACAATATATTCTGACAGTGAGACTCTCCATTGTCAGAATACGCTGATCAGTGGCTGTGGCCACTGATCGAAAAAGGTTTTCCAACATTCCTGCTCAAAAGTCGATCTATCCATTTCTGTCAAACAGAGATGGCCACACATGGATCGAAATTTGGCTGGTTTAGCCGACCCATCCAGTTCCAGCAGCAATGTGGGAACAAGAAGGTCCTGCACACCCAGCAATAAGAAACATAGAAGGCTCAGCATCTGTCACGTCAGGTTCTCATGGATTTAGGTAAGTAAATAGCGACTTAAGTGTATTTCCACATTTGCAACCAAATTGGGGTAACACTTGCATTATATTTGTTACGTGTTCCCATTCACATAGCATAACTATGCTAATGCACGTCATAAAACTGTCCCTTATCCACACATTTCTATTATATATAAGCAAGAGTAGCTACCTATAATGTTCTATGTAAAAACCTGCTATTTATTTATGCTTTATTATTTTAAAGGAGAAGTATGGGCAACGGTCTATTGGCTATACTTCTTCTATGAATCACAGACCACCTTCAACCAACCTTTCCATGCAATGCAGATTGGTCTTCATGTTTAACAATCCACAAAACAATCTAACCTTTCTTGAGTGATGTATCATATTTTTAAAAAAAGATACTCTAATCTGTGTATACATTATTGGCATTCATTTATTTTTTATTACAAAAAGCTGCTCTATGCCTCTACCATCTCCATGAATACCTGTTAGTAATGAGAATCTTCTCCTCTCTCATTGCATACACAAGTAGCGCTAGGCAGTATAAGGCCTCCATGACTTCCGTCAGCTTAAGCGGAGAGCTAGGACGTTGTAAACATGTTATGAGCTTTTGGATGTCAGGAACATCCCTTGATAGAAGTATGAGCACTGCCACCACTGTCCACGCATTAATCGTCTGTAGTAAAAAGAAAGAAAAAAAAAAAGAGCTTATTAATCAAGTTTCCACAACAGTGACAATGTCAAATATGAATAATCCAGTGTAGCGGTACATGTTACAATGTTGGGACTTTGGGAATCCTTCCTGACCTGGCTCTCAGCCCTGTACTCCTCCCCTGCAGTGTCTGTCGATCTCAATCTCTATTCCAAGGAACGTGTCAGGGCTGCCCCCCTTTCCCCAGCCCACTTTATCCTGGCCTTGGATCTTCTGGCGGCAGCCCTCCGTGCTGACCCCAACATCACGGGGATCTCCTATGCTGGCGAGTCCTATAATGTATACTTATTTGCAGACGATGCTCTCCTGATGCTCTCCAACCCAATCACTACAATCCCTAATTTGCACGCACTGTTGGCCCGCTTGGTGGCCATCTTCAGCTTATGGATCAGCCACCATAATACAACCGCCTTGAACACTTCTCTCCAGGATTCAATGGTTTCTCACCTCCAGATGTCTTTCACATACTGTTGGGCTAGCTAATCCATGGAATACCTAGGAGTCTGTCTGACCCCTTTTATTCTTCTGTTTTGGCCACTGATTATTATCACTATCCTTATGGACTCTTGGCTATTTCCCTCGCTGCCGTGGATAGACCGCATAAACGCAGTTAAAATGGCCATGCGCTCCAAGATCCTATACTTCATTCAGACTTTACCGATCCAAGTACCTGCTTTATTTTATTTTTTATGATCAATTTAGAACAACAACATTTTAGCTTTCATCTGGGCCCACAAATACCCCAGAGTGGCCTTTGCTACTTTATTTGCTCACAGGTTGGGAGGCGGTCTCGGTGTCCCGATTAAATCTAAGTACTTCCTGGCTGCGAGCTTTCAGAGCTTGCGATGCTGCAAGCGACTTCAGATGTTCCTTTATGGGTACTGTGACAGACTTGGAGGGGACTGAACGCAAGCCTCTTGCCCACTGATTATGGGCCCTAGCATTTGGGGGAATGGTGCTCTCTGTGAGCTGCATGCCTGGGGACCCTGGGGTTGGTGTTACTTTGGATTCAGCTCCATGTCCCCCCAAAACACACAGACTCTGGAACCCGTTATATGCCATATTAGAATGATAAGACTGAATTATACTGTTGGGACACATCCTGTGAGGAGATGCTAATGTCATCAACTCCACTCACCTGTCTGATGTCAGCTATAATGTGTTTAATGTAAATAAGTTTAGTCTAGGTTCTAAGGGTATTCAACTGATTGTTGTTTGTTCTAATTAACCCTGTGTTGATGTTTATGGTAATGTATGTTAATTGAATGAGCTGATCACATTGTCCTCTATACAATGTAGGAGACGGGACGACTCCTATTGGAGCTCATGCTAATAAGGTTAATTAGGTTTTGTTTGTATTGTTAATTGTAATTAGCTCCAGCTATTGTGTTTATACTACTGTGTGAAGCTCGGTGCCCACAAGTCTGTCATCTGGTCTGGGTAAATGTTTTAGTAAATTAGCTCATGTTAATTAGGTTAGCTTTGAGTCAGCCTGGTGTATAAATGTGTGTGAGATCTCAATAAAGAGTTAGTCCTGATGTACTCCATGACTGGTGTTGTCTAGTTCTTGGGGGTTCCTATAGCCAGATCCATTGGACTCGTGTTCCAGAACTTAGGAAGCGGTATACTGACGGAAGCACTCAAGCGGAGTGTGGGACGTTCCGTGACAGGTACTTCTGGAAATTCCTAAATGCGCTCCTGTCTCAGTTTCGGCCCTTTTGAGCTTCCACAGCCTCGCCACCCCCCTCCCTGCCCCTCTCTTAGCCCTCTTAAAGCCCATAGCTTGCATCTTTGGGACTTGGTCTGCTACTCAGGTAACTTAATGTCCCCCTTCCTCCTGCTTCTTTCTCCTGTACAATTCTCTTTCCACTTGGGCTGAGACAACCCCAGGCTTTTGCCTGGTGGCCCGCCCATGGCTACTCTCAGGTCCACCACTTCTTGGGGTCGCATACTTTTCCATCCTGGGCTTCTATTTGGAAGACTTATGGCGCACTCCCTATGGAATTGTTCCGTTACCTACAACTCAAGACACTGGATTTCTGCCCTCTGCCGCAACTCTTCTTTCCCGTTCCAGACAACGATCTTCGAACATATCCGTCTTCACTCACCTGGAGCTCAGGGGACTATCTTCTCCATTAACTCCTCCTTGACTGCGGAGGGTTCGTCTCGCTCTAACCTGTATATCTCCAAATGGGAGCGAGACATGGCAGCCACCACAGATTTAGAGGATTGGAGAAAGGCCTGGTCATCCAAAGCCAAATGTTCTTTCAACACGATCACCATGGGGGTGGCCTATAAGGTTCTTCTCCGCTGGTATTGGGTCCTGGCCCGCATAGCTCATTTGAACCCATCATATAGTGATAAATGCTTCAGGGGCTGTGGCCAATGCAGAAATAAGACCCATATTTGGTGGTCTTGCCCCCAGTTGGTGGCCTTCTGATTAAGGGTCTACGGCCTCCTCAACGCTTTTCCATGTACCCTGCCACAAGAACGCCTGGCATGCACTTCTCCTCTGCCCGCTCACAGGCCTCTTCTCTTACCAGCAGAAGCTGGCCACCTACTTTTTCATTGCCGCAAAGCGTGCCATTGCCAGGGCTTGAAGGAAGCTCTTGGTTGGGTTTGCAGAGATGAAGAGCATACTGACTATCCTCATGCTTCATGAGAAAATTACTAGTATACTTCATAACTCCCACATCCAGTTTCTCAAAGTGTGGAAGCTATTGGGGTCTTATGATCTCCCCAATGCCTCAATATGTCCTGGACCTCTGCCCAATTACTCATAGTCACTTCTGACACTAGATGTTTCTACTTTTAGCTTTAAAAATCTGCGAAAATGTGTTTCTTCTGTATTTACATGTGCTTTACCATTTTGCTCCCCCCTGGGCAGGACCCTTTTCTTTTTGCTCAAGCCTGTATCTCGGTATAGTTTTTGTCAATAAAAACTAGTGTGCCAGTCCAGAATAATTCAGTGTAGATATTACTTTACACTATAAGAAACTAAAGGTGGGGGGGCGTGGCCGACTGTGGATGGAGAAAGACGTGATCCAGGGGAGCTCCGCAAAAACCAACACTATCCACAGCCATCCAGTGGAGTTTGGCGGCAGGGGAATCTCTAAATTCTCCCTAGTCATCCCGAGACACCACTGGCATTGTTCCAGAGGGAATAGCAGAAACAAGCAGGGCGATTGGGTGTTTTCAGGCCAGCAAACGGGCCCACCGCTGCTCAGCAGCCCGCCGCCATCTTGAGGCCTACTGTGCCTCCTGCATCCCCGGTCTCCGGTACCGCAATTCCCGGGCGGAGGGACAGCGGACCGTCACACCAGGAAGGCGGACATCCCAGGGAGGGTGCAGCAGTGTGAGGGGGCCCGAGCGGACGTCAGAGGCGCCACAGAGGCCGCTCCGGGAGGCCCGCGGCCGCCGCCATCTTGCGGCCAACTAATCTGACTAGAGCCTTCAGGACCAGGTACCGCGATCCCCGGGCGGAGAGAAAGTGAAACGCCACATAAGGACGCCAGACGTCCCTGGGAGGGTGCTGCATACTGCGGGGGCCCGAGCAGACGTGGGAGGCACCACAGAGGCCGATCCGGGAGGCCTGCGGCCGCCGCCATCTTGCGGCCTACCAATCCAGATGGAGCCTCCAGGACCAGGTACTTTATTTTATTGTGGCGGCGCCGCTTTCCCTGCGCCCTAACTGGGTCCCCTTGCTGCCCCCCTTCTACCACTATCTGGGCATCTGGGCTCCTGACCTGCCCCACCAGTCCCCCCCTTACTAACCTCATGGAAGCTGGGTGCTGATAGAGGGTGCCAGAACATGGATGGCTAAGAACACACATCCCTGAGCCCCGTGCCATCCCGACAGCTACAGGCTATTTTCATAGCGCAGCACACCTGAGACTTACATGGCGGCAGCTAGCTCACACTCCACAGAGTTCACTGACTCACAACAAGGCACCATACAGAGATATCTGCTTAGAACGGCGCCGACTGATCCTCGGACCCCCAAAGACAAGATGGCGCCCGGCCGTACTACGGGGAAGACCAAGCCTCCCCCTGCCACTTCTGCAGCAATCTGCATGGTAGAAGACAACAATGAGAGATTCCAGAATCCCAGGGGAGAGCCATCAGTCTCCTCTGTGAGATCAGTCACAACACTTGACACGGACACTGGGGCATCTCAGACAGGCACACTTCCCTTGACAGGAGAGCCCATCAGAACGGAAGCTACAGCACTCCTCTCTGCCTTCAGAATGGATTTCGAATCATGGGCTAGCAAGATGGAAGATTCCATACATGTGGAGTTGAATGCTCTGCGACAAAAAGTCACAGCTAATGAGGAAGCGGTGTCAGTTTTAACCACTGCTCAGGATGACCATGAGGCACGTATAACAGCACTAGAATCCTCATCAGCGACGCACCCCCGTCGCCTACGCCAGCAGCAACTCCGCATAGAGGACTGTGAAAATCGCAGTCGCGGAAACAACATTAGACTGCAAGGCATACCTGAGGCAACATCTGGAACAGAGCTGAAACCCACTGTCATAACCATCCTCAATAAAGTGTTGGGAAGAGATGCAGCATCACCAATTGAACTGGACCGTGTTCACAGGGTGGGAGGGCCGGGGGGGCACGAGATGGTAGCCCCCGAGATGTTCTTTGTCGGGTCCACTACGACACCTTAAAGGAGGAGATCATGCGAAAGGCATGGAACAGGGGTTCTGTGGATTTCTTTGGAGCCTCTATTCACCTGTACCCTGACTTATCCCGCAATACGCTGTATATGCGTCGAGTGGTGCACCCTTTGCTTGACCTTATACGACAAGCCGGAGCTTCCTACATGGGGACAAACCTTCAGCATCAAGGTGACCAGAGGAGACAAGCAGGTTCACGCTCTCAGACCCAGATCAACTACCTGACTTTTTCCTTTTCATTGAGCAGGTAGATATTTTGAATTGGTTGGATCCTCCTGAAGATCGATCACGACAGATGGGACTTGGCCCACTCCCGCAACGCCGTAGACGTCCTAGGTCTAGATCAATCTCTTCTGGTCCCAAGATAAGAAGACCTACCTGTCCAGAAGTTTAATATGGAATCTCAATGGAAAATGCTGTCTTGATCCGTCTTGCATTGCATCTTGCCTTACCGAGAGATCCCGGTAGCCTTGCTGCACTTTGAGTGGCATGCTATGTTCTTTGATCTTCTGACTGTGACTTTCCCCTATAAATTCCGAGATCTCTGGTGGTCTGGTAAGGGACTATGTAAGAACAGGACTCAGAACTACTGGCTCTCTCCCTGCTCTTTGCCGATTTATTACTTGGCTGGGGTTCGGGAGAGACCATGGAACATGATCTCTCTGTGACAATCTTTATGAAGGGCGTCAGGTAATGCCTACATACACTAAAAGGTTTTTCTATGATATTTTGCTCTGTTTAAAATTGTTCCTCTGCACCCCCTCCCTGTATAGTATATGCTGAGGGGTTTGAGGTGGGAGCGGGGGAGGCTACTATGGGGGGACCTTTGGCCTCCAGTATTGATCAATCTCTACCCCAGGAGATACAGGTCAGAAGATACCACACATGGTGTGGTTGATTGCCTCGGTGGGTGGATCCCCCGCATCCCCCTTACCCTCCTTATATTCATATTGTTTTGACTAACCTTTTTACAAACAAGAGCCAATATACTTATTTTTTTGTTATACACTTCTAGGTTGAAGGCCTGTATCCAATACACATATTTAGTTGACTGTAATCATCTGTTATCATTAACGGTAGTTCACATGAATGGGTTTCTATAGTCCAGGTTAATAAACACTGAGGAACACATCCACAATTATTCAATCACTGGTCTTATATGTTAGATGAGACTTAGAAACAGATGTTCTAACTTAGAGGGGGGAAAGAGCACAAAGAAAGGTTTAGTCTACAGACCCCTACCCCTCACATGTTTTTCCTGACACAATGGGGGCCATTTCAACTCCACACAAAGTTTTTGTTTTTTCTCTCCTTTTTTTTTTAGGAAAAGGCTGCTTCATGCCTCACTCACGGTTCAAATATTAAATGTGCGACTTATACTGTATATATGCCTGATTTGCTGTCGGGACCACGACTCAGGTCCATTCATTTTGACCTCTCCCCCACGGTAGGACAGGCACGGTTTGTGCCTAAAGCGTGACATTTCACGCAGTGTTTTGCGTTAGCAAACACACTAGTTTCTCGGACACATCTTTTTAGGTGTCTGTTTTTTTGTTTTTTGTTTTTTTTGTTTACACCCTTATTCCTTTCTTTCTTCTCACACTTCTCACCTATCCTCTTATCTCCTCCCGCCCCCCCCCTGTTTTTCCCACTTCTACATTTCAGTTATCTTTACTTACTTACCTCATACCGCTTTCTATACTTCTCTTCTATATTATACTACTTTTCTCTTTCTACAACCTCTAACACCCCGGCATGGCTCACAGGGTGACCTCACGCCCCCAATTGAAATTTTGCTCATATAATGTAAATGGGCTCAACATCGCTTCAAAACGGGGACAAATTCTGTATCAGATGCATAAAAGGCAGGTTAATGTGCTTTTGATACAGGAGACTCACTTCCACTCTGGCTCTACCCCTTCCTGCTCCAACAGATACTTTAATAGATGGATCCACAGTACTAACCCGACACAAAAATCAAGGGGTGTCTCTATTGCATTTCATAAAACACTCCCCATTGAACTGCTCGACCATATGGCAGACCCCCAGGGCAGATACGTTTTTGTGAAAATCTCACTATGGGGGACCAAATTTACAATAGCCAATATATATCTGCCTAACACACGTCAAGTCCCATCGGCCTTGCAATACTTAAAGATTTTGGAGGGTTTTGCAGAAGGCAAGCTCATACTTGGAGGGGACTTTAATACTCCCATGGATCCACTTTTAGATTCATTGACATCCCGTTCCTCTGTTTCCTTTCCTAAATTACGGGCCTTAAAACGTGCCATATATAATATGCATCTTGTGGATGTATGGCGGATATTGTACCCTGACTCCCGAAACTACAAACAGTTCTCCAATGTTCATCGATCATACAGTCGTTTAGACTATTTCTTAATTGACCACGGCTGCTTAGATTGGTCCCCAAACTGCGAAATAGACCCTATGGTTTGGTCCGACCACTCCCCGATATTTTTGACATTTGCGATCCCCTCTACCCCAATAAAAGAATGGACATGGAGGTTAAATGACTCGCTTCTAATAGAACCGGGTTACGACACGCTAATAGCGGAGACTATAACAAACTTTTTCGCGGACCACGCCTCTGACGATACTTCACCCCCTATTAAATGGGAGGCATTAAAGGCGGTATTGCGGGGTAGATTTATTCAAATGGGTGCCTGCCTGAAAAAAGAACGCTCAGCAGCGATAGTTACAGCAGTACACAAACTTAAGACGCTTGAGACTACCCATAAGCGTTCCCCCACGGTGGAAGTGCTTGCGGAGGTTTCTTCCGCTCGCACTCAGCTTAGGGAATTATACAAGGCATCAGCACGTACATTCGCGAACAAACTAGCCTTTCATCAATACCAATTTAGGGACAAATGTGGTAGATCGCTAGCTCGCACCTTACATGCCAAACAACCTAACACTTTTATACCTCACATACGGGACAAATCTGGGAAAACTGTCTCTGCGCCTGCTGAGATGGGACAGGTATTCCAAGACTTCTATCAATCCCTGTATAACATACCCACAGCAAGCCCCACTGAACATCCCTCCAGTACAGCGGAAACACAGGCCTCATATATTGCAGAAACTGTACTACCCACTCTAGATGAAGAAACGGTAGAAGACCTTGAGGCTCCGATCTCGGAGGATGAGGTCGGCCACGCCATTGCATCTACCCCATCGGGTAAAAGTCTGGGCCCTGATGGCTTCACTCCCAAATTCTACAAACAATTTGCTCCCCTCCTTACCCCCTTCTTAACAAAAGTGTTTAACTCCATTTCTGAGGGTTCAGTATTCCCACCGCAAACCTTGGAGGCACATATCACCCTCATCCCAAAACCAGAAAAAGACCTGAGTATATGTGGTAATTACCGACCCATATCGCTGATAGGCGTAGACCTGAAGGTTACGCGAAGGTGCTAGCTAATAGAATACAACCATTATTACCCCGCTTAATACACCTAGATCAGGTTGGCTTTGTGAGTGGAGGAGAAGCGCGAGATAACACCCTGAAAACACTTCTCATTGCAGATTATGCTCGGACCCATAATGTCCCACTGTGCCTTCTTACGGTCGACGCGGAGAAGGCTTTCGACCACGTAGACTGGCAATTTCTCCGCCTATCACTACAGCAGCTAGGTCTAGGCCAAAATATGATCTCCAGAATAATGTCCCTCTATACATCTCCTTCCGCTAGGATCAGACTGAACGGTTCCCTATCTCCAAAATTCACTATTCACAATGGAACGCGGCAGGGATGCCTCTTGTCCCCCATTCTCTATGTCCTTGTTATGGAACACCTAGCCAACGCCCTCAGAAACAACCCAGCTATTCATGGTATCAATATAGGCCCTATACATACTAAAATTGCCCTATTTGCAGATGACTTGCTCTTGTTTGTAACCCAACCGCAAGTCTCCCTGCCCTCAATATTACAGGAGTTTATGAAATATGGAGAGGTTAGTAACTTTAAAGTTAATCATAGTAAGTCAGAAATTCTCAACATTTCACTCCCAAAGGAGGCTCTCCAACACCTCTCATCCTCCTTCCCCTTTAAGACAAGCTCCACATCTATTCGTTATCTAGGAATCCATATCCCAACAGACGCATCCCAACTATTCTCCAGCAACTTTACCCCTCTACTTCTTAGAACACAAGTGGATCTGGCTACATACACATCTAAACAGCTCTCTTGGTTAGGCAGGGTGAATGTTTTGAAGATGGATGTTCTCCCTCGATTTCTCTATCTTTTTCAAACCATCCCTATTCCTATTCCCACCTCGTTCTTCCAAAAGCTAAGTCAGATTTTTTCTAAATTCATATGGAAGGGAAACCGCCCCAGAATTAAATACGACACAATGACCCTTCCGAAGGCCAGGGGGGGAGCGGGGGTCCCAGATGCCTCTACATACCGTAAGGCGGCGGTTCTCACACGTATCTTGGATTGGTTTCACCACCCTTCCTCCAAGCTCTGGGTTCAATTGGAGAGATATCTCAATGACATTGATCTTTGCGCCCTGCCGTGGACTCCTATGGCCCAGTGTAAAGATAGTACACTCTCCGCTGCTCTTACCCGGCAAACTCTTCAGATTTGGGACCGCCTGATCTCAACGGGTAAAATATCAAAACTCAGGGGCCCAATGACCCCTCTCTTTGGGACTCCGGCCTTCCCCCCAGCTGTCAGTAGGTGGAGATTTGGACCCTGGAATAGGGACAGTCATAGACGCTTAGCTCAGGTTTTCCTCGCTGACCCATACTTGAGAACAGATATATCCTCCCAGTCGGATCTAGGGCCCCCAGTAATGTGGTTGCAAAGGGGTCAATTAAGGTCTTACATACGCACTTTCTCTTCCATCCCTGAGATCCTGGATGACCCATCAGACTTTGACAAGTTACTTTTACAATCAGACCCGCCAACTCACGTAGTATCATTGCTATACTCCCTATTATTAAATGTTTCTGCCCCTGACCTTCCAACGTACACACAGCAATGGGAATCCGATCTACAACACTCCATCTCCCCTGCTGATTGGCAAAAAAGCTTTATCCTGACGGATAGGATTTCCTTAGCAACTAAGAATCAAGAAAAAGGGTTTAAACCATTGACAAGGTGGTACAGATGGCCAGCGACTATCCAACGGTTTAACCCCTCTTTGTCAGTTACTTGTTGGCGATGCCAGTCCTCTAAAGGGACGATGCTCCACATTTGGTGGGCTTGCCCTCCAATTAGGAAACTCTGGCAAACGGTCTTTGAGCTATATGACAGGCTGATGGGGACCTCAATCAAGCCCTCACCAGAGATAGCCATACTATCTATCCTCCCAGGCCCCCTAAAGTTGATTAAAAAAGATATATTGCGCCACTTTCTAGCCGCAGTTAGGACAGTGATTCCCCGACATTGGAGAACAACAGATGTGCCTTCCTTGGGCGATTGGGTTGTTGAGGTGGATCAGATAAGAGATCTGGAGCGCCTGTTGGCGCAGGAAGCAGGGAGGGAGGAACAGTTCTCCATCACCTGGACCTCGTGGTCAATGTTTCGATACTCCGATGACTTTTCAGTATGGGTCAGGGATGACCCATCCCTATCCACCGGCTAGCCATGCCGGGTGTCTTTCCCACCTTTTTTATTATTCTCTATTTCTGTTCCCACCAACACTCTCTCTTCTCTTTTTTTGCCAACTCTCCTGCATATACTGAACCAAACAAGTAAACAGTTGAATAAAGGTCATATACCTAAAATAGTTCAACAAATTGAATACCCAATATAAGTAAATAAAAGATCACGACAGCATATCAGCCTGATTTGGTAGATCCTTATAATGCCAGCATGCAAATCATAAGGGTAAACATATGTTGGATCCCACATGTCTGTTACTCTTCTCATATGTCTAAAGGCTTTTATGAACAATACGAGACTTCGTTGATACACCTGAGACTATGTGCCAAATTGTTATTATATAGGTTCATCTCTGATAAAGTTTAAAATTCATTGTTCTGTGCATACTATATGTAATGTTCTAATGTAGAATACTTTTTTTTTTTGTGTTAAACTTTTTTCTCTTGAAATAAAATAAGATTGAAAAGAAACTAAAGGTAAAGCTTCACTACTTCCTACACAAGCCTTATTGTAATTGAGGAGTATTAAAAAAAAAAAACCAAAACACACACACACTTTCTTATATAATCCCGTACTATAAACTGATATGGATTTCAGCATTAATGCTAATGCTGGGGTCCGTAGCAGTCTGAGGTCTACATCAACATTTTCATCACAGTAAAGCGGATAACTCTGCCATTAAGTCTGCTAACACTTGTGCAGTTTATATAGTTTTAATGGAGGAGTTTTAGTTTTTCCCCTCAACAAAAGTTTTACTTTGAAGCCTAGCCCTGTTTATAAATGCTAATTAACCATTAAAGCTTTCAGCAAACTTCAAGAATTTTTTCCGTAGCCCCCAAAAAAAATTTTCAGCTCCAGCTTAGGGGTTTTAAACACCAATATTAAAATGTATTTAAACCCAAAATGGAGGTGTCTGCATTAGTTTTCATTTTTCCCCTTACTTTGATCTGGTAATCCTGTGAACACACTTCTTGTCCCTGGGTTGTTGCACTCTCCCAATGTTTCTATGGAAGGAGCCATGGTAGCCACCCATTTTTGACATTCACCATGTCTATCTTTGTCCATCCCCATTACATGTGGGGGCAATATGATGAGTAGTTTACAAAAAAACGTCACAGAAGTGACAAGGGCATTGCATATCTGTCTTGTGACTTGTAAAATGAAATGTGTTACATATTTGTTCTTGGGTTTCATTATGATTTAATGGAAGTGTCTTCAAACAGGCCGTTAGCAGACTTCAGGATGTTTACAGTACTTTTCTAACATAGTTTAAGTTGGCTGTCTTTTTAATAAACATGAAAAAAAAAAAACACAAAAACAAAAAAAAAACCACTCACACACAACAGGAACAGTGTCCTTCCTTAATTGAACCAATGCTCTAAAACCCGTTGGTTGAATCATCACCCAGTCAACAAGGTTGGCGATATGGGAAGCAACCACACAGGTTTTATGATGGTATCTGGTTCTATAAAAGAAATAGATGTTCACATACCCCTGTGTCATCCCTCAGATCAGGAAATCTAGCAGCAGATCTTTCAGCCATTTGATATAAATGATGACACTTTAAACTGTCTAAGATTTTCTCAAAGTCAATCGGATGGGAATGCACCACAGAAGCAAAACACCTAGGGATTGGACAAGACAAAGAAGTATTAGTGAGGACTTAAAGCAGAAGTAAATCCATAGATTTTACAGTGTAAAAAAACAGTTACATTTCCGGCACGTTTCGGGAATGTAAATGTCACATTGGTTGTGCTCTCAACTAAACTGTCAAACCATCCAATGGCTGTTGTCATAACTGATCACATGTTCAGCACCATGGCAGTTGAAGATCAAATAGAGGTCAAGATGACGGCTTATTTGGCTGAAAATGATAGGAGGGGTTACTTCCACTTTCAGCCTAGGTTCAGACTAGTGCGATCTCAGACCGCAGGTGCCGATCACATGCGATGTTTGAGCAATGCGAGTTCAGCCCTACAGTTGTATTGCTGAACTCGCATTAGATTTGCACAGAAAAAGGTGCAGGGACTTGTTTTTTCCCTGCACTGGAATCGGATCGCATGGGTGTTCTCACCTACAGTGCCTTGAAAAAGTATTCATACCCTTTGACATTTTACACATTTTGTCATCTTACAACCAAAATGGTAAAATGTATATTATTGGGATTTTATGTGATAGACCAACACAAAGTGGCACATCATTGAACTGGAAGGAAAATGATAAATGGTTTTCATAATTTTTTTTACAAACAAATATATGAAAAGTGTGGCATGCATTTGTATTCAGCCCCCTTTACTCTGATACCCCCTAACTAAAATCTAGTGGAACCAATTGCCTTCAAAAGTCACCTAATTAATAAAGTCCACCTGTGTGTAATTTAATCTCAGTATAAATACAGCTGTTCTGTGAAGCCCGCAGAGGTTTTTTAGAGAACCTTAGTGAACAAACAGCATCACAAAGGCCAAGGAACACACCAGACAGGTCAGGGATAAAGTTATGGAGAAGTTTAAAGCAGGGTTAGGTTAAAAAAAAAAATATCCCAAGCTTTGAACATCTCACGGAGCACTGTTCAATTCATCATCCGGAAATGGAAAGAGTATGGCACAACAGCCAACCTACCAAAACATGGCCATCCACCTAAACTGACAGGCCGGGCAAGGAGAGCATTAATCAGAGAAGCAGCTAAGAGGCCCA
Organism: Aquarana catesbeiana; assembly: GCF_042186555.1. Classification (NCBI taxonomy): domain Eukaryota; kingdom Metazoa; phylum Chordata; class Amphibia; order Anura; family Ranidae; genus Aquarana; species Aquarana catesbeiana. Next base: position 144,277,520 of record NC_133326.1, read on the forward strand.
TGGTAACTCTGGAGGAGCTGTAGAGATCCACAGCTCAGGTGGGAGAATCTGTCCACAGGACAACTATTAGTCGTGCACTCCACAAATATGGCCTTTATGGAAGAGTGGCAAGAAGAAAGACATTGTTGAAAGAAAGCCATAAGAAGTTCCATTTTCAGTTTGCGAGAAGCCATGTGGAGGAACCAGCAAACATGTGGAAGAAGGTACTCTGGTCAGATGTGACCAAAAATTAACTTTTTGGCCTAAAAGCAAAACGCCATGTGTGGCAGAAAACTAACACCCTGAACACGCCATCCCCACCGTGAAACATGGTGGTGGTAACATGTTGTGGGGATGCTTTTCTTCAGCAGGGGCAGGGAAGCTGGTCAGAGTTGATGGGAAGATGGATGGTGCCAAATACAGGGCAATCTCAGAAGAAAACGTGTTAGAGTCTGCAAAAAAGACTGGGGTGGAGGTTCACCTTCCAGCAGGACAACGACCCTAAACATACAGCCAGAGCTACAATGGAATGGTTTAAAGCATATTCATGTGTTAGAATGGCCCAGTCAAAGTCTAGACCTAAATCCAATTGAGAATCTGTGGCAAGACTTGAAAATTGCTGTTCACAGACACTCTCCATCCAATCTGACAAAGCTTCAGCTATTTTGCAAAGAAGAATGGGAAAAAATTTCACTCTCTAGATGTGCAAAGTTGGTAGAGACATCCCCAAAAAGACTTGCAGCTGTAATTGCAACGAAAGGTTGTTCTACAAATATTGACTCAGGGGGACTGAATACAAGTGCACGCCACACTTTTCACATATTTATTTGTAAAAAAATCTTGAAAACCATTTATCATTTTCCTTCCACTTCACAATTATGAGCCACTTTGTGTTGGTCTTTCACATAAAATACATTTACGTTTTTTGGTTGTAACAAGACAAAATGTGGAACATTTCAAGGGGTATGAATACTTTTTCAAGGCACTGTATGCGATTCAATTCCTGTACGAATCCACAGTTCACACTGCGATCTGTAAACCGTTCTGGGGGTGTCATTAACATTGTATTGACACCCGCAGCGTGTGAACTGCCTGCGGGAGAGAAGCGATGCGGGAATCGTGCTGGTTCCAACATCGCACTAATCTGAACCTAGGCTCACACTGCTACAGAAGGTCATTTATAAAAACTGAAACTGATAAATTGATTTTCAAAAAAAAAAAAAAAAAAAGAAAGAAGAAAAAAAAAAAATCTGGCTAGTCGCTCATACTTTTAGATCTTTTCTTGCATTCCACAGAGAGTCGATCTTTGCAGTGCTTGTGGCAAGTATCACCACATGCTCTAGTTCGTATGAATTGGGGCCAAGGGTGCAGCCTTCACTTTGTCCAGATAGATGACACCACCATCTATACAAGAAAAGATCTAAAAGCATCAGTGAACAGCCAGAAACTTCCCAGCAGCCAAGTTATTTTTCATTCACTCTGCCAAGATCCTTTAAAAGATCATCACTGCCAGCAGGGGAAAATATTTAACAGTATTTGTAGTTGCTGACTTTTAATTTTTTTTTTTTGGGGGGGGGGGGGGGGGGGGGGGAACGGGACGCTGGACCTCCTCTATGCAAGAGAGGCATATCCATTTAGTGAGTTCCAGTGTGTTGGGAGAGAGGTGGAAGCACGCATGCAATGGGTGGAATTTCCAGTGCTGATGTGTATAATCAAAGCCTACCGAATCTTCCACAGAAAGATGATTCGGTGGGCTTTGATTTATACACATCAGCTCTGGGTGTATTCAGAGACTTTACGTTATTTATGCCGATGGTGTTTGTCCACAACGTGGCTTTTTCTTTGAAATCACTTTAGTTTGTTATCATATTGTGGCTGCAGCGAACACGTATTTGATGAAGTTAGAAGGTTTTTAATTTAATTATTACCAAGTATTATTTATTACACTTTTTTTTTCACCAATATTTCACCAATATTTGAACACTTAGTTTTAAGGTGTCACGCTTTAGCACGGAGAGAGGTGACGGATATTGTTAAATATACTTTTTGGACTTAACAGATATAATAAAACACTTTCAAATTATACATTTAACTGACCCAAATGGAGCAAATAGGAGCAGTTCATTGTTGGGGTTTACATACATTTTAAGCATTGGGAAAAAGTATTGCGTATAACATTGAGTATTTTGTATCAGAATAGAAGTATTCACTTCTTACCTTACTAGATTCAGGATGTAATTTGGGTTTTCTGTAGCTATGCCATTCTTCTTAAGAATATTATTAACTTCTGTTACTGCTTTTGAGTCTTTAGAAACATATCGGTAATACAGCTTTTTCCATGGGATAAACTAATAATAGGAAAAAAAAATGTAGCTGAATAGCAATTTTCACATTGTGCTTGACAAAAATGTAGTAATCTGCCTTAAAATTGAAAATTAGGACTGCAGATTTTATTCATTTTTACACACTCTATGGGCCAGTTCACATCACATGCAGTCCAGTTTTTTTTTTTTCTGCATCAAAAATGCATGGAAAGTAGGTTATATGGTTTCCAATGGCATAGTTCACACCAGTGCAGTCAGTTCCAGGGAAAAAAAAAAAAAAAAGTAGAACATGCTGCAATTTCCCTGAACTGGGATGCAGTAAAACACATCAAAAATGCCCTAGAATGCACTGAAACGCATCAAAAATGCACCGGACCCCAGTACAGTGAAAAAAGAAAACAAGAAAAAAAAGCATCTGGGATGCTATCAAAAATGCACTGCAACGCGGCAAAAACAGTGAAACCGAAATCGATGGGTTAAGTTCCACTTTTTTGCTCAACAGCCAAATGTAAGCACTAAGAACACCGATTTCACATAAGTTGCAGTTTGCTTCATCCATACTGTATATATATCAGTACTCATTGACCACAGATCACTTTCACAGAACATGTGCTGAATGAAAGTGAAACTGTAGACTCAGCCACTATCTACAGACGAGAAAATAAAATTGTTATGAATTTGCAACACTGTATTATTCATTTTGTATACAATGTGCAGTTTCAGCAAGTTGTTCCAAGAGTATGGAGAGATAAATTATTGGAAGCAGCAATAAGATTGTGTAGTGCGAATATGACCAGGTAAAGAACGTTCTGAAGGCAGTTCCCAGCAATCCTGCCCCCCCCCCCCCCAAAAAAAACATACCCGATATAGATTCGGCAACGTGCACGAGAGCAGAGGCGCGCGCGCTCTCTCTATCTCTCCTTACTGGCTCAGAAAACAGCAGCGGGAGTAATTGGCTGGTAAGAAGGGAGTGGGTGGTGGGGCTAAGCCCCATTCTGTGTGTCTTATGCCGCGTACATACGGGCGGACTTTACGACAGACTTTGTCCGACTGACTTGTTGACGGACTTTCTGAATGGACTTGCCTACACACGATCAACCAAAGTCCGACAGATTCGTACGTGATGACGTACGACCGGACTAAAACAAGGAAGTTCATAGCCAGTAGCCAATAGCTGCCCTAGCGTCGGTTTTTGTCCGTCGGACTAGCATACAGACGAGTGGACTTTTCGACTGGACTCGAGTCTGTCAGAAAGATTTGAAACATGTTTCATTTCTAGGTCCATTGAACTTTTGGGGAAAAAAAAAAGTCCGCTGGAGCCCACACACGATCGAATTGTCCGACGGATTCTGGTCTGCCAGACCAAGTATGCCGTAAAGTCCGGTCGTGTGTACGCGGCATTATAGACACACAGAGCCGACTTGCATCATCCATGAGTGTCCCCTAGGAACGGATTGCAATGGGGGCACTCAGGGATCCAAGTCGAGGAGGATCGGGGCTGCTCTGTGCAAAACCATTGCACAAAGCAGGCAAGTATGACATTTCTGTTATTTAAAAAAAATAAAAACAAAACTTTAAAATCACTTTAAAACACGAAACCTCTTGCCCATTTAAGACCCTAAACATGCAATTACAGAGAAAGTTCTCTACCTGCAGGTTCCCAGTTACTTTTGTAAGCAAGAATTTAGAAAAATCAATGTACTTTAGGACTAAACAAGGCATTTTATATTAAAGTATGGAAAAAAGATTGATACAAACCAATACATCATCAACTATTGCCTTCCATTCCTTGCAGACGAAGCTCACATTCTGGTACAGGTCCTCAATAGGAAGGAAACCAAAAATATGCTGCAAGAGTTCAGTAGGAAACTGGCTTATTAGGTCATATGACTGACTGCTATCTCCAGTTACTCCGAGGAGTCCATAGTGTGAATCAGAAAGTGAATCCAACAGGTGACCCATTTCATCATCGTCCTCTTCTTCGAAAAAATCACTGGAAGACATAGCTTCTTCTCCTGAAGGATCTATATTTGGGTCTTGGCTCCAACATTCCAAAGATGAAAAAGGGCGTTTTCGATTTGAAGCGGGTTTAGGAGAACAGTCCGTCCCATCAAACATAGCCACATCCTCATCTATATGACCAGAGAATAATGCTTCGTCTTCTCCGTCCATTTCAGCTGTGTGGCTGCTATTAGATTTGGGACATGCGAGATCTGTACAAGTCACTGAACTATTCACACTAGCAGTTCTTGAAGTGCCTATATCAAGAGAAAATTCACAAATACATTTTTAAAAAAGGCACAAAATTTACTTAAATGCCCAATGTCACGTGGGGATTCTTAACTTTAAGGATTCAGATGTGCAAAAGTGCACAATATACCCAGCTTTTGCATTTTATTTTAACGCCAGCTCTGTTTGCATTGCTCCTCACTGCAACCTAAAGCCAACAAATGCTGCACCATGCAATCAGGTTATCATGATATAATATTAAAGGATACATACACCTGAACCAGTTACATGTTAGTGTGTAACATGTTCCCCCCCAGGCTTCAACACCCATTCCCTATGACAGCTGGCAGGAGTTCCTCTCCCCCGCAGTTGCTGCCTTCACAACCAAGTCATTATTCACAGAAATCTGTGAATAAATAAAGTACCATCTGCCACTGCAGCAGACAGACTTGTAGTTTTAATGGACTGTGACCAGTGCCTTTCCTCCAATCATCTCTCACACAGTGTAAGGGCAGTCTCTCCACCCTTCCCTGTGTACTGCTGAAAGATAAAGAAAGTATTTTAACATGATCTGCACTTTTGAAAGAGTGTAGAAAGCTGAAGACAGCAGATATACATGTAAAACTTATGTAGGAAGATTTGTTTTATCTCTGTGTATCATCTGAGACTGTTCACTTCACTGGGTACATGTGAGGGTTTACATCCACTTTAAGGTAAAATTCCTTAAAGTGGATGTAAACCCAATGTCATCCTTTCTAAACTACTGCCATAGGGGTTATCTATAGGGATATACATGCCTCCTGCATGTATCTTTACCTGTCAAATGTCTCCCCTCTGTCTGTTATGAGCCCCGAAAAACTGCATATTCTGTGGGCGGGTCTGTTGTCTGGAGCTTGGTGGGTGGAGTAGTGATGTCAGTAGACTCCCCGCCCACCTCTACACTCCCCTTGTAAATATGCATTTTCTCCTGTGTATTTCTAAAACTGAACTTCTGCTATGATCTCTAACATCCAGTGAAAAGACAGGAAAGTAACCACATGACTTCAGCATGCCAAATCATGGCCAATCCTTGCAGAGCTGCTGAAGAAAGGAGTGGGGGAGGGAATTAAAAAATACTGCATGTGTCTTAGGCTGGTGCACGAGATGTAAATCACCTGTCACTCACAGCAAGGGGGAGGATTTGACAAAGTTTTTCTCAGTTTGTCAAGATTTTTCTCACTGAACAATAAAAGAGGATTGCTCAGAGATGGATTAACTCTGTGTGGCAAGACTGGGCTCAAATGATAGGAAATCTTATACTCTTATACAGTATGACATAAAAAAAAAAATAAATTCGGGTTTACATCCACTTTAAGCCTTTAGAACCACTTTTATTCACATGGACATCTTAAAGCACTCTGTTTGGATGCATACAAAACTGTACAGTATGCATCTAAATGCAGTACTGTAGAAATCAATTGTGTCTACAAACGAAAACGTGCGTCGCACACAACAAGTGGTACACTGCTGCACCCGGGGCCGTACAGATCTATAGATTTTTCCCATGTAAATGCACATGAACGCATATATGTGTAAAGTCAGTAGAAGAATTATACGCGTCTAAAAGTGAGTACTTTAGCCGCATATTTTAAGCAGGATCTTCTGCTAGCTCTGCCAGCAGGAACCTACAATCCATGCAGGAAATACGCATATGAACATGTGAATGACGTTTAAAGGAGACCTGCAGCAATCCTTTAAGTAGACCATAGCATTGTAACTCATCCAATGACATGTTATGGGGCTAAAGTGGTTGTAAACCTCAGGCATGAAATCTGAATAAAAGCATATATCTCTATAGTGTGTACATGTCTCAATCCAGAGCGCCAAGTGTAATTTCTGTCCGCTGTCTCATTCCTCTGCTATAAGCATGAGTCACTTATGACAAATTTTCCCGACATAAAGAGAAAAATGGTGACAGGGGAGGGACCTCCAGCAGATTGACAGCTTCAGCTCTGTTCCTGTGTGCTGTATGACTTCACTGCCTATATGGGGTTTAAACCACTTTATTCATGCAGGTTCAGCAGGGGAAAATCATGTGTCTCATTAACCTCCCTGGCGGTTTTCCCGAGTGTGGCTCGGGGTTAAAATTCAGTACCATTAGCGGTAACCCCGAGCCACACTCGGGATCGCATTGCAGGATCCTGGGGCGGCGTTACTAACCTTGTCCCCGGGATCCTGCGATAACACCCGCAGTGTCCGAGGGCTCCGTCCTCCTCCGAAGCCTCTCCGTGCCAGGCTCCGTTCCCTGCGAGCGGCGCAACGCACTGGGGCGGAGCCTGGCGGCAAATAAAAAAAAAAGTAAAAATCATAACACATACAGTACTGTAATCTTACAGATTACAGTACTGTATGAAATGATTTCACATCCCTTTTGTCCCCAGTGCTTTGTCCCATGCCCTGCATGCAGTTTTACATGATATACACTGTTCTTTCTGCCTGGAAACTGGAGATTGTCCATAGCAACCAAAAAGTGTCCCTTTATGTCAAAAGTGGCTTTAGACCAGCTAGAAAACAGCGATAGTAAATTAGAACACTTGCAGAATTGAGCGATAGTGAATTGTGGGGAAATTTATTTTATTACTATTTTTTTTTTTTAATTATTTATTTTTATTTATTATATTATAATTTATGTTTTTGTGTTTCAAACTTTATCATACCCGGGATATCTACTAGACTCTGGTTTGGACAGATTTAAGTGTGTTATTGTTAAGATTTACAGACCTACAATATAAAACGCCAAATTTCCATGCAAAATAATGGTACCGCTTTCAGCACCTAAAATCCGAAATAATCATACCGCCAGGGAGGTTAAAGCAGAACTACAGCCAAAAATAAAAACATAAAAATGAATAGCCCTTTTAAAAATAATAGCTTCTGCTGCAATATTTAGCTTTGATTCAAAGATCCCCCCACTAATAGCCAGCACCATTCAACCTAATCTTCTGAGCCCAGGTTATTCTGGACTCACGCCAGCCTGTTACTAGACAGTGAAAGGTGCAGCACAACCGTGATGAGCTAATCTTTCTCCTCCTATAAGCATGCTTCTTGTCAGCACATAAACCAATTTGCTCCATCCTCTCATTTGCCTACTCTGCTATACCGGGACTGCAAGAGACCAATACCAGCTCAAATCCAAGTACTTGCACTACTAGAATTGAAAAAATGAATGTATTGATTTATTAATATTTTTAGAGTTGTATCATTATGTCAATAGGAATCTGTAAGAACAAAAAAACAAAAAAAAAACAAAAAAAACAAACAATTTGCTGGCTGCAGAAAACTACTATATGTTACCGTAATGGAATCCCCTATAAATAAATAAAAAAAATAAAAAAAAGAGCTATAGTGATAAAAGTAATATAGGTTTCATTGATTTTAAAATACAAGAAAGCCATTACTATGCAACTTCCACAAAATATCCCATTTACAATACGCCAAACAGCACAGAGACAAGCCTCAAACCTTTCTTGCACAAAGTCATTTGGAGTGATGAGACCAAAATTGAGCTTTTTGGCCACAACCTTAAACTCTACATTTGGAGAGGAGTCAACAAAGCCTGTGATGAAAGGTACGGATGTTTTGGGGATGTGTGAGCTACAAAGGCACAGGAAATTTGGTCAAAATTGTTGGCAAGAGGAATGCATTATGTTATCAAAAAATACTGGAGGAACATTTGCATTCATCAGCCAGGAAGCTGCGTATGGGACATACTTGGACATTCCAACATGACAATGATCCAAAACACAAGGCCAAGTCAACCTGTCATTGGGTACAGCAGACTTCAGGAGGCTTTCCTCAGACACCAAGCTGACAATTTCAGGGTCTGTATTTTTTGGAAGATGACTGGGCCCTGAGACCAGATCAGATTCTTCCTCTTGGGCAGCATGAGAGGAAGACTTCTGCAAGGCTCAACAGTGTGGAAAACCAAGGCCCCTTCAGCCAATACGGGACCACTAGGATTATTGTGCTGCGCTCTTGAACAAACTTTCTCAGGACCAGGGGAAGAAGTTTGAATGGGGGGGGGGGGGGGGTGTAGCATAGGTGAGATGCCTAATTCTGGGCCAAGGCGTCAATCCCCTTGGCCCCTACTTCTCTTTCCAGCAAGATTTACACTGGAACCTTGGCATTCGATTTGTTGGCGAACAAGTCCACCTCTGGAAGGCCCCATTTCTCTGTCACTAGCTGGAAGACTTCCCTGTTTAGTGACCATCCTGACACGTACACTTGGTGTTGGCTCAGAAAGTCCACCAGATGATTTTCCACTCCCTTTAGATGGACGGCGGATATTGACCTTAGGTTTCTCTGAGCCCAAGAAAAGATGGCGCTCGCCAGTCTGATTAAGGACGGACACAGTGTTCCCCCTTGTTTGTTTAAATAAGAGACGTTACCACACTGTCCGAGAGGACTTGTACGTGGTGACCTTTCAGCTCTTTGGCGAATGCCCTCCACGCTTCCCAGATTGCTTGCAACTCCCTCCAGTTGGCTGATCTTTGGGACTGCATTTTCTCCCAACGCCCTTGGACTACTCTTGGGTCCCCCAGCCACTGGCATCCGTGGTGATACGGACAGACACTGGAAGAGACCATAGTAGACCCTGCATGAGGTTCTCTTCGTCCCTCCACCACCACAGAGACCTCTTAGTCTTTAGAGATAGGCGGAAAGTCGTGTCCAGCGATTCCTGCTCCCTGTCCCAGCTGCTCAGGATATTGGTCTGGAGACACATCAAATGGGCCCTTGCCCATGGTACTGCTGGGATTGTTGCTGCCAGGAGACCTAGACTCGACATGGCTGAACGGATGGAAACCACCAGATTGTTCTGAAAAAAGGCTGCTGTCGCCTTTACCTCTTCTACTTGCTCCTCTTTAAGATAGATCTTCTGTGTCACCGAGTTCACCAAGAACCCTAAGTACTGTAAGGCCTGTGTCGGGGTTAAGTTCGATTTCTCCCTGTTTATCAACCACCCCAGCTTTTCCAGAAAGGAAATGGCCAACCGCAGATCTCCTTGTAATTGGAGCGCGGAGGGTGCAAAAAAAATAAAAGGTCGTCCAAGTATGGGATGACTGAGATTCCTTTCAGTCTGAGGGGCCAGTGCCCCTGCCAGGACTTTCATAAAAATCCTGGGGATGAGGATAGGCTGAATGGCAGGGCCCTGAATTGGAGATGTCGGACCTTTTTTCCCCACTTGATAGCCACCCTCAAAAACTTTTGAGGATTCTTTGTGGATCGCAATGTGCAGATAAGCATTCCTCAGATCGAGGAAAGCCTTGAAGCAATCTGGGGGAAGAATTTACTTCACCGTAAAGATGGTTTCCATCCGAAACTTCTTGTAGATCACCCATTTGTTCAGTGACTTCAAGTTCAATATTAAGTGGAATTTGCCCAACGGTTTTCGTACCACGAAGAGAATAGAAACCCTGATTTATTTCTCGCAGTGGCACGGTATAAGAACCCGCTGGTCTATCAAGTCACCAATTTGTGACAACAAAGCTGTCGTCTTCTTAGGGTCCTTGGGAGGCGTGGTTACGAACGGAGTGCCCTTGAACTGGGTTCGGTAGCCTTCCCCGATTATCCTCAGTATAAACGCATTTGGGGTAGTATTTTCCCCCAAGGGACTAAGTCATTGGGATTTGGTGGTTTTCTTAGGAGAGGAAAACAGGATACCTTTCTGCTTCCCCCTTTCCCACTGTTTCTTAGAGGTTGACCCTTTAGGGGTCTGCCCCTGTGACACCCCTTGTCTTTGGGGACGAAAAAAAAAAGATGTTTTCCAGTCGCCTTCTAATTTTTAATAGGAAAAGCTTTTTCTTGTCAGCAGTTCGGTTTAACACTTTCTATAGATCTTGTCCAAACAAGAGGTCTCCCTCAAATGGGATGCCACAAAGCCTTACTTTTGAGGCCGGGTCCCCCGACCAGGATTTTACCCATAGAGCCCTGCGAGAAGAATTCACTAGGGCTGCGGCCTTTGCCGACAGCTTGACTGACTCTGCAGAAGCGTCTGCCATATAACCTGCCGCCTTATGCAGCATGGGAAGGGAATCTAAAATGACCTTCCTGGTTCCAAATTACGAGCCATTACTGTTGTAGCCATTGCTGGTTTTAAATTTGTAATGACTACTTCCCATGACCGTTTTAGCAGTACCTCCATCCTCTTGTCCATGGGTTCTCTAAGAACCCCCATGTCCTCAAATGCTAGGTCTGTAGATTTTGCGCATTCTGAAAGGGCTGCATCCAATTTGGGCACTTTGTTCCAAATACAAGCAAAATCCTCACTGACGGGGAATCTCCACTTCAGACTTTTTAGGAAAAATAATTTTTTCTCCGGCTCCACTCATTCCTTTTTAAAAGAGTCGGACAGTGCGTTGTGGACCAGAAATACCCTGCCTTGGTCCTCTTTCAGGGTCTGGTACATCTGGTCACGTAGAGACAATAAGGCCTGCTCTTTTTTAATATCTAGCGTCTCGTAAATAACCCCCAATAAGGCGTCCACCTCCTCGAGCAAGAGCCTGTATCTAGGTGATCTTGTCCCCTGGCTCGAAGTATCTTTGGATGACTCTGTTAACCTTAGTTGCTCCAAAGAATCTGAGTCCCCCCCCCCCCCAATTCGTCATCCTCCACTGGGGCTGAAGCGGGGGGAACTTCGGCTGGTTGCTTTGGGGTTTCAAGCACTTGATCGTTCTTACAGGCAATGGGGGGGACGCCCCCCTCCCGCGCTTCTCTGGGGTCTCCGGTGCCATCGGGGACCCAGAGAAAGAATCTACCGGATGAGGAGCATAGAGATTTCATCTCTATGACGGGAAGCCCGTGCCGCGGTTGTAAACAAAGCCGCAATCGTGGCTGGAAAGCATGGGATCATTCATTTTTTTTCTATACACATGCTCATCAGCCTGGAGGAGAGATGTGGGGTCTTATAGACCCCACATCTCTCCATAAAGAGGACCTGTCATGCACCATTCCTATTACAAAGGATGTCAAGGGATGTTTACATTCCTTGTAATAGGAATAAAAGTGATCAAAAAAAATTTAAGAGAAAGTTAAAATTTTTAAAGCGCCCCCGTCCCTGTGTGCTTGCGCACAGAAACGAACACACACGCAAGTCCAGCTCACATATGTAAACGCCGTTCAAACCACACATGTGAGATATCGCCGCGTGCATTAGAGCGAGAGCAACAATTCTAGCATTAGACCTCCTCTGTAAACATTTTTAAAGTGTTGCCTATGGAGATTTTTAAATACCGAAGTTTGGCGCCATTCCATGAGGGTGCGCAATTTTAAAGCGTGACATGTTGGGTATCCATTTACTTGGCGTAACATCATCTTTCACATTATACAAAAAAAAATTGGGCTAACTTTACTGTTATTTTTTTTTTAAACGTGTTTGAAAAGTTGTTGCGCAAATACCGAGCGACATAAAAAGTTTCAACGACCACCATTTTATTCCCTAGGGTGTCTGCTAAAGAACATATATAATGTTTGGGGGTCCTGAGTAATTTTCTAGCAAAAAAAATGTTTTTTTTACATGTAGGAGGAGTGCCAAAATAGGCCCAGTTGGGAAGTGGTTAAGATTAGCGATGGGCTTGGTCGTGTTCGGATCGAAACCTGCTAGGAAGCCTACACTGCACACCACCGATCATAGGCCGCGTGTGTATGTGCAGCTGCCGATCGGGAAACACCTCACTGCTTATGATTGGCAGTGTGCAGTGACGGCTTCGATCCGAACAAACCCGAGCCCATCACTAGTGAAGATGGAATCCCTGTCAGCGGTGACACCGCACTACTGGAGGGCTTCACTTTTAGGTAGGTCTTCCATAATGTGCTCGCATACAAGGCATATGAATGAGCACATTATGCTTTTGAATTGCTTGGAGAAGATTGTTTTCTTTTTTTGCGGTTTACTACCACTTTAAAAGTGGTTCTAAAGGCATTAAGTTTGTTTACCTTAAAGTGATTGTAAAGGCAGAAGGTTTATCTTAATGCATTCAAATGCATTAAGATAAAAATGCCTTCTGTGTGCAGCAGCCCCCCGAATACTTACCTGAGCCCCATCTCTATCCAGTGATGTTGCAGGAGAGACTCTGCTGCCCGGGACTCTCCCTCCTTATTGGGTGAGGCAGCAGCGGAGCGCCATTGGCTCCCGCTGCTGTAAAAGTCAGTGAACCAATGAGGGGAGAGGGCTTGGGGCCTAGCCATGGCTCTGTGTCTGAATGGCCACAGGGAGCTGTGACTTGGCTCGGGTGCCCCCATAGCAAGCTGCTTGCTGTGGGGGCAGTCAGGAGGGAGGGGCCAGGAGTGCAGAAGAGGGACCTGAGAAGAGGAGGATCTGGGCTGCTCTGTGCAAAACCACTTTACAGAGCAAGTATGTATAACATGTTTGTTATTTTTAAGGGGAAAAAAAGAGAGAGACTTTAGTATCACTTTAATGCATTCTCTCCATGATCAGCTCCCCTCCCCCTTAAATACTTACCTGGCTCTTCTTCTGATCCAGCGCTGTGCCCCACATTAGCTCCTCCTGCAGTCAAATCCTGGGAGAAGGTAACAGGGGGTGGGGCTGGGCCTCGCTGTGCATGTCTGTGGATGCACACAGCCTGGCTCAGTGCTGCTCTTGCCCCCACAGCATACAGCTTGTTATGGGGGGGAACTCAGAGAAGAGGAGGAGCAGACAGCGCTAGTGGGAGACCCCAGAAGAGCAAGTAAGTAGAATATATTTATTATTTTAATACAACTGCTTTAACAGGTGGTAAGTCCTACCTCTGGGCCATGACTTGCTCCTACTACGAGGATATAGGCCTTTGTTTACATCCTTGCTGACTCTCCATTGATAAAATGGTTGAGTGAGAGAACATGAACCCTCTCTGCTCTGGGCCAATTCTCGACAATCCCACTCTGTAAGATGCTTCCGCCTTTTCACTATATGATAAAAAATAAATATATAAATGTTTTTGACTGAAAGTCAGTACAACTTCATGTATTATTATTATTGTTATAATACAGGATTTATATAGCGCCAACAGTTTGCACAGCGCTTTTTAACATGAGGGCAGACAGTACAATTACAATACAATTCAATACAGGAGGATTCAGAGGGCCCTGCTCATTAGAACTTACAATCTAGGAGGGAAGGTCAAGTGATACAAAAAGGTAATAACTGTGGAGGATGAGATAATGGAGAAAATAAAAGTACAGTTGTTAGGTGTGGACAGGATAGGCTTCTCTGAAAAAAAAAAGGGATTTCAGGGATCATCTAAAAGCAAACAGAGTAGAAGATAGTCGGACAGATTGGGGCAGGGAGTTCCATAGGATGGGAGAGGCTTGGGAAAAGTCCTGGAGGCGAGCATGGGAGGAGGTGACCAGGGAGCTAGAGAGCAGTAGGTCTTGGGAGGAACAAAGAACGATTAGGTTGGTATGAGGCTAGGTTAGTGATATAGATGGGGCAGAGATGTGGAGGGATTTGGTAAGGTATTGTTAGTATTTTTAATTCAATTAGTTGGGCGAAGCCAGGGGAGCGATTGACAGAGGAGTAGCAGACACGGAACGGTTGGTAAGGTGGTGGAGGAGTCTGGCAGCAGCATTCATGATGGACTGAAGGGGATATAGACTATTTAAAGTGGAAGTAAACACATCCGTAAAACAGTTTCATTTCCGGCACGTGACGTAAATGTAACACTCCCATTGGTTGTGCTCTAAACCAAACTGTCAAACCATCCAATGACTGGTGTCATAACTAATCACATGTGCAGCATTATGGCAGTTGTAGATTAAACAAAGGCAAAGATGGCAACCTCCTTGGCTGAAAGCGATAGGATACTTTAAAGGTGATCCCGTGAGGAGAGAGTTGCAGTAGTCGAGGCGAGAGATGACCAGGGAGTGAACTAGGAGCATTGCAGTGTCATTGGTTAGAAAGAGGTGAAAAGCGACTGAAGCTCCTCTTTAATGAAACAAAAAAAAAAAAAATAAAAATATGAGTACCACGCTCGCAGTCAATTGACACTCCATCAAACTCAGTAACGGAAGGTCTACACCTCAGTATGGACAAGAAGCTGGATAAAGAGTCTGCAGGAGCCTGGCACTGCACCCGTGGCCCACCGATTGCTCATTTACGAAAGTAAATAATTACAATAATCAGGGTGGCACCAATACCGGTGCAAATACTAGGCATTTGTACTCATGCAAAAACGCTGATACCGGTGTGATTTGAGCCAATACAAAAATGAATGCCACAAATCTCACTGCAAAGAATCGCATGTAATTTGAACAGGAATGCGGTGCAATTCCTATCCAAAATCAGATGCGGTTTCCTGCACCGCCCTTGTGTAAGCCCAGGCTTGTCATAGTGACTTCAGCCTGGGTACAGACAGAAGGGGGGAGAAAAACGGAATGCAATTCACACTGAAATTGCACCGCATTACTGTTCAAATCACATGCGATTCTTTTCATGTGATTTGCATTCATTCTTTGCATTCATTTTGTTTTTTAAGAAATAAATTAAAAAAAAGGTAGTTCAGCTCTAGTGGGGAGATAGGAGAGATTGCCCACATCCCCAATAGCACATCAAAAAAGCAACAAAACCCTCTGACGGGACTTTATAGTGCAATGACTCCAACAAATAGTGTATGCAGACAATGAAATATAAAAAATATATAGTTTAATACAAATTCTAAAAAACATCAGTACATGGAGATGTATATCAAAACAGCATATTCAATTGATGTCATAGAAAGGAGAACATATCAAACCACCATTTACAGCACTCATGTGCCATTGTACAGAGTGAAGCTCTACACGTTTCGAGGTTTTTGGCATAATTCCTCTTCATGAGGAGCAAGTGGTATAGAAATCTATGCAATCTACAATTTATAAAGATATGAGTAAGTACAAAGTATCTGCATACACAAAATGGGACACAAAAGATTTTTGTCCATAGACAAGCACTATACAACTTTGAAAACACAGTATTTACTGACCATGTATATACTCATATAGGTGCCCTGATGTTTTACATCAGGGGTGGACACCAAAGGGAGGAAAAAAACAAACAAGGATAGAAATGGCTGCGCCGACCACACAATGCACCATATAGGAAGGGATGGATGCAAACACGTCCACCAGAGAGTGGAGGCCAAAAAAAGGGGAGCAGATAAGTGGGAGAAGAATCCGACCCGAAACCCGAAAATCCGGCAATTAAGATAAATAGAATATTCTATTGGCCTTTATCTAAAATTAAATATAAAGGCTTGAAACTATTTTATATAATATTCTATTTATATAATATTCTATCTTAATTATAGATTAGAGCCTTGGTCAGAATACCACCCTTTATCGACTTGGGTCCCCTCATTTTTGGATCCAATCTAAAACTTCAGCCCCTTGTCCACCGGTGACCCCCCAGTGAGGTATGTTTGGCATTTACTGTTCATTTATTATGTTTTATCTCCTAATTGACATGTGCCTATTTTGTTTGCACATGCAATGTATTTGGCGTTTCTAATATGATGTGTAGTCTTATTTATGCTTGTTCTTATGATTCCAACAGACCTGGAGTTTTCACATCGCTGGATTTTCGGGCTTTGGGTCGGATTCTTCTCCCACTTATCTGCTCCCCTTTTTTTGGCCTCCACTCTCTGGTGGACGTGTTTGCATCCATCCCTTCCTATATGGTGCATTGTGTGTTCGGCGCAGCCATTTCTATCCTTGTTTGTTTTTTTCCTCCCTTTGGTGTCCACCCCTGATGTAAAACATCAGTGCACCTATATGAGTATATACATGGTCAGTAAATACTGTTTTTTCAAAGTTGTATAGTGCTTGTCTATGGACAAAAATCTTTTGTGTCCCAATTTATGTATGTAGATACTTTGTACTTACTCATATCTTTATAAATTGTAGATTGCATAGATTTCTACACCACTTGTTCCTCATGAAGAGGAATTTTGCCAAAAACCTTGAAACGC
Source organism: Aquarana catesbeiana (assembly GCF_042186555.1). Classification (NCBI taxonomy): domain Eukaryota; kingdom Metazoa; phylum Chordata; class Amphibia; order Anura; family Ranidae; genus Aquarana; species Aquarana catesbeiana. Next base: position 144,294,030 of record NC_133326.1, read on the forward strand.
GTAGAGCTTCACTCTGTACAATGGCACATGAGTGCTGTAAATGGTGGTTTGATATGTTCTCCTTTCTATGACATCCAATTGAATATGCAATTTTGATATAAATCTCCATGTACTGATGTTTTTTAGAATTTGTATTAAACTATATATTTTTATATTTCATTTTTTGCATACACTATTTCTGGAGTCATTGCCCTATAAAGTCCCATCAGAAAGTTGTTTTTTTTTTTTTTTTTTTTTTTTAACTAAAGGTATCAGTAATTGGTAAGTTTGAAGAGAGACAGCGCACACAGTGGGGAACTCCCAGTCCAATTTGCAAGATCCTTATTTAGGAATTCAGGCTCAGTGTGTCCTTACAAACTACAACAGAAACAAGTAAAAGGATTGAGCCGGCAACTCTGTAGTCCATATAGCGATTTTAATGGTCAGTTAAAAAAAGGGACAAGCAAAACAGCTGACGCGTTTTTGGCAACAGCCTTAGTCGTAGCACGACTAAGGCTATTGGCAAAACGCGTCAGTTGCTTCGCTCGTCCCTTTTTGTAACCAACCATTAAAATCGCTAAATGGACTACAGAGTTGCCGGCTCAATCCTTTTACTTGTATCAGTAATGGGTATCGACAAGTACTTGAGGAAAAGTATCGGTACTCGTACCCACCCTGAGAAAACTGGTGTCGGCGCATCCCTAAAAATAATAAATGCACACTTTCAAGCTGCAAATTAATCTTTGAAGCAGAATTAAACTAGAAGTTTTCAAAAAAATGCTGACAGGCAGGGTTTTTATAACAAAATAGACCTCAGTGGTCTCTAGCGGTAATGTACACTGATCCACGCATGCACAGCACAGAATACATTTACAACACCTCCATGCATGTGTGGGAGTGACGTCATCGCGGCCCGGCCATTCAAGCAGCCGAACAGAGTGGCAAATGAGGTTTAATGTTGATAAATGTAAAGTTATGCACTTGGGGGCTAAGAATATGCATGCATCATACTAACTGAGGGAATCAATGGTGGAGAAGGATCTGGGGGTTTTGGTAGCTCATAAGCTTAATAATAACACGCAATGCCAAGCTGTGGTTTCCAAATTGAGCAAAGTCCTTTCTTGTATTAGGAGAGGTATGGACTCCAGAGAGAGAGAGATATGATTTTGCCCCTGTACAAATCATTAGTAAGACCTCATCTGGAATATGCCGTTCAGTTTTGGGCACCAGTTCTCAAAATCGGGGAACTGGAGAAAGTGCAGAGAAGAGCAACCAAACTGATAAGAGACATGGAGGAGATCAGCTATGAGGAAAGATTAGAGGAACTGAATTTATTCACTCTTGAGAAGAGGAGATTAAGGGGGGATAAGATCAACATGTATAAATATATAAGGGGTCCATATAGTGAACTTGGTGTTGAGTTATTCACTTTACGGTCATCACAGAGGACAAGGGAGCACTCTTTACATCTAGAGGAAAAAGAGATTTAATCTCCAAATACAGAAAGGTTTCTTCACAGTAAGAGCTGTGAAAATGTGGAATAGACTCCCTCCAGAGGCGGTTCTGACCAGCTCAGTAGATTGCTTTAAAAAATGCCTGGATACTTTCCTAAATGTACATAATATAACTGGGTACTGACATTGATAGGTAAAGTTGATCCAGGGAAAATCTGATTGCCTCTCGGGTGATCAGGAAGGATTTTTTCCCCTGCTGTAGCAAATTGGATCATGCTTTGCTGGGATTTTTCACCTTCCTCTGGAACAACTGTGGGTGAAGGATTGTGTATATGGGATTGTATGATATTTTTTCTCTTTTATTGGTTAAATTAGATGGTCTTTTTTCAACCAGACTAACTATGTAACCCAGAAGGAAGACCAGACAAAGATGGAAGTGCCTGTGACCAGCTGCAGCTCTGACAGCACAGTGCTGGGCTTTGGATGATGAGATATCTCTCCCCTTATTGCTCATCTAAAGCTGCACATACACTATACAATCTGATTGTACAATCTCGTTTAGTATTACCGAAAACCACATAATATGAGGACAATCCCAAACAATACTTTCAATTTGTATCCAGACATAGTTGATTGTAGATTGTCCAATCAGATTGCACAGTGTATAGTCACTCTAAGAGTAGCAGAACACATAAATGCCTCTATATGACATAATATTCAATGCTGTACCCCCTTATTGCTCTAACAGGAAATCGTCACTTCAAATAGTGAAAGTGACAGTGGAAGTATCCGGCCCTGCCCCCAGTCACATGTATTATAGGGTACATTTGGGGGGGTGTATATGCACAATACATGGAACCCCACGATCGGCCCTACTTTGTTCAGCGATCCATTCGCAGCTCCGCCGCTCATTATAGTCCAGCCATATGTCTCCTGGATCGTGCCCGCCACCGTCCAATCACCATCACCGAACACTGACTCCGCCCAACCGAACCCTCCAACAAGTATACAGGGTTCCATCCTACACATGCGCACACGGCAAAGATTGCGTTCCACGCATTCGGACCCGCCCCTGAACGGGCGTGGTTTATTGTCTGACTGAGTTTGTGATTGGATGGGAGGGGGAGGTCCCCGTCAGGGAAGTCTGCAGTGTGAGTCACGTGGCTCTGTCATCGTATAATAATAGTGGAATGTCGATGTGTGTGTAAGCGATCGGTGTCCATGTGTCAGTAGTGATCTGAAGAGGACAGCCAGCACTGGAGGTGTCCCCTATCCAATGACATTCCTGGACATGGGAGATGATCCATGCAGTGGTGAATCGGCCAGACACATCGTCCGACTCGTCCAGGATGGTCGGCTGTGTCAGCTCCAGGATCTGCACACACACGTGTCTCTATTCAGTGAGATCCCCAGGAAACACTTTGGGAAATCCGGGGATACATTGTTACACTATGCTGCCAGACATGGACACCTACCTATAGTGACTTACCTGCTGGAGGTTGTGGCTATGGATGTGGAGGGAATGAACAATGACTACAAGAGAGCCCTGCATGAGGCGGCATCGATGGGGCACAGAGACTGCCTGCTATACCTGCTGGGGGAGGGGGCACAGGTGGACTGTCTGAAGAAGGCTGACTGGTAAGAGATCCGCCAATACACATACAGTCTCATTACAACCAATACTATGGGGGGGGTTCTCATTGCACAAAGCAAGGTCCATAAGGACATGGATGAGCAAGTTTGGGGTGGAGGAACTTGACTGGCCTGCACAGAATCCTGAGCTCAACCCGATAGAACACCTTTTGGGATGAGTTAGAGTGGAGACTGTGAGCCAGGCCTTCTCGTCCACTTCAGTACCTGACCTCACAAATGGGCTTCTGGAAGAATGGTCAAACATTCCCATAGACACACTCCTAAACCTTGTGGACAGCCTTCCTAGAAGAGTTTAAACTGTTATAGCTGCAAAGGGTGGGCCAACTCAATATTGAACCCTACGGACTAAGACTGGGATGCTATTAAAGTTCATGTAAAGGCAGGTGTCCCAATACTTTTGGTAATATAGTGTATCTTCTATATTAGTGAGACACAACTCTGGAGGAACAAGGATAGGAGGCACATCAGACAACAGCATTGTCAGTCTGGAGGAGGGGAGTGTTAAATGAATAGATTTAGACCCACTTATAAATCAAAGCCAAACTTCAGCTCACAGCTTTTATAAAGAGGTTTTTTTTTTTTTTTTTTCCTTTTGGGATAAAAGTTTTGCATGAAGTGAAGTGGTTTGTCTTATCCATGTAAACTGATACATTCTGCTGGAGAGTTTGCGCTGTGAAAAATAGGACTGGCTGGATCACCAGATCAAAGTAGAAGACATCCTAAAAAAAGGAAACGAATGCAGCGATCATGTCTAAGAATTGGTAAGCTGCAATATATAAATATTTCCTTTTGGATTTAAATAAACTGAGCTCTGGGTATGATGATCTTTATTGCACACTTGGTGCAGCTTGACACAATGAGCTCCATTCACTAAAGCAGACCGCATGCGATATTTAGGTGTCCAGACACATTTTTCAGAGATCTCACATGGGATCCTAAAACTGTCAATTCACTATACTATTTTGCAGCATTTGCCTCAAAACGCTCAGTAAATACTGCATGGAAAGGCATTAAAGTCAATTCACAGAAGTACATGCGGTATTTAAGTAGTGGTCCAGGTATGCAGTATTTAAAGTGTTTGTTATCCTAAAAAAAAAAAAAAAAAAGGATCCTGTTCCTTTAACCACTTGCAGACCAGCCACTGTCATTATACTGTGGCAGGTTGGCACGATCCCACAAACAGTCGTAGCCATACGTCGGTCCCTTTAACTGCTTCCCGACCGCCGGCCGTCAATTGACGGCCAGGCGGCGCAGCTCTCGTTGCGGGCGGACGTCATATGACGTCCTCGCTTTCCTAGGCCACCCGGGGGCGCGCGCCCGCCGTGTCACTAGGCACCCGGAGCGCGTGCCCGGCGGCCGCGATGTCCGCCGGGCACCCGCGATTACCGGTAACACAGCAGGACCATGGATCTGTGTGTGTAAACACAGATCCACGGTCCTGTCAGAGGAGAGGAGACCGATGGTGTGTTCCCAGTACAGCGGAACACCGATCGGTCTCCTCCCCTAGTGAGTCCCCGCCCCCTACAGTTAGAATCACTCCCCTAGCAACACAGTTAACCCCTCGATCACCACCTAGTGTTAACCCCTTCACTGCCTGTCACATTTATACAGTAATCAATGCATTTTTATAGCACGGATCGCTGTATAAATGTGAATGGTCCCAAGTATGTGTCAAAAGTGTCCGATGTGTCCGCCGCAATATCGCAGTCACGATAAAAATCGCAGATCGCCGCCATTACCAGTAAAAAAATTAAAAAAAAATAAAAATGTTATAAAACTATCCCCTATTTTGTAGACGCTATAACTTTTGCGCAAACCAATCTATATATGCTTATTGCGATTTTTTTTTTTTTTTTTTTTTTTTTTTTTTTTTTTTTTTTTTTTTACCAAAAATATGTACAAGAATACATATCGGCCTAAACTGAGAAAAAATTTGTTTTAAAGAAAAAAAAATTGGATATTTATTATCGCAAAAGGTCAAAATTATTGTGTTTTTTTTTTTAAACTTGTCACTCTTCTTTTGTTTATAGCGCAAAAAATAAAAACCGCAGAGGTGATCAAATACTACTAAAAGAAAGCTCTATTTGTGGGGAAAAAACTTTAACAATTTCATTTGGGTACAGTGTTGTATGACCGCGCAATTGTCATTCAAAGTGCGACAGCGCTGAAAGCTGAAAAATGGCTTGGGCAGGAAGGGGGCGAAAATGCCCTGTATTGAGGTGGTTAAGCGGGATAGCAGGCGCGCACGCCCTCTGCACAGTGGGGGTGACGATGCTCGTGACCGCCGGCCATGAGCGATTGTGGGCACGAGAGCCAGAACAGGGACGTGTGTGTGTGTGAGGAGAGGAGAGATTGTGATTTCCTACGAGCTGGGAACTATGATCTCTCATCTCCTTTAATCAGTCGGTCTCATCCCCAACAGTTAGAACACACACGGGGAACACAGTTAACCCCTTGATCGCCCCCTAGTGTTAACCCTTTTCCTGCCAGCGACATTTATACAGTAATCAGTGCATTTTTATAGCACTGATTGCTGTATAATTGTCAATCGACCCAAAATATATATATATCATTTTTTTTTTTTATTACCAAAAATATGATAAAAGAATAGAAGAATACATATCGGCCTAAACTGAAGAAAAAATTATCATGGCTGCTGAGCCCTGACAACGTGGTCAGTTTACTTGCCTCCGTCATCCGCAGCTTTCCAGTGTCTCCCTCTGTTCTCCCCCCTCTCCTTGCCTGTCAGCTATCACTAGTGCTGCTCTGCTCCTCTCCCCGCTGCTACAAAACAATGTTATGTTGATACAATCCCCTCTGTTCGATAAGACCATGTGTCCTAGTGTCTGTGCTTTTAAAAAAAAAAAAAAAAAACACATTTGCTACCTGATTTCACAGCGTCCCCCGGCGCTCAGGTGACTCTTCGGTTCTCTCCTCCCCGGCTGACGCCAGCGGGAGTTCTCGGCCGTGCCCGCTGGAGCTGTCAGCCCGGGATAGGAGAGAGCCGAGGAGTCGCGTGAGCGCCGGGGGACGCTGTGAAAGCACAGACACATGTTGATATCTAACAATGGGGATTGTATAAATATAACCTAGTGGCTTAAAGTGGTTGTAAACCCATTACAACCACTTTAACCTACAGGTAAGCCTAGATTAAGGTTTACCTGTAGGTGCAAGAAATATCTCCCAAACCTAAAAGGTTTAGGAGATATTTGCAGAAATAGCGGTACTGATGTCTACAGCGCATGCGCCGTAGACATAGGGCGCAGGCGCACTGAGCGTGCTGTTTCTAACAGCAATCGTGCCGTTAGTGGTGGCACCAGCGCGCATGTGTGGGAGTGACATCGCGGCTCCGGCCAGTCACAGCGCCGGAGCCGTGGTACCCAGAAGTCACTCCGGGATGGCGTCAGAGCAGGACGCGAACGAGGGCCGATGCGGGGGCTTCGATCTCAGGTAAGTAATTCATAAAGAGCTAGTATGCTATGCATACTAGCTCATTATGCCTTTGTCTTGCAGGGTGTATTTTTTTTTTTTTTTTTTTTGAGGCTTTTACTCTTTAACCTCCCTGGCGGTATGATTATTTCGGATTTTAGGTGCTGAAAGCGGTACCATTATTTTGCATGGAAATTTGGCGTTTTATATTGTAGGTCTGTAAATCTTAACAATAACACACTTAAATCTGTCCAAACCAGAGTCTAGTAGATATCCCGGGTATGATAAAGTTTGAAACACAAAAACATAAATTATAATATAATAAATAAAAATAAATAATTAAAAAAAAAAAAAAATAGTAATAAAATAAATTTCCCCACAATTCACTATCGCTCAATTCTGCAAGTGTTCTAATTTATTATCGCTGTTTTCTAGCTGGTCTAAAGCCACTTTTGACGTAAAGGGACACTTTTTGGTTGCTATGGACAATCTCCAGTTTCCAGGCAGAAAGAACAGTGTATATCATGTAAAACTGCATGCAGTGCATGGGCCAAAGCACTGGGGACAAAAGGGATGTGAAATCATTTCATACAGTACTGTAATCTGTAAGATTACAGTACTGTATGTGTTATGATTTTGACAGTTTTTTGAATTTGCCGCCAGGCTCCGCCCCCGTGCGTCGCGCCGCTCGCAGGGAACGGAGCCTGGCACGGAGAGGCTTCGGAGGAGGACGGAGCCCTCGGACACTGCGGGGGACATCGCAGGATCCCGGGGACAAGGTAAGTAACGCCGCCCCAGGATCCTGCAATGCGATCCCAAGTGTGGCTCGGGGTTACCGCTAATGGTACTGAATTTTAACCCCGAGCCACACTCGGGAAAACCGCCAGGGAGGTTAACCTCCCTGGCGGTATGATTATTTCGGATTTTAGGTGCTGAAAGCGGTACAATTATTTTGCTTGGAAATTTGGCGTTTTATATTGTAGGTCTGTAAATCTTAACAATAACACACTTAAATCTGTCCAAACCAGAGTCTAGTAGATATCCCGGGTATGATAAAGTTTGAAACACAAAAACATAAATTATAATATAATAAATAAAAATAAATAATTAAAAAAAAAAAAAAAATAGTAATAAAATAAATTTCCCCACAATTCACTATCGCTCAATTCTGCAAGTGTTCTAATTTACTATCGCTGTTTTCTAGCTGGTCTAAAGCCACTTTTGACGTAAAGGGACACTTTTTGGTTGCTATGGACAATCTCCAGTTTCCAGGCAGAAAGAACAGTATATATAATATAAAACTGCATGCAGGGCATGGGCCAAAGCACTGGGGACAAAAGGGATGTGAAATCATTTCATACAGTACTGTAATCTGTAAGATTACAGTACTGTATGTGTTATGATTTTTACTTTTTTTTTAATTTGCCGCCAGGCTCCGCCCCCGTGCGTCGCGCCGCTCGCAGGGAACGGAGCCTGGCACGGAGAGGCTTCGGAGGAGGACGGAGTCCTCGGACACTGCGGGTGACATCGCAGGATCCCGGGGACAAGGTAAGTAAAGCCGCCCCAGGATCCTGCAATGCGATCCCGAGTGTGGCTCGGGGTTACCGCTAATGGTACTGAATTTTAACCCCGAGCCACACTCGGGAATACCGCCAGGGAGGTTAACAACTACTTTAGGGAATGTAAAAGTATAATAGCCAATTTTGAGTAGTCTCTACCTTTTTGGATCAGTTCTCTCAATAGTAATGCATACAAACCTAAATCTGGAAATCATTGGTGGTCGATTTCCTTAAAGTATAACTCTATCCAAAACTTTTTTAGTTTTGGATAGAATGGAGGTGGATTAGAACGCCTGCAGGTTTTTATTGGTGTTAGTGCCCCCTTAGTCCTCTCTTACTCTATCCAAAATGAATATAAAAAATCAAGTTGTGCCTATATTTATTATATTCTTTAAGGCAAATAGATTGCAATTTACAAGTTGCACAACATTTTTGCTTGCACATGATTGGATGATGGAAGTCAGCAGACCTCCCCCTTATTTACTAAGCTCTGGAGCAACTTCACTTGCAAAGTGCTCAGTCTATGTGCCTTTAGTAAATCCACCCCATTACATGTAGTAAAATCTATCTACTGTGTGTTGTACTGATATTTCCCTCCTTTTTTTTTTCCTAGAGACTTTTTTTGTGTATATACAAGCATAGCAGTGGCGGCTGGTGCTCAAAATAATTTTTTTTTGGGGGGGGGGGGGCGCATTTTGAGAATGTCATCAAAGGCTGCCACTGTGCCCTCACTGTGCACTCTATGCGCCCCAAGCCCACCCTTTTTTGAAGCCTATTAGAGCCTCTGGCTCTAATCAGGTGCTGCAAAAAAAAGATACATCCCCTCCCGCCCCCGCCATAGGAATCCATGCGTCCGGTGGCCTGAAAGGGGCCGGGCGCATAGATGTGGGGGCGGCAGCAGGTATAGGGGGGCCAGCGCCCATGCACCCACAAGGCACAGGCCGCCACTGAAGCATAGCCATCATTTGCTGCAAAAAACCTCCCAATCACTCCAAACATAATACAATGTACATGCATATCACAATGGTCGAATTCCTTGTTAGAACATATGTCATATGTAGTAGAGGTCGACCGATATATCGGCTGATATTTGGCATTTTTTACTTAATCGGCATCAGCCGATTGTGCTGATAAAAAAGGCCGATTGTAACTTCAGCCATGACTTGCAAATGACTTCTGTAATAGAGTCAATGCAAGTTGCCTGAAAGTTATCTTCTCTCCTCCTCTGGGTAGCCTGCCAAGTCTGATAAGAAGATACATTTGTATCTCTTCAAGTTCTTTTTTATCAATAGACTGAACTCCGTGTAGGAATTCTCAGTTTAACCATTTAAAGACTAAATCTTTTCTGACACTTGTTGCTTACAGGTAAAAATCCTGTATTTTCTGCTAGAAAATCACTTAGAACCCCCAAACATTATATATATTTTTTTTTAGCAGAGACCCTAGGGAATAAAATAGCGGTTGTTGCAATATTTTATGTCACGCGGTATTTACGCAGCGGTCTTTCAAACGCAATTTAAAAAAAAAAAAAAAATACAGTAATGAATTAAAAAAAAAAACTAAGCAGTAAAGTTAGCCCATTTTTTTTTCGTCCAAAAGTTTTGATTACCTGTTTTTGTGTATTTAAGATAGGTTTTTTTTTTTTTTTTTTTTCTAAATTATACATACAAGTGAACTGATTGGAGGTTTGTTTTGTTTAATGTTTAAATGTAAAAAATTTTCTGTATCACTGAAGGTTGCTTTCACACTGGAGCGGGCATGCGTTGATGGTAAAACGCTGCTAGTTTTAGTGGCGCTTTACCGTCATTTTAGAGGCACTATTCGGCTGCTAGCGGGGCGCTTATAACCCAGCTAGCGGCCGAGGAAGGGGTTAAATGCACCCCTGAAGCGCCGCTGCCAAAACGCTTTGCAGGCGCTTCGGCAGCGGTGCGCATTCATTTCAATGGGCAGGAGTGGTGGTATACACCGCTCCAAAGATGCCGTTTGCAGGACTTTTTTTTACATCCTGCCAGCGCATCGCCTCAGTGTGAAAGCACTCAGGATATCACACTGAGACTGCAGGGGAGCCGTTTTACAGGCACTTTACAGGCGCTCTTTTTAGCCCAAAAGCGCCTGAAAAACGCCCGAGTGTGAAAGGGGTCTAACTGTTAGATTTTATGAGATGAAGGGAAAAAAAAAAAAAAAAATCGGCCAAATATATCGGCCCAAAAAAAATCGGCATCACATATCAGAATCGGCCACCGCGATTTCTAAATATCGGCATCGGCATCGGCATCGGCCAGAGAAAAACCCATATCGGTCGACCTCTAATATGTAGTGGGGATACTTTACTTTTTCACAATTCTTTTTAGCGGTATCTTCCCACTGACATCATTGACCTTTTTAGCTATCAATAATGGGTAACAATTCCCAGTGACCACAAGTGTAAGGAGCATTCTTCCCACTGACCATCACACTAATGTATCACGAGCTTAGATATAGGAATTTTTAGTAGAGGTTTCCTCAGACTGGAAAGTTATTTTAAGTGTTCCTCTGTGTTGAGAAAGGCTGTATGAAAGTGTAACTAAAGGCAAAACTGTCTCTTTAATTTTGGATAGAGTAATGGAAGGTTAGAACTCCTGTCAGTTTTTTTTTTTTTTGGCAATCTGTGTCTTATTGGGGAGATTTCACTTCCTGTCCCATAGCCAAAAGAGGAAGCGAGAGGAAATTCCTGCAAAAGGAGGGAATTCTTTGGGGTCCCTCAGGTCACCAGAACTAGTGGCTTCATTGGAAAATTTCCCCTCTATTACTTTTCTGGGGACAATCCAAAATGTGTGATTTTCTTTAAATTTCAGTTTCAATGATGATGGCAAACAGGACAAATAGAGAGGGTAAATCTCTGTGCTGCAGCAGCCCCCCAGAGCCCGCTTTTTCTTACCTGAACCCGGTCGTTCCAGCGACTGGGACAAGCACAGCAGCTCCAGCGTCTTGGGTCCTCATTGGATAGATTGATAGCAGCAGGAGCCATTGGGCATTGTGGGCGGGGGCTGAGTCCTGATGTCTGTGTCAATGGACACAGCAGCAGGACTCGGGGGCGTGCCCCCCATGGAAAGCGTCTCTCTGTGGGGGCACTCGACGAAGAGGAGGGGCCAGGAGCGCCGCCGGCGGACCCCAGGAGAGGAGGATTGGGGCCGCTCTGTGTAAAACCCTTACACAGAGCAGGTAAGTATAACATGTTTGTTATTTAAAAAAAAAAACAAAAAATAAACCTTAATTACTTTAACAGGGCACAAACCACACTAAAAACCTAATAGGTGTTCTAATCCTGCTCTATCCAAAACTAAAAAAAAATAATTTCCTTTGATTATACTTTAAGTACATACAAAAGATCTTTATAAATGTAAAATATTGAATGAAAATAGTATCAAAAATTACCCTTCTTCCACCAATAAAAAAAGACCACGTTGTAGAAGAACGCTATTTATATGTGTGTGTAATTTTTGATACAGTTTTTCTTTCAATATTTGACATTTATAAAGATATCTTGTATTTATTTAATTGAACTTAGTTGTTTTTGATACTCCATGTTTGTCCTGTGAAAGCAGCTTCCCTTTGACTGGTATTTTAGCCACCTTTTTTCTTAGGCTTCATTCACACCTGAGCATAGTGCAGCGACAGCTGCTGCAGCGCATTTTTTAATTTTTTTTTTTTTTTTTTTTTTTTTTTTTTTTTTTCTTCTTTTGTGGTTTTTAGTGGAGTGTTTTTTGGAGCAGCACCCAGCACCATTCATTTGAATGGGCCTCCCTCCGCTTCAAAAAAACGCTCCAAAGAAGCTCATGTACCAAATCTTGGCACAGAGCCAGGAGCATTTGGCGTTGTGATTTTTGCCATGATTTTAACATGTTTTGTTGTTCGATATTTGTGGTCACGCCATGTTTGGGGTGCCATTAAGAAATAATGGCTTCGCAAACATGTCCTGCATTTTGCTGTGATTCTGGAATTTGTGGGCAGAATCACGGCGATACCGCCAGCGATTCAAATCGCCTAGGTGTGAACGGCGTTTAAGTGAGTCGGCATGTTTAAACCATTTTACCTCTTCGTTAACAAAAACTGACAGGGATTTTAAGTCTTCTCCACTGTATCCATCCCGCTGGATATGGCATGAGATAAAATACCTAATAGTTTCAAGAGATAAATACCACATGCAGTATTTTGTAATATGACAAAGTGTGGAAATTTCAAGGGGTGTGAATACTTTTTCAAAGCACTGTACAGTGAGGGGAAAAAAGTATTTGATCTCCTGCCGATTTTGAACGTTTGCTCATTGACTAAGAAATGATCAGTCTATAATTTTAATGGTAGGTGTATTTTAATAGTGAGAGACAGAATAACAACAAAAATATCCAAAAAAAAAAACACATTTCAAAACTGTTATAAATTGATTTGCATTTCTAATGAGTGAAATAAGTATTTGATCCCCTATTAATCAGCAAGTTTTCTGGCTCCCAGGTGTCTTCTATACAGGTAATGAGCTTAGATTAGGAGCACTCTGTAAGGCTCGGTTCACATAGGGGCGACTTGTCAGGCGACCTAGTCGCCTGACAAGTCGCCTCCCGTTCTGTACTATGGAACCGTTCTAATAGGAGCGACGCAAGTCGCTCCGACTTAGAAAAAGGTTCCTGTACTACTTTGGGGGCGACTTGGGGCGACTTGCATAGACTTCTATACAGAAGTCGTTTTGCAAGTCGCCTCAGAAGTCGTTTGCAGGTCGCCTCGCTGAGGCGACCTGCAAGTCGTGCCGCCCCTGTGTGAACCGGCACTAAGGCTCCATTCACACTAATGCTTTTTTTGATGCATTTTGCAGAAATGCATGGGAATTTTTTAACATGGGTTCCTATGGAACATATTCACATCAATGCATTTTTGTGCCTCTGCGTTTTTGGAAAGGGTCAGGGACTTTTTTCATGCAAAATGCAGCGTTTTGCATGTAATAGAATTCAATGGACCCGCATCCAAAAACGCAAGTACCGCGTTTTTGCTGCGTTTTTTTTTTTTTTTTTTTTTTTTTTTAACACTGTATACAGTATTTAAAAAACACTGTAGAAAAAAAAGTGGCAAAAACGCATGTTCAAAAACGCAGCAAGCACCGCAAAAAACACTGCGGAAACGCTCAAAAGCAACATGCATAGATGTGAATCGAGCCTAATCTCAGATTGTTAACTGTATGTATAAGACACCTGTCCACAGAAGCAATCGGATTCCAATTTCTCCACCGTGGCCAATACCAAAGAGCTAGATTGTAGACCTATACAAGTCTGGAATGGGCTACAAGACCATTGTCAAGCAGCTTGGTGAGGGGGTGACAACAGTTGTTGCGTTTATTTGCAAATGGATGAAACACAAAATTACTGTCAATCTCCCTTGGTCAGGGGCTCCATGCAAGATCTCATGATCATTGAAACTCCACGAGGTGAGAACGATGAGGAATCAGCCCAGCACTACATGGGAGAATCTTGTCATTGATCTCAAGGCAGCTGGGACCATAGTCGCCAAGAAAACAATTGGTAACAAACTACGTCGTGAAGGACTGCAGCGCCCGCAAGGTCCCCCTGCTCAGGAACGCACATGTACAGGCCCGTCTGAAGTTTGCTAATGAACATCTGAATGATTCAGAGGAGAACTGGGTGAAAAATGTTGTGGTCAGAAGAGACCAAAATCACGCTCTTTGGCATCAACTCACCGTGTTTAGAGGAGGAGGAATGCTGCCTAGGAAGACCCCAAGAACACCATCCCCACTCTCAAACATGGAGGTGGAAACATTGGGCTTTCTGCTAAGGAGACTGGACAACTTCACTACATCAAAGGGACGATGGGCAGGCCATGTACCTTCAAATCTTGGGAGAGGACCTTCTTCCCTCAGTCAGGGCATTAAAAATGGGTCATGGATGGGTATTCCAGCATGACAATGACCCAAAAGACACGGCCAAGGCAACAAAGAAGTAGCTCAAGAAGAAGTACATTAAGGTCCTGGAGTGACCTAGCCAGTCTCCGGACCTTTTTTTTTTTTTTTTTTTTTTTTTTTTACAAAGGTAGTCTCCAGACCTTAGTCCCATAGAAAACATGTGGAGGGAGCTGAAGGTTCGAGTTACCAAACGTCAGCCTTGAAACCTTATTGACTTGGAGAGGATGGGGAAAGAGGAGTGGGGCAAAATCCCTCCTGAGATGTGTGCAAATCTGGTGGCCAACTACAAGAAAACGTCTGACCTCTGTGATTGCCCACAAGAGTTTTGCAACCAAGTACAAAGTCATGTTTTGTGAAGGGGTCAAATACTTATTTCACTCAAATGCGTTTTTCTGGATATTTTTGTTCTTATTATCTCACTGTTAAAATAAACCTACCATTAAAAATATAGACCGAACATTTCTTTGTCAGTGGGCACCTGTACAAAATCAGCAAGGGATCAAATACTTTTTTTCCCCTCACTGTATATTTAATGCATTGTTTAGGTTTATCCTCGTATTAAATTGTTTTGGTAGATCTAAAGGAGATTGTATCGAGATTATACAATCGGAGGGATCAGTGGGGAAGCTGGCACTACTACAGTAAGCTGAGCAGCTGCCACATTGCACAGATCACAGGGGTGCTCACCTGGCACCTCTGCCATTTAGAGAACACCCCCCTGTGATCAGTGTGCAGTGGGGCTGTGTGCAGAGATGAATGAACTCCTCTGCATGCATTTGAGTTACATTATCCTGCGCTGGCCAATCAAAAAGGCTGAAGTCCTGGGCAGCCAGAAAAAGCCAGGGAGAAGATGTTGGTGAGAAACCTTAGGGGCTTCAAATCATTAGGTGGGAGGGCAGTTTTTGTGGCTTTAGTTCTGCTTTAAGTCCTGTAGTGTGTTGACATGACGCTGAGCCAGGAAAACAGAAAATTGTTTTCATACACTTATTTTAATTTCCCTTTCCTGGCTCTGCCTCGTAATCGGCACTAAACCGATCCTATTTCGTGCCGGGTTTAGTTGTGGGACACCTGCTAGTGGAGGCTCCATCGATTTTATAAATCTAGATATGGGTTGTCCTATAGGGGTTGAGGGATGGAGATGACCCATTGCGTGCTGACATGGGACAAAGCCAGGAAAGGAAAATGACAGTATGGTTACCTTCACATCATGCAGGTGAGATGGAGCGCACATGTTTCTGTGCATTATGTGTAGAGCAGTTTATTCATTTCAATGGGCTGACCTATACATAAGAAATGCACAAAAGAAGACGCTGACTCGCTTACAAAATCGCATCACACCGATAACAGTGCTGCAGAAAACAGATGTGTTGGGCTGCCATTAACAATTAATGGCACTGCCGCATGTCTGCACATGCACATTTCTGTGCATGTTGGGAATACATGCAATTTTGCATGTGTTCCTGACACATACTAAGTGTGAACATAGCCTAAGTATATGAAAACTATTTTTACTTATTTTGGCGATTTCTGTCTTCCAGTTACCTACTGCCCTAGGGCTAGGGTTGCCACCTTTTCTTTACGCCAAACCCGAACACTTTAGCCGCACACAGAAAAAAATGTTTTTTAAGGAGGAACGATATGGAAACTGGTGTAAAGGGGAACTCTGATGTAAGGGGGTTTCTGTTTACCAAACCTCCCACTTACATCAGAGTTCCCACAATATTGTGTCCGGGTTCAAATCTGGACACACGATTCAAAATCCAGACTGTCCGGACGGGTGTCAGCCCTACATAGGGCCCTTTCCTTGAAATGATTCTGATACATATAATTATGGCTACTGTGATGTTCATTTGATTAACTGCATCTTGACAATACAATATCATTTGAATTCAGGACACCTCTGATGATGGCTTGTACCAGGAAAAACCTAGATATTATCAAGGATCTGGTTGAACACAAAGCCAACCCCATGCTGAAAAATAAGGACGGCTGGAACTGTTTTCATATTGCAGCAAGGGAAGGAGACCCAGCGATTATTGAATATCTGCTTGATGCGTTTCCTGATATCTGGCACACCGAGAGCAAGATAAAGAGAACACCACTTCACACAGCAGGTACTGACCTCACTTTACAGTGCTCTATTTAACGTACTGCAGCCTTTTCCTATTACACAAATATTTCAAAACAGGCCAGTAGCTCTATTTTTAGCCATGTTGGTTTGAGGACTGCAGTGCCTTGAAAAAGTATTCATACCCCCTGAAATTTTCCACATTTTGTCATGTTACAACCAAAAACGTAAATGTATTTTATTGGGATTTTATGTGATAGACCAACACAAAGTGGCACATAATTGTGAAGTGGAAGGAAAATGATTAAATGGTTTTCAACATTTTTTACAAATAAATATCTAAAAAGTGTGGCGTGCTTTTGTATTCAGCCTCCTTTACTCTGATACTCCTAACTAAAATCCAGTGGAATCAATTGTCTTCAGAAGTCACCTAATTTAGAAAAAAGAGGCCTCCTGTGTGTAATTTAATCTCTGTATAAATACAGCTGTTCTGTGAAGCCCTCAGTTTTTTTTTTTTTTTTTTTTTTTTTTTTTTTTTTTTTAGAGCAAGAACAAACTGCATTATGATGGCCAAGGAATGCACCAGACAGGTCAGGGATAAAGTTGTAGAGAAGTTTAAAGCAGGGTTAGGTTAAAAAAAAAAAAAAAAATTCCCAAGCTTTCAACAATTCACGGCAGCACAGTGGTGTAGTGGTTTGGCAGCACAGTGGTGTAGTAGTTAGCACTCTGACATCGCAGCAATAGGGTCACTGGTTTGAATACCAACCACGACACTACCTGCCTGGAGTTTGCATGTTCTCCCTGTGCCTGCGTGGGTTTCCTCCGGGTACTCCGGTTTCCTCCCACACTCCAAGACATACTGTTAAGTTTATTGGCTTCTGTCCAAAAAAAAAAAAATGGCCCTGGTGTATGGGTGTGAGTTGGGGAACTTGGATTGCAGACCCCTTGGGGGTGGGTACCAGTGTGTGTGGAGCACTGCGTAGATTGATGGCACAACATTAAATATATATAAAAAATATAATAATATCGTGGATGGGCATCTTGATGGGACGCAATGTGCGGGGATGGGGACAGTTGTGGGTGCTCACTCAGGTTGAACTGGATGGACTTGTGTCTTTATTCAACCTTACTCACTATGTAACTATGTATTCAATCCATCATCCGAAAATGGAAAGAGAATGGCACAACTGCAAACTTACCAAGACATGGCCATCCACCTAAACTGACAGGCCGGGCAAGGAGAGCATTTAATCAGAGAAGCAGCCAAGAGGCCCATGCTAACTCTGGAGGAGCTGCAGAGGTCCACAGCTCAGGTGGGAGAATCTGTCCACAGGACAACTATTAATCGTGCTCTCCACAAATCTGGTCTTTATGGAAAAGTGGCAAAAAGAAAGCCATTGTTAAAAGAAAGTATATGGAAAAAACAATACAGCGCTGCGTATGGTGTAGGTAAAACAGCAGCCAACACAACTATAGACCCAAGTAGTAAGTGTAAATGTGAAAGTGTAGCGCTATAAAACCAAAACAAACTGAAAAATGAAAAATTCAGTGTCTTAAACCTGAATTATAAAAGATTATATATATATATATATATATATATATATATATATATATATATATATATATACATACATACATACATACATACATTATGGAATGATCATATCTTAGTGCAAAAATATACTGTGCAAATTATACAATACATTGAATATGTGCAGAACTGGTGAAACAGTGTTGAGAGAAGAAATCACCAAAGTATCCAACTAAAAATATAGATATACAGGCAGCAGTCCAAGCACAAATCGGTAAGAACCAATATATATTATAGTCCAAAAAAAAACACATATAAATAAAGCCACAGGAATCTGTATAGATGTTAGAGACCATCAACGTTGCAGGAAAGTTAGGAATGGTGAAGAAGCCACTTAGGGGGCTTACCAGATGTTGTTGACTTGGGGAGACTTATGCCATCCAAGTCACAAAGGCTTTGCGACCAACTGGTCAAAAGGGTACATCTCCTTAACCACTTGACGACCGCCGCGCGACTTTATACGTCCTCAGAGCGGCACGGGCAGGCAAAAGGGCGTGTATTTACGTCCTTGCCTTCCCCCGGTGACAGTGGCGGTCGCCTTTTGGTCTGGGAGCGACGAGAGATGAGGGGCAGGCCATCCGATCGTGGCCCCCCCTCGCGATCACTCCCAGCCAATGAGAATCCTCCCCTGCCTGTGTGTAGTACACACAGGCAGGGGATGTGATGTCATCTCTCCTCGGTTCGGCAGTTTCCGTTCCGGCGCCGAGGACAGAAGACATCAATGTGAGTGCACAAACACACACACACACACACACACACACACACACACACACAGTAGAACATGCCAGGCACACATTACACCCCCGATTTACCCCCCCCCCCCGATCGCCCCCCAATCACCCCCTAATCACCCCCCCCCCCCCCCATGTCACACTGACACCAAGCAGTTTTTTTTTTTTTTCTAATTACTGATTGGTGTCAGTTTGTGACAGTTAGTGTGTTAGGGCAGTGAGTATTAGCCCCATTTAGGTCTAGGGTACCCCCCTAACACCCCCTAATAAAGTTTTAACCCCTTGATCACCCCCCCGTCGCCAGTGTCGCTAAGCAATCATTTTTCTGATAGTTGTATTAGTGTCACTGGTGACGCTAGTTAGGGACGTAAATATTTAGGTTCGCCGTCAGCGTTTTATAGCGACAGGGACTCCCATATACTATCTTATAAATGTTTTAACCCCTTGATTGCCCCCTAGTTAAACCATTCACCACTGATCACCGTATAACTGTTACGGGTGACGCTGGTTAGTTCGTTTATTTTTTATAGTGTCAGGGCACCCGCCGTTTATTACCGAATAAAGGTTTAGCCCCCTGATCGCCCGGCGGTGATATGCGTCGCCCCAGGCAGCGTCAGATTAGCGCCAGTACCGCTAACACCCACGCACGCAGCATACGCCTCCCTTAGTGGTATAGTATCTGTACGGATCAATATCTGATCCGATCAGATCTATACTAGCGTCCCTAGCAGTTTAGGGTTCCCAAAAACGCAGTGTTAGCGGGATCAGCCGAGATACCTGCTAGCACCTGCGTTTTGCCCCTCCGCCCAGCCCAACCCACCCAAGTGCAGTATCGATCGATCGATCACTGACACTTACAAAATACTAAACACATAACTGCAGCATTCGCAGAGTCAGGCCTGATCCCTGCGATCGCTAACAGTTTTTTTGGTAGCGTTTTGGTGAACTGGCAAGCACCAGCCCCAGGCAGCGTCAGGTTAGCGCCAGTACCGCTAACACCCACGCACGCAGCATACGCCTCCCTTAGTGGTATAGTATCTGAACGGACCAATATCTGATCCGATCAGATCTATACTAGCGTCCCCAGCAGTTTAGGGTTCCCAAAAACGCAGTGTTAGTGGGATCAGCCCAGATACCTGCTAACACCTGCATTTTGCCCCATCCGCCCGGCCCTGCCCAGCCCACCCAAGTGCAGTATCGATCGATCACTGTCACTTACAAAACACTAAACGCATAACTGCAGCGTTCGCAGAGTCAGGCCTGATCCCTGCGATCGCTAACAGTTTTTTGGGTAGAGTTTTGGTGAACTGGCAAGCACCAGTGGCCTAGTACACCCCGGTCGTAGTCAAACCAGCACTGCAGTAACACTTGGTGACGTGGTGAGTCCCATAAGTGCAGTTCAAGCTGGTGAGGTGGCAAACACGCGTAGTGTCCCACTGCCACCAAGAAGAAGACAAACACAGGCCCGTCGTGCCCATAATGCCTTCCTGCTGCATTCGCCAATCCTAGTTGGGAACCCACCACTTCTGCAGCGCCCGTAATTCCCCCATTCACATCCCCAACCAAATGCAGTCGGCTGCATGAGAGGCATTTTTTTTATGTCCTCCCAAATACCCCTACCCAACGAACCCCTCCAAAAAAAGATGTCGTGTCTGCAGCAAGCACGGATATAGGCGTGACACCCGCTATTATTGTCCCTCCTGTCCTGACAATCCTGGTCTTTGCATTGGTGAATGTTTTGAATGCTACCATTCACTAGTTGAGTATTAGCGTAGGGTACAGCATTGCACAGACTAGGACACTTTCACAGGGTCTCCCAAGATGCCATCGCATTTTGAGAGACCCGAACCTGGAACCGGTTACAGTTATAAAAGTTAGTTACAAAAAAAAGTGTAAAAAAATAAAAATATATGAAATAAAAATATATGAAATAAAAAAAAATAGTTGTCGTTTTATTGTTCTCTCTCTCTCTCTCTATTCTCGCTCTATTGTTCTGCTCTTTTTTACTGTATTCTATTCTGCAATGTTTTATTGTTTTTATGTTTTATCATGTTTGTTTTTCAGGTATGCAATTTTTTATACTTTACCGTTTACTGTGTTTTATTGTTAACCATTTTTTTGTCTTTAGGTACGCCATTCACGACTTTGAGTGGTTATACCAGAATGATGCCTGCAGGTTTAGGTATCATCTTGGTATCATTCTTTTCAGCCAGCGGTCGGCTTTCATGTAAAAGCAATCCTAGCGGCTAATTAGCCTCTACACTGCTTTTACAAGCAGTGGGAGGGAATGACCCCCCCCCCCCCACCGTCTTCCGTGTTTTTCTCTGGCTCTCCTGTCTCAACAGGGAACCTGAGAATGCAGCCGGTGATTCAGCCAGCTGATCAGAGACCAGAGTGGCTCCAAATATCTCTATGGCCTAAGAAACCGGAAGCTACAAGCATTTCATGACTTAGATTTCGCCGGATGTAAACAGCGCCATTGGGAAATTGGGAAAGCATTTTATCACACCGATCTTGGTGTGGTCAGATGCTTTGAGGGCAGAGGAGAGATCTAGGGTCTAATAGACCCCAATTTTTTCAAAAAAGAGTACCTGTCACTACCTATTGCTATCATAGGGGATATTTACATTCCCTGAGATAACAATAAAAATGATTAAAAAAAAAAAAAAAAAAAATGAAAGGAACAGTTTAAAAATAAGATAAAAAAGCAAAAAAATAATAAAGAAAAAAAAAAAAAAAAGGACCCCTGTCCCCCCCTGCTCTCACGCAAAGGCGAACGTAAGCGTCGGTCTGGCGTCAAATGTAAACAGCAATTGCACCATGCATGTGAGGTGTCACCGCGAACGTCAGATCGAGGGCAGTAATTTTAGCAGTAGACCTCCTCTGTAAATCTAAAGTGGTAACCTGTAAAGGCTTTTAAAAATGTATTTAGTTTGTCGCCACTGCACATTTTGTTCGCAATTTTAAAGCATGTCATGTTTGATATCCATGTACTTGGCCTAAGATCATCTTTTTTATCTCATCAAACATTTGGGCAATATAGTGTGTTTTAGTGCATTAAAATTTAAAAAAGTGTGTTTTTTTCCCCAAAAAATGCGTTTGAAAAATCGCTGCGCAAATACTGTGTGAAAAAAAAAAAAAAATGAAACACCCACCATTTTAATCTGTAGGGCATTTGCTTTAAAAAAAATATATAATGTTTGGGGGTTCAAAGTAATTTTCTTGCAAAAAAGAATAATTTTTTCATGTAAACAAAAAGTGTCAGAAAGGGCTTTGTCTTCAAGTGGTTAGAAGAGTGGGTGATGTGTGACATAAGCTTCTAAATGTTGTGCATAAAATGCCAGGACAGTTCAAAACCCCCCCAAATGACCCTATTTTGGAAAGTAGATACCCCAAGCTATTTGCTGAGAGTCATGTCGAGTCCATGGAACATTTTATATTGTGACACAAGTTGCAGGAAAGAGACAAATTTATTTATTTATTTATTTTTTGCACAAAGTTGTCACTAAATGATATATTGCTCAAACATGCCATGGGAATATGTGAAATTACACTCAAAATACATTCTGTTGCTTCTCCTGAGTACGGGGATACCACATGTGTGAGACTTTTTGGGAGCCTAGCCGCGTACGGGACCCGGAAAACCAAGCACTGACTTCAGGCTTTCTAAGGGCGTAAATTTTTGATTTCACTCTTCACTGCCTGTCAGTTTCGGAGGCCATGGAATGCCCAGGTGGCACAAAACCCCCCCAAATGACCCCATTTTGGAAATTAGACACCCCAAGCTATTTGCTGAGAGGTATAGTGAGTATTTAGCAGACCTCACTTTTTGTCACAAAATTTGTGAAAATTGAAAAAAAAAATTTTTTTTCTTGTCTTTCTTCATTTTCAAAAATAAATGAGAGCTGCAAAATAGCTTGGGGTGTCTACTTTCCAAAATTGGGTCATTTGGGGGGTTTTGTGCCACCTGGGCATTCCATGGCCTTCGAAACTGTGATAGGCAGTGAAGAGTGAAATCAAAAATTTACACCCTTAGAAATCCTAAAGGCGGTGATTGGTTTTCGGGGCCCCGTACGCGGCTAGGCTCCCAAAAAGTCCCACACATGTGGTATCCCCATACTCAGGAGAAGCAGCTAAATGTATTTTGGGGTGCAATTCCACATATGCCCATGGCCTGTGTGAGCAATATATCATTTAGTGACAACTTTGTGCAAAAAAAAAAAAAAATTTGTCGCATTCCCGCAACTTGTGTCAAAAAATAAAATATTCCATGGACTCAACATGCCTCTCAGCAAGCAAATAGCTTGGGGTGTCTACTTTCCAAAATGGGGTCATTTGGGGGTGTTTTGTGCCATCTTGGCATTTTATGGCCTTCAAAACTGTGATAGGTAGTGAGGAGTGAAATCAAAAATTTACGCCCTTAGAAATCCTGAAGGCGGTGATTGGTTTTCGGGGCCCCGTACGCCGCTAGGCTCCCAAAAAGTCCCACACATGTGGTATCACCATACTCAGGAGAAGCAGCTGAATGTATTTTGGGGTGCAATTCCACATATGCCCATGGCCTGTGTGAGCAATATATCATTTAGTGACAACTTTTTGTAAATTTTTTTTTTTTGTCATTATTCAATCACTTGGGACAAAAAAATAAATATTCAATGGGCTCAACATGCCTCTCAGCAATTTCCTTGGGGTGTCTACTTTCCAAAATGGGGTCATTTGGGGGGTTTTGTACTGCCCTGCCATTTTAGCACCTCAAGAAATGACATAGGCAGTCATAAACTAAAAGCTGTGTAAATTCCAGAAAATGTACCCTAGTTTGTAGACGCTATAACTTTTGCACAAACCAATAAATATACGCTTATTGACATTTTTTTTTACCAAAGACATGTGGCCGAATACATTTTGGCCTAAATGTATGACTAAAATTGAGTTTATTGGATTTTTTTTTTATAACAAAAAGTAGAAAATATCATTTTTTTTTTTTTCAAAATTTTCGGTCTTTTTCCGTTTTATAGCGCAAAAAATAAAAATGGCAGAGGTGATCAAATACCATCAAAAGAAAGCTCTATTTGTGGGAAGAAAAGGACGCAAATTTCGTTTGGGTACAGCATTGCATGACCGCGCAATTGGCAGTTAAAGCGACGCAGTGCCAAATTGGAAAAAGTCCTCTGGTCCTTAGGCAGCATAATGGTCCGGGGCTGAAGTGGTTAAACACACAATGGATCCCAGGTCAGGGCAGCAGCTTGACACCCACGGTCACCAGCAACAGCACAAAAATAGTGTTCCAATAGAGGGCCACAAACGAATGTTCACATACCATGCGAGAAATTAATGAAAAACTCCACATAGCGTGATAACGTAAACACTAATTCATTAAGAATATAGGAAACTGACTCACATATTTGTAGATCATCAAGAGCATACAGAACAAGTAGCGGTAACAATTACTGAAACTGAAAAAGGAAAAAAATCAGTGTCTTAAACCTGAAATATAAATATATATATATATATATATATATATATATATATATATAATGTGCAAAAATATACTGTGCAAATTATACAATACATTGAATATGTGCAGAGCTGGTGAAACAATGTTGAGAGAATAAATCACCAAAGTTTGTGGCCAATGAGGAGTGAGTTGCAGTAGTCGAGGCGAGAGATAACCAGGGAGTGAATCAGGAACTTTGTGGTTTCATTGGTTATATTAAGGGGATTGGTTAATTGATCACAGGTGCTTGAGGCCTATATAACTTTCTGTGGAACTCATTGTGAGCCTGCTTATCTTTGAGCTTAAAAAAACCACAGTTAGTGGAACTGGACTAAGGGGTGAGTTAAAAAACCAGAGTTGAAAACAAGAGGTTTTAACAGGGCTCAAGTACCTGTGTAGGGTGAGTACCTGAGTGTTGTCTGAGTAGTGTGCGTAGATCGTTGGGGTGTGTGTTTGCACGTTGGTCAGCGAGTACCTGTGTATTGTCCTGTTGAGTGTCAGGAAGCTAGTTGTTAGGTAATTTGGACCGGGTATAATCCCCAATCCTCATTAAATTGGTAGGTACGATGCCCAGTGGGTGTAGAGATGTGACTCGTGTACATCTTGCGGCATGTATGTGTTCCTTGATCATCCTATTGAGGGCGAATAATACTGCTGTGCAGAATGTAAGCACATTGTTTCCCTGGAAGCCCAAGTTCTGAATCTGGGGAAGCAACTGTCAGCACTGAAAAGACCCTCCATACTAAATGAGAGCCAGGAATGTAAACGGCAGAGGCCAGCCCAGAGGCGGGTGGAGACAAAGCGGTGCAGGCACTAGGAAAGAGTAGATGGGTGACAGTCAGGAAGACATCTGGTTACAAAAGATGGGGAGATGGCGAAGGTATTTAATTTATTCTTATCCTCAGTCTTCACGAGGGAATCAGGGGGCTTCAGTAAACAAAACTGCAGTGTTTTATCCTTATGACACATCACAGGAAGCGCCTCCATGGTCAACAGAGGGCAGAATTAAAATTAGACTTGGGAAACTTAACATTAATGAATCACCGGGACCAGATGGCTTGCATCCGAGGGTACCTAGGGAATTTAGTCAAGTAATTGCCAGACCATTGTTCCTAATTTTTACTGACAGTCTACTGACTGGAATGGTACCAACTGATTGGCGAAAAGCCAATGTAGTACCAATATTTAAAAAAGGCCCAAAATACATCTCTGGGAATTACAGACCAGTTAGCCTGACATCAATAGTATGCAAGCTCTTGGAGGGGGTGATAAGGGACTATATACAATATTTTAGTAATGAGAACAGTATCATTAGCAGTAATTAGCATGGATTCATGAAGAATCCTTCTTGCCAATCTGATCTATTAACCTTCTATGGGGAGGTGAGTTGCCATCTAGATAAAGGAAGGCCCGTAGACATGGTGTATCTGGATTTTGCAAAAGCATTTGACACAGTTCCCCATAAACGTTTACTGTACAAAATAAGGTCCATTGGAATGGACCATAGGGTGAGTACATGGATTGAAAACTGGCTACAAGGGGGGTACTCGGAATGGTCAGGGGTTGGTAGTGGGGTCCCCCAGGGTTCTGTGCTGGGACCAATCCTATTTATTTTGTTCATAAACGACCTGGAGGATGGGATAAACAGTTCAATCTCTGTATTTGCGGACGATAAGCAGGGCAATAACTTCTCCGCTGGATGTGGAAACCTTGCAAAAAGATCTGAACAAATTAATGGGATGGGCAACTACATGGCAAATGAGGTTTAATGTAGAAACATTTTAAATAATGCATTTGGGTGGCAAAAATATGAATGCAATCTATACACTAGGGGGAGAACCTCTGGGGGAATCTAGGATGGAAAAGGACCTGGGGGTCCTAGTATTTGATAGGCTCAGCAATGGCATGCAATGCCAAGCTGCTGCTAACAAAGCAAACAGAATATTGGCATGCATTAAAAAGGGCATCAACTCCAGAGATAATTCTTCCGCTCTACAAGACTCTGGTGCAGCCGCACCTAGAGTATGCTGTCCAGTTCTGGGCATCAGTCCTCGGGAAGGATTTTCTGGAAATGGAGCGAGTACAAAGAAGGGCAACAAAGCTATTAAAGGGTCTGGAGGATATTGGTTACGAGGAAAGATTGCGAACACTGAACTTATTTTCTCTGGAGAAGAGATGCTTGAGAGGGGATATGATTTCAATATACAAATACCATACTGGTGGTCCCACAATAGGGATAAAACTTTTTCGCGGAAGGGAGTTTAACAAGACACGTGGCCATTCATTAAATTTAGAAGAAAAGAGGTTTAACCTTAACCACTTAAGGACCGAGCCTCTTTCTGAGATTTGTTGTTTACAAGTTAAAAAACTTTGGGGGTTTTTTTTGCTAGAAAATTACTTAGAACCCCCAAACATTATACATTTTTTTTTCTAACACCCTAGAGAATAAAATGGCAGTTGTTGCAATACTTTCCGTCACACCGTATTTGCGCAGCAGTCTTACAAGCGCTTTTTTTTTTTTATCTATTGTAGAAGATAATGTTACGCCGAGTAAATTGATGCCCAACATGTCACGCTTCAAAATTGTGCCCGCTCGTGGAATGGCAACATACTTTTACCCTTAATCTCCATAGGTGATGTTTAAAAAATTCTACACGTTGCATGTTTTGAGTTACAGAGGAGGTCTAGGGCTAGAGTTATTGCTCTTGCTCTACCTATCGCGGCGATAGCTCACATGTGTAGTTTGAACACTGTTTTCATATGCGGGCGCTACTCGCGTATGCATTTGCTTCTGCACGCGAGTTCGGCAGGACGGGGCGCATTTTTTATTTTTTACACTGTTCTTTAAAAAAAAAAAAAAAAGTAAAATAAATAATAGGAAAAAAAAAATGAGATCTGAGGTCAAAAAGACCTCAGATCTCATATATACTCCCAGTATCAACTGTGGTCAAATGTGTATATGACCGAATGTTATTATTGAAACAATTTTATATCTAGTAATAAACTTATATTTTATCAATACCCTTGTGGTTGTGATTACCTCAGTGACAGAAAAACATATCTATTAAAATCCCATCACCCCATGAGAGAATGATGCTCTGTCTCATCCTTTTTCTATACAATGTAATACTGACATAATAATCACAAACATAGGTTGGACTTGTGTCTTTTTTTTTCACCCTCACCTACTACTATGTAACTATGTGGAAGAAGGTGCTCTGGTCAGATGAGACCAAAATTTTACTTTTTGTTCTAAAAGCAAAATGCAATGTGTAGCGGAAAACTAACACTGCACATCACCCTGAACACACCATCCCCACCGTAAAACATGTTGGCAGCATTATTTTGTGGAAATGCTTTTCTTCAGGGACAGGGAAGCTGTTCAGATGATGGAAAGATGGATGGAACCAAATACAGGGCAATCTTAGAAGAAAACCTTCCAGCAGAACTACGACCCTAAACATACAGCCAGAGCTACAATGGAATGGTTTAAAGCTAGGCATATTCATGTCTTAGAATGGCCCAGTCAAAGTCCAGACCTTAATCCAATTGAGAATCTGTGACAAGACTTGAAAATTGCTGTTCACAGACGCTCTCCATCCAGTCTGACAGAGCTTGGGCTATTTTGCAAAGAAGAATGGGATAAAATGTCACTCTCTAGATCTGCAAAGCTGGTAGAGACATCCCCAAAAAGACTTGCAGCTGTAATTGCAGCAAAAAGTGGTTCTACAAAGTATTGACTCAGGGGGGCTGAATATAAATGCACACCACACTTTTCAGATATTTATTTGTAAAACATTTTGAAAACCATTTATCTTTTACTTCCACTTCACAATTATTTGCCACTTTGTGTTGGTCTATCACATAAAATCCCAATAAAATACATTTTACGTTTTTTGGTTGTAACATGACAAAATATGGAAAATTTTAAGGGGTATGAATACTTTTTCAAGGCACGGTATGTGACCTGATGGCCAGCGAGCTGAACATGCACTAAAACTACTTTTGTTTTGTTCAGCAGTCCTTTTATCATTCTTCGTGACTCTACCACCCTGCCTCTCCACCTTGTCCAATCAGAGAAGGCTTTGCATTCACTCAGAAAATGCGAAGAATTCTCTGAATGCACACAACAAGTGGCCGAACCCCTGTGTTCACAATGCATCAGGGCAGTCCTCAGAACAGGACCCAGAAGCAAGTGAAGATCACTGGAGTAGCGGTGTTTATTTCAGTGGTTTTTCCATTATCGGCCAGGTAGGGTATACATAGTACCTACTTACGTTGGTCCAAGCCGTGTCAGTGTAACTATGTATAGAATCCCCATGTCTAGAATTATTCTTTAACCTCTTGCTTATTGGGCCCTAAAACCCCCCCGTCTGCCCAGACCAATTTTTAGCTTTCAGCGCTGTCACATTTTGAATGACGATTGCGCGGTCATGCTACACTGTACTCAAATGAAATTTTTATCTTTTTTTTTTTTCACACAAATTTTTTGCTAAAAACAAAAAAAGACAACTTTTTGAAAAAAAAAAAACATGTTTCATAGTTTTGTTTTAAAATTTTGCAAATGGGTAATTTTTCTCCTTCATTGATATTCACTGATGAGGCTGCACTGATGGGCACTGATGGGCTGCATTGATGGGCACTGATAGGGTGGCACTGGTAGGTGGTATTGCTAGGCAGCACTGGTGATGAGGCACTGGTGACATAGGTGGCGCTGGTGGGGACAAAAGCTTCTGCAGAGGCTCTCCACGATCGGGACTGATGTCCCTCTTACAGCCGCCAGTGATCGGATTTTTTTTTTTTTTTTTTTTGCTGCCAGCGTAAGGAGAAAAAAATAGCTGATTACCGGCACAGTTTTATGTCACATGATCATCTGTCATTGGCTGACAGCTGATAACTTGGTAAGGGGTCAGGATCGAGCCCATACTCTCATTTGTGATCAGCCGAGTCTCAAAGATTTGCTGATCACAGAACGTACCTGCAGGGGGCGCGCAGGCCGCTCGAGCACGGGAGGACGTCTATGGACGCCCTCCCGCCAAATTAGGTCTGCGCTGTAGCTGTCTTTCGGCTATAGTGCGGACAGGAGGTGGTTAAAGTGGTGTTTTTGTTTTGTTTTTTTTTGTTTTTTTTTTTTTTCCTTCTAAAATAGTAAACATGTTATACTTGCCAGCTCTGTGCAATTGGATTGCACAAAGTGTTCCCAGGCCTCCTCCTCTTGGGTCCCCCAATGGCCGCTTGCTGTGGGGGCAGAGGTGTGGGCTTAATCCTTAGCTGGGCTGTGTACCTCCATAGATGCACACACTGTGTATCTCAGCCCCATCCCCCGCTCTCTGCTCACAGGATGTGACTGGCAGGAACCAATGGCTCCTGCTGCTCTCAGTGTAGTGTACTGATAACAGAGGGGAGAGAAGACTGGCAGCCAGGCACAGCACTTGGGTAAGTATATAGGGAGGTGAGAAGGCAATACAATTATTTTTTATCTTGATGCAGGGAATGCAATAAGGTAGAAATGTCCTGTTTTTAGAACCAATTTAACAAAGGGAAAGCTGAAAAAAAGTTTTAATGTACATTCGCAACCCACCTTTCTTAAAGGGTAACTCCACTTTCGTGAGAAAAAAAATGGCAAATAAAGAAAAAAATAATATAGCGCATATAATTGCGACACTAATCATATTGTGATTGAATGTTATTAAAAATTACCTTTTTTCCTTTTCAATCTGCAGCCACTGTAATTTTCTGAGAACGTATTGCAATACGGCTACCTGGAGTTGTTCTGTACACAGTGTGTACTGATCACCCCCAGAAACATCATTTCCTGCTTGTGTGATTGGCTCACCAATTTTCCCAGAAGTCTGCCTAAGATACGAGATTTCAGGCATCCCTTGCAACAAAAATGTCATTTTTGTAAAGATACTTTGAATAGGAACACGACTAAAGGGATGCAGGCCCAGCGGATTTCCTCATTAGTGCTCTGCAGCTGCACACTTGACAGTTAATTATAAAACCACTCCCATTAGACCCACTGAGCACAGAGAAACACAGGGATTTCTTCATAATAACAAAAGGTAGGAATCTGTAACAAAGTTTGTTATAATCCTTGCAATGTACATAGATCACTGAGAGGGGAATGTTTTTTTTCTCGATAAAAGTGGAGTTACACTTTAAGCAATCTACAGCCCTACATACATGCACTTAGACACACGTAATACTTTTGTATCTGAATACTATGTTTTTTTTTTTTTTATTTATTTAGCAATGCATGGCTGCATTGATGTGGTGAAGATCCTTCTTGAGAGGTAATGTAGCACATTTTGTAATGTAATGATTTTATAGGTAACAGAATATTAAAACGTTTTAGTTCAGATAAATGCATTTGAATGGTGTCCAGTTTTTTTTAACACCAGTCACAATCTGGCTTGTGTGAAAATCTGACTATCTACCCTCAGATTAGTATACTGTAATTCTGAAGGGGTACCTATGAAAGATATTTTATATTTGTACCTTCTTTTTTATTGAGCTTTACTTGGTTTGTCTCAGGATGGCTTACAGCTGAGAGTCAGACATAAGAGGTTTTTTGGGTTTGATAGTTCCTGCTGTCAACTGCCTGAACCAAAACTGATAGTGCACTCTTTCTTCCAAGGCCAGGTAACCAATCAAAGTGGAACTTTAGTCAGAAAATTAAGTCCTGCTTGATCATTTCAGGCTGGCTCCTTTTGCAGGTATAGCTATGTAAAACCTTAAAAATAAGTGTCTATACTATTTAAAATCCAGTAATACTCACCCTGCTCTGCACATGTTCAGTTGCTCTCTATTATTAGGCACTGCCGAGTTTGTAGAGGCCGATCTGCTGACAGCCTTAAATCAGAATTAAACCCTCCTATCCTTTACAGCCAAGGAAGCTGCTTCTGTTTGATCTGCAACTGCCATGGTTCTGCACATGCAGTTATGACATCAGCCATTTGATGGTTTGACAGTTTGTTTGAGGAAACAAGCAAATGTGACAGTTACATTCCTGGAATGCTGGGATTGCTAACTGTTTTTTTAAATCGTTTAATCGATGAGTTTAGTTCTGCTTTATGATTTACTTTTGTTCAGCGGCTCTGGGCTTCAGCAAAATTTCATCCTCCAGCAAGAATAAACAGATGCAATTCTGGAGACAATTTACAGCACGCACTCATTTTGGTAGCATAATTAATAATGTGGAATGTATGTTTCTTGCTAAAACACATTATTTTTTTTATCAAGTTGTTATGGGTAAAGTTTTTTGCTTGTTTATTGCTTTAACCACTTCCCGCCCGCCCTATAGCGGATTGACGTCCGGGAAGTGG
This sequence comes from Aquarana catesbeiana, assembly GCF_042186555.1. NCBI lineage: Eukaryota > Metazoa > Chordata > Amphibia > Anura > Ranidae > Aquarana > Aquarana catesbeiana. The sequence goes on from NC_133326.1 coordinate 144,325,257, forward strand.
TTCTGTTATCCTGACTGGACGTCATATGACGTCCAGCAGGATAACATGCCGCAGCTCGCCCCCGGGGACGCGCATCGCGGCGATCGGTGGAGCGGTGTGTCAGTCTGACACGCCGCTACACTGATCTTGGTAAAAAGCCTCCGGCGGAGGCTCTTTACCACGTGATCAGCCGTGTCCAATCACGGCTGATCACGCTGTCAATAGGAAGAGCCGTTGATCGGCTCTTCCTCACTCGCGTCTGACAGACGCAAGTAGAGGAGAGCCGATCGGCGGCTCTCCTGGCAGGGGGGGTCTGCGCTGATTGTTTATCAGCGCAGCCCCCCCTCAGATCACTCCACTGGACTACCAGGGATGCCACTAGGACCACCAGGGAAGGGGCAACATGGATGGCCAGGTATGTACCCCATGGCCATCCACATGTGCCCAATCTGTGCCAATCAGTGCCCACAAATGGGCACTGATTGGCACTATTATGTCAATGATCTGCCCAGCAATGCTTTATCAGTGCCACCTGTCATTGCCCATCAGTGCCACCTGTCAGTGCCCATCTGTGCCCATCAGTGCCACACATCAGTGCCACACAAGTACCCATCAGTGCCACCCATATATACCAATCAATGCCACCTACGAGTGCCCATCAGTGCCGCCTATGTGTGCCCATCAGTGCCCATCATCAGTGCCCGTTAGTGCCACCTCATCGGTGCCCATCAGTGCAGCCATATCAGTGCCCATTATTGAAGGAGAAAGCGTACTTATTTACAAAAAAATTTAACAGAAACAAAGAAAAACTTGTTTTTTTTTCGAAATTTTCGGTCTTTTTTTATTTGTTGCGCAAAAAATAAAAACCGCAAAGGTGATCAAATACCACCAAAAGAAAGCTCTATTTGTGGGAACAAAATGATAAAAAATTTGTTTGGGTACAGTGTAGCATGTCATTCAAATTGCAACAGCGCTGAAAGGTGAAAATTGGGCTGGGCGGGAAGGTGTCTAAGTGCCTGGTATTGAAGTGGTTAAAGTAGTCCTTTTCGGAAACTCTGGTCCAAGTCGGGTCCTCTTCGGGGTTAGAATTCAACCACTTTCCGAGAGCCCAGGCTGTTATTAATTTTTTTTATATTTTTTTACAATTCTATACAGTGGAACCTCGCTTTGCGAGTAACGCGGTTAACGAGCATTTTGCACAACGAGCAATGTATTTCTAAACATCCTAACTCTTGTTTGTGAGTGTTGTCTCGCAAAATAAGCAGGATTCAGGCCAAAAGCGGTGTGCAGTACCGCTTTTGGCCTGAGGTGGGGGGCATCGGAGCCGAGCAGAGCCGAAAGTCGCCGTTCGGAAATGCACAGAAAGACCTGAGGTCAGTCGAAGTGTCCCTCTGGCCTTCTCGGCCGTTTCTGAGGCTCTCCAGCTCCCCCCGCCTCTGGCCGCATGCAGTATTGCATCCCATTGAAGTCAATGTGGAACTAATTATTTTCGTTTCCATTGACTTCAATGGGAAAATTCGCTTTGATATGCGAGTACATTGGATTACGAGCATACTCCTGGAACGGATTATGCTCGTAATCCGAGGCTCCACTGTATTTAGAACATCACATTACAGACTACAAAAATAGGCTGTAACCAGCAATAGGTAGAATCTTACGGACAGATCCAAAGAGTATATAGCAGTCATATACAATTGAACAAGAGTTTCACGGAGTGCTATACAGTGGAGATAGTGAAGGATACATGTGTTTAACTAATGACTTAAAGTGGTGTTCCAGCTGAAATTATACTTTTTAGATAAAAATACCCCTATAATACACAAGCTTAAAGCGGGGTTCCACCCAAATTTTGAACATTATCTCTATGCATTCTCTTCCTTGCCTAGATGCTGACATGCTGTGTAAAAAAAATTTAAATCGCCGTAATTACCTTTTTTTTTTTTTTCCTAATCTTCTTAGCACTTCCTGGTTTCCCTCCCATGGGAGTAGGCGTGTTTCTAGCCTCTCCCAGACCTCCCACAGTCCCCTGGGAGCTAGTCTCAGGCTTCCCAGCATGCATTGTGCAACAGCGTCCTCACAACATCTCGTCGAATGCTGGGAGCACAGCATTCACCGCATCCAGGAAATACATGCTTGTGGGCTTCAAATGCCCACAATGAAGATGGAAACCGCCTTCAGTGAATTTTATAAGTTATTCTTTACAACGAAATCGGACACAGGCAGACTTATTACACAGAACATGTGAGTAGATAATCATGAGAAGAAAAGTTTGTGAATGAACTCCAAAAAAAAAAAAACGATAGATAGGTGGACCCCCGTTTTAATGTATTCTAGTAAAGTTAGTCTGTAAACTAAGGTCTGTTTTGTTAGTTTATAGCAGTAGTTTGTTATTTTATAAACTTACAGCAGGCCACAGCCATCTTAAGTGTGGGCATCTGAAGCCAGACTGTATTTCTTCCTGGATCTCATCCTTGCAGATCTCGCACATGCTCAGTGCAGCACAAGCAGTGTAATAGGTTTCAGGTCAGGTTTTCATAGCAACGGCAGTGTCAGAGGAAGTTGCCGCCCCTTCCCAGAAGGCATTGCAAACAGAAAATGATGCGATGGGCCACGGCCAGGGAGGAGGAAGTGAAAAATGAATACAGCAGATATACAGTAGGTGCTGAGAAAAATAAAAATATATCCAATTCGTTTACAGTGCACAGTTTAGTGAGGGATGCTGAAGAGTTGTAAAAGCGGGTGGAACTCCACTTTAAGATAGCAGTACAAAACAACAAAAATAGAATAAACAGCAATGCGGTTTAGGTCTCCCAAGCAGGAAAGGGAGCCAGACGGGAAAGATGGAGGGTGCTGCTGATGATACACGGAGATAGTTAAGGTAATCCTAAAGGTGTTATTTGTTAATGTTATACTTCCCTGCTCTGTGCAATAGTTTTTACAGGTCTCCTGACGGTGGCCCTGGCTCGTGCCCCCAATAGCCAGCCTCTTGCTGTGGGGTCACTCAAGCAGACTTACTCCCAAGCTGCATTCCTTTGTCCATTCATACAGTGTGGCTTGGCCCTGTTCCCACTATCTCCTTATTGGTTTACTGGCTGTAATTGACAGCAGCAGGAGTCAATGGCTTCCATTGCTGTGTGAGCCAGTGAGGAGAGAGAGAGACCCGGGAGGGGGGGAGCTGCATCCAGGAGGTTTTTTCACACTAATGCATTAAGGTAAGAACAACCTTGAGCCTTTAGAACCACTTTAAGGCTGGGTTCAGACTGGAGCATGGAGCGACTCGCAGCAGGAGGTCCGGTGCGTCCCCATTCACTGTTTCAGGTCCGATTTCAGCCCGAATTTTTGTCTGAATTCCGACCTAAAATGGGCTAAAAGACGCACAGGGCTCCTGTGCAATTCACACCGGAGCCGCTCTGGAGATGTGTGAACCGGCTGCATAGAAAGTCAGTCACAATCTCCTGCTATGCGAATTAGATGCGGGAAACCCGTGCATCCAATTCACAATAGTGTGAACCCAGCCTAAATCGGGAACTATAATAATATATTCAATATATTATTCCTGTTTTGTAATTGTGCTGTCCCCCCCCCTCTACATTATAAAGAGCTGCGCAAACTGTTGGCACTATATACATCCTGTATAATAATAATAATATATCAGGTTTAAAGCTGGCCAAAGACGGATCGAAATTCAGCCGGTACACTAAGCTGTACATGTGTACATTCTTGGCATAACTCAGTGCCAGGACGAATTAATACCTGGGCTGGCCAGTCAAGATGGCTGATGATTGTAAAAGCCTAGACTAGAGAGATATGATGGGTGTGTAATTAACATTATGAATATTCATTTTGTCTTGTTCCACTTGTTTAGATTGAAAGATGTTCTTGGAATGCTTTTTTTTAAACCGTTGCTGTATCTAATTTGACAAGGGAAAAAAAAATAGTGTGTATAGATATATATCACACACTATATTGTCAAAAGTATTGGGACACCTGCCTTTACACACACAAACTATAATGGCATCCCAATCTCCGAAGGGTTCAATACTGAGTTGGCCCACCCTTTGCAGCTATAACAGCTTCAACTCTTCTGAGAAGGGTATCCACAAGGTTTAGGAGTGTGTCTGTGGGAATGTTTGACCATTCTTATTTTGTGTACTGACCATACGAAAATCAGACGTCAGGCCATTGTCCACTGAAAATTTACTAGCCTCTCATCCAACATTTGTTGGCCGAAAGTTGGACAATTAATTGTTAAAGGAGCGTACTAACAGTAAGGATTTTAGGACAACAGTCTGTCAGTAGACAATCTCCTGCCAACAATCGTACCGTGTGTACGAGGCCTTAGAGTTCTCTTTACTGGAATTAAGGGGCCAAGCCCCACCCCTGAAAAACAACCCCACATCATAATCCCCCTCCACCAAATGATTTGGACCAGTGCACAAAGCAATGTCAATAAAGACATGGATGATCGCGTTTGTGGTGGAGGAGCTTAACTGGCCTGCACAGAGTCCTGACCTCAAGCCGCTAGAACACCTTTGGGATGAATTAGAGTGGAGACAGATGCGCTTTTGGAAGTATGGTAAAACATTCCCATAGACCCACTCCTAAACCTTGTGGACAGCATTCCCAGAAGAGTTGAAGCTGTTATAGCTGCAAAGGGTGGGCCAACTCAATATTGAACCCTACGGACTAAGACGGGGATGCCATTAAAGTTCATGTGCGTGTAAAGGCAGGCGTAACAATACGTTTGGCAATATAGTGTATATATGAGGCTGATAATGATGCCAAACCAGGAAAAGGACCGGGTGAAGGTGTCTGCATCAGCAAGGAAGTATTCACATGTCGTATCGCTGGAGGGAAGGTTAGTATTAGAGTTTAGTTCCTCTTTCAGCCTACAATGATTAATTAATTTAAAGTCCAAAATCTAATTTTCAGAATGTTTGACATCATGCCTCACTGTAGAGGGTTGTTAAACCAAATAATTTTTGTTAATCTCATACCTAGAGATCCTTTTAGTAACAGCACTTCCTGTGGCAGGTTGACAACGATAAGCTAGTGCCTTGCAACAAACAGCAGTGTTGTCAACCTGCCTTGCAAACATTTTCAGTTGCCCATTGGGCTGCCTATCAGGTCCGCAGGAGGCATGCACAGACATAGACATCGGGAAGTAGAAATCAGGTGTTTACTTATTTGAATCCACCTATAAGTAATGTATAGCTTTTGGCTGGACTGTCAGATTTACAGTATGTTAGTGTAAAATAAACATAGTATAAACTGGTTATTGCTTAAATGTAAGGGAAAAGTTCTGGTTTAGGAAGTCCCCAGCCCTTGTTCTTACCTCCCCTACTTACTCTATGCTAACCCTGCCCCCACCCAGGTGCCCACTTACCTCCCTGACAGTGACCGCCTCATGTGTTTTTAGATCCTCTATTCAGTAATCTTTTCTGTTTCAATCATTTTGATTCAGTTTAACAAGTAACTAACATGCTATTGTTCCACCCACACAGGGGCTAGCGTTGACAGTGGTAACAAAAGTTAGCATACAGATAGAGGTAGGCCTTTTCATAATGTCTGGAGGACAAAGGGATCCTGGGTAAGTTCCATATAATGGTGCAATTTATAGCCTATACAGATTTGAGAAGAAGGAATAGGTCAGAAACCAGGAGGAAAGATGACGCTAAGAAAATAGAGGAGGTGCACCTGATGGGTATGGAACGAGGGAGAGGATGAGAAGTTGGCAAGGAAAAGGGCCCAGTTTAGAGGCATAGAGAGGGGGAAGGTAGGGACCCAGGAACATTGAGGCCGTCCGTCATAGGCGACCCAAGCTGGCTGGGGGGGGGGGGGGGGGGGGGGTAGGAAAAGCATAAGACAGCCATGGTTCCCAAACTTTCAGGAACTTAACATACGTATCGTTTCGGATGCTAGACATCTGTTCATTAAGCATCATCACGGTCATGCGATCTCTTACCTCCTGGAAGGGAACAGGTGGTTTCCTCCAAGCTTGGGCAATCGTCTTTTTGGGAGACAAAAATAGGCCACGGAAGACTAGGCTCCGCTCCAATCTGCCAAGTCTATCTCAGTTGTCAAGTCTTGTTCCATTCAGAAATCTTTTCTGTTCTGCCCATGTCTGTGCAGTAACTTCCTATAGACTGGAATAGGCTTTTTCCCCCTTCTAATGGAGCAAGACCTCTTCAAGTCTATGGGAAATTACAGTGAGGGTAAGGGCATTGGCCAAGATGATTTCTGAATGGAGGATGTAAACACTGTTAACAAGTAGCAACCACCTTTAGAGCGAGCTAAGTAAGCACCTGGGAAGGGGGTAGTGTTTACTATAGTATACATTAGGGGGGTAGGAAGTGGGCACTAGGGGCATTATATCCAAACCTCAACTTGTCATTTACACATTTCTTTTGCTGATATATTCATTTTAATCTGTTGACAGGTGCGGTTATGACCCTGACTGCAAAGACAGCTGTGGTGTGACCCCTTTTATGGATGCTGTCCAGAATGGCCATCTGCATATTGCTCAACTCCTCTTAGAAAAAAAGAAGGTACCATCAGGCAAATAACATTACCCTTAAAGAGACCCTGTCATCAACTTAAACATTGCAGGTAAAAGCTCAGAAAAATCAAGTATCTTGAATGCATACTTGGTGTTTATCGTTCCAAAAATATTTTTTTTTTCATTTTTTGCAATGTGCCAGGGTCTCTTTAACATGAGTTGCATTATGAAAGGCTCATTTCAGCACTCTATGTGGAACAGGTGCTTCCCAAACAATTGATAATGTATAATAGACATTAGAACTCTGTGCTACTCAAATGCATACTTTGAATGCAAAACACAGCAAGAGGCTGCTTTTGACTTGCCTGCAGTGCGGACGCATCTCAGTAGGACCTCTAATATTCAGAGAAACACAAAGCAAGTCAAACACAGTCCCAGAACTGTCATCCACACTACAACATTGAGGTCGACCTGCGCGGTTCGTTTTGTTCCGAATTAAAACTCTGAAAATAACTTTTCATTATTCGGAAGTTCAGATGTATCCAAAAATTACAAAACACAATTTTGGACGAAATTCATTTTCGAATAGTTTTTGATTCAAATAGTTTTCTAATCAAATTTGAAACATTTTAGAATTTCCGAAGAGAATAAAAACTAATAGAAAATAAAGGAAAAGAATAGAAAACAATAGAATAGATAATAAAAGCATAGAATATAATAGAGTAAAGCAGAACCGAATGAAAAATAAAAGAATAGAGTAAAACAGAACAAAATAGAAAATAATAAAAGAACAGAATAAAATGGAATTGAAAGGAACAGAATATAACCATCTTCTGAAATTCGAATTTCAAATAGATGAGAAAATAGAATAGAAAAAAATAGAATATAACCTTATTACGAAATTTGAATAGCATAGAAAATAAAACAATATATTAGAAAGAATATAACCATTTTCCAAAATTCAGATAGAATAGACGTGCACTGTGGAAAAATGTGTTCGTTTTTGTTTTGTTTTGTTTTGTTTTTTTTGGTTTATTCATTATGATCTAAATAAGTTATTTCGAATAAACTCATAACTTTGGAAAAATTTTAATTCGTTATGTTCCATTCGTTTAGATGCGGAATTTGAATATTTGTAAATTCTGAAATAATAACTAACTATTAAATTTATAGGTATTGGAATTTCCTTTCAAATTTGTCTGTTTATTAACGTAACGAATACAACTTTATCTGAAGTTACAAATTATCCAAAATAACGAATGCGGCATCTAAATGAATGGAATGTAACAAATTAATAATAAGAAATAATAACATTTAAACGTTTTTCTTATTCTTAGCATTATTAATTAATTACGTTTCATTCGTTTAGATGCCGCATTCGTTATTTCGGATAATTCATACCTGTAGATAAATTTGTACGTTCACTAAAAGACAAATTTGAAAGGAGATTGCAATACCTATAATTTACTAGTTAGTAATAGTTAGTTGTTAGTTATTTCAGGTTTTTGGATTTTCATTCTTATTTTTGAATTTTGGAATTTTCTGGAAAAATTAGTTAAACGGGTTTTTGTTTGAATATTTCCGAATTAACTAATTTGTCGAATTTTGCCGAAAAACGAATTTGGAACGAAACTAATTGCACATGTCTAGATTAGAATAGAAAATAAAAGAATAGAATAGAGAAGCGCTCTTAGGCAATGGCCGCGAGTATTGGCCGTTGTGTTTTGGCAGGGGCCCCTTTGTCAGAAAACAGTAGCTCAGAGGGTAGATCGCTGTACTAACAGCGCATAGTTAAAACAGCGAGCTCCTCAGTTTTATTTTTGTTTTTTATTTTTTTTTTCCATTCAGCCCACTGGGTTGAACAAAAAAAAAAACAAGCAATAGTTTGTACCAGGCTTAAGAGGATCCTGCTCTTGAGAGCTTACAATCAATTTATCCAAAATACAATAGTGGGACCTTTCTTCTGTGCAGAAGTGAGTCATGTTTGTATATCACAGATCATTATTTACCTGGCTGTACTGTTATGTTTCTGATACAAACTGAATAAAAACTTTATACAAAAATAGCAGCCTTGTTCTAAAGTTGCATTGGGCCCTTCTATACATCTTGTGCCCAGGAGAATGTACAGTGTTCAAAGGTCTTCATTCAGAAAACATGAAATTTGTATAAACAGGTACATTGTTTTCTACTTGGCTTCAGAATTGTATAGGACCTGGTAAATCTCCTAAAGTGACTAGATGTTTTAAAACATTGGCCTATGCAGTTTTTTTCTTTCTTAAAACCCCAAGTTCCTGCTTAGAGGCATATTGGTTGGCATGTACATGACAAGGACACCACACACTTGCAGGCCTTTTACAACATACATATTGCTGGTGAGCAGGCTCCTATTATTCAGCAAAGTGGTTATAGATAGTGTTTTTTTTTTGTTTTTTTTTGTTTTTTTTTTTTTTTTTCTTTATCTTTTTTTTTATACAAAAACATACATTTAAGGTGAGAACTAGATTTGGGTGAATTTGGCTTATATTTGCATATATCTGCAATGAAGGAATTGACTTGATATAGATTGGTTTGCAATTTGCTTATTTCTCACATGATCTTTGGGGAATAAAAATAAGAGTGGTGTTTGGAAGTGACAAAACAATTTCTTTGTCCTAAATGTTGGTGACCGTACAATGTTAAAGCTGCATTGAACAAATCTAAATAATTTGTGGTTTCTGTTCTAATGCCAGGTCTGCTTCACAGCTGTGGATAAGATGGGAGCCCAGGCGTTGCATCTAGCTGCTGTTACAGGACAAGACCAATCTCTCCATTACCTGGTGTCTAGTCTTGGTGTGAATGTAAATGAGAGAGCAACGTCAATCCAGCTCAGCCCGCTACACTATGCTGCCAAGGTCAGGTGTAGAGTCTCCTATCTTTAATAAAGCATAACTAAGATTTAGAAACCAAAATTAAAGGCCTACTTACCAGTCATATTTCAAAGTGAAACACGGGACAAATGGCTACATACATAGTTAAAATACATATACTCTATGTGTGCAGTCTTATTCGCAAAAGTATTTTTAAATATGTATAGCCACATTTACACATATTTTGAACTTTGCACAGCCTAGCAGGTGGCACACTTAGTTCCTGATAAAAATGTAACTTCCCAGTTCAGCTAAGCAGATTCCTATATCACCTCTCTGCCTCCAGCCTGTTTATTTGACACGCATTAACCACTTAAAGTGGGGTTCCACCCAAAAAACAAAAATACCTGGAAAAATTCTTTAAAAAAAAAACATTTGGATATATTTTTTTTTTTTTTTTTACTTACCTCTAAATGCCTGTTGCTAGGTGGTCCCTTGTAGTCTGCCTGTTCCTCTGCCTGGGCTGGTGACATCACTTCCCCCCAGGCACAGGAAGGGCTTGGCTCTGCTCCCTCCCTCCTGTCAATCATCTGGGACCCATTACAGGTCCCAGGTGATTGAGCGGCCAATCACAGCGCGCGGCGCCGCTCGCGCATGCGCAGTGGGTGCCAGGCTGTGAAGCCACAGCCTGGCGCCCACAGTTGAAATGCCGGCGCCGACGAGCGAAGGGGGGGGACGAGCGGGGCTTCGATCCCCCGCATCGCTGGACCGTGGGACAGGTAAGTGTCCAATTAAAAGTCAGCAGCTGCAGTATTTGTAGCTGCTGACTTTTAATTTTTTTTTTTTTTTTTTTTTGACGGCCCCCCTGGGTGGAACTCCTCTTTAAGGACCGAGCCTCATTTTTTAGATGTGTTGTTTACAAGTTAAAAACTTTTTTTTTTGCTAGAAAATTACTTAGAACCCCCAAACATTATACATTTTTTTTTCTAATACCCTAGAAAATAAAACGGCGGTCATTGCAATACTTTCTGTAACACTGTATTTGCGCAGCGGTCTTACAAGCGCACTCTTTTGGAAAAAATACACTTTTTTGCATTAAAAAATAAGACAACAGTAAAGTTAGTCCAATTTTTTTTTATACTGTGAAAGATAATGTTACACTGAGTAAAATGATACCCAACATGTCATGCTTCAAAATTACGCCCGCTCGTGGAACGGCGACAAACTTTTACCCTTAAAAATCTCCATTGGCAACATTTAAAACATTCTACAGGTTGCATGTTTTGCGTTACAGAGGAGGTCTAGGGCTAGAATTATTGCTCTCGCTCTACCGATTACGGCGATACCTCACATGTGTGGTTTGAACACCGTTTTCATATGCAGGCGCTAATCACGTATGCGTTCGCTTCTGCACACGAGCTTGGCAGGACGTGGCGCGTTTAAAAAAAAAAAAATTTTCTCTTATTTATTTTACCCTTTTTTTTATTTTTACACTGTTTAAAAAAAAAAAAGTGTCACTTTTATTCCTATTACAAACATCCCTTGTAATAGAAAAAAAGCATGACAAGACCTCTTAAATATGATATCTGGGGTCAAAAAAAGCTCAGATCTCATATTTACACTAAAATACAAAAAACACATTTTTGTCATTTAAAAAAAAAATGGCCCTTTTAAGAGCTATGTTAAAACGTCACTTCCGCCCTGCAGTGTCATGGAGACGGGTGGGGGCCATCTTCCCTTCACTTGTCTCCGTGCACAGCCCCACGGGAAGGATCTGATTGCCTCCGCCACTGCCGACGGCTCTGGTAAGCGGTGGAGGGCACCAGATCGCAGTGGGAGCCCTCTCCTGCCGCAGATAAAACGTGATCTCGTGGCGAATCCGCCGCAAAGAACACTTTTATCTTGTGCCGGCCGAACACGGCGATACCGGGGTTATGGCAGCTAGCTGCTGCCATAACAACGATATCGTCCTCAAAGTGAGGACGGATATCGGCCCGCGGCGGTCCGGAAATATTAAGAAATGTACATATGCAGTGCTCAGCATACATGAGTACACCCCAACAGATTTGTCAGAAAACCTTTACTTTCAGAATGAACATTTTCAATGGGACACTATACTACAAAATACAAAATACTCCTACAAATGCGGGCTATTGAGCGCAACCAAGATTTGTTAATTTGCACACACAAAAAAGTATTTTTCCTAACAAATTCATTCATTCAAGACCATGTTGCAAAAATGAATTCACCCCAATGAAAGACTTAGGAGCAAAGCTGAATGTTAGACAACAAAATCCTAATTAACAAGAATTCAACTACAAGTGAGTCTAATTGACAGTCTTTCTTCACAAAGAAAACCCCTTCCCATTTCATGGTGAAGGCTACAAGAAGATCAGTAAAGCTTTACTTTATCTTTACTTGTCTTTCATGTGATAGCCCTTCCATGTGCTCCTTGCTGTGAAGGCCAGTTATAGGTGGGGGCAGGGGCCATTTGTTTGTTTCTGATGTATATTGGTCCAGGGACACACTGTACACCTTTGCTGCCATTATGCCCTTGCTGGGTGTCCAGTGTGCTCCTGTTCCTTTAAGGGGGACTGGGCTGCCTCCAGGCCCACCTGCTCTCATCTATCCATTTAATGCATGTGCTGCCATTGTGGAGACACATAAATTCAGTAGTGTTAGGACTGCAAGCATACACAGGGTGCCGTGAAGAGGCCTTGCACCTTATGCATGCGTTTGCAAATGCGTGCTAACTAAACCCTTGTTTTTAACGCAGACTGTTGGACAGGTTAATTTGGTTGGTTGGCAGACTGGTTGGTAAGTTGAGCTATGGAATGTTCTGTTTTTGTCTTTCATGTGATAGCCCTTCCATGTGCTCCTTGCTGTGAAGGTCAGTTATAGGTGGGGGCAGGGGCCATTTGTTTGTATTTGTTTGTTTGTTTGAAGCTTTACTTATCAGTCTTAATACTGTAGCCAACGTGTTAAAAAAATTTAACAAGGATGGAACAGCAACCATCTCACAGAGGCATCCAGGCCGTCCACGGAAGTAACACCTCAACAGAAGTGTCTTCTGATGAGAAGGGTTGAAGAAAATTGCCATGCAAATTCACTGAAGTTGGCTAAAGAAGTAGAAAGCCAAACTGGGGTGATTGTTTCCTGTAACACAAGAAGCCTGCCTAGAATTTGCCAGGACCCATGCTAAAAAAGAAGACTACTGGGACTATGTACTCTGGAGTGATGAGATCAAGATAAATATTTTTGGAACTGATTGCTTCAAAATTGTATGGCAACGCAAAGGTGAGGAGTACAAAGAAAAATGCATGGTGCCTACAGTGAAACATTGTGATGGCAGTGTGGGACTGCATGAGTGCTGCTGGTGTCAAGGAGCTGCCTTTCATTGATGGTGTCATGAATTCACAGATGTACTGCTCTATAATGAAAGAGAAGATGCTACCATCACTCCGTGCCCTTGGTCATCGTGCACTTTTCCAACATGACGCTGTTTCAAAACTCTTCTAAGGCCACTGTGGCATTTCTGAAGAAGAACAGGGTGAAAGTGATTCAGTGGTCAAGTATGTCTCCTGATTAAGTAAGAGCCGAACACCCTACGGTTCGGTTCGCACCAGAACTTGCGAACAGGCAAAAATATTGGATGAACACCTTTAAAGTCTATGGGACACGAATATTAAAAATCAAAAGTGCTCATTTTAAAGGCTTATATGCAAGTTATTGTCATAAAAAGTGTTTGGGGACCCGGGTCCTGCCCCAGGGGACAGTTTTTTCGGGAGCAGTGATTTTAATAATGCTTAAAGTGAAACAATAAAAATTAAATATTCCTTAATAATTGTGCCTGGGGGGTGTCCTTAGTATGCCTGTAAAGTGGCACAGTTTTCCGGTGTTTGGAACAGTACCACAGCAAAATGACATTTTGAAAAGAAAAGTCATTTAAAAATCAATTGTCAGGTCTCGGCAATATAGATAAAACTCATTGTAAAAAATGGCATGGATTTCCCCCCCCCCCCCCCCGTCCATGACCAGGCCTTGGGTCTGGTATGAATATTAAGGGAAACCTCGAGCCAAAAATGAAAAAAAAAATTGCGTGGGGGTCCCCCCAAAATCCATACCAGGCCCTTTTCCGAGCACGCAACCTGGCAGGCCGCAGTCCCCCCCCCCCCCCCCCCAAGGGCCTCATCCCCACAACCCTTGCTCGGTGGTTGTGGGGGTCTGCGGGGGGCTTATCGGAATCTGGAAGCCCCCTTTAACAAGGGGACCCCCAGATCCTGCCCCCCCCCATGTGAATTGAAACCGGGTACATTGTACCCCTGCCAATTCATAAAAAAAAGTGTCAAAAATAGTAAAAATGACGAGATACTTTGGTACAAGTCCTTTATTAAAAAATAAAAATGTCCCGCAATGTAGATCCATCTTGCGCTGCCCGACGGACCGAAAAAAAAAAAAAAAGCCGCAACAGCTCCCCCTCCATGGGAGGCTCCCGTTGAGTGACGCTTCTTCTCGGTGACAGCTGTTGTATAGCTGAGGGGAGGGCCACCCGGTGACGTAAATGAGTGACCCTGCCCCCCCCTGACGCCATGTGACAGCTGTCAATGAGCAGAAGCATCACTTGGTAAGAGCCTCCCATGGAGGTGGAGCTGTTGCAGCTTTTTTTTTTTTTTTTTTCTTTTTTTTTTTTCTTCTTTGGGTCTATCGGGTGGCGTGAGATGGATCTACATCACGGGACATTTTTATTTTTCAATAAAGGACTTGTCCCAAAGTGTCTCTTGTTGTTTTTACTATTTTTGACAATTTTTTTGTGAATTGGCAGGGGTACAATGTATAATTTTTTTTTTTTTTTTTTTATATCCATACCAGATCTGAAGGGCCTGGTATGGATTTTGGCGGAACCCCTTACACAATTTTTTATACATTTTTGGTTCAGGGTCCCCCTTAATATTCATACCAGACCCAAAGGGCCTGGTAATAGACTGGGTGGGGGGAGGGCACTCATGCCGTTTTCAGTTTTGCCGCAATCAGTTTTAAATTACTTCTTTTTTCCTTTTTAGAAATGTAATTTTGCTGTGGTATTGTTCTAAACACGGGAAAACTGCACCACTTTACAGGCATACTATAGGCACCCCCAGGCACGATATTTAAAGGAATATTTAATTTTTATTGTTTCACTTTAAGCATTATTAAAATCACTGCTCCTGAAAAAACGTACTTTTATTTGTATTGATACATGTCCCCTGGGGCAGAATCCAGGTCCCCAAACACTTTTTATGACAATAACTTACATATAAGCCTTTAAGACCGTTAGTGTCTCATAGACTTTAACGGGGTTCCGCGGCTTTCGAATTTACCGTGAACACCACATAATGTTCGTTGTTCTCCGAACAACCAAAGTTCATCCCGAACTTATGCTCGGGCTGAACCGTTCGCCCATCCCTAATCCAGATCTGAACCCAATCGAACACCTATGGGGAATTCTAAAGAGATAAGGTGAGCATCACTCTCCATCCAGCAGGCTCTAAAAGAGGTCATTCTTGAAGAATGGAAAAAGGTAGATGTTGCAATATGTCGCCAACTTGTTCATTCCATGCCTAGAAGACTTGGTGCTGTCCTTACAAATCACAGAGGTCATACAAAATACTAGATGTAGTAGTGTTTGTTGTGAGGTGTATTCATTTTTGCATCAACTAATTTTGAGTAAAACTGAAGATTTTGTAATTAAGTTATATTAATAACCTTACTTTCATGTAATGAGCTAAACAAATGTTCTATATTTCAAAATTTTGGAAATTGTTCTTGTGTTTATTGAGATAGTGATTAAAATCTTACTTTTCAAAAGGGGTGTACTTATTTATGCTGAGCACTGTATGTGCTCCTACTATGGTGGCTCTCAGAATTTATAGAGTTAGGACTGCAGTAGACTGGGGTGCTGTGAGGTAGCCTCTGCAGCTTATGCATGTATTTGCAAATGTGTGCAAACTATACCCCTGTTTTTAGCTTGAACTGTGGACAGGACAATTCAGTTTGTTACAGGCTGGTTGGTAAGTTGAGCTGGGAATTTTTATTTGTTGTTGTTTGACATGTAACTTGTCCTGCATCCTCTTGGGATGTGTGACATATCACTGGAGGCCGGGGGTGAGATGAGCAACACCATCCTCGCCCAGATAAGGCTTGTGGGAGTGGGTAGCAGCGAAAAAGAAAAACGCTACTTGCTACTTGCTCCCCCCACCCCCAAGGAAAACTGCAATCTGCAGTTACAAGCTAGGGGGGAGGGAGGGAGAGAATCCGTGATATTTCACTTTTTGAATAAAAAGAACTCACTGTATTTTTCAAAATTCTGGTCATCTCAATTGAATATTCAGTATAATAACAAATTTGCCACGATAAAATTTCAAAAGGCTCATTTCTTCTGTCTCTGAAGGGTATAATTATTATTAGAAGCTTTTGTACTCCAGTAATAATGTTCATTTTATTAAAGGATGCATCTCTGATGTTCCTACCCAATGGCGTCACTAGGGTTGGTATCACCCCGTGTTGAAAAACATGGTGTCAACCCCCGCCCCACCCCCCACCCCTCCCTCCCACACACACCAACTATAGTTCCCCCTCAGTTAGGGCTGGGGAAAAAATAGATTTGAATCTTGAATCCAGTTGAAAGGTCAAATCAAATTTTTTTTTTTTTTTTTTTTTTCCTCACCAGGACCGGCGCTGACACCGCACCGGTCCTGAGGAGATGCATGTAGGAGTTTTTAGGCGAGGCCGCGGCTTCGGCCTAGTACGCGAGGCTGGACGCCGCAGACTAGGCCAAAGCCGCGGTCTCGCCTAAAAACTCCTGCCTGCAGTTCCTCAGGACCAGAGCGGTGTCCAAAAAAAAAAAAAAAAAAAAACTCAATTCGAAACGTGAATTGAGGGTTTTTTGTTTTTTTTTTAAATCGCAGATATTTTATTTAATTTTTTTTGGGAGAAAATCGCCCAGCTCTACCCTCAGTACAGACCCCCCTCCCTCAGTACAGACCTCTCTCATCGGTATAGAGCCCCCTCCCTCAGTATAGACCCCTCACCGTCAGTATAGACCTCCCTCCCTCAGTACAGACCCCTCTCATAGGTATAGAGCCTCCTCCCTCAGTACAGACCCCTCTCATTGGTATAGAGCCCCCTCCCTCAGTACAGACCCCTCTCATTGGTATAGAGCCCCCTCCCTCAGTATAGACCCCCTCCCTCAGTACAGACAACCCCCATTCAGTGCAGACCCATAATTTGTATAATGTACATACCCCAGATCAGCGCGGGACATGTACAGTAGTGTCCCTCCCCCCTGTGGAGATGTAAACAGGGAGGAGGGGCAGGTGGCTTAACTCCATTTGGCTATGTGAGTCAGCGGGGACAGCTCAGCCCACGAGAGATGCGGAGCCAGATTGGTGCAGTGGCAATGCAGTGGGCCCTGCTGACGGGTGTCACCCCTCTGGCCCGCACCCCCTGCCCCCCCCCCACTAGTGATGCCACTCTTCCTACCTTGGATTTCTCTTAATTTATTTCTTATCTGCAACCCACAATATGATGGTTATGGAAGTTCTGTAAACGTTGTTTCTATGTTTTTAGGAAGGACACGTCAGCTGCCTCTCAACTCTGCTATCCCTTGGTGCTGACCTGAACTGCCTAGATTCCAAAGAGAGATCAGGTAAAAATGTGTATTAATCTGCTTGCTTCAAATATATCCCCTCCTTACAGTACTAGTTTTGCAAAAATTATATTTTATTTTGAAACCCCGATCATTAAATATTACGCCAAGCTGTTGTGTACATTGAATCTCCTCAGGGCTGCCCTAGTGAATGATGGCACTGATTTCAACAGATTCTACATTTTTTGCACACATATACTGTGTGTGTATGTATATATGTGATATATATTCCTGACTTATGCCCTGGTATACTTAATTGCTTACAACTAATATTTTCTGCATAGTGTTTTATGTGTTGTACATCTGCCATCTGGAATCTCTCTTGCCATTGGGGACATATGTTACTTTAATCCTATCACTGTTATCTGTACGTATTCACCTATGTCTCAGCTCACCATAATCTCATGGAATGTCTGAGGCCTTAACACGGCAGTGAAACGGTCCCTAGTCTTTAAATTTCTCAAAGTACAAACCGCATGTATGCATATTGCAGGAGACTCACCTCCAGGGCTCCAAAATTAATGGACTCCGGCGACCCCAGGTTAGTGAACTTTTTCATGCGACCTACTCCAATTATGTCAGGGGTGTAAGTATTCTAATCCGGAAAACCCTGCCATTTCCAGTACTGGAGGTGCGTACTGTCCCGGATGGGAGATATGTCATACTTCATGACAAAAAGATGGTTCTGGTGGGACTGTATTTGCCCCCTCCAGCCTCAATTACTATACTAAATGACATCATGACCATGGCATTGAGATATGACACTTCAGCAATATTTCTGATGAGTGACTTGGCCAGGCCTGGATAGATTGCAGGGGGTGACACGGGGTACTTCTGCGTTGATGCAATGGGTCTCCACTTTTTCCTTGGCGGATGCGTGGCGGCATCTGCATTCCGACGCTAGAGAATACACTTGTCACTCTGCCACCTTTAAATCCCTTTCACGGTTGGATCTGGCTTTTGCTACTTCTGACGTCCTCCGCTGGGTTACCGAGGCGTGTATACTCCCATGGGGGGGTGTTGGATCATGCCCCACTTAGTTTAACTCTCTCCCTGTCAACCCCACCAGCAGGTAGGCTGTGGCGTCTCTCCAGGTTTTGGGCAACGGATGATCGTTTACAAGAACTAATCACAGACTCTCTATGCAACTATTGGACCATGAATGGGGACACTGAGGTACGATGGGATTCTTTTTAAGGCATGGATCAGGGGTGCGTATATATCTCGCATTGCAACGCTTCAGAGAGAGGGGTCTCGCTCATTAGAGTTTCTGGAGGCTGAGGCGGCTGGGTTGGAGGCAGACTATGTCTCCTTTCCGAATAGGCATCGGGTCTGGCAGAGGACTCTGAGACAGCTTTCCCTTCTTCCCGTAGAGCATACTAAAAAGGCCTTGTTTTACTCTCAGCGTAAAGTCTTCTTCAAACATGGTGGTAAAAATAGCCGACTGTTGGCATGGCTGGCAAAAAGTCCCACAACTCACATTGCTAGTGTACAGGACATTAATGGACACTTGCTAGTTGCCCCAGACCTTATTAATCAGCGTTTTATGCAATTCTTTCAGGAGCTTTGAGACCAGGGTTGCATATTCCACCAATGATTTGACCGCCTCTCTAAATGCCATTAAGCTTCCGGTGTTGGACAGGGCAGATAGGGAGCACCTTGAGGCAGATATCTCTCTGGAAGAGATACAGACAGCTATTCGGAGCTTACAGGCGGGTAAGACCCCAGGCTCGGATGGACTTCCTGCTGAATTTTATTCCAACTTTGCTGGGATTGTATCCCCTAAGCTTACAAACCTTTTTTCTGAGCTGTCATCCCTAGATACTCTCCCTGAATCTATGGAAGAGGCGGTTATTGTTCTAATTCCCAAACCTGGTAAAGATAACCAAGAATGCAAAAATGCGAGCGAATGTGCTAGCTATTCGCTTAGCCACTGTCATTGAAGATCTGATACATATTGATTAAACGGGATTCATGCTGGGTAAGGGAACAGACATTAACTTGAGACGCCTATTCCTAAACCTCTCTATACCAGGATGCTCTATAGGGCACCCAGGGCACTGGTCCGCACCAATGATTGCCTGAAATGTTCTCTCTCCGTAGGGGTACGTGGCAGGGATGCCCTCTGTCTCCCTCCCTGTTTGCCATGGCCCTGGAGCCCCTGGCATTCCTAATTAGGGAATCATCTGAGGTCAGGGGCTTGAGGGTGGGGGGTCTGGAGGAGAAACTATCACTATAAGCGGACGATGCCTTACTATATCTGAATGATATGGGTCCGTCGCTTTCGGCAGCCCTAAAAAATTTTAACATATTTGGTACTTTTTCGGGAATACAGATTAATTGAGCCAAATCTATCCTTTTTCCAATAGATGACAGAGCGGCTCACGCTGCTCCATCCTCTCCACTACAGTGGGTTGGGGAATTTAGATACTTGGGTGTGCAGGTAACCAGACGAATGTTTGATTTTTTTGGACTGTAATCTTTAACCACTCCTAATCTCGCTCAAAACGTGTTGTTCGTCATGGTCCAGGCTCCCGCTGAACCTGAATCAATCTGATCAAAATGATGCTCCTCCCACGTTTCGACTATATCTTCTGCAACTGTTCGGTCTAGGTCCCTATCCCCTTTTTTAAAGAAATAGACAGTTTGCTGATTTCCTTTATTTGGAATGGAGCCTCCCCCCGCATGGCTAAATATACTCTATCTTCCTCCAAGGTTGGGCAGATTGGTCTTACCGAATTTTCAGGTTTATTTTTGGGCGGCAATACAGGTATCCGCCTACTGGTGGTTCCAGAGTTCCAGGGCCAACGCGGCCACTTGCCTAGAAGCGGCTTTTTTGGGATCTTTAATAGATCTCCGTAACTTTAATTTATCAGGGTCCGCGGGCGTATCGGTTTTTGCCAGGGCCTGCGCATACTACATGGAGGAAATGGAGAGCAGCTACACAATGTTTTTCTGCACCAGCCCAGCTGTCTCCTGCTCAACCCCTATGGGGCAACCCTGGACTCCCTCACTTTCACACCATCCCGGATCCCCAGCTATGGGCCGTTATGCTAGATTTCTCATTACTGTCTCGGAAGTTTGGTCTGCCTGGCTGGATGCTGTTCCGGTACTTCCAGCTGCGACACACCGCTAGAGCTCAGTTCCCTAAATCTCCTACTCTCAAAGCAGACCCCATAGAGGAACTTTTGACACATGCAGACCTAAACAAGCCAGTATCAACTCTCTATGGTGCTCTTCTATGTACCGATATACCCAGGATGGGAAAACTGTGGGAGTACTTGGGGATATTCCATCTCTAGATAGAGGATTGCTTAGAACAAGGCCCAAAGCTTGCGATTCCGTCTCGGGATAAGCTGATTCAGGTTAAATTTCTTCATTGGGTATAGTATACACAGGAGAGGCTACAAAGGATCTTTCCTGAGCGCGATCCTGTCTACCCCCGCTGCAGATTACATCAGGGCTCCTATATACAGTACATATGTTCTGAGAATGCCCCTCAATTATGTCATACTGGGAAGCTGTGTTTGCTGAAATTAACCTTAGACTACAACTTGCCTTAACACCTACTCCTTCCCTAGCCCTACTGAGAATCCCTGATGATGAACAGCGTTCCCATCACTCTAAGATGCTCATATCCTCATACCTCCTGTACTATGCCAAAAAGTAAATTCCACTGAAATGGCTACCTCTGCACCAACCTGATGTGGCCGCCTGGGAGGCGATGGTAAATGCAGCCCATATATATATATATATATATATATATATATATTGACCTATTCAAACAGGGGTTGTCATTGGAAGTTTAAGAAGGTCTGGTCACCTTAAACCCTGACTTTAGCATCTCTACAATAATGTGTATGTCTAAGTGTTGGAAGCAACTTGATTTTAATAATACTGATGTCTCTGTAAAATGTTATACTATGTGCCATGTCCTGAAATTCGGTCAGTACTGACTCTAGTGGGTAGTGCGCCAACACCGGATCCTGTCATCTCTCTATGTCTCTGTTTCAGTTGTAGTATTCAATGCAAATGGTAATGCTGTTGCACTGACTCTCCATTTTATAAACAATGGGGCAAAAAAGTATTTAGTCAGCCACTAATTGTTCAAGTTCTTCCACTTAAAAAGATGAGAGAGGCCTGTAATTGTCATCATAGGTATACCTCAACTATGAGAGACAAAATGTGGAAACAAATACAGACAATAACATTGTCTGATTTTTGAAAGAATTTATTTGCAAATTATGGTGGAAAATAAGTATTTGGTCACCTACAAACAAGCAAGATTTCTGGCTCTCATAGACCTGTATCTTCTTCTTTAAGAGGCTCCTCTGTCCTCCACTTATTACCTGTATTAATGGCACCTGTTTGAACTTGTTATCAGTATAAAAGACACCTGTCCACAACCTCAAACAGTCACACTCCAAACTCCACTATGGTAAAGTGCTGTCGAAGGACACCAGAAACAAAATTGTAGACCTGCACCAGGCTGGGAAGACAATCTGTAATGGGCAAGCAGCTTGGTGTGAAGAAATCAACTGTGGGAGCAATTATTAGAAAATGGAAGACATACAAGACCACTGATAATCTCCCTCGATCTGGGGCTCCACGCAAGATCTCACCCCGTGGGGACAAAATGATCACAAGAACGGTGAGCAAAAATCCCAGAACCACACGGGGGGGGGGGGGACCTAGTGAATGACCTGCAGAGAGCTGGAACCAACGTAACAAAGGCTACTATCAGTAACGCACTACGCCGCCAGGGACTCAGATCCTGCAGTGCCAGACGTGTCCCTCTGCTTAAGCCAGTACATGTCTGGGCCCGTCTGAGGTTTGCTAGAGAGCATTTGGATGATCCAGAAGAGGATTGGGAGAATGTCATGTGGTCAGATGAAACCAAAGTAGAACTGTTTGGTAGAAACGCAACTCGTCGTATTTGGAGGAATGAGAATGCTGAGTTGCAACCAAAGAACACCATACCTACTGTGAGGCATGGGGGTGGCAACATCATGCTTTGGGCTGTTTCTTTGCAAAGCGAACAGGACGACTGATCCATGTACATGAAAGAATGAATGGGGCCATGTATCATGAGATTTTGAGTGCAAACCTCCTCCCATCAACAAGGGCATTAAAGATGAAACGTGGCTGGGTCTTTCAGCATGACAATGATCCCAAACACACCGCCCGGGCAACGAAGAAGTGGCTTTGTAAGAAGCATTTCAAGGTCCTGGAGTGGCCTATCCAGTCTCCAGATCCCAACCCCATAGAAAACCTTTGGAGGGAGTTGAAAGTCTGTGTTGCCCAGCGACAGCCCCAAAACATCACTGCTCTAGAGGAGATCTGCATGGAGGAATGGGCCAACATACCAGCAACAGTGTGTGACAACCTTGTGAAGACTTACAGAAAATGTTTTACCTGTCATTGCTAACAAAGGATATATAACAAAGTATTGAGATGAACTTTTGATATTGACCAAATACTTATTTTCCACCATAATTTGCAAATAAATTCTTTCAAAAATCAGACAATGTGATTGTCTGGGTTTGTTTCCACATTTTGTCTCATATATTTGAGGTATACCTATGATGACAATTACAGGCCTCTCTCATCTTTTTAAGTGGGAGAACTCGCACAATTGGTGGCTGACTGACTGACTAAACACTTTTTTGCCTCACTGTAAATTGCAATCTTTTAATAAAGCACCACTGTTTGTTAAAAAAAAAAAAAAAAGATGATCCATAGAATATCCGATTTTGTCTTTTGGGGGATTAGGAAGGAATTTTTTTTTTTCCAACAAGACTATGTAACTATATGGATCCCCTCCGCACTTAAGAGCTTGAGAAAGGGCAGGGAAGCCAAAAACGGTTGTTCTACATTGTGAAATACAAGAATAAATAAAGCACAAAGTATCTGTGCTTTACCCCTGTGTGTGTGTGTGGTTATAATGCACAGATGCATTATACACAATCAGCTTCTAGCCTTAACTTGTTCAGTTAAGCTTTGAAAATGAAAGCTAGAAGCTGCCTGGCTGCCATGCACAGCTGCTTCAGTATCTGTCCAAGTTTTTTTTAAATCCCCTCCCCAGTATATATTGATTTATATGCAGGGCTAGAGTTTCATTGAACTGTACAATTTACCAAACAAGAGACAAGGGAAATGACTGAATTTTGCTTGCTCTAGAGTACCTTACAAATCCTCCCAATAAACCAGGGATCCTCAAACTATGGCCCTCCAGCTGTTGCAGAACTACACATCCCATGAGGCATTGTAAAACTCTGACATTCACAGACATGACTAGGCATGATGGGAATTGTAGTTCCTGAACACCTGGAGGGCCGCAGTTTAAAGAACCCTGCAATAAACCCTACAACCCTCCCTCCCACTAGTTCATTATCTGGGTTTACCTATGGAAGTTTCAGATGCAGGTTAAAAAAAGTAACCACAGTTTGTACATTTTGTGGCTTTGTGCCACTGCCACCCAAGACACCAGCACACAAGTGCCCTATGGTAAATACAGCTCTGTATCCACTCCCAAATGCAGTGCAATATTGTCCAAGTGACCATAATATACATGTTACTTTATCTGTTGTTGATGAAACCAAATGTACAAACTCAGGCTAATCAGAATTTCTCAAGTCATAAGGTTCACTTATATCTTCCTCCATATTATAAACATAGTAGCAGAGGTCAGTATCCACCGTTTAAGAAAATCAGGACTTATTTGCTTGTGAAACTGACACAGACTACAGCTGTGGCCAAAAGTTTTGAGCATTAAGGCAGCCTTTTTCAACCAGTGTGCTTTGATCCTTTTTCAGGGGTTCCTTGGCAAAATGCCTAAAAATTGATCAAAAATTGTATACAAGCCAGTAGGTGGATGAAGCTTGCCTTTTAGTTACACAAAGCCATAGGTTGTCATTATGCACATTACGACTTTCTAGAAACTGGCAACCCACCAACCAACGATGTCATCAGTTGATAAGTAGGATGTCTGTCTCCTCCACAGCATCCTTGTTTGACCCTCCTCTGCCTCTCTCCCTCAGCACTGGGGTCACATTAGCTGACTGATGGAGAGAAATTGAGGGAGAAATGAAACCTTGGAATACTAGTCAATACCAGTGTGCAAAAGTGTATTTGCTTTGGAAGAAAAATATCACCTCTAACGTTGGATGTCCTACGTATGGATGTTGCTGCATTATGTAAAACTATTTGAGTAGTTTTTTATATTTAAGAGTGGGGTGCCTCAAGACTGTCCATCATGTTAAAGGGTGCCTTGACTGAAAAAAGGATGTGAAACACTGCATTAAGTTTTTGCAAAGAGTCAATATTTGCAGTGTTGACCCTTCTCTTTCAAGACCTCTGCAATTGGTCCTGGCATGCTGTCAATCAACTTCTGGACCACATCCTGATTGATGGCAGCCCATTCTTGCATAATCAATGCCTAGAGTTTGTCAGAATTTGTGTTTTTTTTTTTTTTTTCTTTTTCATCCGCCTCTTGAGGATTGACCACAAGTTCTCAATGGAATTAAGGTCTGGGGAGTTTCCTGGCCATGGACCCAAAGTTTCAATGTTTTGTTCCCCAAGCCACTTAGTTATCACGTTTGCCTTATGTCAAGGTGCTCCGTCATGCTGGAAAAGGCATTGTTCATCACCAAACTGTTCTTGGGTGGTTGAGAGAAGTTGCTGTCAGAGGATGTTTTTGTACTATTCTTTATTCATGGCTGTGTTCTTAGGAAAAATTGTGAGTGAGCCCACTCCCTTGGCTGAGCAGCAACCCCACACATGAAGGTCTCAGAATGCTTTACCGTTGACATGACACAGGACTGATGGTAGTGCTCACCTTTTTCTTCTCTGGACAAGGTTTTTTATGGATGCTTCAAACAATCTGTAAGGGGATTCATCAGAGAAAATAACTTTACCCCAGTCATTAGCAGTCCAATCCCTGTACCTTTTGCAGAATGTCTGTCCCTGATGTTTTTCCTGGAGGGAAGTGGCTTCTTTGCTGCCCTTCTTGACACCAAGCCATCCTCCAAAAGTCTTCACCTCACTGTACATGCAGATGCACTCACACCTGCCTGCTGCCATTCCTGAGCAAGCTCTGCACTGGTGGTGTCCAGATCCCACAGCTGAATCAATGGTAGGATACGGTCCTGGCGCTTGCTGGACTTTCTTGGGAGCCCTGAAGCCTTCTTCACAACAACTGAGCCTCTCTCCTCCCCTTTTGTGTAAAGCAATGATGTCTGCACGTGTTTCCTTGCAGGTAACCATGGTTAACAGAGGAAGAACAATCATTTCAAGCACCACCCTCCTTTTAAAGCTTCCAGTCTGTTATTCTAACTGAATCTGCATTACAGAGAGATTTCCAGCCTTGTCCTCGTCAACACTGACACCTGTGTTAACAAGAGAATCACTGACCTGATGTCAGCTGGTTCTTTTGTGGCAGGGCTGAAATGCAGTGGAAATTTTGTTTTTTGTTTTTTTTTTTTTTTATTTATTTGGTTTCAAGTACATTTTCATGGCAAAGGGGGACTTTGCAATTAATTGCAGTTCATCGAATCACTCTTCATAACATTCAGGAGTATATGCAAATTGTCACCATAAAAACTGAAGCCGCAGACTTTGTGAAAAATTTATATTTGTGTCATTCTCAAAACTTTTGGCCAGGGCTGTAGTTTAGCTTTAAAAACCCAGTAATTTTCCTGGATGGATAAGCAGCCATGTATTGCTCTTACTTGATATCCCGAACACAGCAGCTAGCTGTGGTTTCTACAGTAGATTCTTCTAAGTATCCTAACAGAGTTTACACAACCATTATAGAAATGCATGCAAAGTGGGACAGAATTGTAGTTTAGTTTTAATAACTGTAACACCCACTATTAATAAAGGCAAAATGTTGTTAAAAAAAAAAAAAATATCATACTTCCCTGCTCTGTGCAGTGGTTTTGCACAGAGCCGCTCCGATTCTCCTCTTCTCGGGTCCACCGCTGGCACTCCTGGCCCCTCCCTCCTGCCAAGTGCCCCCAGAGCAAGCAGCTTGCTCTGGGGGCATCCAAACAGGCTTGCTTCAAGGCAGAGGCTCCGTGTGTCCATTCACACACACACAGCCATGGCTTGGCCCCGCCCCACCCTCTCCGCATTGGCTCACTGCGATTGACTTCTGCTCTCTGTCAATGAGGAGGGAGAGTCCCTGGAGAGCCAAGGCTTTCATGCACATCGCTGGATTGAGATGGTGCTCAGCTAAGTATAGGGGGGGGGTGAGTTTAGAATGAATGAAGGTAAACAACCTTCAGCCTTTAGTCCCAAATTGTTGTCCTGTAAAGTTCATGTACACACCCACTATTGTTTGCCCATTTCTGGCAATTTAAGAGTGTGCCAAAGCAAAAAATGGACTAGAAAGCAATGTCTAACCAACTGCCACTTTGAGTAGACCTTCAGTCTGCTGCTAATTGAGCCTATATTTGTGACAGTTGTAAAATGGAAATGTGGTTGAGATGGAGAAGATGATGGGGTGCAATCTGAATCCTATACAGAAATTAGGGTGTGTTTCTAACTACAGTAAATGAAAGATGTAGTTTTTTTTCCCCCAGACATGTAAAGAGAAGTTTGCTGCATTTTAGGGACATATGTATTGTGTTAGATCAGCATTGCGCTCTCTCAGCCTACCACAAATCTCCAAATTCATTTTTTTTTTTTTTTTTTTTTTGCTGTGATCCAACTGTCTGTTAGAGGGTGGCTACGTGCCTTCTCCATTGTCCCACTGTATGTAGGAGCATAGCCATTTTCACTTGCTTGTGATATGGACTATGAACTATGGATTTTTTACTGCGTATTAGTGGCAGCCCGTAATTCCCCCCCCCAACCTCCACCCCCCTGTCTGGCCCCCTACTCTACATGCAGCGCACCGGACACATGGATTTCAATCATCCTTTCTTTTTTTTTTTTTTTTTTTTTTGAAGCACTTCATTACAGCCATGGGCTCTAATAAGCTTAAAAAAAGGGGGTGGGCTCGGGGCGCAGAGCCCACCCAAGTTGTGTGACAATAGTGAATAAATATTCGCTATTGTCACACTGATTCTCCTTCCGGCCAATCAGGAAGCGGGTCTGTGGCCTAACTCCTAACTCCTTTCCACCACTGCTGTGTATAGAGCAGCGCACATGACTGCAATTAACATGCAGTGTTCATTTCAAGCATATACAAGTGATGGGGTAAAGGAGAGGATTGAGTGCCCATGGAGGACTTGCATACAGGCAGAAAACCACAGTAGGAAACCATTTCATGAAAAATAGATTCCAGGGCCATTAAGTAATGGATGTGTATGGATTTTCTTGGAGAATAAGGATACTGTTTAGTGTAATTTTGAGCTTACTTTGTGTGATATTTTCACATTTCTGTTCTTGAATAGTCTTGTCATTGTAATAATGTAATATATTGCAGCTTACCAGTTCTTATATGTGTTGGCTGCAAAGGTTTTCTTTTTTTTTTCATGGTGTCTTCCTTTATTTTCGTCTGGTGATCCTGCCAGTAATACATGTGCTGTACTTTGATCACCCTAGGACAAAAAGTGTTTAAGGACTTCAGAAAATCTCCACCTCTCCACCTCTCCTCATCTCTATAACATAGGGGAGGTGTTTTGTAGTCCACAGAGAGAGAGAGAGAGAGAGCTGTGAAGGGGTGGGGGGGGGGGGTCAGCCTGTCAGTGCTCAGACCATACGCCGCACACTGCATCCAATTGGTCTGCATGGCTGTCGTCCCAGAAGGAAGCCTCTTCTAAATATATGCACAAGAAAGCCCACAAACAGTTTGCTGAAGACAAGCAGACTAAGGTAATGGATTACTGGAACCATGTCCTGTGGTCTGATGAGACTATGATAAACTTATTTGGTTCAGATGGTGTCAAGCGTGTGTGGCAGCAACCAGGTGAGGAGTACAAAGACAAGTGTGTCTTGCCTACAGTCAAGCATGGTGGTGGGAGTGTCATGGTCTGGGGCTGCATGAGTGCTGCCGGCACTGGGGAGCTACAGTTCATTGAGGGAACCATTAATGCCAACATGTACTGTGACATACTGAAGCAGAGCATGATCCCCTCCCTTCGGAGACTGGGCCACAGGGCAGTATTCCAACATAACAACCCCAAACACACCACCAAGATGACCACTGCCTTGCTAAAGAAGCTGGGGGTAAAGGTGGTGGACTGGCCAAGCATGTCTCCAGTCCTAAACACTATTGAGCATCAGTGGGACATCCTCAAATGGAAGGTGGAGGAGCGTAAGGTCTCTAACATCCACCAGCTCCGTGATGTTGTTATGGAGGAGTGGAAGAGGACTCCAGTGGCAACCTGTGAAGTTCTGGTGAATTCCATGCCCAAGAGGGTTAAGGTAGTGCTGGAAAATAATGGTGGCCACACAAAATATTGACACTTTGGGCCCAATTTGGACATTTTCACTTAGGGGTGTACTCACTTTTCTTGCCAGCGGTTTAGACATTAATGGCTGTGTGTTGAGTTATTTTGAGGGGACAGCAAATTTACACTGTTATACAAGCTGTACACTCACTACTTTACATTGTAGCAAAGTTTCATTTCTTCAGTGTTGTCATGAAAAGACATAATAAAATATTTACAAAAATGTGAGGTGTGTGTACGTGTGTACGTGTGTGTACACACACATATATTATAATATATTTTATTTTTATTTTATTTTTTTACGCCTTGATAGTATATAATAAACTACTTTTCAATGGTGTATTTACAGAAAGAAAGGAAGTAAAAAAAGAGAAGTTCATTGTTATGATTTGCATACACTTTAAATGAAGGTATGTGTAGATTAGCTACTAGATGCAATTGTCGATTGGCTACAGTCACCCTACCTAACTGCCTTTTACATCTATTTAGCCATACAGTCTTACAGGGGAGAATATTTGTTTTCAGTGAGTCTGATTACTTATATATTTGCACTGGGAAAGGACCAATAAGTAAAGCCAATGTGTAGCACTGCTAGGCAGCTAGCAGAGCCTCAGTATGTAATGAGCAAATATGGCTGCTCTGATATACATGTATAACTGCAGACTACACACAAATAAGGTTCTTAGCACACAGTGATAATATCTGTCTCATCAAGCTAGTTTCTTTTTTATCTAAAAAAAAAATCATTAAAAAGTCAATACATTCACACTTGTGCAATGAAAACATGGGGTGCAACCTGTCATGCGACTTTTGGGTCTAAACTCACATGACAGGTTGAACCCCATTTTTTCCTGTTCATTACTGTGTGACTTCAAAGTAGCTCCTGCACTACTTTGGTCCGACTTTCGTATGACTTGAGGTCCATAGATCTCAATGTAAATCCTCAAAAGTTGCATGAAAGTCACACCTGCATCATATTTGATGCTTTCATTTGGGTTCTTTATTTTTTAACGAATTTCAAATTTTCAGAACGATTGGAATTCAAATCGCTCAAAAATGAATAGACTGATTTGAATTCCGTGTGAAGAATAGCTGGTTGTTAAGGAGCGGGCTGGGAATCCGGCCACCACCTCTTTAACAACCGATGACTTATCAGCTGTCAGCGGGTTTCCCCACTGACAGCTGAATGTAAAAGAAGAATGCCAGCAATGAAGAAAAATTTAAAAAAATAGCTTGGAGTCCCATCCCCATCCCCCCCGCCCCCTTGTGAAGTCACTGACCTAGCATACCCTTTGTTGATGATGTCACAAGGGGTGCGGTGCCACTCGGTGACATCACTGGGTGGCCCTGCCCCTTAGGTATTTAAGAGCTGTCACACGGCAGAGCAGGCAGACGGTGAGAGCCTTCATTGGGGCCGGAGGGTTTTTTTCCTTTCTTCTTTTTCAGGTTGGTGGTGTGGTGGGCGACGTGATTGACGATGGATCTACAACAGGGAACATTTTTATTTTTTAATAAATGACTTGACAAAAACTGGTGTACTTTTTTGATGAATGGGTAGGGGTACCCCCTACTAATTCACATGGAGGGGTGGGATCTGGGCCCCTCACCTGCAGACCCCCACATCCACCGGCCAGGGTTGCGGGGAAGATGCCCTTGTCCTCATCAATATGGGGACAATGTGCTTTTGGGGTGTAGCAAACCCCCCTTTTTTGATCTGCCGGGCTGCATGCTAGGATAAGGGACTGGTATGGATTTTTTTTGTTACATTTTGTTGTGCCTCGTATGCATGGGGGGGGGGGGGACCCCCTACACCCTTTTTTATTTATTTTTTTATTGCGGGCATTCTTTTCTTTTAAATCCAGCTGTCAGTGGGGAAACATTTGACCGGTGATGAGTCATCGGTTGTTAAGGACACGGCAGCCGGCCTCCCGGCCTTCTCCTTAACAACCAGCTGGTCTTCAAACTGAATTTGAATTGGTCGATTAATTTTCGACCAATTCAAAATCCAATCGTTCTGAAAATTTGGAATTTGTTAGAAAAAAAAACAATGAAACCTAGATGAATTTTTCCGTTCTGCACAAGTTGCACTCATCCAAAGTCCCAGCATGTCGCACGGTAAAGTTATAATGGATATTGCATGATTTTTAGGTTGCACAAGTGAGAATGGGGCCTTAATAAATAAGACATTATCTCTCTCATACAAGTTGTTTTTTCCACAGCTCTTCACATGGCGGCTTCTGGCCAGCATGCAGAATGTGTTCACTTTCTCCTGAAATCTGGGCTGAAGGACACAGCAGACTCCCATGGGATATTTGCAGAGCAACTTGCGAAGAAACCTCAAGTCAAGAATATCTTTACATATTTTAAAGACACATTGCAAAAATGAATTTATTAAGGATAAAGCTGGAAATGTACTGTTTGACTGTCTCTGCTAGAGTGTTTCTAATTACTAACAATAGGTGAGAAATCATTACCATGCAGTTGTATTCCTAAAGTGATTCAGCACACCTCCGCTTCCCAGCCACTGCAAGTATTCGACTGCCAGATGAGCTGAATACGTGCTCCCAACCCCCCGCCAGCCACTATGCTCCTTTCCACTTGTATATGCCGACGTATGAAAGAGTGGGAGGAACCACGGCAACCAGAGGGGGAGCAATTATTTTACACAACTGGAAATGTAGACTATTTGCAATGGCTGGGTAGCAGAGAGAATGCCGTTTTAAAACATGGGCCACTGGAGAGGTAAGTATATAATCACTTCTTTACAGGGTATCCTCTTGGCTAAGAGTGGCCTTGTGGAGAGAGGATCACTTAAAGTGGAACTAAACCATCCTCTCCTTTACAGCAAAGGAAGCTGCCATCTTAGTGTTCACTCACACTGGGCTATAAGCAAGTGTTCCCGGGTACATTTACATAATCTCATCTGCTAACCAGACACCAGTGATCCCTGCTTCTGTGTTCCGTCATCTATGAAGAGTTCTGCTCCAAGGCATACTGTAGTTTGCACTCGCACTAAAGTGAATCCTACCAGACCACCAGTGAACGCTAGCTGGGACCACCTCTTCAAAGTGGTCCTGGGCATGGTTCACTCGCACTACACAAATGAATTGGACCAGGGGGGTGAACTCTTCCTAGGCTGGGTTAAAACGGCCAGTGTGAATGCACCCTTGGCCTCTGTTTGATCTGCAGTTACCATGGTGCTGCCTATGTGATCATTTAAAGCAGAACAAATACAAATAAGACAAATATTCACCTAATCTCCAACAGTCTGCAAGATCCCTCACCGGTACAGGCATTCTCGGTGGGTTCTTCTGTTCTTCGGGTATTTTGATTGGCCTGTGTGGGATGACACCACTCCCATGTGTGCACAGGAGTGCAGTCATCCTGGCACATCGCTAGTGTATACTGAGCTGCGCAGGCTCAGTAAACATTCTGAAGGGGATTGTGATCAAGAAGGTAAGTGTATTTTATTGCAGGAAAAGCATTGCGTGTCTCCACTGCAATAAAAAGTGTGCCTGTTTGCAATTTTTCAATTTTTTCCTTCATTTCCACTTTAAAATGATGGGTTTGGTTCCACTTTAAAAAAAATGTGTACCTCCTGGAAAAGTCCTAGTAAGTCAAAGTGGGAGATATACAGTCTGATTGGAGCAAGGTAACTCGGGTGCCTTACACACTGCAAATCGTAATGTATCAGGTAGAAGCCTGATGTTTTTTCTTTGTTTTTAGGACCCTTGTACTCTCTGAATCACTGACCCAGATCAAGTATGCAGTGAAGTCAGATTAAAGTCAGAATTCCTGTTCTGCATTGTTTATTTTTAAGTTCCATAATGAAGAAAGTCTTGAAGCCAGAGGGTCAGCATGACCGCTATAAAACAACAATTTTAGAAGGAGATCAGTAATAGCAGCTTTCCTATTTCACTCCTTTTCTTTTTTTTTTTTTTTTATAGTATTTGATAGCAGCTTTTTATTGGTTACAAAACCTAAGCACAAATACAAAATTAAGGAAAACATTTTGATGCCTCTTTTGATCCTATTTCACTCCTAACCATTCCTTTTAAATAATAGTCTGTGGTAAGCAATTACCTTTGCTTAAAGTGGAACTTAACCCTCCTATCCTTTTACAGCCAAGGACAGTACCATTGTAGCCACTATTTACATCTGCAAATGCAATGCACATGTAATTAGTTAAGACACCATCCATTTGATGGCTTGAGCGTTTGGTTGCGATCTGACATAAGCACACTACCAACTGTGACAGTTATCGCCAGAAGCACAGCTTGAATGTAGCATACCTGGAAACCGTGGGATTATTTTGGCCACAGGGAGATGTAAACGGCCATCATCTGTTTACATTCTTTCTGTTTATGTCCGTTTTTGGGCAAGAAACATTTTTTGTTTATACATTTGTCACTTCTGATTGGTAAGCTGTAAACTGAACTGAAGATGGATGTGAAAATGCATGTGTTTAGGCGCCCATGTACAAAAATGGCGATTGGGTAATTTATTGCATTTGTGTGCACTAAGATTAACTTTAGTGTATTTTTTTTACTGAAAAATTACTATTTTATTTTCTAGGATGTCTGCTTTCAGAAAATATATAATGTTTGAGAGTTTTAAGTAATCTCCAGGCCTAATTTTTAATTTTTTTTAACCGCTTTCCGAGCGCTGCACGACGATATACGTCGGCAGAATGGCATGGGTGGGCAAAAAGGCACACAGGTACGTCCCCTTTAAGAAGCGGTGCTGCGGGCGTGCACTCTGCGGGTCCCACGGACTTGATGTCCGCCGGGTGCCCGCGATCATGTCATGGAGAGGTAGAACGGGGGGATGCCTTTGTAAACAAGGCGTTTCTCCATTCTGCCTTGTGACATGACAGAGATTACTGCTCCCTGTGATCGCTGTCATGTGTGTTGAAGCCCATCCCCCACAGTTAGAATCACTCCCTAGGACACACTTAACACCTTCATCGCCCCTAGTGGTTAACCCCTTCACTGCCAGTGGCATTTACACAGTAATCAGTGCATTTTTATAGCACTGATCGCTGTATAAATGACAATGGTCCCAAAATAGTGTCAAAAGTGTCTGATGTGTCCGACATAATGGCGCAGTCACGATAAAAATCGCAGATCGCCGCCATTACTAATAAAATTTTTTTATAAAAATGCCATAAAACTATCCCCTATTTTGTAGACGCAATAAATTTTGCGCAAACCAATCAATATACGCTTATTGCGATTTTTATTACCAAAAATATATAGAAGAATACATAGCCTAAACTGAGGAAAAAAATAGTTTTTTTTATATATTTGTGGGGGATATTTATTATAGCAAAAAGTAAAAAATATTGCTTTTTTTCAAAATTGTCGCTCTTCTTTTTTTGTTTATAGCACAAAAAATAAACACTGCAGAGGTGATCAATTACCACCAAAAGAAAGCTCTATTTGTGGGAAAAAAAGGACGTCAATTTTGTTTGGGTGCAATGTCATACGACAGAGCAATTGTCAGTTAAATCGACGCAGTGCCGAATCGCAAAAAGTGCTCTGGTCAGGAAGGGGGCAAATCCTTTCGGAGCTGAAGTGGTTAATCTTGTAAACAAAAAATTTTGATTTATTTTTTTTTTTTTTTTAAACATGGCTCTGGGACTCCAGTGGTTAAGGACTCCAGATGATGGATGTAAAAATGGAAGAAAAACTGACGTAAACTGAACTGAACTAAAATCTGATGAAAACTGATTTCTCTTTGAAAAAACGTGACTGAACGGATGATACCCATGTGAAAAGGCCCATAGGGGCCTAAAGATTTTGCAGCCTTCCGCTCTAGCTAAGCCAAGACATACACTAAGGCCCCTTTTACACATGCTGTCCAATCAGGTCTGCCTGTCTGTTTGATCCATTCGCCTCTGCCAGATCCAGATGGATTGAGGTCCTATTTTCCATCCGTCTGGTGGATCGGTTTGGGTGGAATCGGATGAAAACACAAAGGAGGTCTGTTTTCATCAGATCTCCCCATAGAGGAGAGCGGGGCTCTGACAGATCTGTCTCGGAACAGTGAGCGGAGACAGACCTTCCATCCGCCTGCTCAGTGGAGATCAACATATCGATCCCTGCTGAGTGGAGTCCGTAAAAACGGACGTGCCCCATGAGAAAGGGGCTGGAAATGTACATATTTTGTTTGAAGAAAGTGACATATAGTTTTTTTTTTTTTTTTTTTAGACTAAGGAGATGGGGAGAGTTTCCAATAAGAAAGTGACTGCTCTGGGCTTCAACAAAATGGAATATTCTTTTGTTAAAGAACAATAATTGTTATCAAGCTGCCATGGGTAAGGTTTTGCCATAAGTTGCAAAGGTAGCCAGATGGGATTGTACACACACAAAAATTATACCCGCTGTCACATTAATGGGGCCATGCTGCAACCATGAGCCAAACACTAAGTATGTGGGGTGGTATTCCCATTGAAAACCCCTGTTTGACAGTCAAAATTCCCCAAAAAACAGGTATCCAGGAGGCCTCGTGGATCGCTTTGCAGAAAGTGATGCAGGTGTAAACTACTGTAAGCCTAGAACAAGCCCTCATTTATCTCTATTTATATAAGCTTTG
The DNA here is from genome assembly GCF_042186555.1 of Aquarana catesbeiana. NCBI lineage: Eukaryota > Metazoa > Chordata > Amphibia > Anura > Ranidae > Aquarana > Aquarana catesbeiana. The sequence goes on from NC_133326.1 coordinate 144,360,261, forward strand.
TGAGGAAACTAATTTCTGTTCATAACACAGTGTTTTTCTATGAGATCAGATCTTTGCACCCTGCCAGCCTTCTAACATAATCAGCCAACGGGTTTTTCAAAGCTGTTAGGCTTAGTTTACAGTTGCATTTGAAGGGGGTAAATATAGGCGGTTGAGTTGCGGCTGCAAAGACAGCCAGACAGGGTGGTACATGCAAAGAATCAGAGCGTGGCAAAAATGATCTCCCTTATTGCATTTTGCTGGTAGTACCGTTCTAGTGAATGGGGCAGTTTCACAACCATGTGCCAAATGCTAGGGATTACTTCCCTGTCCCTGTGTGTTTTTGCAATTTGTGTACCAATGGTACATTTACCTTTACTTCATGCCCTATAGACACAATAAGACATGAGGTAATCTCTCCAAAATTAGGCAAATCCTCTCTTAAACTGGCCATACACTATACAATCTTGTTCCACTGAGATTTTGGATTTTCCCCCACTTTCAGAGGGGCTCGGACACCTGTAAGAGGACCAGCTGTACTGCCTTATCAGTGGAACCGATACTCTTGTGGTTCCCCCATCGGTGTATCTGGCTTCTTCTCCCCTCTTTCTTGCCAGCTGCACTGCAGGGAGAGCCACAGGAGGATCTGTTCCACTATCTGCTCCCCCCATCCCCCCTTACCTCTGCTGTCTGGCCTCCCCTCCCCTGCTTCCAGCTTCCCCTCCTCTCCCTTCCACCGACTGCTGCAGGCACACAGGGGGATTGTTTCAGGATAGAGAGGGGGAAGGTGGAGTGGTTGGGGGGTGGATAGTAAATATCTCATATTTACTGACCCCTTCCTGAATGAATGAACACAATGAGCGATTGGTACCGATCGCTCCCGTGTTCATTCATAATGGAAGCATAGTAAACTGTGTTTAATATGCTTTAGTTTGTAACAGGAAGCCTCAGAGCACTTCCTATTCATTCATCTTCAGTGCAGCTGAGGCACCACAGAAAAGGGACTACGGAGTCTACAGTATGTCCTCAGTCCCTTTGTCTCAAAAGTGAGACCTTTAAGCCCCATAAACACTATCAGATTTTCTGCTGATTTTTGTCTTCAGATTTACCAAAACCATCTAGTGCAAGGGCCTGCCTGATTGCATACAAATTGAAACTCCCAAGGTTTGACCTCATATTATATGGTTTTGGTAAATCTGAAGGAAAAAAACAGCAGAAAATCTTATAGTGTGTATGGGGCTTAAGGGTCTATTTAGGCCCCTGATATTTCAACAGAGCCCCCAAACAAGACAGTTAAAATATTGTGAAAGATAAAAAAAATACAATTCTCAAAAATGTAAAAAAAAAAATAAGTAAAAATTTTGCTCATTCATGCAGTGCCTTGGAAAAGTATTCACCCCTTTAGCATTTTTCATGTTTTGTTGCCTCACAACCTGGAGTTAACATAGATTATTTGAGGATTTGATTTGCATCATTTAATTTATAGAACATACCCACAACTTTGAAGATGTTTTTTTTTTTTTTAATTGTGAAGCAAACAACAAATAGGACAAAATAACAGAAAAAGTCAATGTGCATAACTATTCACCCCTCTAAAGTCAAAACTTTGTAGAGACACCTTTTGTGGCTATCACAGCTCCAAGTCGCTTTGGATAAGTCTTTATGAGCTTGCCACATCTTACCACTGGGATTGTTGCCCATTCCGCCTTGCAAAACTGCTCCAGCTCATTCAAGTTGGATGGTTTGCGCTTGTAAAGAGCAATCTTTAAGTCTGACTACAAATTTTCTATTGGATTGAGGTCTGGGCTTTGAATAGGCCATTCCAACACATTTACATGTTTCCCCTTAAACCACTCAAGTGTTGCTTTAGCAGTGTGTTTGGGGTCATTGTCCTGCTGGAAGGTGAACCTCCGCCCTAGCCTCAAATCACAGACAGAGTGGTACAGGTTTTGCTCACGAATATCCCTATATTTAGCACCATCCATATTTCCCTCAACTCTGACCAGTTTGCCAGTCCCGACTGCTGGAAAAACATCCCCACAGCATGAAGCTGCCACCACCATGTTTCACTGTGGGAGAGAGGCGTTTAGCCTCAGAAAAGAATGTGAGATTTTTATGGTCAGTAAGGATGATAACCGGCACAGAGGTACCTTCGAGGAGATGTCTCCATCTCGTAATTGCACTCTGCAGGTGACAATTTCTTGGAAAAGTAGCCACAAGGATGTATAGCACTCTCAGAGGTGGGACGTTGAGACAGAAGGGGCGCCAACACCAGTCTCAGAAGCATCAACCTCAAGGATAAAAGGTATCGTAGGATCAGGATGTGCCAACACAGGAGCAGAAACAAAGGCAGCCTTGAGACTCTCAAAGGCCTTAACAGACTCTGAAGACCAACTCTGTGGGTTACCATCCTTTCTGGTCATATCAGTCAGGGGTTTGACCAGAGACGAGAAGTTACGAATAAACTTACGATAATAGTTGACAAAGCCCAGAAAACGCTGCAGAGGACGTAAAACCACGGGTCGGGGCCACTGTAGGACTGCTGAAAGTTTCTCTGGGTCCACTGAAAAACCAGCAGTGGAAATTACATAACCCAGGAATTTAACCTGTTCACAATGGAATTCGCACTTCTCCAATTTACGATAGAGATTGCTCTCTCTTCGTTTCTGAAGCACACGACAGACATCTGTGTGGTGGCTCTCCAGGGACTTGGAAAATATGAGGATATCATCGAGATAAACCACCATACATAACTGCAACAAATCTCAGAGGACGTTAATAAATTCCTGGAAAACTGCCGGGGCGTTACAAAGGCCAAAAGGCATTACGAGGTACTCATAATGGCCTGTTCTGGTATTAAACACAGTTTACCACTCGTCGCCCTCCTTAATCCTCACAAGATTGTATGCCACTCTCAAATCAAGCTTCGTGAAAACCGTTGCTCCCTTGAGGTGGTCAAATAATTCCGTAATCAACGGAATCAGATAGGCATTCTTAATCATAAAACTATTGAGACCCCTACAATCAATACAAGGTCTCAGTTCACCACTCCTCTTCTTCACAAAGAAGAAACCAGCACCAGGAGGAGATGAGGATTTTCGGATGAAACCTCGAGAAAGAGTGTCTACAACATACTTCTCCATGGCCTTATCCTCCAAGACCGACAAAGGGTAAACCCGGCCACGAGGGGCTATGGCACCAGGTTGAAAGTCAATTGAGCAATCATACGACTGGTGTGGAGGCAAACTACCAGCTTGAACTTTGTCAAAGACATCGCTAAAATTGTGGTACTCCTCTGGCAGCTAGGAGAGAGAAGAAGTGCACAGGACCTTGGCTACCTTCTGGAAGCATGTCTCACTGCATTGTGGTGACCAGGAGATAACCTCAGCACGGAGCCAATCAAAAGAGGGGTTGTGCCTCTGTAACCAAGGTTAACAAATAACCAGCGGAAAGTTAGGTGAGGAAATAACTTGGAATTGGATTATCTCATGGTAAAGAGCCCCTACGGCCATGGACAACGGAACCGTCTCATGAGTCACATGGGCAGGCTGTAGAGGTCTCCCGTCAAGAGCCTCAATGGCAAGTGGAGTATCATGCAGCTGTAGCGGAATCGAGTGCTTCGATACAAAGGTAGCATCAATGAACAGGCCTGCAGCCCCAGAGTCGATTAGAGCCTGTATCTCGACGGATAACTCAGCCCAAGAAAGGGTGACCGAAACCAGGGGCTTATCCTTCTGGATAACTGGGGACGAAACGACGCCACCTAAGGTCTGTCTGTTGATAGGACCTCAAGGTTCGGGCGTTTCCTGGACGGGTAGGACAAGACTTCAAAAAGTGACCTGCCTGGCCACAATAAAGGCACAATCTCTCCCTCCTAAAGGTTCTCTCATCCACAGAGAGACGCGTGAAAGTGCATGGGTTCACCTTCACTGACCGACTCGGTACCAGGAGGCATGGGAGGTGAGGGGGGCAAGGGTGGGACTGCAAAGCTCGGAGACAAACGTACAGGTGGCTTCCGAAAGCGCTCCTTAAAAGAGTCTTTCTCTGAGTCTGAAGTCAATGAGGATGGCAAACATAATCAGCTTCTCCAGCTCAGTGGGTATATCTCGGGCTGCTATCTCATCCTTGATGGTATCCGAGAGACCATGAGAAAAAGCAGTCACGAGGGCCTCATTGTTCCAAGCAACCTCTGCTGCCAGAGTACACAATTTAATGGCGTAATTGGCAACAGTTCTCGTACTCTGTTTGATGGACATGAGGCACTTGGCAGCAGAAGCGGAGCATGCGGGAACGTCAAATACCGTTTAAAGGAAGCCACAAACTCAGGGTAACTCAAGACCACAGGTTTTTGTGTCTCCTATAGAGGGTTTGCCCAGGCCAAGGCTCTCTCAGAAAGCAAAGATATCACAAAACCTACTTTGCTTCTGTCCGTGGGAAACACCTAGGGCAGCATCTCAAAGTATATCTCAACCTGGTTGAGATACCCTCTGCATTGGACTGGATCGCCCCCAAATCGCTGGGGGGAACGGAACCAGACATACTTCTTATAGAGGTAATACTCGAGGCGGGTGCCTGCACAGAGACTGGAGCAGCAGCAGGGACGGCCTGCAACACAGAGATTCCAGGTGAGCCGTGCGACTCAGGAGCATTTGTAATGCCATGGCAAATTGATCCATACAGTGATCCTATTCGTCAAATCTGGAAAAAATATTACCAACAAGTGGATTGACTGCATCTTCTGAATTCATGGCCTTCGCTTACTGTCAGAAACCATGAATCAGACCGAGACAGAAGTACAGTTAAATCACACTTGTTTAATAATAAAAGTAAATAGAACAAACGTAGTCAAAACATAGCCAAAGTTCGGTAACTGGAATGGATAGTCAGGGATCAGTGTAGTAAAACGGCAAGCAGGATCTGGAGCCAGAAGGGATGTCAACCAAGCAAGTCTCAGGCAATAGTCTCCAAAACAGGCAATAGAACCAAAACCTCCTCCTTATTCCAAAAACCCGCTACAAAACAAAAGGAGAGGAAGAAGTGGATAAAATTTAATTTATGATAAGAGCACTTTTTTTCACACTCTGGTGTGGGACTCTTATTGGTAAACTGGAAAATTATTAGTCACTAAGTAAAGTTCTGTATTTGAATTTGAGTATTTTTGTATGAATTCAGTGTGTGAGCACCGGAACTTATTTTTATGTTTATGATTATCTCTGTGCTACCGATTGGTGCAAAACAATAGGTAATTTTCCTCCCTGACCAATTGACTCAGTTTGATTGAATCTGATCGTAACTGAGTCTAAATTGATTGAAAGGGAAGTTATGGCTATTTGATAGTTTTCAGATTAAAGAGACAGTAACCGCTGTAGTTATTTTTTTCCCCTTTTTTTTCTTCCCTGCAAAGTAAAGGCATAATGTGCTAGTATGCATCGTATACTAGCATACCTCCCAACATTTCGAGATAGGAATGAGGGACACCTACTACCAAACGTATGTAGGCATAGGACACACCCCCTGCCACACCCTCTTAAAGGAGAATTAACCAAAAAAAGGTTAATCAAATCCACAAGGGCTTTTTTTTTACCACTACTATTCCTTTATATATGCTTTTAAAATCTACAAATGGAGCAATTTAGAATTTGGATGAAAGGTTTAGCACTGGGAAACTTTTTGAAAGATAAAAAGTGCATTTTATATACTATATAGATCAGACCAAAATGAGGGACAAATGAGGGGGAAAGGACAGAGGGACATTGCTCCAAAATCAGGGACAGTCCCTCGAAATCAGGGACAGTTAGGAGCTATGTACTAACACATTATGTGACACTTACCTGCAAACGAAGCCCACGTCGTCCCCGCTGCAGGCCGCATCCATCTTCATCCTTCTTTTTTCCGGAGCCATGGACTCCAGCTGTGTGACTGGCCGGAACCATGTGACGGTACTCCCATGAATTTGTGCAAGAGCCGCCGGTCACTGCATGTGTTTTTGAAGAAATGGCACAGGCAACCATTCCTTCAGAGCGCATGCGCAGATGACATCATCGGCGCAGTATACAGATATTTACAGTACCTATAGGTTCAAATATTACAGGGAGGTTTACAAACTCTTTAAGGCCCCTCTCACATGGGCTGTCCAATCAGGTCCGTCTGTCAGTTTTTCAGGAGGACCTGATCGGACCCTCCATTCTCTTTATGGAGTGGCGGATGTCACCCCACCATCCGATCCGATCCTATCTGCCAAAAACGGATGGTGGTCCTATTCCCCATCTGTCTGGCAAATGGGATCGGATGGAAATGGAAAGGCGGTCCGCTTGCTTAGCAGGGGATCTCTCTGCTATGCAGAGCAAACACGGGCACAGTCCCGCTCTCTTCTATGGGGCAATCAGATGGAAACGGGACGCCTCTCCATTTCCATCTGTTTGCCACATAGAAGAGAGCGGGACTGTGCCCGTGTTTGCCCTGCATGGCAGAGAGATCGCCTGCTGAGCAAGCGGATTCCACTTAGCGGAGGCACCTGTGTGAAAGGGGCTTTAATCATTTTGATCGAATCATGGATCAATTGAAAAAATGGGAAGTGTGTATGGCCCTCGTTGGAACTACCATCAACTGTGTAGTGTAAGGGCCTGTCTGATGTCATGCTAATTGGATGGATCGTTTAAGTTTGTCCTAATGTAAAGTTTTGATAAAGCTAAAGGAGATTGTACAATCAGATTGTAGTGTGTATGGCCAGCTTTAGGACTTTTTAATCTCTCTGAATAAAGGAGTGACAGACTTCAGAACTGGGCAGTTTAGTATTCCCCTTGTCCCCACCTACAGTATTTTTTAGTAATCAGGTGACAATGCACCGCCTATGCTCTATCAAAGCCAGCAGCCAATGGACTTTAACTGGGGTGACGTAGAAGGAAGTGCAGTACAAGCGGTTGGAGTTTTTGATAGGTTGGAGATTATGATAGAACACTGTCGTACAGAGAGCGCACAGATTGACAGCGGCACGCCCCTATCGACGTCCCTGATTGGCTGCTTAGTGACGTGCGGGTGTAAGTTGGGAGTGGTGATCCGTGCGCGCCGCCGTTCCGTTTCTGTTAACGCTTCCGGAGCCGCCATACGTGCAGTCAGTGAGCGCGTCCCCGGTTGTTCCTGCCTTCTGACACCTCAGCTACTCCGCAGCCCGACAACATGAATGAGGAGTACGACGTCATCGTGCTCGGTACCGGCCTGACGGTGAGAACGCGCCCGGACAGCCGTCCGCCTTGTAGTCCTTTACTCCTCAGCAGAGCCGGGCCTACAGACGGTGGACACTCCCCACACGGTCCGGCCCTGCTGGTGACAGTGCACACAGCGCCGTGTCTTCCCTGGACGGTGACCGGCCGCCTCCCTCATACAATGGCGGTCGGCTGTGTGCACTGACTGCACCTCTTCTAATCTACATCCTGTCCTTCTGTATAGCTATGGAGGGGAGGTGACAACCTTTCATCTGTTGGGGTTCCTTTCTTACAGGTGGTCAGAGGGAGTGGTAAAAATGGGCAATTGATCAGCAAATTTACCGCCTACCTAATGGCGCTCATTGGAGTACATGTTTGCTGCGGCTGCAGTGATTTGCAATGATTTTTAACCTGAATTCCATGGCATACTATGTGTTAAGTCCAACCAGGTGCACGCCACCTCCCGGCTCATCTTTAAACTGGTGGCCCCCGGCACACGCAAATATGCGACCTCTTGGTACTGCATGTTTACGTTCAATAGTGCAGAGCGTGCACGGTGGGCGCTCCTTACTGGCGACTAACGGAAACCTCCCAATCATGGTTTGCGATTGGGAGTTTTCCAATCATGTGACAGCCAATCATGGTGGTCATGTGGCCAAAAGCCCCGCCTCAATCAGCTGCAACGCCACATCCCGGGCTCCTCCTTTATCTTTGCACCGAGCGCACGCAAATATGTGGCTTCTCTGCGGCAGGGCCTTGGCACTTAAAAGCCACAATTATTAAAATCCATTTTGTACACCAAATGCTTTTGCACACAGAAACTGAGATGTTACCGTTTTTAAAGCGGGATTCCGGCCGTAAAAAAATTAAAAGTCAATAGCTACAAACACTGTAGCTGCTGACTTTAAATAACTGCTTACCTGTCCTGGGTACCCGCGATGTCGGCCGCCCGAGGCCGGCCCGTCCCTCGGCTCTCGGGTCCCGGCACCGCCATCCTAGGTAAGGGAAACAGGCAGTGGAGCCTTGCGGCTTCACTGCCAGTTTCCTACTGTGCGAGCGGCGCTCTGTCAATGCCCCCGTGGTGTTCTGGGAACACACACAGTTCCCAGAAGACAACGGAGCAGAACACGCCGCGGAAGAAGCAGATTAGGAAGACTGCCTACCAACAAGGGTTTATGTAAGTTTAAATTTTTTTTTTTTTTTTTGTTCAGGGTGGCCCTCCACTTTAAAAGGAGCATTGACATTACTCTCTTGTAGAGCTGTGGGAGGGGCTCAGCAGGCTCCACCCACTACAGGCTGCATGAGCAAAAACTACAGGAGAGGGCAGAGACCAGAACAGTGACCCTGCCCAAGGAAAGGGTGGTAGTGTCTGGACTTTTTTACAGGAACACACTGGATTACTGCACAGATATGGAAAAAATATACAAAGCACTCGGATTCAAGAAGAAATACACATGGCTCTTGTATTTTGACAATATTTGCTTATACCAGAGTTCAGTTTTAAAGTAGAACAGAAAGTGACACTAAACACAATTAAAGAGAAAGAAAAATCTGTAGCATCAGTTGTATTGATCTTTGTCCCTTGTAAAAGAAGATTTAGACAGCACATCTGGAAAAAATGTTTTAAATTCTTCCCTGCTCCAGCTTCCTTTAGGAGGATGACAACATTCATTATGTAGGAAGGTAGCCGCCCTCCTTGGCACACCCCCATACTGCATGTGATCCAACTGCGCATGGGTTCTTGACATCATTCATTCTGGTTCCTCCCTCAAGTTTATCAATGGGTGGTTTATTGTGCTTCCATGTGGCAACACTGGCTGTGCTGCATGTAAAAACACAAACTACCCATTGATAAACTTTGGGGGGGATCCACAACAGATGTCAGGGACACATGTGCAGTTAGATCACAATGGCTCTTAGGTGATGTGCGTTGTGCACAGGAATATACATGCGCTACTCTCACTCGGTGAGTGGAAGTTAGAGTAAGGCTGCTTTCACACTGGGGCGGTAGGGGGCGTCGGCGGTAAAACAGCGCTATTTTCAGTGCTGTTTTACCACGGTATTCGGCCGCTAGCGGTGCGGTTTTAACTAGAGGTCGACCGATATATCGGCCGATATTTGGCGTTTTTTACTTAATCGGCATCGGCCGATTGTGCTGATAAAAAAGGCCGATTGTAACTTCAGCCGTGACTTGCAAATGACTTCTGTAATAGAAGTTAATGCAAGTTTCCTGAGGTTATCTGTGGAGAGGATTCTCTCCTCCCTGGGCAGCCTGCCAAGTCTGATAAGAAGATACATTGTATCTTTTCAGGTTCTTTTTATCAATAGACTGAACTCTGTGTGTAGAAGTTCTCAGTTTAACCATTTAAAGACTAAATCTTTTCTGACACTTGTTGCTTACAAGTAAAAATCCAGTATTTTCTGCTAGAAAATCACTTAGAACCCCCAAACATTATATATATTTTTTTAGCAGAGACCCTAGGGAATAAAATGGTGGTTGTTGCAATATTTTATGTCACACGGTATTTGCGCAGCGGTCTTTCAAACGCAATTTAAAAAAAAAAAAAAATACAGTAATGAATTAAAAAAAAACCTAAGCAGTAAAGTTAGCCCATTTTTTTCGTCCAAAAGTTTTGATTACCTGTTTTTGTGTATTTAATATTTAAGATAGTTTTTTTTTTTTTTTTTTTTGTTTTCTAAATTATACATACAAGTGAACTGATTGGAGGTTTGTTTTGTTTAATGTTTAAATGAAAAAAAATTCTGTATTACTTAAGGCTGCTTTCACACTGGAGCGGGCATGCGTTGATGGTAAAACGCTGCTAGTTTTAGCGGCGCTTTACCGTCATTTTAGAGGCGCTATTCGGCTGCTAGCGGGGCGCTTATAACCCAGCTAGCGGCCGAGGAAGGGGTTAAATGCGCCCCTGAAGCGCGGCTGCCAAAATGCTTTGCAGGCGCTTCGGCAGCTGTGCGCATTCATTTCAATGGGCAGGAGTGGTGGAGGAGTGGTATACACCGCTCCAAAGATGCCATTTGTAGGACTTTTTTTTACATCCTGCCAGTGCATCGCCTCAGTGTGAAAGCACTCAGGATATCACACTGAGACTGCAGGGGAGCAGTTTTATAGGCACTTTGCAGGTGCTATTTTTAGCCCAAAAGCGCCTGAAAAACGCCCCAGTGTGAAAGGGGTCTAACTGTTAGATTTTATGAGATGAAGGGAAAAAAGAAAAAAAAAAAAAAGAAAAAAAAAATCGGCCAAATATATCGGCCCAAAAAAATCGGCATCACATATCGGCCACCGCGATTTCTAAATATCGGCATCGGCCAGAGAAAAACCCATATCGGTCGACCTCTAGTTTTAACCCCCCGCTGGTGGCCGAAAAGGGGTTAAAACCACTCGTATAGCGTGGCTATAGCCGCGCTGTCCCATTGATTTCAATGGGCAGGAGCGGTGAATACACCGCTCCAAAGATGCGGCTTGCAGGAGATTTTTTCTTCTCCTGCCAGCGCACCGCTTCAGTGTGAAAGCCCTCGGGCTTTCACACTGAACAAACAGCGGAGGCTGTTTTGGGGCGGTTTGCAGGCGGTATTTTTAGCGCAATAACGCCTGCAAACCGCCCCAGTGTGAAAGGGGTCTTAGAGAGCCACACTGGGGTACATACAAGGGGCCCAAACAGATCTGTTTTATTTTTTTTCATTTTCACTAAAAGAACATAGTTTCCAATATTTTGCAGGATTGGAGGTCGGTTTAGGCTGAATCATTTAGTCTCACTTGAAAGAATTTTTTTTTTTTCTTTTTTTTGAATAAAGAAGTCAGGTTTGTTTTTGTTTGTTTTTTTTTTGTTTTTATTTTGTCCCATTTAGAGGGATTTTCCTTCACTTCCTGTCCCATAGCTAAAATAAGAAGTGAGAGAAAATCCCTTTAAAGCGAGGAAAGTACCAGGTATTCACCAGAACTAGTCTCCATTGGATATATCCCCCCCATTACTGTTTGGTGACCCAAAATTTGTGCTTTTCTTTCACTTTCAGTGCTTGGATATCAGTACTTGGATACTTTCTATTACTCTCCCTTCCTTCACTGTGTCCATGCCTGCTGGCAAGAATCGCCTGACTGACTTTTTTTTTTTTTTTTTTTTTTTTTTTTTATAACATTGTTATGTAGAGCTAATCAACTAAGCTAGGTGTAGAGCTGGACGATTTTTCTCCCAAAAAAAAATCTCCTGCCCATAGCGGTGTCGGCGCCGGTCCTGGGAAGCTGCAGTCAGGAGTTTTTAGGTGCGGCTTCGCCTAAAAACTCTTGCCCGCAGCTCCTCAGGACCGGCACGGTGTCGGCACCAGTCCTGGTGAAAAGAAATAAAAATCTAAAAAATTGATTTGCTGTAGATTTGACCTCTCAGCTCGATTCAAGATTCAAATCGATTTTTTTTTTTTTCCCCCAGCCCTAGCTAGGTGTATAGGTAAACACTAGCTACATCTGCACATTAAAGTATCATTAAACCAGGGCTTGAAAATTCCAGGTTGCCAAGTAGAAATTGCATCCTGGTGCCTGGGCTTTTGTCAGCTGTCTGCATCCGCCTCCCACTTGCCCACCAAGCTATAGCCAAAAGATGGCTACAGCACGGTTGTCCAGTTCTAGGAGGACACATTGAGCGCGCTCTGTGATCGCTGTGCCCTTTGGACACAGCTGATTACAGATCGTGGTAAAGGGCCAATCACTGCAGCCCTTTACCATCTGATCAGCTGTGTCCTGTCGCATCTGATCGCATGTAAACAAAAGCCAGTTATCTGCATTTCCTTTCCTCATCGCTGTTAGAGTGAGGAAAGGAAAACCGATAATGGCTATCCTGTGACAGGGGACTGATAATCAGGGCACTCTCATTAGTAACAGAAATAAAGAAAAAGGGTTTTTGTGTTTTTTGTTTTTGACAAATTTTCTGTCTTTTCATTTGTTTAGCAAAAAGTAAAACCCAGTGTTGATTACCACCCAAAGAAAACTTTTTTTGTGAAAAAAAATGACAAAAATGTTTGTGTTGTATCACTGAAAATTGGACTGAGCAAGAAGGGGGTGAAAGTGCCCAGTAGGCAAGTGGTTGAAGAAAACTGACTTTTTTTCAGCTGCATCCTAGATTCAAGCTCTGCGTTAAACCCAAAATATTTAAAAATGTCTTTGCATGCTGTTTTGCAATGTGTACATGTCTTAAGAATGATCATATTTGTTTTGTATATAGTAAGGCCTCATGCACACTGGATGATTTGCAAACTCATGTAGTGTTCTGGGAAAACAAATGCTTGCCACTTGTGAAAAATTGTAAGGCCGGCTATACACTGTTCGTATCTTGGCCAGTTCAGCAGGAACCGGACGAGAATTGAACCATTAACGGGCAGGCTGCATGCACCAAGTTGATCAATCAACTTGGATACAACCAGCCTGCTAGATTCTCTTGCGATTATCACTAGCGGCTTCAATAGCCGCTAGCAATAATCACTGTTTTCTTCCGGTGGTTAGAACAATTTTATTCTGGCCATTGAAATCAATTAAAGCGTTTAACCCAAAAAAGAATGGATCTTGCTCCTTTAACCACTTCAGCCCCGGAAGATTTTACCCCCTTCCTGACCAGAGCACTTTTTGCGATTCGGCACTGCGTTGCTTTAACTGACAATTGCGCGGTAGTGCAAGTTACACTCAAACAAAATTGATGTCCTTTTTTCCCACAAATAGAACTTTCTTTTGGTGGTATTTGATCACCTCTGCGGTTTCTTTTTTTGTGCTATAAACAACAAAAAAGTGACAATTTTGAAATAAACGCAATATTTTTTACTTTTTGCTATAATATCCGCCAAAAATATATAAAAAAAATTCCCTCAGTTTAGGCGGATATATATATATTCTACATATTTTTGGTAAAAAAAAAATCGCAATAAGCGTATATTGATTGGTTTGCGCAAAAGTTATAGCGTCTACAAAATGGGGGATAGTTTTATGGCATTTTTATTTATTTATTTATTTTTTTTACTAGAAATTGCGGCGATCTGTGATTTTTATCAGGACTGCGACATTATGGCGGACACATTTGACACATTTTTGGGACCATTAGCATTTATACAGCGATATAAAAATGCTCTGATTACTGTAAAAATGTCACTGGCAGGAATGGGGTTAACAGGGGGCGATCAAGGGGTTAATTGTGTTCCCTAGTGTGTGTTCTAACTGAAGGGGGGAGGGGACTGTGTAGGGGAGATGACAGATCGCTGTTCATACTCTGTATGAACAGATGATCAGTCTCTTCTTCCCTCAGAGAACCGGAAACTGTGTTTACACACACAGATCCTGGTTCTCGGTGTGTCAGCAGCGATCGTGGGAGCCCGGTGGTGATCGTGACCACTGGGCACTCGCATCTGATCCGGGGTTGAGCAGCGGGCGTGCGCCCTTAGTGGCCACAGGGCGAAGTGACGTTGCATAACGTCGTTTTGCCTAGAGCTGGGCGATTTTCTCCCAAAAAAATCTGCTATTTTTTTTGGACACCGTGCCGCGCCTGAGGAGCTGCAGGCAGGAGTTCTTAGGCGAAGCCGCGGCCTTGCCTAAAAACTCCTGCCCGCAGCTCCCCAGGACTGGTGCGGTGTCAGTGCCGGTCCTGGTGGAAAAAAAAAAATCTAAAACGATTTTCTGAAAATTTGAATTGATTTGACCTCTCAACTCGATTCAAAATGAATTTTTTCCCCAGCCGGGCCATTCTGCCGCAGTAGACCTGCGGCGGCTGGTCGGCAAGTGGTTAAAGCATGTTATTTGACACATTGCTTGTCCTGTGTCGTTTAGTCCCTAAAAAAAAAAATGGCTGATCCTGCCAGTTTCTGCCCACCGATCTGTAAACTGACCACGGTGTATCATGACTGCTGAGACCAGACACCGTGGTCAGTTTATGTGCCTCTGTCATCAGCAGCCTGCTATCTGCTCTCCTCTCTGCTTCTGTGTCCTCCTCCCTCTTCCCCTATGTCTTTGGGTGAGCCACCCCTCCCCCCTCCTGCTGCTTTCATAACGTTAATCTGTATACACCATCAGCAATTCCTCCAATTGCAGTGCCCCCCTCTGTGAATGGTTTATAAATATAAATGCTGCAAATACCTAATTTAAGAGCAGAGATTACGATCACATGACTGGCCAGCTCTCTCTTCCTCTCCTCCAGACTGACATCAGCAGAGGAATCTCAGCCCCTCCTGCTGCATCTCTGAGGAGGAAAGGTAGAGGGCAGAACTAACATGGAAATAATTCCTAGAGGCTCCCACCCCAAAAACTTCCCTAAAATTATTCAAGGAAAAACTCCTGAAAGTCTCTACCTATGTGGAGAGGGGTGTGTGCCTTTCCTCCAGTCAGCCGTCTTGGCTGTATGCCCAGACTTCACTGCAGTGCTGACAGAAAGAAAATCTCTTAACAGGATCTGAACTTTCTAAAGAATATATAAAGCTGAAGACCACAGATATACAAGTAAAACTTATGTAGGGAGATTTGTTTCTTCTCTGTGTATCATCTGAGGCTGTTCACTTTACTAGGGAAATGTGAAGGTTTACATCCACTTTAAGGCTGGGTTCACACTGCTGCGGTGCGGGAACGCAGCGAATTTACTGCGGGTTCCCGCATCGCACCAGCTCGCACGGCAGTTCACACTGCCATATGCGAACTGCTGGGGAGTGTCATACAATGTTGATGACACCCCCAGTTCAGCCCGCATATCGCAATGCGAACTGACAATTCGGACATTTTAGGATCGCATAGGTGTGAACACCCATGCGATCCGATTTTGGTCCGAACAAAAAAAAGGGTCCTGTGCGAGTTTGGACCGAATGCGGTGCGATATCAGCCATACTATCTGTATGGCTGATATCGCACAGCACAGACATCGCATGTGATGTGAACAGCAGTGCGCTGCGAATCACATGCGATGTCTGCCACCGCAGCAGTGTGAACCCAGCCTAAAGGTATTGTAAACCCTTGTGTTTTTTCACCTTAATGCATCCTATGCATTAAGGTGAAAAAACTTCTGACACTGACCAGCCCCCCCATTTTACTCACCTGAGTCCGTTCATTCCCACGGCGGAGACGCGCAGTCCCTCTTTGCCCGTTGCCTTGGCTTTTGATTGGATAGATTGAAATCAGCGCAGCCATTGGCTCCTGCTGCTGTCAGTCAGATCCAATGACTGGGGGGGCGGTGCCGAGTCTGGCATTCTATGTCTGGATGCAAAAGCCGGATCGGGAGCACGCCCGCACAGCGACCCCCAAGGAGAGTGCTTCTCCTTCGAGGGACCCCAGAAGAGGTGGATCGGGGCCACTCTGTGCAAAACGAACTGCACAGTGGAGGTAAGTATGACATGTTTGTTTTTTTCAAAAAAAGAGGGCTTACATCCCCTTTAAGGGCCAGACATTTTTTTGTTTTATCTGTGTCTGGGCGCTAGTGGGTGGTTGTGTGACCTTTAAAAAAAAAAAAAAATCCAAAAAAACACCAGTTTTGCTGCGCTTTCGAAACGCTGCCCATTCATTTCAATGGGCAGGGGTGTTTTGGAGTGCTTTTTAAAGTGCTCCAAAGATGCTACTTGTTGAAGTTTTTCTAACATCCTGCAAGCACACCGCCCGACTGTGAAAGCACTCATGCAAATGAATGGGAGGCAGTTTTTAGTCGCTATTTCTAGCGCTAAAACACCTGAAATCTGCCTCAGTGTGAAAGGGGTCTAACTACCCATGATAGTGTTCAGCAAGACAAAGTATGAAAGACAGATTTCTGCTCATCTTGCACTAAGCATCTTCTAATTTAGAAACTGACAACAGTGTATCTAGGTTATTCAGTGAGAGCAGAAATGGTAGTGTGTAAAGGAAGGAGGCAACGTTCTAATTTAGTCATGTCACTGGCTTATCTACATAAGGCTCATTCTTCAAGTGTTTAATGACCTGTCCTAGCTGCATGAAGTGTTTCCATATTTAATTTAAAGCTGGTCCAAACAATTTACAATTGACTGATGTGAATGTACAATGTATAGGTAAAGCGCTGCGTAAATTGACGGCGCTATATAAGTACCTGAAATGAATAAAATAAATACATTTACTTCACTAAGTTGCAGTGGCTGTATAAATTGTATGTAGCTTCATCTACATACAGTATTCAACACTGTTGTGTCAGTGAGATGAGAACTTCCATCCTGCTCCTGTAGCAAAATGGAGTCGGGTTGAGCACTGCTCTACCATTGAAAGAAAGCATTGTATTCTATGAATGAAAAACCAAGCTTCCTCGAATTGTGACTTTATCAGCCTGTCTCTCCACCTCATCCAAACACTCTCACCAATCAGGTCTGTATTTCTTTTTTTTCTTTTTTTTTTTCCTCTGAATGGCTGAGCAGCAGTCAGCCCAACTCAGTTTTTGTTTTGTGAAATTCTCCTTCATCTGCTGGAATAGAGTGCCGCATAATGTGCGTAGCTGAGGCTGGATACAATTTATACAGCTTTCGCAGCCTCTGCAACTGTTAGTAAAGTAAATAGTTCATTTGGATCAGCTTGGTCCAAACAAACTAAAGTTAAATGAAAAGTGGAGATCAGCTTTAAACAGTATTCGAGTGAAAGGAGATTTACTGTGGGCAGCTGGTTCAGTTCTGTGTGCATTCTACACAAGGAGGGTCTTTACACTCAGCATTGAATACCTCTCTTCTTTAATTCTGGCTCAGTGGCTGTATGTCGTTTGATTATGTAATCACTTGTCTGGGTTTGATATGGTTAAAACTAAATACACAGCATTTTTTCATATTTGTTGTATGATCAGAAATGTGTTTCCGTTATTTTCCTGGGAATGGCAATTTGAAATGCCTTCAGTTAATTGGGTTGCCTTAGGAAAGTTCAAGACATAAGCCACTGCTTGAATACTACAAAGGCAACAGTGTTCCTGCACAAAGGCAGAATTATATGTATGTTGTACCTTTGCAGTTTATGTAATGGTAAAGAATGGCAAAGTCATCTTGTAAAAGATTTGACTGTTGGTGTTCTAAGCAATATTGCATACAGTTTAGAATAGGATCCTTTTACACTGTTTATTGTTGCACTTAGATTTTTGTGTCGAACACCAGTGATTTAGTGATTTCAACATTCTGTATTAGAACAGAAAAATTGAACCCTGTCTCTGCCAGAAAGGCCAAACTTTCCATCCAAGTGAATATAATGTGATGTAGGGAAGGATATTATAATATATTTTATGGTAACTTCTGATAAGAATAAGAAAATATCACGCTGATAACAGCTACTGAGCAGGAGAAAGCTACAGGACTTAATGCTTTGAAGAGCGAGAAGAAAAAAAAAACTGCAGATATGTGCCCAGCTCAAATTTCATGACTTGGGTTTACATCCACTTTAAGTGTGGATGTGCTATACACGTCCATCAAAGTACATAGGATGTATGTAGTACGGCCTGTCCATATACCGCACCCCCTAGTACTTGCTGGCAATTCCCCAAATTACATCCAGGAGTTGCTCAGTAAATACAGAGGCTGTAGAATTTGACTCCTGTGAGAACACAAACCTGTCACACATTTATTAACCCTAGGCTGCTTTCACACTGATCTGCTGCAAAAATGCATATGTGATTTTGTCGCGATTTTTACCACGTCTGGTGCGTTTTTTAAAGGACGTGACTCAAAAACCACAGCAAAAACACATCACAGGTGCATTTTTTTTTTCTGTTTTCCACTGCTTTAAATGGAAGGTGTGTTTTTGGTGTGTTTCTCCACTTCCCCAAGTCCCCTAAACATGCTGCAGACAGGTTTTTTTTTTTTTTTTTTTTTCTGCAGCAGAAGCGCACCACCCCAATGTGAACACATTCATTGATTTTAAAGGAAGCATTTTCCTTGTGCTTTTTAGGAGCTTCTTCTTTTTTGCTTAAAAGCGCTTGAAAAACTGAAAGCAGCCTTAGTTTACCTTAATAAGCTGGGAAGATCTCTGTTTAGGATTTTAGTGCAGCAGAGGCAGTATTTGCTCACAGGCAATCTCCCAGGACCTATTTCTGTTCCCGTGCCTTTGCTGCCTATTTTGTAAATAAAAGCTGTGCTTGGTTAAAAAGTGCATTAAACTGGTAAATAGAACTGTACTTCTTTAGATTAGATGTTACTTGCAGGGTGGGAACCGTAAAACGGGCTAATATGTTGACTTATCCCTAGCTCTGTTGTACTGGCTGTAAAAGAATACAGAATTATGTCGCTAAGAGTAC
This sequence comes from Aquarana catesbeiana, assembly GCF_042186555.1. Classification (NCBI taxonomy): domain Eukaryota; kingdom Metazoa; phylum Chordata; class Amphibia; order Anura; family Ranidae; genus Aquarana; species Aquarana catesbeiana. The sequence goes on from NC_133326.1 coordinate 144,378,673, forward strand.
CACCTTTTACCAATTTCTTTCACATAAATGGTGCATTAGGATTTGTCATGTTATGTGATTGTTGTAGTCCTGGGATCTCCATTTTCAGCATGCATTAAACCATTTCTCTTCCTGATAAATGAAGGATTGTTGGGCATCCTGTTTTTTGTAAAAGGGGAAATCCTTATGTTGAGTCAGGGCTGCATTCTTTTCTGAAAGAGTCTGACATGGTCTAAATTGTTTTAAAAATTTTTTTTTTTTTTTTTTTTTGCCACTTCAGCAGACTACATCAAGGGACTTGACTCAGCCTTACAATTCGTCTTTTCCGTCCCTGTCATTGTCTCATCATCGTAGCAGTTTTAAAAATGACAAAATTTACCAGCAGTTTATTACTAACTCCTCCCTTAACCCTACCCCCTAGAAAACCCTTCCCTCCTCTGCTCTCTTACCGGTCACAAAGTTAAGACCTACGTCGTTCATCTCCCCACCATAGACCTTACAGTCTCAGTTCCTGGGCGTAACTCCATGTCTTTTTGAAAGCTGTCCATCCCTCCCATTTTGTCATGGTTGTTGTTCTCCTCGTCTATAGTGCTACCCCAACATTCCATTATATATGTTTCCTCTACCATATCTATCCATTCCCAGATTAATAGAATTTCCTTCTTTTGCCAGTTCTTGGGTATGAGTCTCTTAGTGGCGTTTAAGAGATGAGGGGTCAGGGACCTTTTTATACTGCTTTATGTCACCCACCCCACCATTGAACAGCACCACCCAAGGATCTCCCACTATTTCTTTTTTTGTAATCTCCTTAATGAGTTGCAGGATCTTTTTCCAGTATTCCCTTATTTTAGGGCAGTCCCACCACAGATGTGTCATGGAGCCAACCTCTTTACAGCCGCTCCAACACTCTGCTGGTGTATTGCCCTTGAATTTGCTTATTATTTCTGGTGTTGAGTACCATCTTACTAGACACTTTAGTTCATCTCTGCTGTTCTGCTATCCACTGCCGAGGCGTGGGCAAGGTTCAAAATTTTTCCTATAAACTTCTTATCACGCGTTGTCCCTAATTCCTTCTCCCATTTTCTAATGAATGGCGGTATCTCCACTTCTGCCTTCAATAAAACTTTATACATTTTACATATAGTATTTCTCGGGTCCTTTTCCACGAACAATCGTTCAAAAATGGAGAGGTCTTCTCCGGATCTAATAGGTTGAGGCAAGTTTTTAATAAAGTGGTTCAACCGGAGAGACTGCCATTCAACCATCTCCGGTGCTAGATTATTGTGCATCAAATCCTGTGTAGGAATCATTTTTTCCTTTTTTTTTTTTTTTTTTTTTTTTTTTTATTATATCCATTAATTGTGTGACATCCTTTTTTAATCAAACTCCTCCTATGTTTTTCATTCCTGGTGGAAAATATTAATTATCTAACAGTGTAATTAAAGGTGAATTGTATTTGCCATTAAGCCATTTATATATCCCATCCCAAATTTTGAAAACATTATGTGTCAGTATTTTCGTCTAGTCTTCCATGTTGTGGGGGATTCCAAATAATATTTCCCAATTGTGCTTTACTTAGTGTTTTCTCTATACTAACCCATTTTTTTTCTCATTTTCTTCCTTGCCCCATTCTATCACTCTAGACAGCACAACAGCTTTGTAATAGGCTGAGGTGTCAGGGACCGCTAATCCTCCCTCCCTCCCTCCCTTTTCCCCTGTTTCAACATTTGAAAGGAGACTCTCGGTTTTTTTATGTTTCAAAATTAAATTCATTTGCAACATTTTTAATTTTCTCAAGTATTGTTGGGGGAGGGCTAATGGCACCATCTGAAGTCTATACATGACCTTGGGGAGGATCGCCATTTTTATAATATTAATATGTCCCAGCCAGGATAGAGATGTTCCAAGAAATTTTTTTTACAATCTGACCTAACTTCGTCTAGTAGGGGAATGTAGTTTATTTTGTACATCTTCTTCCGTGTGTTTGCTAATTTAATCCCCAGATATTTTAATTCTTTAGTCCAGGTGAATTTAAACTCTTTTTTTTTTTTTTTTTTTAATATTCTTTCTTCTGTATGGCTTAAGTTGATATTTAATATCTCGGATTTTGCAAGATTTATTTTAAAGTTGGAGATTTCCCCATATTGTTTTAAGGTATTTCTTAAATTGCGCATTGTCTTCCGGGGGAACGTGACATAAAACAGTATATCGTCTGCAAAAGCCGAGAGTTTGTGTTCTTCCTTTCCAAGCTTGAAACCAGATATGCTGGAGTCATTGCGTATCGTGGCCAGAAGTGGTTCCAAGGAGAGGACGATTAGCATTGGAGATAGGGGACACCCCTGCCTCGTCCCATTTTTCATCTCAAAAGGGAGAGACACTAGATCGTTTACTTTTATGGATGCAGTTGGATGATGGTACAATGACTTGACCCAACCAATCATTCTTGGGCCAAAGCCCATAGTCTCTAATGTCTGGATCATGAACCCCCAGTCTACCCCGTCGAAAGCCTTTTTGGCATCAATTGACAGTAGCAGTCCTGAGGGTCCCCTCTCTTTTATCATTTGGAGTAGAAGTATAGTTTTCACCCCATTGTCCCTTCCTTCCCTTTTTAGGGGTAAAACCAACCTGATCCAGTTAACTAGTTTATTCATTACTCCCGTCAACCGCCCCGCCAATACTTTAGCAAAAAGCTTTATGTCAGCATTAAGTAATGTAATTGGCCTGTATCTAGAACACAACAACCCCTCCTTTCCTTCTTTTAAAATGACGGTGATAGCCGCTGCAAGTGCATCTTTACTTAAATTATGCTCTACCCCCAGGCCATTCATGTATCGGCAAAGCTTTGGGACCAGGACAGTTTTACATTTTTTTTTTTTATAATAGGATATTGTAAATCTGTCCGGCCCAGGGCTCTTCCACGGTGCCGATTCGGACAGGGCCTTTGCTATTTCTTCCTCAGAGATCGGGGCCTCCGTCGCTTCCCTGGCCTCTTTGGCTATTTTCGGGAGTCCTGCCTTTCTGAGAAAAGTGGTTATTTTTCTGTTGTTTTCACCAGGTCTGACTTCCTGCTGCTGTACTGCGTATAGTTCTTGATAATAGGTTCTAAATATATCTGCAATTCCTTTAGGCGAGTAGACCATGTTACTATCTTTAGTTTGGATTTTCTGTATAAAATTGATAGCTTTTTTCTTTTGTAACATTTTTGTAACAAGTGGGTTTATTTCCCCACTTGTATCTGTCCCTTGCAGTCCTATTCAGGGCCGTCTTAGTTTTGTGTTCAAATAGAGCCTTTAAGGCCGTTCTTTTATTACCTTTTGGTATAGATCTTGATGACGGGCCGGATGTGTTTGTGTTCTTGTTCGGCTTTGCCTAGCTCATCCATAAGTATGCGTGTTTTCTTGTTTCTCTCCCTATATCCCTGTGTTCTACAAAAATGTAGTCTAACCTAGAGTAGGACCTGTGCACGGGAGAATAAAACGTAAAATCTTGTGTTTTGGGGTGTTGAATTCTCCAAATGTCCACCAATTGGCTGGCATGCAGTTTTTGTAGTAGTAGTCTCCTGCGCCCGGGTCCCACAGTCCAGACCGGGTGCCATACAAAAATTCAAATCTCCCATCATAATCGTGTGACCTCTCCTGAAATCCCTCAGCTTAGCCAATATACTTTTAAAATATTTCATCGGGTTTTTATTGGGGGCATAAACGTTTACCAGTGTGAATTCCTCGTCGCCTAGTTTCCTCTTTAAGAACAGGAATCTACCTTCCGGGTCGGTTAACCTATCTTCCGATGCAAACGAGTTCCATTCGCGAACCCAATTGCTACTCCCCTTGCTCTTTTAGTAACTGTATCTCCATAAAACCACAACGGAAAGTCCCTAGATGACAATTTAATGTTTGATTCATGGGAGATATGTGTCTCTTGAAGGAATACCACTTCCGCCCCGTACCTTTTTTGAGCTCCCTCATTATCATGTGTTTCTTGCTTGGAATGTTCAGTCCCCTAACGTTGTAGGTCAAGAAATTAATTGTCATCTCTATAATCCAAACTTGCTATCAAAGGCTTGGTTTGTTGATCTAAAGCAAGTTTATAACTGTTTTTACAGCCCCTCCCCATCCACCCCACTCCTCCCATCCCCCCTTCACCCCCCCCCCTCCTTGAACATGCAGCTCTCCCGGGCTTGTTTGTCCAAAGTGTCTTCTACCGTTTCTAATCTGGCCAACAAGTGACCCAGGTCAGACCTCAACAGGTTGATCTCTTTTTTAATGGAATTTTCCAATCTAGTCAACATTACCAAAATATCTCCTTTTGTAGGGAGTTGGGCCTCAGTCCTTTGATCTTCCAATCTGGTTGTTTCTAATTCGCTTTCATTTGCTAAATCCTCTTTAGACTGGTTTGGGGTCCCATCTTTCCTTTACTCGGATCCCTTCTTCTTATCCGCTTTACCTTGCTTTGGATGAACTGAGTTGCTGTTATTTGGGCTAAGCCCCTGGGCCAGGTAGTGTTTAATTGTACTTCTCGAGGTGTTGTCTCTTGGGGTTTTGGGTGACGAGGATTTACTCATGGTGTATCGACAGACCCAACCCCCCCCCCTGCAGTATAGGTAACCTTTTCTTCCTTCTTTCTCCTTTTTTATATATACCAGTTTGTAAACTTTTTATTTCCTTATACGTATGTCCTCGTTCCTCTGCGCCAGGTTACTGTTCTAGGTCTGCCCTTGCCTCCTTTCCGGTCTACGGGACACTTCAACTTCCCCCTTCAGGGAAACTAGGCATGGTGCTACTGACAAAGGGTTGCAATGAATCAGCAGTTCAAACGAGAGTTCAAAGCAATCCAAAGGGGAAAAAATTTTAAGCAATTCCACCAGTCCAGCTACAAAGTATTCAAACAATCCTCCCCTCAGCTCCCTTCATTTATGCTGTATTCTCCAGAGTATTTTCAGTGGAAACACATCATCAGAGTGGGGATGCGATTTCAGCAGAAACACTTCCTAGATACAGACATGTCGTGCTCTTCACACTGTGGGGTGTTCCACTCTTACCTTCTCTCTCCAGGAGTGTTGGGCATCAAAGCTGTACTTACGAGAGACCATTCGGTGAGGGCTGGGAAGTATTCTCCCTCCATAGTGCCGGGGGGCTGTTCGTCCTGTCCTGCAAGCTCAGCCTCCGCTATCTGAGGCAGAGCCGCCGTATATGAGAATCTGGGGGGGGGAGGGGGGAGAGAAGGATGCCGGACCTGCGCTGAATGACCCGCCGCACGGACTATACAATGCCGGCCCCGTGCTCTTTTGTGCGGGTAGACGTTCCAGCGCCTCTGCTGACTTGCGTGCGTCCGACGGGATGAGATCGCGGCCCCGGCTTCTCGCTTCCTCCTCTCATAGCCACCACACTCGTCGGCCGGCTTACGCACCCAGGCTCCTCCCTCCCTGTAGACGCCGTCTCACGTTATCCGCCCTCTAAATTGTTGTATTTTTTAATGCATACCCTCATTATCTGTCCAAGTAATGAGGTGCGCTTTTTCCTTGTTAATTGTAGTATTAAATTGGTTGTAAAGGCAGAAGTTTTTTTTCCTTCTCTTAATGCTTTCTATGCATTAAGATAAAAAGCCTTCTGTGTGCAACAGCTTCCCTAATACTTACCTGAGCCCCATCTCGATCCAGGAATGTTGCACGAGAGACTCGGCTGTCCGGGACTCTCTGTTCTTATTGGCTGAGACAGCAGCGGAGCACCATTGTCTTCCGCTGCTGTCAGTCAGTGAGCCAGTGAGAGGGGGTGGGGCCGTGGCTCCGTGTCTGAATGGACACAGGGTGCTGCGGCTCGCTGTGGGGGCACTTAACAGGAGGGTGGTGTCAGGAGTGCTGAAGAGGGACCCGAGAAAAGGAGGATCTGGGCTGCTCTGTGCAAACTCTTGCACAGAGGAGGTAATAATAAAAACATGGTATAAAGGCTCTGTTCACACCTAAGTGTGTGTGGGTGTTTTTCTGCTGTAAACCTCAGCTCTAAAAACCTCCAACAAGAGCAATCCTATTAATTTCAATGGCCCCTGTTCACACCTGAGCATTCTGTCGCTCAAAGTACAGGAGCTTCTTTTTTGGCAGATTACAGGCGTTTTACTGCTTTTACATTGGTGACCTTTTAACCTTAAACTCCTGTACAAAAACGCTGCAAAAATGCCTGTAAAATAGCAATGCCTAGTTGTGAACAGAGCCGCAAGGCTGCAATAACTCCTGAGCGAATTTTTTTTCAGGCAGAAATTTGCACGTTTTTACAGCAATTTTTAGCCGTGATTTTGTAAAGGTCAGAAGGTCACCAATGTAAAAAGCAGAAATGCCTGTAATCTGCCCAAAAAGAAGCTTATGTACTTTTTTTGAGCTTCAGGCGTTTTACTTCAGGCTACAAAACGCTCAAATGTGAATTTGCTTGTTGGGTGTTTTACGAGCTGAAAATGCTCAGGTGTGAATGCAGCCTTAAAATAAACCATTACAACCCCTTTAGGCTGCATTCACACCTGAGCGTAATTTTTTTTTTTTTTTTTTTTTTCAGGCAGAAAGTCGTGCATTTTGCTGCAATTTTGTACAGGTCAAAAGGTCACCAATGTAAAAAGCAGAAACGCTTGTAATCTGCCTAAAAAGAAGCTTATGTACTTTTTTTTTTTTTGAGCTTCAGGCGTTTTGCTTCAAGTGACAAAACGCTCAGATGTGAACAGGTGCCATTGAAATGAATGGGATTTTGCTTGTTGGGTGTTTTTTTTCTGGTGTTTTACATGCTGAAAACGCTAAGTGGTTAAACTGACCTCATTTACAGGCAGACGTTTATCCCTTTGATCTAAAAGAACCAAACAATACATTGTATATCTCTTCTCTTCTCTCAGCACTGACCAATGTTGATAAACATTTGTTTTTTTTTGTTTGTTTTTTTTTATCACTCAGTACAAAAAGCACAAACCTTTGTCCCAGCACTTCCTGTCTAAGGGTGACAACACTATCTTAAAGGAGAATTACAGCAAAGCTCGTTTGGCTGTACTTCTCCTGTGCATCACAGGAGTGCAGTCCGCTCTGCACTCCAGCGGACATCAGCCCGCTGTCTGACGTCACACAGCCGGTCCAGGCTCAGGCAGGATCGCGACAATTGAATCTGGATCCTCCCACATGCCTGGACCAGCACCTGGCTCAGCCTCTCAGCAAGCTGCTGAGAGGCTGAGCCGACCACCCCCTCCACAGCAAGTGCTGGGGGCAGATCGTTGCTGACTGTTAGCAGCTCTCTGCTCGGGAGCTGTAAGAACCGAGCAATCTGCGGTGTTTGCTTGGTTCTAAGTGTTGGAGATGCCAGGGGACATATGCAGCATCAGAGGAATGAGAAAAAATATATATTTTTTTAAATCCCATACTTTTAAATTGCTTTGCATGCAGCACCAGGGTTTTCATGTTAAATGTGCTTTCCCTGAGTGGCCGCGTACATTGAAACATTTGACTTGTTTTTTATTACTGGCGGCAAAAACCACTATAGCGGGAGCATGGAAGACACCCTTAGTATACTTTAGACGATTTAAACACAGAATATCATGGATTATCATGCATGAAAAATGCTAGTATTATCACGTACCTTTTGTCTGCGACCCCAGGTACCACGTGGTTACCAAGCTCGTCTCCTAATATTTCTACATCTTTGCCTTAGTTCTCCTTGTTTTGGGGATTAGAATTCCCACCCCTTCGTGTGGTTTTTTTTTTTTTTTTTTGTCCGTCCTTCCTTCCCTTTTTCCTTCCTTCCTTCCCTTTTTTCCTTCCTTCCTTCCCTTTTTTCCTTCCTACCTTCCCTTTTTTTCCTTTCTTCCTTCCTTCCTTCCCTTTTTTTCCTTTCTTCCTTCCTTCCTTCCCTTTTTTTCCTTTCTTCCTTCCTTCCCTTTTTTCCTTTCTTCCTTCCTTCCTTCCCTTTTTTCCTTTCTTCCTTCCTTCCTTCCCTTTTTTCCTTTCTTCCTTCCTTCCCTTTTTCCTTTCTTTCTTCCTTCCTTCCCTTTTTTCCTTTCTTTCTTCCTTCCTTCCCTTTTTTCCTTTCTTTCTTCCTTCCTTCCCTTTTTTCCTTTCTTTCTTCCTTCCTTCCCTTTTTTCCTTTCTTTCTTCCTTCCTTCCCTTTTTTTCCTTTCTTTCTTCCTTCCTTCCCTTTTTTCCTTTCTTTCTTCCTTCCTTCCCTTTTTTCCTTTCTTTCTTCCTTCCTTCCCTTTTTTCCTTTCTTTCTTCCTTCCTTCCCTTTTTTCCTTTCTTTCTTCCTTCCTTCCCTTTTTTCCTTTCTTTCTTCCTTCCTTCCCTTTTTTCCTTTCTTTCTTCCTTCCTTCCCTTTTTTCCTTTCTTTCTTCCTTCCTTCCCTTTTTTCCTTTCTTTCTTCCTTCCTTCCTTCCCTTTTTTCCTTTCTTTCTTCCTTCCTTCCCTCCCTTTTTTCCTTTCTTTCTTCCTTCCTTCCTTCCCTTTTTTCCTTTTTTTTTCTTCCTTCCTTCCTTCCCTTTTTTCCTTTCTTTCTTCCTTCCTTCCTTCCCTTTTTTCCTTTCTTTCTTCCTTCCTTCCTTCCTTCCTTCCCTTTTTTCCTTTCTTTCTTCCTTCCTTCCTTCCTTCCCTTTTTTCCTTTCTTTCTTCCTTCCTTCCTTCCTTCCCTTTTTTCCTTTCTTTCTTCCTTCCTTCCTTCCCTTTTTTCCTTTCTTTCTTCCTTCCTTCCTTCCCTTTTTTCCTTTCTTTCTTCCTTCCTTCCTTCCTTCCTTCCCTTTTTTCCTTTCTTTCTTCCTTCCTTCCTTCCTTCCTTCCTTCCCTTTTTTCCTTTCTTTCTTCCTTCCTTCCTTCCTTCCCTTTTTTCCTTTCTTTCTTCCTTCCTTCCTTCCTTCCCTTTTTTCCTTTCTTTCTTCCTTCCTTCCTTCCCTTTTTTCCTTTCTTTCTTCCTTCCTTCCTTCCCTTTTTTCCTTTCTTTCTTTCTTCCTTCCTTCCTTCCCTTTTTTTCCTTTCTTTCTTCCTTCCTTCCTTCCCTTTTTTTCCTTTCTTTCTTCCTTCCTTCCTTCCCTTTTTTCCTTCCTTCCCTTTTTTCCTTCCTTCCCTTTTTTCCTTCCTTCCCTTTTTTCCTTTCTTCCCTTTTTTCCTTCCTTCCTTCCTTCCTTCTCTTTTTCCCTTTTTTTTTTTTTTTTTTTTTTTTTTTTTTTTTGTTGTCCCCTTATCTCAAAAAGGATATCGGGGACTTGGAGAAAGTGCAGAGAAGAGCAACCAAACTGATAAGAGACATGGAGGAGATCAGCTATGAGGAAAGATTAGAGGAACTGAATTTATTCACTCTTGAGAAGATGAGATTAAGGGGCATATGATAATCATGTATAAATAAATAAGGGGTCCATATAGTGAACTTGGTGTTGAGTTATTCACTTTACGGTCAACACTGAGGACAAGGAGGCACTCTTTACACCTAGAGGAAAAGAGATTTAATCTTCAAATACAGAAAGGTTTCATCACAGTAAGAGCTGTGAAAATGTGGAATAGACTCTCTCCAGAGGTGGTTCTGGCCAGCTCAGTAGATTGCTTTAAGAAAGGCCTGGATTATTTCCTAAATGTACATAATATAACTGGGTACTAACTTTTATAGGTAAAGTTGATCCAGGGAAAATCCGATTGCCAACAATCAGCACTGAGAAATTCTCTCTCATGGTTGTTGTGAGGCTTATGTTTATTGTTGGCTGGATTTTTTTTTTTTTTTTTTCGTTTACTGAATGTGGTTTTTCATTTTTAGTTTTTTCTCCTCAAAAAAAAAGTTAGTGCTTTTTATTTGGCTCCAGAAACCCAAACTCCCCACCACTGCATGTCTTTTAGGATGAAGCAATTTGATAAAACCTACTATGAATGCATTCCCTCTGCACATCCTTCACTTTCCCTTGGGACCCTTTTTAGAGTGTTTTGTATAAGTAGCATATTCTGATACCAACCTGTGATTCTACAAAGATAATTTACACTCTACCTAGCAAGGAATTTGTGTATTTATCTGTTTTCCAAATTTGTTTTCTTTACTTTGCCCTGCATGAATAAAGCACATGTTCACTTCAATGTAGAAAATGTATTGTTGGCCTTTTTGTTGCCACCAGCATGTTACCTCAGTGGCAGCGTCAGCATATAAGCAAACTTCCAGCAGCTACAGCCACAAGGAGTTTAACCATAACCTGAAAGCCTCCCTCGAAATGTGATTTCCATGGTAGATATCAGGATGAAGAGCTCCAACAGCTGTTGCCTGATTTTCCTCTAGCTAGTATGTGCCTGAAGGCACTCAGCTCAGAGCACTTCTAGGTTCGGAGAGGTCTCAAACCTGGTGTAGAAGCTGATCAAACACTCAATTGGCTTCAACTGGGTGCAGTGGTGACATTAAGGCACGGTTCACACCCAATACTGGTGCAGCTTCCAGCAGGGGTCCTGTGCAGCCTTGTTCAGTTTCAGGTCCGATTTCAGCCCCAATTTTGAACCAGGACGCACAGGACCCCTGCTGGGAGCCGCATCGGTATTGCGTGTGAACCAAAAGACGCACAGGGCTCCTGTACAAATTCGCACCGGAGCCGCATCCGATATATGTGCACTGACTCCATAGAGAGCCATTTGCAGTCTCCTGCTATTGTGAATTGGATGCGGGGATCCCACATCAAATTTGCAATGGTGTGTACCCAGCCTCAAAGAGCAAGTAAACCCTGATCGGTTTTACTTCCTCTTTGTTTCCTGCAAAGGTAAAGCATAATGCGCTACTATGCATCTGTCCATCTTCCTTCCGGGTATCGCGGCTCTAGCGATGTGACTGGCCGGAGCTACGATGACGTCACTCCTGCGCATGCGTGTGGGAGCCGCCACTAACGGCACGATCTCCGTTAGAAACGGCACGCTCAGTGCGCCGTTGTCTACGGTGCATGCACCATAGACATCGGTGCCTGTCTTTTGCAAATATCTCCTAAACTGTGTAGGTTTAGGAGATATTTCTTGCACCTACAGGTAAGCCTTAATCTAGGCTTACCTGTAGGTCAAAGTGGTCTGTTAGGGCTCTTTCACACGGGGCGGATCAGTGATGACGGACCGTAGTGTCCGTCGTCGCCCGATCCGAAAACCGATGGAAAAGTAGGGTTCTCCTTCGTTACACTTTTCGGATCGGAGCGGGTCGGATGTCAGCGGACATGTCACCGCTGACATCCGACGCTCCATAGGGATACATGTATGTCCGTTTTTCATCCGAAAACGGAAGGATGAAATACGGACTCCCCGTGTGAAAGGGCCCTAAGGGTTTACAACCAATTTAAGGCCTAATAGAACCAGTCACCTGCACTAAGCCTACCTTCTAAGGCAATAATCTTACATTTAAAAATTCAAAGCATTTGTAAAGGAAGAGGTGTGTTATAATTTTTTTTTTTTTTTTTTTTTTTTTTTTTTTTTTTTTTTTTTTTTTTTACGATAACATTGGTTCTTAAAATTACAAGTTGGTGCATGTTTCATAATCGCTAATTAAACTGCTATCTTGGTCAGACTCTGAACCTAAACCACCTTGTTAGGCCATCTCGTCTTGGCACAAGTTCAGTCCTGTAACTGGAAAGTGAATTGTGTCTCCTGCAGATTTTTTGACTCCTATTCACCTACATATTTGTGCTTGGAAATCATAAACACTCTAGCTAATCTGTGGCCTACTGATTTGCTTATCTAAATCAGTTAAAACATTTTAAGATATTAGTCGTTTGTCAGGTGGTCAGCGTGGTGTTTAAACCCCAAACTAAAAATGTGATATATTGCTGCTTAACAATCATTAGATGTGATGGCTGCACCGGTTTTCTTTGGCTTTTTTTCTTTTTGTTTTCATATGGTGATTTGGCCAGTAGCATACCACCTGTATTGGTGAGACCACTCTGGAGGAATGAGAAGTGGGGGCACAGCAAGCGGCAGCACTTTCACTATTGAAAGGGAGTTGGAATCCTATATTAGTCAAGAAAGGGAGACCATACATCTCACAGAACTTCAGCAACTGTTCTCAGTTGCCAAACATTTACAGAGTGTTGTTAAAAGGAGAGGGGATGCTACTCTGTGGTAAACATGGCCAGACTTTTGAGACGTGTTGCTACCGATAATTTCAACATTACTTTGTTTTTTCATCAAATGGTACAGTTTATCAGTTTAAACATTTGATATGTTTACGGTTTTCTATTGTGAATAAAATATGGGTTTTTGAGATTTACAAATCATTGCATTATCTTATGTAGATTTTACACAACCTTTCTGCAATTGGGGTTGTATATGAACAAAAGTGATTAGAGAAGTTTTTAGCTTTGTTTTTCTAAATGCAGACTACCATTTAACAGTAAATCGTACACGGCTTCAGATTGTATAGAAATGTGTACCTCGATTTCCTAGCTTACAACTTGAGCTGTACTACAAACTGGAGCTGTACGGTTCTGGCTAAAATGAGAATCACAATTTTTTTCTTTTTTGCTTAGAGTAAAGATCAATTCTCTCGGTTTAACATCTTCTTTCACATTATACAAAAAAATTAGGCTAACTTCACTGTTTAGTTTTTTTTTTTTTTAATTAAAGTGTATTTAAAAAAAAAAAAAAAAAAATTGCGTTTGAAAAACCGTTGTGCAAATACTATGTGACATAAAATTATTGCAACAACCACCATTTTATTCTTTAGGGTCTCTGCAAAAAAAATTAAAAATCTCATGTTTCTGTGCTCCAAGTAATTTTCTAGCAGAAAATGATTTTTACTTGTAAGCAACAAATGTCATAAAAGGTTAGGTCTTTAAATGGTTAAACTTCCCTCATCTACACACCTTCTTTCCTTTGATAAAAGAAGGAAAAGATACTTTTTCTACTTGGAGTGTTGTAATAAAACTTGGCAGGCTGCCTGGATTTTTTTTTCCCAGTTGTGAGAACTCTGCACTTGTTAGAAAAATCGTGACATGCTGTTTTGAAGATCGGGAAGGAGAAAAAGATCGCGATTTTGATTCTTAATGATTAATCGTGCAGCTCTACCACCCCTACCTTAATTCACTTTGTTTTTTTTTGGCATGCTTTACTCTGTTCGTAATCCTTACCTGTGTCTTTGTTCCCTGTAGGAATGTATCCTGTCAGGAATCATGTCCGTAAATGGGAAGAAGGTATTGCATATGGATCGCAATTCTTATTATGGGGGAGAAAGTGCTTCCATCACACCTCTGGAAGATGTAAGATACCTTTTGTTAGTAACATTAACAAAAAAAAGCATGAACGTTTATTAGCGCCCCATATAGAGACTAAGGGATTTGCGTGACCTTTTAACTTGGTTACTTGGCAACTGTAACATATTACTTTGGTAGAATGTTAATATCTTTTTTCAGTGCAGTATTGATGGACAACCTCAGCTTTTGTACCATGTTACACCTGTATTTTGAGGTGCAAATGAATGCTGTGAATGATTGAGCTACAAGTCCCATCTGCCACCAAAGCGAACTAGTAGTTCTCAACAGAACATGTGTGCAGTAATCGCAATCAACACACTTGTAGCCCATTGGAGCTTTATCCAGCTCAGTAACTGAAAGCACGCATGGACAGAGTACTGCAGAGTGCAGTAGCGTGGCATTGCACCCACGATTATCTGATCATGGGTGCAATGCTTTTCAGGCTCCTGTAAATAAATTATAACATGCATAATTTTCTCCCACTGCAAAATATATGTGCATTTAATTTTTTCTTAAAATAAATGTACCTTTTTTAAATCTAAATTCAAAACTTGGTAACTTTAGGTCAGCATTAAAGCATATATTTGCGCTAAATAAAAGCATTACCATATGTTGGGCGGCACAGTGGTGTAGTGGTAGCACTCTCGCCTAGCAGTAAGAAGGGTCACTGGTTCGAATCCCAACCACGACACTACCTGCTTGGAGTTTGCATGTTCTCCCTGTGCCTGCGTGGGTTTCCTCCGGGTACTCCGGTTTCCTCCCACACTCCAAAGACATGCTGGTAGGTTAATTGGATCCTGTCTAAATAGTCCCTAGTATGTATGAATGTGAGTTAGGGACCTTAGATTGTAAGCTCCTTGAGGGTAGGGACTGATGTGAATGTACAATGTATATGTGAAGCGCTGCGTAAATTGACGGCGCTATATAAGTACCTGAAATAAATAAAATAAATATGTGCACATCACGCTGCACCGCATAGATCTGAGCAGCCTCATTGAATAACATTGATTCTTAAGACACCTGTATTTTGCTTTACAATGCACATGTTAAAACGCAAAGGTTTCAACAGGGCCCCGCCCTTAGTGGAAAAATACCTGCTGATCTGCACTGAAATCCCAAAGAGTGTTGCCAGCCCCGCTTAATTATGCCCTGCTAAAGTAAAAAACACACCCTTCCCTCATCTCCATAACATAAGGTGAGAAGCTTTGTAGTCCATCAGACTAGGTTAAGGCCGGCTGCAGGAACCAGCTGAGATTCAAACCATGTATTGGTGGGCTGCATGTTCCAAGTTGATTGATAGCATCAACTTGGGTACAACCAGCCTGTTGGCTTTTATCTACAATTGTCTCTGGCAGCTAATATAGCTGCTAGCATTAATCACTGTCTTTTCCCGGTGGGGACGGCTCCCCCCGCCAATCTGCCACATCCCCCCCCCCCGGGAGAATACAATGGATTCCCCTGTCAGCACTGTCTCTTGATGGGGCAATCGAGCGAAGGAAAGAAATTTGCTCTGTGTATGGCCTGCATAACACTTCAGTCCAGCAGAATCAAAATTACTGGACTGGTAAGTTAAAACGTGGGGGATGTTTTTGTATTGCAGAGAAGTACTGCACACATTGTGGTGTGTTTTTGTTTTTTTTTGTTTTTTTTTTTTTTTTTTTCTTTACGCATGCACTTATGACCAAAGTTTTATAAAATTTTAATTTTTTTTTTTTTTTTTTTGTATGTGTAACATGTCGACAATATTTGTATTTATAAATTTTATTTTAACTTTTAGTTGTACAAAAGGTTTAACCTCCCTGGAAGTCCCCCAGAGTCAATGGGACGGGGACGAGACTGGAATGTGGATCTGATTCCTAAATTTCTTATGGCTGATGGTAAGACTCAGTTTATCTTCTTGTAAACCTTTTATGACTAATAGATTAGCTTGTAATCCTTCTGACGTTAGTTCAGCAGCAGTTCATATGCAGATGAATTGGTTCTGGATACATATCTATACAAACACCAATAAATTGAATTGTTAAACATATTCTTGTTTTACAGACCTTCTTGGCAGTCCATTTACTGCCAACCAACGGAAAGTTACACCTGTTGAATTCTCACTGTTGTCATAGAAAACCTTAATCCCCATTATAGCTTTGTCTCTTGCTGTTCAGCAGATGAGAGCAACTGCTAAAATGTGGTTGTTAAAGTGTTACTAAAGGAGCCTGCATTCCCCTATGCCTGGTTTCCCACAGTACACAGAACATGGGAAGGCAATTATTTTAGTAAATATAAACTGCTAAATATATTTTCTCATCAGCAGTTAGCAGTCTTGTGACTTCTATCAGTGTCTGATTTAAGTTAGTAGGAGTTTTCATTCTGCACTGACTGTCCTAAGAGAATGCAAGACCCCTGACCCTCTGTCTGGACAGTGCTGATTGGCCTTGTGCTGATTACATGCACTCTCCAAAGAAAAAACTCTCTAGTAATGCACACCAAACTGAGCATGTACAGCTTGTCCCCTATCCTGTCTCCTCTGATTCTCCCCTTCTTCTACAGTCCCCAATCTATCTGATGAGCCATGGGGGGGTAACCTGCACACGCCCAGTTTGGTGTGTATTGCTTAGTGTTTGTTTTTTTTTGTTTTTTTTCTTGGGAGGGTGCATGTGATCAGCACAGGGCCGATCAGCACTGTCCAGACAGAAGGTCAGGGATCCTGCAGCCTCATAGGACAATCTGGGGAGAATGAAAATTCCTCCCACAAGCTTTAACCAGACACTGACAGAAGTCACAAGACTGCTGATGAGAAAGGTATTTAGCAGTTTATATTTACTAAAATACAGTTGCATTTCCATGTTCTGTGTACTGTGGGAGTCCAGATATAGTGAATGTTTTAAGTTTAATTCTGAACCCAACCAGGTGAAAACATGTGGCATGTGTTTTCTGTAACTCCAGTATCTGTTTTATACAAGACTGCATTTCCCACCGCTTATGGTGTCCAGAGATACACTCCTGCCAGTAGCACCTCTGTTACAAAGAACATTTTCTTGTTTTATTGGTCCTGATCTGATTGTGATCACTTTTTTTTTTTTTTTTTTTTTTATGAAGTGTGGGTGGAAATGTAACTACACAGGGGCCCCGATGAATCCCAGGTCGTCATGGCAACTAGACATTTCATCCTGGTGCCTGGGCTTTTGTCGGCCTAGCTGGCCTGTGTATGGAAGGTTGCATTAGGCTGCTTCGTGCGACACTGAGCTCTCCATGCCGCTGATCGCAGGAGGGAGCTGGGATCCAGACCCTGGCTGGGAATTCTGCCTAGCCCAGCTGCTTAGTGTGACAGTGAGCCTGCCTTGCCGCTGATCACAGGGGAGGGGAGCCGGGAACCACGCCCAGCTGGGGTTTCAGCCTGCTTGCTGCAATACTGAAGAAGAAATCCAGTCGGGACACTGGGGGAGCGAGTTAGTCAGCTTTTCTGAAGGGATTCAGCAGTACACTGCTGGGGGTGTCAATCTTATAGGGATCCAGACCCCAAGGCGGGATCCGCTGCCCAGGGAAATCGGCTCTTTGGGAATCCAATGCTTGTAACCTGGGAAAGCTGCACAAGGTAAAGGGGGGGGGTGCACACGGAGAAGGGTCGGGGGGGAGCTGCACAGGAGGTGAAGGGGGATGGAGAAACTAGGGAAGTGGGGGTGAAATGCTGCGGTGGCTCCTGCAGTGTCAGCTAATTGAGCCGCCTCATCAGTGCACATCAGTGAAGAACATTTAGCAAATAAGTCATTTTCTTATAGGACATCTAGGTTGTGTTGCTTCTTCACATACTAGCACCTCCTATGTAAACCTGTGACGTGCATCTGTAAACACATCAGGGCTAAATAAGAGACAGGGTTTTGTCGCTGAAAATAAAGCGGTTGGTTTAAAAAAAGGAAAACTGGCTCCAAGATTCCACAGCCCTGTCTTAACTTGAAATTAAAGTTTTTAAAATGCCTATGTACTTTGTGGCTCTCTGTTGCACTAATATTTGAGCCTTTATACTGGAAAACCAATATTTGTGTATGCATATAGGAAAAATCTATGACATTTGAAGGCGAATTGCTCAGTTTGATTTGCTTTGGACCTATTTTTACTCGTTCAGGTTTAGTTTTTCTAAATATAATATAAATATGATATTGCATTAGAGCTCATTTTAGCTTCCAGTTTTAAAGTCCAACTTCAATATGTAGAATAGGTAAGGGTCCTATCCTTTTTATAAGATTTTAAATGCTGTCAGTGTCCCTTTTTTGGGGAGCTTTTCCTTACTGTTCTATTTGACACCTCTTACTTGTTTCAGAATCCGATGGGATCACCGACAGCAACTCTACTGTTTAAAGCGCTACTCTTGTTTATCCAAAGCTTGGAGCCACTTGTCTGGAGTTGGGCTTTCGATATGTAACTTTTTGTAGTAATAATATCTTTTTTTTTTTCTAGGTCAGTTGGTAAAAATGCTGCTATTTACTGAAGTTACACGCTATCTGGATTTCAAAGTAATTGAAGGCAGCTTTGTCTACAAAGGTGGAAGGATCTACAAGGTGCCTTCAACAGAAACCGAGGCTCTGTCATCCAGTGAGTATCTTTTATTTCAGCTAACAGTAAAATGGGGTATACACAGGGAATTTTTTCATTCAACAAGCGGGTTGAAGGGAAAAAAACTGACAGATCTTCGCATCCACACAAGCGATGTGGATCGATGGAGATCTTTCCTGCTTCTTATTGTATTCTGACAGCTGGCAATCCCCCGTTGTTAGAATACACTGAAGGCTGTAGCAATTGGCTGCACACGCTGATCAAATGCAGGTTTTTCAGCATGACCTTCAACAGAAGCCAGTCGTTAGACTGGCTTCTGTTGAACAGGCAGCGGTACACAGTGAGATTCAGCAGATTACTGCTGAATTTTTAGTCTGTGAATACCAGCCTTAAGGCTTTCTACCAGTCCCTAGATTGTGTGTTGGACCTCCCCACACAAATATACTGTGGCAAAGCGGCTGCTCTGTGCCAGATCATGTGATCTGGGTCTGAGGTGCACGGCCCCGTCTGCGACCTGCTCCCACTGTGATTGGACACAACGGGAGCTAACCTGCCTATCATTGTTGAGAGAAGCAGAACAGCGGTTTGCCGATGTAAACAAGACAGATCACTATTCTGTGAGGAGGGAAGGTAGTGATCCTGTGTTTCTGGTACGCAGAAACGTGGATCTCTGCGTTCCCATAGTACAAGCACATTTCTCCCCCTCCCAGTTAGAGAGCACTCCCTAAGAACACATTTAACCCTTTAATCGCCCCTGATAACCCCTCCCAGTGGTGTTAGTACAATGACCATGCATATTTTTTAGCACTGATCACTGTATTAGTGTGACTGGTCCCCAAAAAGTGTCAGGTGTCTGATTTTTTTTTTTTTTTAATTTTTTTTTTTTTGTCCACCGCAATATCGCAGTCCTGCTATAAGTCGCTGGTTGCTGCCATTACTAGTGTGTGTATATATAATATTATATATATCACTCACTCTTTTTACCATGAATATCGGGTGCAAATAGCGTGTGCATGTTATACGCCCATACTTCAATTTTTGCTGCCTCGGTGGGGGCGGGGAAGGGGGCGGGACGAGCGCCGTCAGATTACATACAGTGAGAGTCTCCTGTTTACTTGGTGGCCTCTGTAATAGGAAGTCCAGTCTCCTGGGCTGCCATTGGACCACTGTTCTGTCTATCATAGGAGATTCTCACTTTATGTAATCTGTCGGCGCTCATCCCGCCCCCTCCCTGCCCCATCTAGGCTGCAGATGGGCATCAATGAGGCTGCTGCACTGATGGCAATGGTGAGGCTGCTGCAATTGATGTGGACTGATATGGCTACATTGATGGCACTTGTGAGGCTGCAGATGGGCATTGATCAGGCTGCATTGATGGTAATGGTGAGGCTGCAGATGGTCACTGACCCATATTTTGCTTCAAAGTTCCTTATTTAAAATTTAAGTTTTTTTTTTTTTTTCCTGAAACTTCCCTCTTAAAATTAATGTGCGAGTTATACGCCGATAAATACAGTGTATATATATATATATATATATATATATATATATATATATATATATATATATATATATATATATATATATATATATATATATATATATATATATATATTTCTCATAGTTTGTAGACCCTAAAACTTTTGCGCAAACCAATCAATATACGATTATTGGGTTGTTTTTTTTTTTTTTTTCTACCAAAAAGATGTAGCAGAATACATATTGGTCCAAATACCACCAAAAGAAAGCTCTATTTGTTGGGGGGGAAAAGGGGATTGTATTTGGGTATAGCGTCGCACGGCTGTGCAAATTGTCAGCTAAAGTAACGCCATGCCGAATTTGCAAAAAATGGCCTGGTCAGGAAGGGGGGAACCTTCCGGAGCTTAAGTGGTTAAACTTTATGGTAGTTTCTGGTTATAGTTACAGTGGCAATGTACTTGTTTGTATGTCTTTAACTATTTTTATAATGCTATTCAAGGTTTGATGGGCTTGTTCGAGAAAAGGAGGTTTAAGAAGTTCCTTGGCTTTGTTGCAAATTTTGATGAAAATGATCCAAAAACAATGGAAGGAGTTGATCCTAAAAAAACAACCATGCAAGAGGTTTACAAAAAGTTTGACTTGGGTCAGGATGTCGTTGACTTCACAGGCCATGCTCTTGCTCTGTACAGGACTGATGAGTGAGTTTGTTTTTTTTATTGTGTATGGCACAGCCTTATTTCTGTTTAATAAGAAATGGCAGACATGTACCACATGAACAGAGGAGGAACATCCTCCAGACAATTTCAGCAAACCAAAATGTAACCTACATAGGCTCCAGGGACGTTGGCACAGCTTTATTTCAATGTGGTTATCTATTATGGGCCCAAAAGATAAAGTGGTGTGGGGTCTTTTATATTTCATAGCCATACCTTGCTTGCGAAACCAAGATTTCAGTGAAGATTTTAGGCCATTGTGTAAAAAGAAAAAAGTCTATACCTAAAGGTACTTGGCTGTTGTACACCTTTTAGACTAGACCAATTTTCTATGCCAGCTAGGTCTTTAAGTGGTAAATGTCTTTGATATCTAACAGTCTATGTGCATATTTTGTTGAGGTTTGTAGCACCATCTTGTTCCGGCTTTCTAATAGGATAATGGGACTGAGAAAGGTGTTAATGGGGTGAGTTTACAAACAGGCAAGGCAAAATTCTGTTGAGTGCCTGCTCTTAAACTATTTTTTTTATATTATCTGTGGCTGCCTATTTTATTAAAAAGGAAAAAAAACTGTAAAACCTTGAACACTGAGTGGGGAAAATAAAAGTTTTGGCTGTACAGAAGTCTGTTTTTTTTTTTTTTTTTTTTTTTTTAGCTGAACTCCAGGATAAGCATCTAAATGCAAGAGTATTCTTATTTTGGTGTGCTTTGTGTTTTTCTTCAAGATCTCTGCACGAATCCACTGTGAAAGCTTCCTGTAGTTAAGACCAGTCATTGCTGTGCCCTCTCTTTGTGCAGGGTAACCTGTTTGGGCTCCGCCCTCTCCTGTATTTTTCTGCAGACAGCCTGTAGTGGGTGGGACCTGCTGGACCCTCCCACAACTTTCTGGACAGGCTATGTAGAGCAGTGATGTCACTGTTTGCAAAAAGGCAAAAACAAAGACATTTGATGCACACAAAAGGGTTTTATAGCCTTTGTGGCAATTAGGAAATCCTAATAAAAAAAAAAAAAAAAAAATTTTTTTTGTTCCTGGGGTTTAGCTTTAAGGTACAGTATTACATGATTGGACTTGTAAATCTATGTTGACTTGATCCTGTCTGTCACTTGGAGCATTGATAATGGTTCCTAAATAAACCCCTGATATTTACACATTTAAGTTAGATATGTTCATATTGGCTTATTTTACACCAAAATGTTTCCAACATAGTTTTGTCCATGTACATTGGTTAATTATTTTTTTTCTTCTTTTGGCTAGCTATCTCAGTCAGCCCTGTCTTGAGACTTTAAATAGGATTAAGCTTTACAGTGGATCCCTTGCACGATATGGCAAAAGCCCTTACCTTTATCCACTCTATGGCCTTGGAGAGCTGCCACAAGGTTTTGCAAGGTAAGGAAGTGATTTTCTCTCTAGTTTAATATTGCAGCTATCAGTTTTATAAAGTTTAATTTTTTGTTGGCTAAAAAATAATCTGAATGATTTAATCCTTTCAGCCATAACTATTATGGCAATGACAGTGCCAGCAGGTAACTAAATAGCAGCTGGGAGTGTATTTAGATTGTATTTAATTGGTAATCTTTATGGGAAAAGACAAAGAACATCGCTGGCTATGATTAATATTAAGCACATGATACTGTGTGAAACATGTCTGCCTTAATGCCTTGATTGTCGTTTTTCCTGTGGTGTCACTTGAATGGATCAATAAAGGACTCATATTCATCTTGGAGTGCAGCCGTTTTTTCTTTTTTTGCAGTAGAAATCTTTAGCCATGTAATCGCTGCACTTTTGCTGATCTCCCATGGATATTGTGAACCTAAAAGTGGCTCACAGTTGTCAGGTCATGGTAGCTCTGGCCAGCGAAGAAGCTGATCAAGCACGGTCTAGACTTTTTATCTCCAACTGATTCCAGAGATGACATGTCTTCCTAAAGAGAACCTGTCATCTGCAATATGCTTATTACATGGGCGGGGGGGGGGCTGCTAAACCCCCTTGTAAGAACAATAAAGTTACTTTTGAAAAATGAAAGTGTAATAAAATTAAACCTAAAATTTTGTAGGTGTTTCACACCCACATAAAAAGCCAGACTTGTGTGTTTGATGCACACATGTTCTAAAACCTTGATTGTGCCCAGTATATTGGCTATCACCAAGCAACCCAAAGTGCGATTTCAAAGCCACATTGGTGTGAACGGGGGGGGGGCTAAAGGTGTTACCTATGGACAGTTGTTGTTTTTTTTTTGTTTTGTTTTTGGTAGCATTGCAGGACCAATCAATTTTTGAGCCTAGGTTCACACTAGTGTGATGCGATGTACTGCGAATTTGATCCTTTTTTTTTTTGTTGTTGTTTTTGTGTGAGGTGCGAATTTGCCTTGCGTTTTGAGCTGGACAGGTGTGATTTTAGTGTAAATTTCAGGAGGCAGATGGTGAACCATTCAGAGATGTGAACTGTGTGCTGCAATTTTACCGCAAGTTCAATTGAAGTCTGTGAAGGTAAAATTCTCACTGCACCATAGGAATTCGCATCTCACCTGCAATCAACACGCACAGGACCCTTTTTTTTTTTTTTTTTTTCTTCCCCCTTCATACCAGATTCCCAACGCATAGATGTGAACCAAAGCCATGGAATACTATGCTTTTTACATGACCTGTGTTCCTAAAAGCATCAAACCCGCTTGATGCATTTATATTCCCTTTGTGCTACACAATATAATGTTCTTTTTTTTACTTAAAAATTGGTTCGCTTCTTGTGAACACTGAAATAGATCTGATTAACAGTAGTACAAATATCTTAAGACATAAATTGTAACTACCACCATTTTTATAGGGTCTCTTCTTATATATTATAATTTTTTTTTTATAATATTATTGTTAAAGAATGTTTTGGTTTGTGCTTTTTTTTTGGTTTTTTTTTTTTTTTGAACGAACACACACCAGCCATAACATGACCACTGACAGGTAAAGTGCATGTCATTACAACGGTATCTGAAAGTGGATGGGGGATATATTGGGCAGTAAGTGAACATGTAGTCCCAGAAGTCGATTGTGTACAAAGCAGAAAAAATGGGCAAGCATAAAATTTGAACGACTTTGACAATAGCCAATTTTTAATGGCTGGAAGACTGGGTCAGAGCCTCTCCAAAACTGCAGCTCTTGTGGGATGTTCTCGGTCTGCAGTGGTCAGGACCTACCAAAGGTGGTCCAAGGAAGGAAAACCAGTGACCGGGTCATGGATGGCCAAGGCTCACTGATGCACATGGGCTGGCCTGTGTAGTCCAATCCAATGAAAGAGCTACGATAGTTGAGATTGCTGAAAAATTTAATACTGGTTCCAATAGAAATGTTTCAGAACACACAGCACACATCAGTATGTTGTGTAGCTGCAGACCAGTCAGGGTGCCCATGATGCTGACCTTTTGTCCACAGCCAAAAGTGCCTGCCATGGCCATGTGCGCATCAGTTCTGGATCACGGAGCAATAGAAGAATGTGGCCTTGGCTGAGGAATTTAAGAATGGTTTAAGTAACCCCACAATGCTTTGAGGTGTTGACTTAGCCTACAAATTCTCCATAACCAATTGAGCACCTGTGGCATGTGCTAAATAAGTTGATCCAGCAACTTGCAGGATTTCAAGGCTCTGCTACCAATGGCTTGGTGCCAGATAACACATCATACCTTTTTTAGAGGTCTAGTGGAGTTCATGCCTTGGTGGGTTATGGTGGTTGGTCATATTATGGCTGATCATTGTGTGTTTGTATATACAATATCAGTCAAATATGTTAGTGCTCCAGATCCTTTTTTAGGAATCTCCTCAGCATATTCATTAGGCAAACCTGTGCAATCACATAAGACAATCGTTTTCAAGCTTGCTTTAGCCCTTCCTCGGGTTGGACACACCCTGAGTAGTAATTATAATGTATCGGTTTAAATCTCTGGTTACCGGAAATGACATAGTAGTTAACCATTTCCAAAGAATAATCTTTTGTAGCTGTCAAAGAGACATTGGTGACTACAGAACACCCCTACCACTTACAGCTTTAAATATAATTTAAGTATAACCTTCAAATTGTAACAAATTAAGCTATGGCAATACAGGAATATAGTAATTGAGAGATACTGTACAAATCTTACATGGGATAATACAGACATTGGGCTTCTTTTTGATAATATCTAAAGCAAGTCGCTAATATTTCATTAACAAACTATTTGAAGTGCTTTTTCTTCATACTGCTGATTGGGTAAATTCCAGTGGTGAGCACCCACAAGACTATTCAGGAGTGCTGCCCACCAAAAAATTTTGTGGTCTTCTTGTTTTTCAGATTGAGTGCCATTTATGGAGGAACTTATATGTTAAACAAGCCGATAGAAGAGTTAGTTATGGAGAATGGAAGGATTGTTGGTGTAAAATCAGAAGGAGAGGTAGGCTTTCCTTTCTTATATAAGCCATAAAAATGATCAGGTGCCTAATGGGAGGGACAACATTTGTGGAGAAAAGGTCAAATTTGCAAACAAGTGGACTTTAGCTACTAGGCCTTGCTCCTGGGCAAAAGAACCATAAGAAAAAGCTGCAAATAAAATTAATAAGTGCTTAGGTCCAGGTGTACTTGTATTACCTGGCATAAAACATGGGAATACCAGTTTTGTGAACAAGTCGTAGTTTATTGAAGTAAAAAACATGAAAAGTCATGCAATTACGTGTCAGCTGTTATAACCAAGCTCCGGGGCTATGTGGTGCTTGCTTGTCCGCAGTTGAAAAAGCCATCTGGGATGTGTCTCACCACTCAAGTTCCCATGGGGAGTGTCAGCTGGGCAGGGAATTCCAGGAGCTGCGTGGGAGCCACTGTGGGAATGGCCATAATGGTGCTGGGGAGAAAACAACCGCAAGCTGTGGCAATTCACAGCGTGGAGACAACGCTGGTAGTGGCGTCTAGCGATGACATCACACGCTGCGCGGGCGGAAGCTGAAGCCAGGGAGGAGGGAATACTTGGCGGGCAAGCCTAAATCTGGTCCCGTTGCTATGACGACATGTTTCACGCTCCCTGCAAGTCATCAAATCATGACTTGACAAGGTGCAGGATCGTGAAACATGTCATAGCAATGGGACCAACACGTTTGGCTTGCCCTCCAAGTATTCCCTCCTCCCTGGCTTCAGCTTCTGCCCGCCAGTGCAGCGAGTGATGTCATTGCTGACGCCGCTACCAGTATTGTCTCCACGGTGTGAATTGCCACAGCTTGCGGTTGTTTTCTCCCCAGCACCGTTATGGCCAGTCCCACAGTGGCTCCCCCGCAGCTCCTGCAATCCCCTGCCAAGCTCAGCTGACACACATCACCCCCCCCCACCACCACCACCACGAATTGGAACTTGTGGGTGGTAAGACACATCTCAGAATTTTCCAAATGCGGACAAGCAAGCACTACATAGCCCCAGAGGTTGGTTATAACAATACGACACGTGATTGCATTACTTTTTTCATGTTTTTTTACTTCAATAAACTTGTTTACAAAACTGGTATTCCCGCGTTTTATGCCAGGTAATAAAAGTAAACCTGGACCTAAGCCCTTATGGATTTTATTTGCAGCTTTTCCTTTTTATATACCTGTTCCCAACACAGTGACTGATATTTAATCTATTGCTTGATAGTGTCTGCAAAATTCTGGTACCAATGCTATTAGGTAGAGCATGGGACTGGTAGAGCTTACCTTGATGATAGGAAAGTAACCAGTGACCCATTTTAGTTGTCTGTAGTGTTGGCATTGTTCATGCTGAACTCCGATGTGTCAGTCTTCAATGAATCCTAATGTTGAGTTAATTCTTCCCACTGACCATTACAGCACACCACTTTCTTTTATGTATGATTATATCTGCAACCTACTAATCTTACAAATGTGCTCTGAACTATTAATTTTAGATAACAAATGTCACCAGGGGTAAAATGTGGCCATGTGTGGATAAGAAGGGATCAATTAGTAATGTGGGGTCTGGACCCAGTGCAGCTGGAGGATATGGATAAAACTATGTACAACAAAATGATCCAGCACTCAATGTGCTGACAGAAGGCAGTCTCACAACAGGCAGTGGAACGTAAACATGAATAGTTTATTCAATAATGTACATATGAACAAATCCTGTTGTCAATGCAGGAAGAGGTGGGGAGAGATGAAAGGGAATGTGGCTTACTGTGGCTCACTGGAGGTCCTCAGAGCACCGAGTGCTGACAGCATCCAAGTTTGGGGAAAAAACCCTCACAGCAGGGAAGACTATTCATTTTAGGCTGGCCATACTTAAGACAGTTTTCTTGTACAATGTTTCTTTAGATTTATCAAAAACATATACGGTAATATGAGGTCAAGTCTAAACACTTTCAATTTGTATGCAATCAGGCGGGCCCTTGCAGTTCATAGTTAACAGTAACTCTGTTAACTATGAACTGTAAAAAAAAAAAAATAAATGGGCAGTTAGGATCCCCTACTAAAAACTGTTTCATGGGTTTCTCTAAAGTAAGAGTTGAGAAAATCTATGATATAGTTTGCCTTAAATAAGAGTAAGATCCCCCACTTTTTGCATTTTCTTGGTCTTTCAGTTGCCCTGATGCTGGCGTAGAAGTTATGGTTGGAGATACAGCAGTGCTGAGATTACAATGTGCTGTGTGAACATTATTTTGTTGTGGTGAAAATCTTTTTTTTTTTTTTTTTTTTTTTTTTTTTTATAATTTAGTTTTGCGCTCTATAAAATAAACTCATTTTTAATGGATGCATTTTACCTTCTATTCTGTCTTCAGGTTGCCAGATGCAAGCAGCTGATTTGTGACCCTAGTTATGTTCCAGACCGTGTCACTAAAGTAGGGAAGGTTATTCGTCTTATCTGTATTCTAAACCACCCAATTAAGAACACAAATGATGCCAATTCCTGCCAGATCATCATTCCTCAAAACCAGGTCAACAGGAAGTCTGGTGAGTTTTTCTAGAAGTTACTTTTGCACTTGTAAGTATAGAAAATTATAGGCGTTTCGAGGTTAGATTTTTGTGTTTTTTTTTTTTTTTTTTTTTTTTTTTTTTTTCTGTGTGTGTGTGAAAAACCTTAAGTCTTGCTGGGATAGATAAGAAAAAGCAATAGAAATGTTAAATCTCTCCAGTGCCAAAGGTAAGTTTTAGCCAGTCTAAAAGACTTCAGCCTTCCATTTGCACCTTGGGATGCAAAACCAGTTTTGCTGTTTTACAAAGCCTTTAAAGCAGGGGTCTCAAACTGGGGCCCTCCAGCTGTTGCGAAACTACAAGTGCCATGAGGCATTGCCTGTAGGGAGTCGTGCTTGTAACTGTCAGCCTTGCAGAGGCATGATGGGACTTGTAGTTTCGCAACAGCTGGAGGGCTGCCAGTTTTAATCCCCTGCTTTTAAAATTTGCAAAAGTTCACTTTAAGAGCCCAGGACCCATTGAATAGATAGTATTTTTTAATTTGTACACCCCTGGATAGTTGTACAAATGTTTATCAAACTTATATTTTGAATAAAAATTCAATATATTACTACAATGTAAAAGTACCTACTAATGAAAGATTGAATTCTAATAAAGTGAATCTAAAATACTATGTTTTGAGAAACTAATTTAAGAGCATGCAAAAAGCTATACACTAAAAACCCTCATGTTTCATCTGTTTGGCATTACTGTATATGAAAGGCAAAGCAACGTGTATATATATGTGTATGTGTGTGTGTATATATATATATATATATATATATATATATATATATATATATATATATATATATATATATATATATATATGTATATACACACGCTGCTTTGCACCTGCCCCCTAGTGGGCGTGCACGCTCCGCGGTCTCCGTTACCCTGTCCGCATACTGTGTCCGCCGGTGTCCCACGATCGGGTCGCAGAACAGGGGGATGCTTTTGTAAACAAGGCATCTCTCTGTTCTGCCTAGTGACACAACACTGATCGTCTGCTCTCTCATTGGGACGTGTCACGGTATGCCATGCCCCCTTACAGTTAGAATCACTCCCTAGGACACACTTAACCCCTTCCCTGCCCCCTAGTGGTTAACCCCTTCACTGCCAGTGTCATTTACACAGTAATCGATGCATTTTTATAGCATAGATCACTGTATAAATGACAGTGGTCCCAAAATGGTGTCAAAAGTGTCTGCCATAATGTCTCAATCACGATAAAAATCACAGATCGCCGCGATAACTAGTAAAAAAAAAAAAAAATTAATAATAAAAATGCCATAAAAATACCCCCTATTTTGTAGACGCTATAACTTTTGCAAGTAAATGCATATGCGTAAAGGGCAAAATTGCATAAATTAAAGTGACTAAACATCTATTAAATTCATAAGAAGTGACATCAGATAAATAACAGCGAAAATTAATGAAATATGACGTCAAATAAACAAATCCAAATGAAGGTGAATAAATCCAAAAATAGCCAAAGTGCATCAAGATGAAAAAATATCACAAATTTATAAAAAATAAAAAAAATCGCATGAGATAAAAAGTTGCATGCAATCAGAAATCGCAAAAAGTGCAGAAACGCTATAAAAATAGCCGCAAGTCGATCTAATTAATGTAATACAGTTCCAACGTGAACAAAGTGAATCTTCGTAAAACAGTTTGTGCAAAAAATAGATGAAAAAAGTGCAAGTGCAAACGATGGGTGACAGATTCCTCTTAATAACCGTACTTCGTGGTGCGCCACATGTTTCCCCCACCCTCTCACCTCTAGCAAAGACCCCTAAGGTCAAGTCAAGCCTGCAACCAGGAAGTGGATGAAACACCATCAATCGATCAGTCTCGTCCGATCATCACAGGTCTGGCAAATCTCCAATGGAAGGCCTCAAGTTCGGCAAGTTGGGTGGAGGCATGCAATAGAAAGGAGTATCCCCATTGTGCAGTATTCAAAACCGGTTTATTCAAAACAACATAGTAACCATCGTCACCGCCCACGTGACTTTATCAAAATCTGACTGATTTTTTTTTTTTTTCCCATCTTGATGCACTTTTAGACTATTTTTTTTGATTTAT
Organism: Aquarana catesbeiana; assembly: GCF_042186555.1. Classification (NCBI taxonomy): domain Eukaryota; kingdom Metazoa; phylum Chordata; class Amphibia; order Anura; family Ranidae; genus Aquarana; species Aquarana catesbeiana. The sequence goes on from NC_133326.1 coordinate 144,407,605, forward strand.
TAACCTTCATTTGGATTTGTTTGATGTCATATTTCATGAATTTTCACTGTTTATCTGATGTCACTACTTATGAATTTAATGGATGTTTAGACACTTTATGTGATTTAGCACTTTACGCATATGCACTTTACTTGAAGAATTGGATTATATTTATTTCATCACATTTTATGCACTTTGAGTTAGCGCCACATATCTCTATTTACCTTGTTTTTCTGTGTGGGAACACTGCCGTATGTGTGGCGGCTTCTCAGTGCTCTTTAGCTGCTTTGGCTCGCCTTTGTTTTGCACATTAGTTTTCTTCTTTGGTTTGCGCAAAAGTTATAGCAACAATCAATATACGCTTTATTGCGATTTATTTTTTTTTTCCCAAAAATATGTCGAATAGGTATCTGCCTAAACTGAGAAATTTCCCTTTTTTTAAAAAAAAAAAAAAATTGGGGATATTTATTATAGCAAAAAGTACAAAATATTGCTTTTTGTTTATTTTTTTTTTAACCACTTCAGCCCCGGAAGGTTTTACCCCCTTCCTGACCAGAGCACTTTTTACAATTCGGCACTGTGTCGCTTTAACTGCTAATTGCGCGGTCATGCAATGCTGTACCCAAACGAAATTTGCGTCCTTTTCTACCCACAAATAGAGCTTTCTTTTGATGGTATTTGATCACCTCTGCCGTTTTTATTTTTTTGCGCTATAAACGGAAAAAGATCGAAAATTTTGAAAAAAAAATGATATTTTCTACTTTTTGTTATATAAAAAAAATCCAATAAACTCAATTTTAGTCATACATTTAGGCCAAAATGTATTCGGCCACATGTCTTTGGTAAAAAAAATGTCAATAAGCGTATATTTATTGGTTTGCGCAAAAGTTATAGCGTCTACAAACTAGGGTACATTTTCTGGAATTTGCACAGCTTTTAGTTTGACTGCCTATGTCATTTCTTGAGGTGCTAAAATGGCAGGGCAGTACAAAACCCCCCCAAATGACCCCATTTTGGAAAGTAGACACCCCAAGGAAATTGCTGAGAGGCATGTTGAGCCCATTGAATATTTATTTTTTTTGTCCCAAGTGATTGAATAATGACAAAAAAAAAAAAAAATTTACAAAAAGTTGTCACTAAATGATATATTGCTCACACAGGCCATGGGCATATGTGGAATTGCACCCCAAAATACATTCAGCTGCTTCTCCTGAGTATGGTGATACCACATGTGTGGGACTTTTTGAGAGTCTAGCCGCGTACGGGGCCCCAAAAACCAAGCACCGCCTTCAGGATTTCTAAGGGCATAAATTTTTGATTTCACTCCTCGCTGCCTATCAGTTTTGAAGGCCATAAAATGCCATGATGGCACAAACCCCCCAAATGACCCCATTTTGGAAAGTAGACACCCCAAGCTATTTGCTAAGAGGCATGGTGAGTATTTTGCAGCTCTCATTTGTTTTTGAAAATGAAGAAAGACCAGAAATTTTTTTTTTTTTTTTCAGTTTTCAAAACTTTGTGACAAAAAGTGAGGTCTGCAAAATACTCACTATACCTCTCAGCAAATAGCTTGGGGTGTCTACTTTCCAAAATGGGGTCATTTGGGGGGGTTTTGTGCCACCTGGGCATTCCATGGTCTCCGAAACTGTGATAGGCAGTGAAGAGTGAATTAAAAAATTTACGCCCTTAGAAAGCCTGAAGGCGGTGCTTAGTTTTCGGGTTCACGTGCGCGGCTAGGCTCCCAAAAAGTCTCACACATGTGGTATCCCCGTACTCAGGAGAAGCAACAGAATTTATTTTGGGGTGTAATTTCACATATTCCCATGGCATGTTTGAGCAATATATCATTTAGTGACAACTTTGTGCAAAAAAAAAAAAAATTTGTCTCTTGTGTCACAATATAAAATATTCCATGGACTCGACATGCCTCTCAGCAAATAGCTTGGGGTGTCTACTTTCCAAAATGGGGTCATTTGGGGGGGTTTTGAACTGTCTTGGCATTTTATGCACAACATTTAGAAGCTTATGTCACACATCACCCACTCTTCTAACCACTTGAAGACAAAGCCCTTTCTGACACTTTTTGATTACATGAAAAAATTATTTTTTTTTGCAAGAAAATTACTTTGAACCCCCAAACATTATATATTTTTTTTAAAGCAAATGCCCTACAGATTAAAATGGTGGTTGTTTCATTTTTTTTTTTCACACAGTATTTGCGCAGCGATTTTTCAAACGCATTTTTTGGGGAAAAAACACACTTTTTTAAATTTGAATGCACTAAAACACACTATATTGCCCAAATGTTTGATGAAATAAAAAAGATGATCTTAGGCCGAGTACATGGATACCAAACATGACATGCTTTAAAATTGTGCACAAACGTGCAGTGGCAACAAAATTAATACATTTTTAAAAGTCTTTAAATGCCTTTACAGGTTACCACTTTAGATTTACAGAGGAGGTCTACTGCTAAAATTACTGCCCTCGATCTGACGTTCGCGGTGACACCTCACATGCATGGTGCAATTGCTGTTTACATTTGACGCCAGACCGACACTTGCGTTCGCCTTAGCGCGAGAGCAGGGGGGACAGGGGTGCGCTTTTTTTTTTTTTTTTTTTTTTTTTTTATCATTTTTATTGTTATCTCAGGGAATGTAAATATCCCCTATGATAGCAATAGGTAGTGACAGGTACTCCTTTTTTGAAAAAATTGGGGTCTATTAGACCCTAGATCTCTCCTCTGCCCTCAAAGCATCTGACCACACCAAGATCGGTGTGAAAAAATGCTTCCCCAATTTCCCAATGGCGCTGTTTACATCCGGCGAAATCTAAGTCATAAAATGATCGTAGCTTCCGGTTTCTTAAGCCATAGAGATGTTTGGAGCCACTCTGGTCTCTGATCAGCTCTGTGGTCAGCTGGCTGAATCACTGGCTGCATTCTCAGGTTCCCTGTTGAGACAGGAGAGCCAGAGAAAAACACGGAAGACGGTGGGGGGGGCATTCCCTCCCACTGCTTGTAAAAGCAGTCTAGAGGCTAATTAGCCGCTAGGATTGCTTTTACATGAAAGCCGACCGCTGGCTGAAAAGAATGATACCAAGATGATACCTAAACCTGCAGGCATCATTCTGGTATAACCACTCAAAGTCGTGAATGGCGTACCTGAAGACAAAAAAATGGTTAACAATAAAGCACAGTGAACAGTAAAGTATAAAAAATTGCATACCTGAAAAGCAAACATGATAAAACATAATAACAATAAAACATTGCAGAATAGAATACAGTAAAAAAGAGCAGAACAATAGAGAGAGAATAGAGAGAGAGAGAGAGAGAACAATAAAACGACAACTATTTTTTTTTTTTTTTATTTTTGTTTGTTTTTTTTTTTTTTTTTTTTTTTTTACACTTTTTTTTTACACTTTTTTTTTGTAACTGTAACTTTTATAACTGTAACCGGTTCCAGGTTCGGGTCTCTCAAAATGCGATGGCATCTTTGGAGACCCTGTGAAAGTGTGTCCTAGTCTGTGCAATGCTGTACCCTACGCTAATACTCAACTAGTGTATGGTAGCGTTCAAAACATTCACCAATGCAAAGACCAGGATTGTCAGGACAGGAGGGACAATAATAGCGGGTGTCACGCCTATATCCGCGCTTGCTGCAGACACGACATCTTTTTTTGGGGGGGTTCGTTGGGTAGGGGTACTCGGGAGGACATAAAGAAAATGCCTCTCATGCAGCCGACTGCATTTGGTTGGGGATGTGAATGGGGGAAGTACGGGTGCTGCAGAAGTGGTGGGTTCCCAATTAGGATTGGCGAATGCAGCAGGAAGGGCACTATGGGCACGACGGGCCTGTGTTTGTCTTCTTGGTGACAGCGGGACACTACTTGTGCTTGCCACCTCACCAGCTTGAACTGCACTTATGGGACTCGCCACGTCACCAAGTGTTACTGCAGTGCTGGTTTGACTACGACCGGGGTGTACTAGGCCGCTGGTGCTTGCCAGTTCACCAAAACGCTACAAAAAAAAACTGTTAGCAATCGCAGGGATCAGGCCTGACTCTGCGAACGCTGCAGTTATGCGTTTAGTGTTTTGTAAGTGACAGTGATCGATCGATACTGCACTTGGGTGGGCTGGGCTGGGCCGGGCGGAGGGGCAAAACGCAGGTGCTAGCAGGTATCTGGGTTGATCCCGCTAACACTGCGTTTTTGGGAATCCTAAACTGCTGGGGACTCTAGTATAGATCTGATCGGATCAGATATTGATGCGTTCAGATACTATACCACTAAGGGAGGTGTATGGTGCGTGGGTGTTAGCGCTACTGGCACTAACCTGACGCTGCCTGGGGCTAGTGCTTGCCATTTCACCAAAACGCTACCAAAAAAACTGTTAGCGATCGCAGGGATCAGGCCTGACTCTGCGAACGCTGCAGTTATGCATTTAGTGTTTTGTAAGTGACAGTGATCGATCGTTACTGCACTTGGGTGGGCTGGGCCGAGCCGGGCGGAGGGGCAAAATGCAGGTGCTAGCAGGTATCCGGGCTGATCCCGCTAACACTGCGTTTTTGGGAACCCTAAACTGCTGGGGACACTAGTATAGATCTGATCGGATCAGATATTGATCCGTTCAGATACTATACCACTAAGGGAGGCGTATGCTGCATGCGTGGGTGTTAGCGCTACTGGCGCTAATCTGACGCTGCTTGGGGCGACGCATATCACCGCCGGGCGATCGGGGGGCTAAACCTTTATTCGGTAATAAACGGCGGGTGCCCTGACACTATAAAAAATAAACAAACTAACCAGCGTCACCCGTAACAGTTATACAGTGATCAGTGGTGAAAGGGTTAACTAGGGGGCAATCAAGGGGTTAAAACCTTTTATTAGATATATGTATATGGGGGGCCCTGTCACTATAAAACGCTGACGGCGAACCGATCGGACCCCCCGCCCGCGGGAAGGCAATCACGTACCAGGTACGTGATTTTGCCTGCCCGTGCCGCTCTGTTCACGTATATATGCGTGAGGCGGTCAGCAAGTGGTTAAACGCAAAAAAAAAAAAACGCAGAGGTGATCAAATACCACCAAAAGAAAGCTCTGTTTGTGGGGGGGGGAAAAAAATTTGTTTGGGAGCCACGTCGCATGACCGCGCAATTGTCAGTTAAAGTGACGCAGTGCCGAAATCGCAAAAAGTGGCCCGGTCATTTGGTAGCCAAATGGTCCGGGGCGGAAATGGTTAAATCGCTAGTAAAAAGAACCATTTTTTTAACCACTTCAATACCAGGCACTTATTCACCTTCCTGCCCAAGTAAATTTTCAGCTTTCAGCGCTGACGCAATTTGAATGCTACACTATACCCAAACAAATTTTTTTTTTTTTTTATCATTTTGTTCCCACAAATAGAGCTTTCTTTTGGTGGCATTTGATCACCTCTGCAATTTTTTTATTTTTTGCGCAACAAATAGACCGAAAAATTTTGAAAAGTTTTTCTTAACATTTTTTGTAAATAAATGTTTTCTTCAATGACGGGCACTGATATGGCTGCACTGGCGGGCACTGATAAGGCGGCACTGGGCACCAATGAGGTGGCACTGATGATGGGCACTCATAGGTGGCACTGATGGGCATTCGTAGGCAGCACTGATAGTTGGCACGGATGGGCACTGATGGGTGGCATTGCTGGGCATCACTGATTTTAGTTGTGCTGTAGAGGTGCCAGTCAGTTCCCAATTGTGGGCACTGATTGGCATATGTTGGGCAATAATTTGCACATGTGGATGGCTATGGGGGATGTACCTGGCCATCCACATGTTAGGGGCTTCCCTGGTGGTCCTGGGTGGGCATCCGAGGGGGGGCTGCACTGATAAACAATCGGCACAGACCCCCCTTGTCAGGAGAGCTGCCGATCGGCTCTCCTACTCTTCCTGTTTACATAGTGATCAGCCGTGATTCGACTCAGCTGATCACGTGGTAAAGAGCCTCTGGCGGAGGCTCTTTATTGAGACCAGTGTAGCGGTGTGTCAGACTGACACACTGCACCATCGATCGCCGCGATGCGCGCCTCCACGGGCATGCGGCAGCCATTATCATGCAGGACGTCGTTTGACGCCCAGTCAGAATAACTGAACCACCGCCTGGCCGTCATTCTGCTATAGGCTGGGCGAGAAATGGTTACTTTTTTTTTTTTTTTTTTAAGAGCAGCTGTCACCTTTCTCCTCCCCTGACCCGCTGTTGACTCACCGACAGTCCCATTCACTTTAATGGGAGGGCTGGTGATGTGGAAGTGGCACAACAAGGTGAGGGACGTGGCGGTAGCAGGTGAGTGGATGCCCACTAACGCGCTGCCATGATGGAACTGAAATGACAGGTGCTCTTTAAATGTAAGGACTTATTCTTGCTTGTAGTTAGAATCGTTTAATATTTGCAAACAAAACGAAGGTTACCCATTTAGAATAATAAGCTGTCAGTTTAGTAAAACGGCGATTTCAGAAACCGGTTCAATCATACAGTTTGTAGTGTACATAGATTTGCAAAACAATGGGATAAAGGAATATTCCTGAATTTTGTTTTATTTCATGGTTACTGTGAAATTGTGTGAATGCATCAATGCAGTTTATGTTATCTCAGCTTGCAGAGCTTGGATTCATTGAGTTTACCAAAAAATGTAAATATTGCAGCATATACAGCCTCATGCTACATAACTAAGCTCCATTTCACGATGAATAAGCGAAATTATTACTGTTTCTTAAATAGAAAACTATCAAAACTATCTTTAGAATGCTTTTTAAAGTAAAAATCTATTAACCACTTCAATACAGGGCATTTTCACCCCCTTCCTGCCCAGGCCAATTTTCAGTTTTCAGCGCTGTCGCATTTTGAGTGACAATTATGCAGACATGCAACACTGTACCCAAATTATTTTTTTTTTTTTTCCCCCCACAAGTAGAGCTTTCTTTTGGTGGTATTTGATCACCCCTGCGGTTTTTATTTCTTGCGCTATAAACAAGTGACAAGTTTAAAAAAAAAAAAAAATTACTTTTTGTTATAATAAATATCCCAATTTAAAAAAAAAATTCAAATTTTTTCCACAGTTTAGGCCGATATGTATTCTACATATCGTGACTGACATTGCGGCGAACACATCGGACACTTTTGACACTATTTTGGGACCATTCACATTTCTACCGCGATCAGTGCTATAAAAATGCACTGATTACTGTATAAATCACTGGCAGGGACGGAGTTAACACTAGGGGGCAATCAAGGGGGTAAAATTTTACCTAGGGAGTGATTCTAACTGTAGAGGGAGGGGACTCACGGGGGGAGAGACCGATCAGTGTTCCTCTGTACTGGGAACACATGATCGGTCTTCTCTCTACTGACAAGACGTGGATCTGTGTATTACACTCACAGATCCACATCTCAGCGCTGTTACTGGCAATCGCGGGTGCCCGGCAGACATCGCGTCCGCCGGGCACGCGCATCGGCTCCCGAGTGACTGTTGCGCGCACCCTAGGCGGCCAGGACATCATGACGCCCGCCCAGGATAGGAGATCCTTCCTGCGGACGTAATTTGACTATGGGCGGGGTAGGCAGTGGTTAAAATGTGATAAAAACATCGATTTTAGATTTTTAAAAAATCCTTTTTTCTTTTTTTATCATTGATTTTTTTTTTTTTTTATCCACCCTGCTGGGTGCTGATTCGCGCGTCATGTGGAGTTTGCTGATTGTGTGTTGGTGTCAGATATGTTATGCTATCTTTGTTCTTGCTAGTTGATTTAACCTTTCTATAGTTCTTTGTGACCTTTCTTACCGAGAAGAAGTGTTGGGAAAATTATGAAAGCGATGAGAAGTTTGAGTGGTCTCCAGAACCATGGGGGAGGGTAAACACTAGTTATAGGATACCTGCTCGAGTGATAACCATTCAAAACTGGACATACATTGTGCGAAATTTGGCCAGTTCAGCAGGGGCCAGCCAAATCACAATTAGTGTTTGCCCATTTTGATCGATTTCTTCTGTTGAAGGAACATTCTGGAAAAATTTTGAATAGAGGTTGCACTCGCTGATCAGTGTATTTTGATAGCAGCTTGTCCCGCTGTCCCAGTGTGGGGGAATTCTCCATCCATTGTAGGATAAGTTCAGTTTTTAGAACATGTTCCACTCGTTTTTAGGGTGGAACGTGTAACATGCTCCTGCCACCAGTTTCTAAATCCACCCCACACTGTTATGGCTTGTAGTTCTGAATAAACTGCTGATGAGCACTCTCGTAGTTCACTCACAAGCCCTGCCGCTTTCAACAGACAGCCTATATATAGGTATAGCAGAGCTTGTCTCTCGAAGTCTGACCATTGCACCGCTGATCATTGGTGCAATGCTTTCAAGGCTCCTGCTGGGGGGGGGGGGAAACTAATACATGCTTTTTTTTTTTTGTCTTGTCCTGCAAAAAATATGTGCACTTATTTTTTCCTTGAAAGATTAACTTGTCCTTTTTTAAGGGTAGTCCAATCGGGCAGCGGCTGCAGCATTGGAAACATAATATATAATAATTAATAATAATTTAGTTAATACCAAAAATTGTTTTGCACAAAGCAGCCCTGATCCTCCTCCTTCTGGGGTCCCCCACCACACTCCTGTCTCCTCCTTTGGCGAGTGCCTCCATAGGAAGCTGTCTATTTTCTATCCTTCTAGTAAGATTTCTATATCTGTTGGATCTTTGTGTGTTGTCCGCCCCTCGGGTGAACTGCGTTTGAATGTCCCATATTTTAGGATATTTTACACTCCTGTGTCCCTCAGTTGGTGATAAGACTTTTGTACTTGGGTAAAAATTCTGAAATCTGTTGAGGCTCATCTGTGTTATTGGCCTTATGTTCTACTTGCTCACAAAATGGAGGCGATACAGTTAACCACTTCAGTGCCGGAAGGATTTACCCCCTTCCTGACCAGAGCATTTTTTTGCGATTCTGTACTGCGTTGCTTTAGCTTATAATTGCGCGGTCGTGCGACATTGTACCCAAACAAAATTGATGTCCTTTTTTTCCCACATATAGAGCTTTCCTTTGGTGGTATTTGATCACCTCTGCAACTTTTTTTTTAATTTTTTGTGCTATAAACAAAGAGCGACAATTAAAAAAAAAAAAAAAAGCCATTTTTTTTACTTTTTTGCTATAATAAATATCCCCAAAAAATATATAAAAAAAAACAAATTTCTTCCACAGTTTAGGCCGATATGTATTCTTCACATATTTTTGGTAAGAAAAATTGCAATAAGTGTATATTGATTGGTTTGCGCAAAAGTTATAGCATCTACAAAATAGGAGATAGATTTATGGCATTTTTTTATTTATTTATTTTTTTTTATACTAGTAATGGCGGCAATCTGTGGTTTTTATCAGGACTGCTACATTTTGACACTATTTTGGGACCATTGTCATTTTATACAGCGATCAGAGCTACAAATAGCCACTGATTACTGTATAAATAACACTGGCAGGGAAGGGGTTAAACACTAGGGGGCGATCAAGGGGTTAAGTGTGTCCTAGGGATTGATTCCAACTGGGGGGGTGTGTGCTCACTACAACATGACAGTGATCACTGCTCCCGATGACACGATCCCACGGCGTGCCCGATAGGCGGCGAATTCAAAGGGACATATAGGTACAGTCCGGTCCATAAATATTGGGACATCGACACAAGTCTAATCTTTTTGGCTTTGTACACCACCACAATGGATTTGAAATGAAACAAACAAGATGTGCTTTAACGGCAGACTTTCAGCTTTAATTTGAGGGTATTTACATCCAAATCAGGTGAACAGTGTAGGAATTACAACAGTTTGTATATGTGCCTCCCACTTTTTAAGGGACCAAAAGTAAGTATTAACTTCAATCTGGCAGCCTGCCTTCCGTCTTCATCCTTGAGATGGCAGAATAAGAGTAAACAAATAGTGCAGATGCACACGGGTTGGCTCATTGTAAAAACTGTTTTAGCAGTCAGACTGGCATATTCATACTTTTACTGCCTAGCAAATTTTTTTACATTTTATTCATCCATTGAAGGTGAGGGTGAGTGTTTACAAATGGGTAGAATTTTGAAATCAACTTGATAGCATGTGAATTCACCTATATTGGCTTGAACGTGGATGCCAGATTTTGCTAATTGTTTGCTGAAATGTATGTTGTCATTGTTTAGTTCACTTGTATTTATATTTTTTTCAGATATCTATGTGTGTATGATTTCATATGCACACAACGTGGCTGCTCAAGGAAAATATATTGCTATAGTAAGCACTACTGTAGAAACGAATGATCCAGAGAAGGAAATCGGGCCTGCAATTGAACTCCTGGAGCCCATTGAGCAGAAGTAAGGCACAGTTGGTACATGAAGTGAAGATGAACTGTTCAGTACTACAACACTTTAATAAAATAAGCATACAATTTGGCAGACTTAAAAGCTAACATTTTGGCTTTCAGTGAAGATTAGGCAGGAACATAGCTGCCTATATGATGCACTGTTGGATTACTGATAAGTTTGGAGATGTCATACAAAGCAGTATATTTTATTTTTCCTTTTTTGTCTCTTAAGTTGTTTGCAGTCAGTTTAGTCTTTACCATAAATTTTGAATATGTAATATTTTTTTCTATTGTTTACATATGTTTGTATAGTGCACGCTAGCTACACCTGAGATGTTCAAAAAGGTAATGATCTCATTCATGTCATGTTTAACATCCTGACCAGGTAGTACCTTCCTGTAGTTGCTGATGATCATGCATAGCATTCATACAGATCTTATGATATACATGTTATCATTTTGGTCGAATCATACATGACCACCTTGTATGTCAGGGAATGTTGGGTGTTTTTTGTCCTGAAGAAGATTGTACTTGGTTTTTAATCTTTCTTTTCATCTCTCCCCTCTAGGTTTGTTAGTATTAGCGACCTATATGCCCCCACGGATTTGGGAACAGACAGTCAGGTAAGAGTCCGTGTGTGTGGTGGTTTTTTGTAATCGGTTAGGTACTTGCATGTTTAACCTTTTTGCTGCGAGGCCCTGTGCTCCACTTTTAAACTTACCTGGCCAGACCATTTTTTCCATTGCTTTATTTTTCCCTTTACAGCTTTCAGGTTGTAAAAGACACCCCCCCAAAAAAAAACATATATTTTCTGAAAGCACATGACCACAGTAGAATACAAGTAAGGTGCTACTGATTTTTAGGGAACAATGATCTTTGCGCAAATATTTATCAAAACCAATATTTTTGCTAAAAATACACTAAAATCTATAAAAACACAGCACATTTTACAAAATTCCTACTAAATATAAAGGCTAACCTGTCTCGAGTTAATAACCAATATTTTGTAAATTTTAGATTGCTCCTTTTTGCAAAATGGTGAAAAGCGAACATGCGCAAAAATTTAAAATATCCAAATTCCTCTAAAATCTAGAGGTTTTAATTTTTCACTTGCAGCTTTGAGTTTGTTAAAGACCCCCCCAAACCATATATTTTCTTAAAGCACGGCCTGTAGAATAAAGAGGGTACTACTGTATTTAACGGCCTGCGATATTTGCGCAAATATTTCTCAGAACAATATATTCACTAAAAAATCATTATTAGCAGATATAAACACAGCACATTTTACAAAATTCCTACTGAATATAAAAGCTTGACCTGTATTGAGTTAATAAATAACACATATTTTGTCATTATTTAAATTGCGCTTTTTTGCAAAATGGTGGAAATTAAACTTACGGAAAAATGTCAGTAGCCACATTTCTCTAAAAAGCTGAAGGTTTTCATTTTTCCTGTACAGCTTGAGTTTGTCAAAGACCACCCAAACCATACGTTTTCTGAAAGCAAAGGACCAGTAGAATGAAAAGGTGCTACTGATTTTTAAGGCCCCGCGATATTTGCGCAACTGGTAAAGAGAAATGGAGTGAGTGGCGCTACCCTATTATAATGGGTGGTGGTAATCTGTAACCCACAGTGGTATACCACCCACACTTAGATATAAACAAGTGATATTTGTAGTGATTCATATCAAAAAAGTGATGATGATAAAAATAGTGTAAGTGCACACATCGAACGATGGTCTTAATATGTCATCAGTGACATAAAAATAAATGTCCAAGAGATGCCTACATTCCAAACATGAGATGCAACACCAAAAGAAATATATATAAATGGGAAAAATAATATTGTAATTTATATATAAAAAACATCAGTTCATAAAGTGTTAGCCAAAAACATTAGCAAAAAAGTGCTATATAATAGTCCCACACAGGTGATGTGCAAAATTGCTGTACAAAATGCCAACGGCTCCAAGGTGACCACGGTGCTCAGCAAATTAGGTGACTCTTGTGCTCCCCCTTAAGGGTCTCCCTTCACCAGCTCCCGCTACCCCTGCAGGGGTAAATATCATGTGCATAGCCTAGTGTGGTATCCTCTATTGGCTCATCTGGTCAATCTTCCAAATCAAGATGTCCAAAACCGATCTCCTATTCAGAACTTTCCAGTCCAAATTTCCAGAGAATGTTCAATGAAACTCCAGGTATCGATCCTCACAAAAAAGCGTGAGGGCTCCCATAGTGTAGTATATAAAATTGGTTTATTTAAAAAAAATTGAGGTTTAAAATCAAACATTAAGCTTCCCAGAAAGTGGGTACAGCCCTTAAAAATACTTCCTAACACAGTTCAATGTGTACAGGGGTTGTCTCGCAGCGTGCGCTCCAACTGCGTTCCAGCTCCCTGCTAGCGTAGTGTGAGTGCGTGGCTCCGACTTGCATGTTTCGTTATTGACGTTCTCAAAGGCCTTTGAGAATGTCAATGACGAAACGCGTAAGTTGGGCCACGCACTCGCGCTACTTTCGGTACACTAGCAGGGAGCTGGAACGCAGTTGAAGCGCATGTTGCGAGCTGGCCCCTGTACACATTGAACTGTATTTTTAAGGGCTGTACCCACTTGCTGGGAAGCTTAATGTTTGATTTTTAACCTCAGTGTTGTGTTTTTTTTTTTTTTTTTTTTATTTAACCACTTCAATACAGGGCACTTATACACCTTCCTGCCCAGACCAATTTTCAGCTTTCAGTGCTGTCGCAGTTTGAATGACAATTGCAGGGTCATACAACACTGATCACCTCTGCGGTTTTTATTTTTTGCGAAACAAATAAAAAAAGACCGAAAATTTTGAAAAACGTTTTTTGCTTTTGTTTCTGTTAAAAATTTTTGTAAATAAGTAAGTTTTCTCTTTCACTGATGGGCACTGATGAGGTGGCACCGATGAGCGGGCACTGATGGGCACTGGTAGGCGGCACTGGGTGGCACTGATATGCAGCACTGGGCACTCATGGGTGGCACTGATGGGCACTGAAAGGCTGCAAAGATGGGTTCTTATGGGTGGCAGTGCTGGGCACTGATAGGCGGCACTGATGGACACTGATAGGCAGCACTGATAGGCATCCCTAGTGGTAGGCATTGTGAGTGGGCACTGATTGGCAGCTGCCTGGGCAAAGATTAGTATTTCCCTGGGGGGTCTAGGGGGCATACCTGGTGGTCCAGTGTGGATGGTTTCCCTGGTGGTCCTGGGCGGCTTCTCTGGTGGTCCTGGGTAGAATCTGAGGGGGGCTGTGCTGTTAAGTAGTCAGCACAGACCCCCCTTGTCTGGAGAGCAGCCGATCGGCTCTCCTCTACTCGCGTCTGTCAGACGCGAGTGAGAAAGCCGATCACCGGCTCTCCCTATCTACATCGTGATCAGCCGTGATTGGACACGGCTGATCACGTGGTAAAGAGTCTCCGTCAGACTCTTTACCTAGATCGGTGTTGCGGGGTGTCAGACTGACACCCCGCAACAACGATCACCGCGATGCGCACGTAGAGGCTCAATATCCTGCGGACGTCATATGACGCCCAGGCAGGATATTGAAACCACTTTGCTGCCGTCATTCTGCTATATGGCGGGCGGCAAGTGGTTAATAAACCAACTTTATACTACACTATGGGAGCCCTGTCTTTTTTGTGTGGGACTATAATATAGCACTTTTTGGCTAACACTTTTTTTATGAACTGATGTTTTTTTTATATATGTTAAAATATTATTTTTCCCATTTATATATATTTCTTTTGGTGTTGCATCTCATGTTTGGGATGTAGGCATCTCTTGGACATTTATTTTTGTCACTGATGGTCTTAATATATTATCTTTCGATGTGTGCACTTACACTATTTTTATCATCACTTTTTTGATGTGAATCACTACCATTATCACTTGTTTATATCGATGGGTGGGTTACAGATTACCACAATGTGACAGACCTAGCCGGGAAAGAGACTTTTGGAGGGGACTGTATGCTAGCCTCTTGCCGATCGATCGGGGGCCTTGCATTTGGGGGAACGGTGCTCTTTGTGAGCTATATGTCTGGGGACCCTGGATTTGCCATATTGGAATAGTGGCTGATTCATAATGCTGGGACAGATACTGTTAGGAGATGCTGATGTAAATTCCAACACCTGTCTGTCTATTGTCTGCTGAAAATGTGTATTGTAAATAAGTCTACTATGGGATCTAAGAGTCATTAGATCCCCATTGTTATTTGTGTTAATTAACTCTGCTATTGTGTGAAGAAGAGTCTGTTGATTGTGCTAATGTTGATTGGATTTTCTGAACTACAAGATGGCCAGTCTGGCCTAACGGTCATGTCTGAGTCATCTAGGCTGTCTAAAGGGATTAGTTAATTAGCTCATGTTAATTAGGTTACAGCTGTATTGTTAGAGTAATATGAGCAGGAGGTCTGCACCTCCACTTTGAGTGTATAAAAGCCTGTATTTTGTCAATAAAGATAGATTCCTGGTTGAACTTACATACAGCCTGCCTGGTGTTTGTTCTGAGCTATCACAACTGGGTTAGAACGGCACAGAGCTGTAGTTCTAATCCCAGAACCTTGGATGACCGAACAATCAGATGTTGCGATCTGCAATCTGATGCTATAGCTGCAGAGGAGTGTCGGGAGAGTGGAACCGAGCGAGCAAAGGGGCTCGTTACAACCACCACCCATTATTATAATAGGGTAGTGCCACTCACCCCATTTCTCTTTACCACTTTCATTATAACCCCTTAGGGGAGCTTATTGGGGGGGGGGGGTGCAAACCTGGTTTGTTCCTAAGCGCAGAGTTTACCACTTTCTGATATTTACGCAACTGTTTACCACATCAAAATTTGCTGTTTATCTGCTAAGTTACTAATAATATATAAAATCTAAACCGTATTGAGTTAATAACAAATATTTAGTACATTTTTAAATTGCTTCTTTTTGAGAAATGGTGAAAATCAGATGTACGCAAAAATTTCTCTAAATATCTATCTGGAGATTTTCCTTTTTCACTGACAGCTTTCAGAGATTGTAAAAGACACCCATCCAATCATATATGTCCAGTAGAATAAAAAGGTGCTGATTTTTAAGACACCAAAATATTTGTGCAAATGTTTACCAAAACAATATTTTTGCTAAAAATACACTAAAATCATTTTTTGTGGATTCATACATGGCAAAATTTTACAAAAATTTCCTGCTAAATTCCCACTGAATATAAAAGTTAAAACTGTATTGAGTTAATAAATAAATATTTACACATTTTAAATTTGCACCTATTTGCGAACATGCGGTAGGTACGCACAACTGCAAATAAGAACAAAATCCGAAGGTTACCGTTTTCAGTAATACACTAAAATTATTATTTTTTTTTTTTATTATTATTATTGAAAGCCTATGGCGTGCATAACACACCCAAAAAACTTCACCCGGTGCCAAAAAAATGTGCACACACATAAAGAGTGAACACAAAAAAGTGCAACGGGTACACAGACATGCCAATTCCCTGATCCCCCGGGGCGTTAGGCTCCAGATGGGGACAAAGTACTTTACAATGGTCTATCTGGCCGAAACCAGACAGACCCCGTTCTCTGGAGGGCCTGCTGAAACAGAACCCACCCAAGTACTAGGTGAGGCTCCACCGAAGGGAGACCCCATGAGAGAGGGCGAACTAAGCCAAAAGGCCATGTCCACCCCTTCCCAAGACTTTCAGGGCTGGCCCGAGGACCCGCATCCTTACTCATCACACAGTGAGACAACCGTGTACAAACATAAAAAGACAAAACGTGACAAACATAGGCATCAATTAAATAAAATAAATAGAAAGTGGGGAAGGGATAGTGAAGAGGAGAGTGAAAAAGGTGGCCATTATGTAAAATAATGGCCAGGTCCTCCGGCCAGGAGTAAAAAATTCCTCCAGCCAAAAGGCCCGGCCCAAGAGGCAGGTGCTAAAAGCGTGTTCTATGGTGCAGTGAACGTGGTGCCTCAAATCAAAGTGATTGCCACTCACAGTGATTATTTGGCACCCCTGGACTGCCACTCCAGGGGCGCATACTCCATAGGCTTTCAAGACCAACCCTGGCCCACGGCCCAGACCACAGCAGCCCCCACCGCAGACAGAAAAGGCATGAAGTTCAGGGAGCTTGGTAATAGTCCTTGCCCCTAAGGCTCCACCGTCGCTCCGATCACTCGGGTAGATGCTAACCACTCCCCCCCCCACCACCACCAGCAAAAGGGGAGTAAGCGTTCTCTTCCCGAATAACTGTCAGTAGCTAGAGCTACCACAATCCAGGCCAGAAGGCCAGGGACCCGACCCTACGGCCAGACCAAGATGCAGCACCCATTCTCACCAGGAGCACCCTTCCAGATGGCTCAGACTCAACCATTGGCCAGTCCCCAGTCTATCTGTCGGGCAACTCAGCATAGTCCCTGCTGAGTACCGCCCTTCCAGGCACTATAACACCATTGGATTTGCTGGCCCTCCCCAACGAGAGTGACACAGCGCCTCCTCTGGAAACTGATAAGAACAGATACTACACTTGATCTTAGCCAAAAGGCCGAGAAGCGAGAACCCAATGGCCAGTTTAAAGGCTGTCACTTTTTTCCTCTGTCTTAATTATAAATTATAAACCCCTTCCCTGTGAGTGACATAAAGTAATCGGTGGCTATTTTTAGCACTAAATAGCTGTATTAAATGTCAGTGGTCCCAAAAAGTATCAAGTGTACGACCTGTCCTCCGCAATGTCGCAGTTCCGCTAAAAATCGATGATCAGTGCCATTACTAGTAAAAGAAATAAAAATGCCATAAATCTATTCCCTATTTTGTAGACGCTATAACTTTTGCGCAAACCAATCAATATATGCTTATTGCGATTTTTATTTTTTATATTTATTGTAGCAAAAAGTTTAAAAAATTGATTTTTCAAAATTGTCGTTTTTTTTTTTTTTTTTTTTTTTTTTTTTTTTTTTTTTTTTTTTTTTTTTTTTTTTTTTTTTTGTGCCATCTGTGTCCCATTGGGCAGATTTACCTTTTTGCTTCCTGTCACAAGTGAGA
Organism: Aquarana catesbeiana; assembly: GCF_042186555.1. Lineage (NCBI taxonomy): Eukaryota > Metazoa > Chordata > Amphibia > Anura > Ranidae > Aquarana > Aquarana catesbeiana. Next base: position 144,425,000 of record NC_133326.1, read on the forward strand.
GAAAATCCCAGCAAATTAAGGGAATCCCTTGGGACCCTCAAGTCACCAGAACTAGGGTCCCCATTAAAAGATTTCCCCTCTAATACTTTTCTGGGAAGGGGGTAGAGTTTAATACTTTTTTTTTTTTTTTTTTTTTTTTCTTGCTGTAACCCTGTAGGGAGACTTTCCTTTTACTTCTGTTGCATTATTGGGACAGGAAGTGAGGGATCCTCCTCAACAGGAACACAGTTCATAGTAAAAGGCTGGCAAAAGTTTCTGGCCCATCGGCTTTCTTTCCACAAGTTAAAAATATAGTTTGTCTGAAGGTCCACCTAACCACAAAATCTGTTTAGTTTTCCTCTATTGGTAGAATAAAGAAATGCACATCCTGAAGTGTTAGTACAAAAGCCATTCTCCAAAATTCGCAAACGCCCCATTGGTTGCTTTTTATTGAAGCCAATAACCCTGATCTTTTCCACAGGTCTTTATTTCACGCTCGTATGATGCTACCACCCACTTTGAAACCACCTGCAACGATATCAAGGACATCTATAAGAGAGTGATGGGCTGTGAATTTGACTTTGAAGAAATGAAACGCAAGAAAGAGGACATCTTTGGTGATAACTAGGCATGCAATGGCCAAGCCTAGGAGAATTTCTAAATCTGCTACAAACATATTTCTGGAAATTAGGAACACTGTATGAAACTCAATATTGTAAGGCCTGCTTTTTGTAAAAAGTCCTGGAAATCCAAGAATACTGCACTGGTAACTGCTCTTTGCCCATTCCTGTTCATTTTCTGATGAAGCTGCTGCTATCTGGCCTAGTCATAAATACTACAGAAGGCACATTTATTTTCTCCCCAGTTTAATAGAAAATGTACATCCTGCAATGAAGTATCTGCCTTCAATATTGACTTTTTATCTCTGAATTTTAATTTGGTGTCATCACACATACAATTTATATATTTTTTTTTTTTTTACATATAAAGATACCCAGGATTATAAGAAACTTTGGCAGATTACTCTGTGTGCTGCAAAACACTTGAGAGTATTTGGGCAGCTCCTCTGTCCCTGCTTCTCCCTTGCTTTAATTAGTTCATAGTCAGGCTTAGAGTGTGACATGGAGCACCAGGCGTGCACATTTTTTTGACACCAGCTGGGAAAGATTGCTTCCTTTTTATTGTAATGAAGTACCAAGCCATTAGTATTATGCAGGCCAAGCTTGCCTGTATTTCTGTATTCCCGCACAGCTTCTGGCAGGAGTAAACAGAAATGCAGTATTGATTTGACAGAGTCCTACCCTGACTTGTTGCTTAATAGGGTTTAAGATGATTTCTGTACTGCAAAGTAAAGCCAAATTGTGGAAACCAGCACTGTGTTTTGTATTTGTATTTATGTGTAGTACTGAACAGTTCTGTAAGGGTGAACAACTCTATTACAGAGAGAAAGTGGTAGTAGCTGAAGTGTTACGTCAATTGCACATGATACCGTATCCAACCATTGTTGGTAGGGTGAGGAGTCGGCCATTGGGTGTCAGTTATCGCCTAGCAGGTAACATAAGCCAGCCGCACCCCTTGAAAGCAGTTCAGCATTTTCTTTGCTTGCATCCAAGTCACAGCAAAATTGTGGTGATTTAGGGAAATGTCTAACAACATTTTTTTTATATAGCATAACATTTTTATAATTGCATTCGAAAAGTGCTGTAGCCTTTTGTAACATGCTAAAAATGTGTCACTTTATCTTGTTATATTTGGGTCCCTTTCACACGATCGGACCATTCAGGTCCGCCTGTCAGTTTTGACGGCGGACCTGAACGGGTGCTCCATGTTAGCCTATGGAGCGACGGATGTCAGTGGAGACATGTCCGCTGACATCCGACCTGGTCCGAACTGCTAAAAGCAGACGGATGGTCCAATGAGCAGAGAGGGACCTGTCATCCGCCGGCTCAGCGGAGATCAACGGAGAGATCTCCCGCTGAGCCGGCGGACTCCGCCTCGTGTGAAAGGGGCCTTAGAGTCCATTCCATTTTCAGTGCTAAAACCACAAACCAGAGATGACCTATGTTCAAGTATAGCTTTAGTGTCAAACGGCCTAAAATACTTTAATGCAGTTGTTTGTATCACAAAAAGCATCAGCAAAGAGTATTTTTGCTGTGCTGTCTAGTGCAAAGTTCTACATGGGTCCTTATTTCATTTATTGACACAAATTTTTTGGAACTGTTAGAATATATATATATATATATATATATATATTCTATCTCTATCCAGTTTCATATAGCTTTCCTTTTAAAATTCAAAACTACAATAAAGCACTAATCTCCCCCGCCCCCCAGTATGCTTTGTAATATTTAAAAGGAAACTGTGTATGCTTAAGCTTCAACTCCTAAAGTGACCAAACATAGAGGTTGCCATTGTGGAGTTCTCCTTCTGATAATGCTATTTGCATTAGCTGTCATGTTTACCCTAGTGTTTGAATTCAGAAGTACTGAAGCCAAAGTATACATGAGGACTTGTATTGCATATTCAATTTGTAATTTAGAAAGTATTGACTCTACTGGGTCGGCGAAGCAGCCTCCAGGAATGACATACCCATATTTTTGTCATGACATGGCTTAAGATAGAAAACATTTAATGCATTTGTGTATTCCTTTAAAAATAACAAGATTTGTTTGTTTTACATACAACTAGCCATTTGTACCTGATTTTCAAGATCTGCCTCTATCATTCCTTGGACTGGGAGAGGCAGCACTTGGAGCCCATTGGGCTGTGATCTTTGCACGTGTGCTGAGAGGAGGAGAGCAGTTGATGACATCAATGTGTTGCTGTTCGGTGACAGCATTGCATTCATATTTTATGTTCACCTCTTTTTCACATTAAACCACTTTCACCTATGCTGAAAGAAGCCCATTGGCTACAAGACTTGGGTTTAGCCTGGAATTCTATGTTTAACTAGTTTTCTGCTCCATTCTGGTCACATGATCACCTGTCAGCCAGCAGCGGCTGCAGGGGGGAGGAAAAAGGGCTTGACGATAGCTGGGAATGCCTAAGAGCAGTAATATCACCCATAGGCTTCCATGGCCCATCTGTTGCTGCTGTTCACTGACAGGGGAGCCACATCAGGTGACCAGAGCTGGCTGAAAATAGGCAAGTATACACACCTCTATCTTGCATGGGTAGTCAGCGTAGGAGGAGAGAGAGAGCATTTTTAAGACTAGTTATATTTGGCCTGGAATTCTATATTACAAAATTTGCTGCTTTGAAAATAAACACCTTGAAGTGAACTCTGGGCACTGGGTTCTGCATGGAGCCCTTTCCAGATTTCATTTTAGTAAGCTGTTAAGTATCTTCCAGATTCAGAGCTGCTGGCTATTGCTCCTGAGCTGCTTGCAGTGTCCCTATTGGCTGTGTCAGTGTGGAATTCTGTTGCCCTATGCTTTTAGGCCCCATTCACACCTGAGTGTGGCGTTTTTGAGCTTTTTTCTGGCGTCTTGTCTCGCGTATTTTTGTGTTTCCATGCAGCGTTTTCTCGCGTTTTTGAGCTTTGGCTTTTTTTAAAATTTTATTAGCCAATAGGAAAAATGATCATCTTTCATCATTTGTTGCTATGTTGTCATCTGCTTCCTGCTCCAAAAACGCCCAAATCTGCCCGATTCAAGTGACAAAAAAGGGTCCAGAACTTGTTTGAGCTTCAGGCGACTTGGAGTGGAGATGTTCTCCATAGAGAATAATGGATTTTTTTTCCCCTCCGGCGTTTTGTAGCTTCAAGCTACAAAACGCTCAGGTGTGAATGGGGCCTTAGAGTTTACCCTTTTGCTGGAGTCCTCTCTTGCTCCGTTGGGGGTGGCTGAATGCTCTAGGCTTTTGTGAGGTGTTCACTGCAATGATGCAAGACTTTAAAACCCAAGTCAACCAAATATTTGCTGACTGACTGCAGAGGCCACAAACATGCCACTACTTTCCTGTTGATTCTATATATCTGATCTGCCTGTGGAATTAGAGGGTTTTGAACCAATTGGTCACTTGCAGTGACTGATTCTAAGTCGCTCCAGTCTCTGATTGATGATCTTGTGGAGTTGCCGTTTACTGCTATTTTTCATAATTAAAGAAGATATTTTTTGTGTTTAGTTTCAGAGTGGTGCACACCACATTAATAGAGGATCAGTATGTTGCTTCTACCAGTGCTATTTCCAGTCTTTGCTTGCATCTGCTTTCTATGGAAGATTGGAAAGCTGTTTGCAGCCCTAAATAACTTGGTGTGGCACAGGGGATGGTGCAGTGTCTCTTGTGCTGCTGGTTGAGGTTTGAAATCCTCGGATTCCCCAACCCTTTAGGGGTAATCTTCCGGTGCTGTGGGTGTTCATTTGAGCTAAGGGACTTGTCAAGGATGACAACCCTGCTGCTTCTCTTAATTCAGAGAAGCTATACTATAGTCTTTTATCAATGAAAAGTGATCTATAAATGGGGGGTGGGTTGACTAAGAAAAGTGTCTGCCTCCTAAATGTGTGGGGATACTCAAAGTAAGTTGACAAATTTCAAAATAGTTCATAGGAACTGGATAGAAATAATTACGTCCTTGCAGTCTGTGGCATGTGTAGACTATGTCCAGTGAGTATGTACTGCTGTGTCACAGAATGAACAGAGCCTGCCTTCTGACTTGCATAGATGGTGAGAGGAGTCAGTACAGGAATCTCTGCTTGAAGGTAGCGAGGTACAGTGGTATTTATAATCTTTTAGAAATGAAAATTAAACCGAGGATCTGCAAAGCATTTAGGGGATCCAGGAAGTGGAGAAAAGAGGTGGCAGGCAGACCTCAGAACATGAAAGGAAAATTTTTAAGTAAGCTTCTATAGCTATTCTAAGGGGGGGGGGGATATATCGAAGGAATGTGTTTGATGTGACATTAGTCTAAAAGACAGGTTGGTAAAGGAAGTCTGTCTTTTCCAGTTTTTACCTTCACATGTAATTGTTTAATGTAAGATAGATGTGTAAAATGAGCTAAAAGAAAAATACATTTGAGACTTTATATTGGTACTGTGTATATGTACACTGATCAACCATACCAACCACCATAACCTGTTGATACCACTCCCGTGGGGGCTTCCATGGATCAGACTTGATTTTTACAGCATGTGTCACAAACCAGATGCTCAGAGATCTGGAATATTTTTTGAAGGCCAAGTCAACACCTCAAACTTGTTGTTTTCAAGATTTATTTGAGAAACTTATCAGACCAGACCACCTTCTTCCATGGTCCACTTCTGATGCTCATGTGCCAATTGTAGGTGCTTTGCCTGTAGACACGGGTTAGCAGATCATACATTTTTCAAAGTGGAGAAACTGGATCAAATATATTTTTTCAATTCCTAGTTGTAAATTAATACAGCTGCTGTTATTTAGAATAATGTCCATATATTCCACTTTACAACTCACACCTTCAAAAAGTATTTATGCCACTATGCTAATGGCATACATTTTACAACACTTTACAAGTTAAAGCATTGGGGAAAGTGCTTGATTAATTTGGTGCATGCTATTGGACTATATTAGAAACTTGCATAGGCACATTCTCTATGATTTGTTGTAGGGCCGAAACAACTAATCGATTATGAAAATAGTAATTGATTTCATTATTGATTAATCTGCCAGTAACATAATGGGGTTAAAAAAAAAACTAAAATTAGCCCTTTATAGTACAAAAAGAGCAAATCCCTTCTGTAAATATTACTTTCACTGTTGCACAGTAAAAAAACAAACCCCTTACAGTTGCAATTATTTGCCCTTTTTGTAGTACGAAGAGCTAATTTTTTTTATAACTCCATTATGTTACTAAATGTCTTAAGCCTGGTTCTCACCCATGTGTTTTTTTTGGTGCTTTTTGCATAAATGCACTACATTTCATTTAACGTTCACATATATGCTTTTTTCAGCTGCTGCGTATTTGGAAAGGATCAAGGACTTTTTTCAATGCAAAATGATGTTTTTTGGTTCAATAAACTTCAAAGGAGAAGCTGCAGTAAAGCATGTAGTGTTTGTGCAGCAATTTTGTGTGTGTTTTTTTTTTTTTTTTTTTTATCTGCCCGACAATAAATTGGCCAAAAAAAGGCATAAAAAAACAGCAAAAATGCAAATTGCAGCAACATCACGTGTGCAAAAATCAACATGCTGAGCAAAAAGCACTGCATAAATTGATCAAAAGCAAACTGAAAATTGATCCGTGTGGCCAGCATAAGGCTCGGTACACACCTATGCAGACGAGAATATTCATGTGAAAAATCTTTGTACATTCGCTGAATGAAAGAATGTTTGAAATTTTCACTTGCTTTTAACATTCTGTTTTAAAACGAATGTAATTTCTGAACGAAGACCACATACACTGTCTGAAAAATCTTTTTGACCAAGAAGTTTTCTATTTCTAAATTTTCCCGTCACGGTGGTCGAAAACAAACGTCGATTTGACCCCACTAACGATTAGAAAATCGAACGAAGTTCTTAAAATTACTTTTCCTTCAAAAAAAAAAAAATTGTTTTTGTATGGCTAGCATATATTACAGTCCTGTTTGAAAATCTGTGAAACAGTCTTCAACTTTTTTTTTTTCTTTAAATAAAAAAAAATTTGATCTGAGTCTGATATTTACCAGATTCAACTTCTAATAGTATATCGAGTATATCTCTTCTGTCTGTTATTCTCAGAGTGGATTAAAGATTTTACTCTCTAACCATGTAGCTGGATATTTATATTTTACCCCTGCGTAGAGAGATATTTAGGAATAAATTGCCTTTTTTTAAACTTTACATATTAGCTAAACTATACACCACACTTTTTTTAAAGGTTATTAACGGAAACAATAATGGGCTAACTAATCGATTATGAAAATAATCGTTGCAGCCCTAATTTGTTGTGACAGGTGCAACACCACATAGAATTCCTAGAACATAGTTTGGGGCACAGAAGATGTACCAATATTTACACCACAAATTTCCCCCTTGAGGTTTTTATATACTGTATGCTTTTTGTTACTTACAGAATTAAAGTAGTAGTCCAAAATATGGAATTTACAGGTATGTCAAAATTCCTATTGCCTTAATCAAAAAGTACAGGACACAAGAATAGATTCTTAGACCATGGGATGTCCCCAAGCACTTATTTAAGGGAGCAGCAGCAAAATGGCTAAAATGGCTGCAAAAGACCCACAGAAAAATGAGAAGGGACAACTGACCGTTTACAACAGAAGCTCAAACCAGCCACCTGGGCAACAGTATTGAAAGATGTGAACAGAGGATCAGGTGCTAGATGCTATAGAATGACCAAGAACTTGGACAATGGGCTCAGGGTGGAAGGCAAGACTCATTCCCCAAGGGCAGATGCCCTAGAAAAAAAAAAAGTTAAAATGACCACCCAGCCATGTAAAAGTAGGAAGGAAGACCATAGATGGGGCCACCCTGTGAGGATGAGTAGAGGTGTCTGTTCCCAATGCAAGATGTGGCAGGTGGCTATAAATGAAATTCCTGACCCCACCCATAAGGTTAATTGTAATGCCTTCAGGTTGAACATGGGGACGGAGAATAATAGTCCCAGAGAAGAGGGGAGTAGTACTCCAGGGGAGCAAGATGACCTGGCTTCCAGGATCCTTGGTTCCCATGTAACCTAAGGAGGGGGCAGAGGCTACCAGGGGGAAAGGAAGAAAAGAAGGTCCCATTTGTACAAGGGGCCTTTCAAAGAAGTAACCCTCTTAAACGCAAAGGAAGGGCACTGTGTTGGAAAGAGCACTCAAAGAAGGCCCCAGAGGGTTGCAGTGGGTGACCAGGAAGAGCAGCTTCTTCCAAAGAGTTCAAGAGCCAAGGTGTTCGGAAGAGAGTGTATAAGGGAAAAATCAAGACCTGCAGTAGTACTAACAGAAGAAGTTGCAAGATGAAGTTACCTATCATCACACTAGGAGAAAACTACCACCTATTATAGATTTGATAGCCTGGGTGAAGTGACCTGCATGCCCTAAGGAGCAAGGGTCACCCAAACCTTAGAGGTTGGAATATGCCTAACTGGTGCTATAGGTGAATTGCAGAAGCTCGGAGATCTTCAAGTAAAAAGTCTGCAAGGCAGGTATATAATTAGAGACCTTTTCCAGTACTAAGTAGCAAATGGATTTTACTGTTACAAACACAAGGTTTTTGAGAAGGTGAGAGAAGAATGGCTTCCTAGCTTGTAAAATGGGTGACTTGGCAATCTGCAACCCTATTAAAGGGAGGGAAGGGTACATCAAGGCAGAGTCTCAGGGTTGTAAGCCAGGGAGATTTGTGTTATGGTAATAAGGAGTAAAAGGGGCTCTAGGTAGTGGAGCTAACCTCCCTGCAGAGGGAGAAGATTCCCAGAGTGGAGAAAACTGAGCACGGGTTGTTTCACAGGGGTCAACCAGCATAGCCCGAGATACATTTTCATGAAGGGACAACCAAGGGTGCAAAACATTTCATGAACATGGAACCGGAGAAATATGTTCTGCTGAAGGAGAATGCAAGTATTAGTTCCAGGTACTTTGGAGAGTTGATTTGGGGGAGGAGCCTGAGATCGACGTGATAACTGAAAGGGAGAAGCATGAGCATCAGCATTTGGGCATAAAATCCAAGGAATTGGGGGTGCTTTCACAGGGGGGGGAGCTTCCAGACTCCGATAAGCCCCCTGCTGGCAGACCATCATGTGATTCTTGTCCCCATGTCCACACTGTATTGCCAAATGTATTGGACCACCCCTCCAAATCATTTGGTGGAGGGGTGGAATTATGGTGTGGGGTTGTTTCTTCAGGGGTTGGCTTGGCCCCTAAGTTCCAGTGAAGGGAACCCTTAAGGCGTCAGCATACCAAGACATTTTAGACAATTTCATGCTCCCAACTTTGTGGGAACAGTTTGGGGATGGCCCCTTCCTGTTCCAACATGACTGTGCACCAGTGCCCAAAGAAAGGTCCATAAATGAGTGAATGTGGGGTGGAGGAACTTGACTGGCCTGCATAGAGTCCTGACCTCAACCCGATAGAAAACCTTTGGAATGAATTAGAGCAGAGACTGTGAGTCAGGCATTCTCGTCCAACATCAATGCCTGAACTTACAGGAGCATTGGACTCTGGGACAGAAGATCCTCCCAAAGAGGCAGCCGCCAGGGAGTGTCTGTGGAAAGCTGCACCACATACCAGGGATGCTGAGGCCAATCCCGGCCACCAGAATCCCTTCAGCTTCTATCCTGCGGATCAGACAGGGAAGTAGTTTGAGAAGGAAGGTGTAAAGGAGACGATACCCATCCCACAGCAGCACCAGTGCATCCATTGCGTCCGCCATGGAATCCCTCACCACAAATGTCAGAACCTTCCTGTTGAGGTGAGACACCAGCAAATTTACATCCATCGTGTCCCAGCACAAATTGCTGGAATATTTCCAGATGCAGGGACCCCACTACCCCTGGTCCAATGTGTGCTGGCTCCGCCCAGTTTGGTTTCACTCACAAAAGAATGAGATACCTTCCAACTGCTGCCGCCTCACTCCTAATGCCCCCTTGGTGATTGACTTTGAATTCGGACCAGCAGCCCTTGGAGATGACCTGTCCAACATTTCAGGGAAAGCCTGATCGCTTGTAGCTCCAATATATTGATGTGCAGTCGAGCTTCTTTCGGAGTCCAACAACCTTGAGCCCAGGACTCTTCCCCAACCAGACTGGCATTTGTTGTGAATACTATCCAACAGAGAGGAAGAATTGACTTCCCCGCTTGAACCAGCCACTGTTTGAAGGGGGTCTGAAGGGGAAGTGGTGTCATGGGACTCCACAGGATCAGACAGCAAAGCACAGCATGTCCCGCCCAGAAAGAAGGGGGAAACAGGAGTGCTAACCACCCCAGAACTAGCCTGCAGCAGTGAGGGGGGGGACTCCAGAACGGACTCCCCACCAGTGAACTGCCAAGATGATGTGCCGACTTGTGCACCTCTGCCTGGCCGATACAAAGCGCCCCTCCATGAGAGTCCCAGGACCACCCCCACTATTCCTACCCTAGCACTAGAATACAGAAGATGGCTGCCGCCAGTCACCAACAGGATAATGGTCGCACCCTAAGCGGCTATTGCACAGTGGGTCATTGCAAAATGGCTGCCATTCCCTCCATAGATCTGGCTAAGGAAAATGAGAGAACAAACAGCACCCTGAGTAACCCCGACAGTTTCCTGAATGAGACATGCTGAAACCACCCCCTGTCCCCCCAGGGAGCTGAAGGACAACCAGGGAGCCCAGCAGTCAGAGACAGAGGTGAGGAGGGAAGCTCGGCCATCCACAGACCAGGAAAAAAATGCCAGGTGGAGAGAGAGGCTCAGCAATGCAGCCAGGAGAGAAGGGGAAGGGGGAACCTGCATAACCGACCACCCCAGGAAGTACTAGCATCCCACAACATAATTGAGGAAGGAAGGGGCATCTACTCTCCAAACCAGTGGATCGTGCAGGTAAAGTTTCTGAGACAAATCCACCTCTTCACCGCAGTGGGTGGGGGGGGGGGGCAGGGTACTACTGGGACACGAACTGTAGCGCCCCTTCAAATGTGTCCCTTTGAGACATTTAAGTTGCCAGCTGCCCTGGTCCAGGCTGTCACAGCCGACTTAGGTCTGCATGTGCTCGTTGGCCGGACTGGGGTGACCACATGGATTTGAAATACCTTTCCCGTTGCCCAGCCTGGTTGTTGATTAAATATCTCTGCAGAAGAAGAAAAAAAGGGATCAGTGGGACCACAAGTTCCAGCAGGGAATTAGGTCCATACTCCTGAACACTAGGCAAAAAGACCTGGTGACCTATGCAGTGAGGGGGGTTTTGTGCAAGAGGATTGCCCATAGGAGGTGCCGAGTTTCTTTTCTGCCCTAATCCTGGTAGGTGGCACTAAAAAACCCTATCTGTTATGGATATCAGAGAAGTGTCTATCAATGAACAAGAGAGAAAAGAAGAGTGTTCCAGGCCAACATGTTGTTTTGAAGAGGCTTTGAGTGGACCTAATCAAAAGGATCAGCCTTGAATGAGATTACCATGAGCCCCAGCACACTCATGGAGAATAATACTGAGGGAGACCTTTTTGATCTTAAAATTCGAGCAAGTTTGTTTGCAAGATGGAAAACTTAGGCCTCATTCTAGACCGGGCCGTCCCAGGCCAAAGTATTCTAGATTCTAGGGAAGGCTGAAGGGCAGACTTTTGAAAGCGGATTATCAAGCTGAAAAAATCTAGATAGTCTATAGATATTTGCAGACAGTTTTAAGGAAGACAAATCTTTAGGAAGGTTGCCTAGGTATCCTATGATCTGAATGTCCTGCGTACTTAAGAGGGTGAGTAGGGATGCAAGCACCTTGACAAATACTCTAGGGGCATAGGCCAGTTCGAATGGTAGTGCACCAAAGTGGACGCCTTTGTCTCCTACTGCAACACACAAAAAGTGCTAAGGTAGGTAAATGAGAATGAGTATGTTGGCATCTTGAATGTCAACTGATGACAGATAATCCCAATATCTCAGAGGCAATTACTGACATTGCAAAACTTTGGAACACAAAGGTACTTGTTTAGAGGTTTAGGTCCAGAATAGCACGAATACTGCCTTGGCTTTTGGCACCATGAACAGGTTTGACTAGAATCCTTTGAACTTGTCCTCTAGAGGGACCAAATTGAACACTCCCTGGGACAAAAGATAGTTCAGGGCAGTCTGAAAATCTGACTGTCTTTGGGCAGATGGCTGGTTTGGAAGATTAAAAAAGTGAGGGGGAAGTGTTTGAAACTCTATTTTGTACCTTTTTGAGACCACCCATTGAACCCATAGGTCTGGGATGTCTGCAAGCCAGAGGAATGCAAATAAACAGACAATCCCACACTCTTGAGAGTAAGGGCTAGCCTTCATTGTATAGAGGGCTTTGGAGTACACTTGGTGAACTTTGTGTTCCAAGTCTTGCACCAAAAGGGAGTAATGGCTGTTGATTTTAAAGATGAAGCCTGGGGAGAGTGTTGGAGCACTCTTTGTTTAAAGAAGGGAGAAGCCCCAGAGAAGGGGGGATGGAGTCTTCCATTGCAGAAGAACATGCCCTACTGTGACCTCTGGTGATGCACTTGACAAGTTCATAACTAAAGAAGACATCCTCCCTTAAAAGACATACAAATGAGGTGTCTTCTGCAGGCAGCTTCAGCTTTTCATGCTATTAGCTTTAAGATTCTGTGCATATGGACAGATATTAGAAGCAATCTGAAAATGTGTCTCATGACTAGGGGATCAATGCAGAAAAGTAGGGCAGAAGATAATGCTTATAAAGCTGGCCATAGTCGGAGCGATTTTCTTTCCTGCAACCACGTGTCAGTCAGTGTTGATGGGGGAATTCCTCCCCTGGAGCCAATGTGTTTTGGCGGAGGATCGATCAACTTTGGTACATTCAGCCTGCCCATACAGGGTTCGAACCCTGTATTCGAACCCTGTATGGCCGGCTTAAGTGTTCCACCAGAACTTAGTCCTGGAATACAGGATCCTGTTGATTGTTCATTGCCCTAGTCCAATTAGCTGCAGTTTGACAAACAGATATTGCAGCAATAGCTGGACCTGGAAGAGCAAAGAGGAGACCCTTGAAGGGCATCTTAAATATTAGGGTTTCAGAATCCTAAATGAAGGAACATCTACTATAGAAACCGCAAGATGTTTATTTATGACTGTGACAGCAGGGTCTACTACCAGAACAGTCCACTTTTTTTTGTAAATTCTTTTTTACTGGATATAACACAGCAATGATTCTCACAAAGTGAAAATCTTTTTTCAGGAGTACCTCAATCTTTATGAATTGCCTGTTCTATTAGGTCATGAAAGGCAAACGTCTTTATAGATTTTGCAGGTCTCTTATATTTCAGAGGCTTTAGCACACAGCAGAAGTGAGCAAGTCTACATGAGTGAAGCAAAAGTATCAGGTGTTTAGAAGCCTGCGAGTGAGAAATCTTCCACGGCCTCCTCTAGCATCACTGTGAGTGGATTGAATGTTTTGTAAGCCTTCGGAAGAGTGTTTGCCTGAGTTTTTGCAATGGTTCTCTTGTACCTGGTGTCAGTCATTGCTCTCTGTGAGGGTGTTTCACTGTAAGGTACTCATGAAGTAAGGTGCGTGGACACAGGGTAAGCACGTCTGTAGTAAGATGCACAGCAATCCAGGTGTCGATGGTCCTGTAGCAACGTTCTCATAGCAGAAAGGACAGGAGGAAGTGCTTGAATACCTTGGGCCTCGTTCACACTATGGACTCCATTCACGAAGTGGTTTCTACCGCTTTAAAAAATGTGGTAAATCCCCACTCCACGATGATGGCTGTACAGTCCAATCTGTTTAAATTTATCCTGCAAAATAAGAAACCCCGTATGAGTCGACAGATGATGTATAGGGCCCAGTCTAGAGGCGGCCTTGGCTGCCCTGATCTATGGAAATATTTCTTGGCTTCATGCCTCCTACAATTAGCTCAATGGCAGGCCTCTTCCTCCTCTATTCCATGGTTACAGTTTGAAAGGATCTCTGTTGTCGCCTTCTATCTCCCAGGTCTCCTTTGGTCAGGCTCAGTTTCCCCTGAGGATGTTGCACCACTCAATGGCATAGTGGGCCAGTCGCTGTACCTCTGGTCCCTTTACAGGGTAAAATTTAAATTACTTTCTAGTCCCCCACATCTAGCCTCCTTCCTAGGTGATCCCCAGTTCCCCCCGGCCTTTACCAATGATAAAGAGTACGCAAATTGAATATCACAGGGCCTAGTGACTCTAGTCTCTTTGCTATAGTGTTCATTCTTTTGCTCATTTGAACATCTCCATCAGAATTTTGCCCTTCATAGCTCTAAATTCTATAAATACCTACAATTAGACATTTCTTCTCTAGATTATCTCAAGCGGATGACGGGGCTGTAACACCAGTTGAGAACCTCTGTGGGGAGGCCTCTAGAGGCAAGGGGACCATCTCAACTTTTTCTATCAATAACTTAATGACTACAATAGTAAAGCCAAATCACCAGCTATGCTGGGATGGGAGGCGGAGACTGGCCAGGAGATCTTGGAGGAGGATTGGCATGACATGGTCTCCAACATGCACATATGCACATGCTCCAACGCCATTAAGTAAACTGTGGTCAAGCTGCATTGGTATTTTACCCCCTTTAGATTGAATAAGATTTTCCCCTTTTCCCCAGTTTCTGACACGTTTTAGGGGTTGTCAAGACAATGGCACTCTTCTCCATACATTCTGGAGCTGCTCAGTATTGAAACTCATATGGCAAAAATCCTCGTTGGTGCTCCAGATAACAGGTGCACCTGTGACCCTGACTTAACCCCCCCCCCCCAACCAAAAGCTGGCGCACACACTTTTTACTGCCATCCACTCTGGGCAATTGCCCTAAACTGATGGAGTTCCTCTGTTTTATGGTCACAGGTGCTCCCTCGCATGGAATCATTCACATTAAATTGAAGGAAAGGGTACACTACACACTCATGGACACCATTCACATCTTTGGTCGCCTCATCAGCTATAACCTGAGTTTGGGGGGTTTCCCTATTACCCCATTTGAGTTCTCCAGAAAATCGGGTAACCAGGGAAGATAACGCACCGAGTACTGTCGTTTCAAGTTCATAGAAAGATTCCTGCCTAGAGCTTACCTTTTATGTACCCTGTCTACTTATAATGCAGAAACTACCTTGTTACCTTATTTAGATTCTTATCTATTCTGAAAGTTGTTGTTTTATTATTTTTCTTACCCAACAATCTTTGGAGAGCTATTCACCTGTACAATTATAGGTTGGTTTTTGAATGTGCACTCTATTCTCTCCATGCAATTATATTTTTGTACTTGCTCTAATATGTTAATAAAAATGTTTGTAAACAAAAAAAAATACAGTAAAATAGCGATCAGCGTCAATAATTTTTTTGCCATTCACGGAAAAAACACTTCTAAAATACATGTAATATTCTGGTATTTATCTCATGAAACCATGCAGTATTTTATTTTTTTTGAAAATTCTTTTTATTAATTTTCAACACAAACATACATACCCCGGAAGGTAACATGCCTTACCAGAGTCGGCCTCGTAGGGCCTAAATCAGAACTAACATAGTTCAATCTAACTCCCACCCTTCCCTCCCCCCAACCTCCATCCCCCCAACCTCCATCCCAACCAGTCGCCATAAAATTCACAGTTATAACAGTGTGCACCATATAGTTAAAAAATACTCTTATCTCATATATCTAATGTTCATACTCTTATGGCAATGAGAACACAAGTATGTTTATCATCAGGGACTTCATCTATTTATCGATTTGTCAGAATATTAGTTTCACATCTCTATTAACCTCTCAAGCAGACATTTATCCTCCTGATTAGCCCACTGTAGCTGTAGAATCTAGCCAGGCCTGCCATACCTTAGTGAATTTCTTTTCACAGCCTCTAGATCTGTATGTTGCTCTATATAAATGAACGACTGAATTAACCATTTTTTCCAGTATGACAGAGTGGGAGCAGCTGTTTTTTTCCAGTTTAATAGTATAGCTTTTCTACCATAGAATAACCAAATATTTAATAAAGTGCGGTGAGCTCGAGCTGGAACTACCTCCTCCACCAACCCAATTAAGCAGGCTCTAAGTGTCATTGGGACTGGAATGCTGAGTACCTTCGCCAGACATTCTGTAATACCTGACCCGAATATTTGAATCTGCGTGCAACTCCAGAAGATGTGCTCTGTGTCAGCTGGGGTGTGGGAGCAACTCCAACATTGGCTGCTGGCTGTTGGATATATGCATGACAACCTGGCGGGCGTAAAATATACGCGGTGAAGAAACTTAAAATGGATTAGGTGGTCCCTTGCTGATTTAAAGGGATGGTCCCACATATCATCCCAGTCCTCACCCTGAATGTCTGTAATCTCTCTCTCCCACCGTTCTCTACATTTGGTGATCCCCAAAGGTGTTTTTTTTGAAGAGAGATTTGTACACTGATGACAGAGGCTTGACCCTCTTCTGTTAAGAGGTTTTCTAATGCTGATGGCATATATTCAATTCTTTGGCCATTAAACTGCTCCTGAAAAGCGTGACGTAACTGCACATAGCGAAAGAAAAAGGAGTTAGGTAGATTATGTCTGGCCTTTATCTGATTGAATGTACAAAGCTCCCCCTTTCTAGTAATGTCATTCAACACCTTAACACCCTTGCATGCCCATATCATGGGGTCTGGAAGGGAGAAGAAATGTGGGAGTTTCAGGTTCATCCATAATGGGGCCGAAGGAGTAACTCCCATATAGCTAGGGGACATCAAGGTGGTAGTAATTTCCCATACCTTAATCGTTGCTTTCATCGAGGGGGCAAACAAGATTTCGGACCCCTGTATAGGGCCATCTTTAAACTTTCATATGACCCCAGATGTGCTGCCTCCACTACCATAGTGGAATCGCCATCATCTGCTTTCAGCCATCTTCTGGCGAACACCATCTGTCCAGCCAGATAATATTTCTGCCAGTCAGGTAGTGCTAGTCCCCCCTGACCCCATGGCTCCTGTAATATTTTGATGCTTATGCGTGGCGATTGTGGTGACCATATGAAGGACCCTATTATGCTATTTAGTAATTTAAAAAAAGGTTTCGAAATCCACAATGGGGAATTGTGTAGGAAATACAAAATTACCAAGAGGAATTTCATTTTAATGAAGCTAACCCTCCCCAGCATCGAGAGGGGTAGATTCTTCCATGCTGTTGTCTTTTGTTTAAGTCTATTCACTAATGGCAGGAGATTTAGTGACATAAAGTCCTGAATATTGGCTGTTATTTTAACCCCAAGATAAGTTATTGAGACCCATTGAAGTGATAATGTATCATCCAGTAGTTTCTTAGCTTCTGTGCCTAAGTGCCGGTTCACACTTGTGCGAGTTTATAACAAATGCGTTGCGTTAAACAAAAACTAGATTCGCATGTCATCCAAAAAGTAATTGTTTTCAATTACGGTTGTTTACATATATGCGTTGCGATTCCTCTCCGAATGCGATGCAATAAAAAAAAGGTTCTTGTGCGAGTTTACAGTGTTGCGTTGCGAATTTAGTCTCCATAGACATTAATGTAAATCGTTCTGGAAGCGCATTGTTGGTTCAGATATGTGCGAATTCTTCACCTCCAGCTCCTCCTTTCAGTTCAACTCAGTTCTGCCCCCTCACTTCCTGTTTCCTGTCTCATGTCCATCTATAAGCAGTCAAGATGGCCCCCCAGGCGTCGGAACACCATTGATAATGAGGAGCTCATACAACAAAACAAAAACTCTTGCGCATAAATGTGTAGCCTGACAGTTCAAAGTTCTTGATGGATGGTAGCTTTCAGCCTTGCTGCCCTCAAGGATAGGGAAATCCTAACATACAGACAAAAAATAATGAGGAGCTCATCAGACTTGTTCGTGACAGGCCTTATATATGGGACAGCCGGATTGAAGAATACAAAAACAATGCCCGGAAGAGCAGAGGCTGGAATGAAATTTGTAAAAGTTTGTATGCAGACTGGGATGACTTCACACCTCAGGTTCGCAAACATAAACGTAAGTATATTTCTATTTATTCATCCCACTGACCACCAATGTAAGGGCATGCGTCCCACAAACCACCAACGCCACTGATCACCAATCCCACTGACCACCAACCCCACTGACCACCAACCCCACTGTCCACCAACGCCACTGACCACCAATCCCACTGACCACCAAGGCCACTGATCACCAAGGCCACTGATCACCAAGGCCACTGACCACCAAGGCCACTGACCACCAAGGCCACTGACCACCAATGTTGTGGAATGATATTGCATGCTCTGTATGTTGACACAGAAAGTGCAAAAAATAGATGGACACACTGTCGAAGAATAAAACTTTATTACATTTATAGAAAAAAGTACAAATAGTAGACGATGCAGCATTGACAGGGAAAAAGTTATTGATCTTTATTGAATGGCATGAAGCTGCCATGATACCTGATCAGCAGGACTATAAAGAAGTCAGTAAATTTCTCACGGATGCTGGCCCCTCTGTAATTGCCCCTTGTATGTGTCCAATCTGCGCCTTCCATCTCATCCATTAAAGAGTCCTTGAAAAGGTATCCATCTCTTTCGCGGACAAAATTGTGGAGTGCACAGGCAGCTTTTACGGCAATTATGGCGTTTTCCATGCTTAAAATTATTGGCGTGTGAAGAAAACGCCATTTGTTTGCCAGGATTCCGAAAGTACACTCCACAACTCTTCGTGCTCTTGTTAGACGATAATTAAAGACCCTTTTCTCCACAGACAGTGACCGGTTAGCATATGGCCTGAACATTTTAGCTCAGCGAAGCTGGCCCCCCTACAGTCAGCACAAATAAAAACTCAAGTGTGTTTCTTTAGTGCTACGTTTGTGCTGTTTTGTGCCGTAAAAATTTACATTTGTGCTGCTTTTATTTTTAAGATATTAGCAATTGTTTTTTCCAGACTGTGACATCACCTAGCCCCCCTACAACGCCCAAATGACACAAAACTGGTCTCGTTGGTTAGTGCTACGTTTGTGCTGTTTTGTGCTGCTAAAAATTCCGTTCTATCTTTTATCGTTTTTGCGTTATTAATGATTTATTAAAGGTCACCAAAGGTCAGTCAGCCCCCCTACAACGCCCAAATGACACAAAACTGGTCTCGTTGGTTAGTGCTACGTTTGTGCTGTTTTGTGCTGCTAAAAATTCCGTTCTATCTTTTATCGTTTTTGCGTTATTAATGATTTATTAAAGGTCACCAAAGGTCAGTCAGCCCCCCTACAATGCCCAAATGACGCAAAACTGGTCTCGTTGGTTAGTGCTACGTTTGTGCTGTTTTGTGCTGCTAACATATCCGTTCTATCTTTTATCGTTTTTGCGTTATTAATGATTTATTAAAGGTCACCAAAGGTCAGTCAGCCCCCCTACAACGCCCAAATGAGACGAAACTGGTCTCGTTGGTTAGTGCTACGTTTGTGCTGGTTTGTGCTGCTAAAATTTTTATTTGTGCTGTTATGGTTTTTAAGTTATAACAGTTTATTTTTTTTTTCAAACCCCACTCACTTTGCCCACCCTACAATCAGCACAAATAAAAACTCAAGTGTGTTTCTTTAGTGCTACGTTTGTGCTGTTTTGTGCTGCTAACATTTCCGTTCTATCTATTATCGTTTTTGCGTTATTAATGATTTATTAAAGGTCACCAAAGGTCACTCAGCCCCCCTATAATGCCCAAATGACACAAAACTGGTCTCGTTGGTTAGTGCTACGTTTGTGCTGTTTTGTGCTGCTAAAATTTCCGTTCTATCCTTTATCGTTTTCTCGTTATTAATGATTTATTAAAGGTCACCAAAGGTCAGTCAGCCCCCCTACAACGCCCAAATGACACAAAACTGGTCTCGTTGGTTAGTGCTACGTTTGTGCTGTTTTGTGCTGCTAAAATTTCCGTTCTATCTTTTATCATTTTCGTGTTATTAATGATTTATTAACGGTCACCAAAGGTCAGTCAGCCCCCCTACAACGCCCAAATGACACGAAACTGGTCTCGTTGGTTAGTGCTACGTTTGTGCTGGTTTGTGCTGCTAAAATTTTTATTTGTGCTGTTATGGTTTTTAAGTTATAACCGTTTTTTTTTTTTTTTCAAACCCCACTCACTTTGCCCACCCTACAATCAGCACAAATAAAAACTCAAGTGTGTTTCTTTAGTGCTACATTTGTGCTGTTTTGTGCTGCTGAAATTTCCGTTCTACCTTTTATCATTTTTGCGTTATTAATGATTTATTAAAGGTCACCAAAGGTCAGTCAGCCCCCCTACAACGCCCAAATGACACAAAACTGGTCTCGTTGGTTAGTGCTACGTTTGTGCTGTTTTGTGCTGCTAACATTTCCGTTCTATCTATTATCGTTTTTGCGTTATTAATGATTTATTAAATTTATTAAAATTGCCCACCCTACAATCAGCACAAATAAAAACTCAAGTGTGTTTCTTTAGTGCTACATTTGTGCTGTTTTGTGCTGCTAAAATTTCTGTCCTACCTTTTATCCGTTATTAACGATTATTAAAGGTCACCAAAGGTCACTCAGCCCCCCTACTACACCCAAATGACACAAAACTGGTCTCGTTGGTTAGTGCCTCATTTGTGCTGGTTTGTGCTGCTAAAATTTTTATTTGTGCTGTTATGGTTTTTTAGTTATAACAGCTTGTTTTTATATTTGTGCTTTTTTGTGTCATAATAAAAATTTGTGCTGCTTTTTTTTTAAGATAATAGCAATTTGTTTTTTTCCAGATGATGACATCACCCTGCTCTCCTGTCACGTACCTGGTTAGTGAGCTCCTGGTTAGAAAGCAGCCACGGAAGCACAGTGAGGTATGAGTGCCTGTGATCAGTCCAGTAGACTGCGTGGTGGCAGCAGTCAGCAGGTGGATGTGACGGCAGAACCAGCTGGTGGCAGATGAGCTGGCACTGAGCTTGGCTGGTGGCAGACTGTGGGTAAGCAGCTGGAAGCAGGAGACAGATGAGACCTTGCTGGGCTGAAGAGCTGTAGCAGGCTGGATGAGCAGGATGCAGGGTCAGATGAGCCAGGTCCATAATGGCCAGGCAGATCAGGCATAGACGGCACACAACAGGATAGTCGGGTCACAAACCAAGTCAGCAACAGGAGGTAGATCAGGCAAGAAGAGAAGGCAGAAGCAGAATCCAGAGACAAGCCAAGGTCAGGGCTGGTAGCAGTCAAACGGAGGTCAGGAGTAGGGATGAGCCGAACACCCCCCTGTTCGGTTCGCACCAGAACATGCGAACAGGAAAAAAGTTCGCTCGAACACGCGAACACCGTTAAAGTCTATGGGACACGAACATGAATAATCAAAAGTGCTAATTTTAAAGGCTTATATGCAAGTTATTGTCATAAAAAGTGTTTGGGGACCCGGGTCCTGCCCCAGGGGACATGGATCAATGCAAAAAAAAGTTTTAAAAACGTCCGTTTTTTCAGGAGCAGTGATTTTAATAATGCTTAAAGTCAAACAATAAAAGTGTAATATCCCTTTAAATTTCGTACCTGGGGGGTGTCTATAGTATGCCTGTAAAGGGGCGCATGTTTCCTGTGTTTAGAACAGTCTGACAGCAAATGACGTTTCGAAGGAAAAAAAGCCATTTAAAACTACCCGCGGCTATTGCATTGCCGACAATACACATAGAAGTTCATTGATAAAAACAGCATGGGAATTCCCCACAGGGAAATCCCGAACCAAAAATTTAAAAAAAAAATGACGTGGGAGTCCCCCTAAATTCCATACCAGGCCCTTTAGGTCTGGTATGGATATTAAGGGGAACCCCGGCCAAAATTTAAAAAAAAAAATGACGTGGGGTTCCCCCTAAATTTCATACCAGACCATTCAGGTCTGGTATGGATTTTAAGGGGAACCCCGCGCCAAAAAAAAAACAAAAACAAAAACAAAGGCCGCAGGAAAAGAGGGGGGGACGAGAGTGCGGCCCCCCCCTCCTGAACCGTACCAGGCCACATGCCCTCAACATTGGGAGGGTGCTTTGGGGTAGCCCCCCAAAACACCTTGTCCCCATGTTGATGAGGACAAGGGCCTCATCCCCACAACCCTGGCCGGTGGTTGTGGGGGTCTGCAGGCGGGGGGCTTATCGGAATCTGGAAGCCCCCTTTAACAAGGGGACCCCCAGATCCCGGCCCCCCCCTGTGTGAAATGGTAAGGGGGTACTTACCCCTGCCATTTCACTAAAAAACTGTCAAAAATGTTAAAAATGACAAGAGACAGTTTTTGACAATTCCTTTATTTAAATGCTTCTTCTTTCTTCCTTCATCTTCTTCTGGTTCTTCTGGCTCTTCTGGTTCTTCCTCCAGCGTTCTCGTCCAGCATCTCCTCCGCGGCGTCTTCTATCTTCTTCTCCTCGGGCCGCTCCGCACCCATGGCATGAGGGGAGGCTCCCGCTCTTCTCTTCATCTTCTTCTTCATCCTCTTCTCTTCTTCCTTCTTCTCTTCTTCTCTTCTTCATTTTCTTCTCCGGGCCGCTCCGCACCCATGCT
Organism: Aquarana catesbeiana; assembly: GCF_042186555.1. Classification (NCBI taxonomy): domain Eukaryota; kingdom Metazoa; phylum Chordata; class Amphibia; order Anura; family Ranidae; genus Aquarana; species Aquarana catesbeiana. The sequence goes on from NC_133326.1 coordinate 144,447,042, forward strand.
GTCATGAAGGGAGGCTCCCGCTGTGTGACGGCGTCTCTTCGTCTGACGGCTCTTAAATAACGGGGGGCGGGGCCACCCGGTGACCCCGCCCCCCTCTGATGCACGGTGACTTGACGGGACTTCCCTGTGACGTCACGGGGAATGCCACAGGGAAGTCCCGTCATGTCCCGTGTGTCAGAGGGGGCGGGGCCACCCAGTTATTTAAGAGCCATCAGACGAAGAGACGCCGTCACAGAATGGAAAGTAAATAGGCACAAATCAACACAAACGTGGCACTAACCAACCAGCCCGTTTTCATTTTGTTTGGCTGCTGTAGGGGGTGTCAGGGAAGGCTTTCGCATAGCACAAATGATGTCTCCCTGTACATACATATGCGCATGCGCAGACTGGCAACTGGCTGGGCAGATAAGCGTGAGCCTGTCACCAATGCTGGCACCAGACAGACTATTTAAACAGGCTGCAATTTGGTGTGCCGCTTCTGTGTGTTCATTCCTGATTCCTGTGTTTGACCTCTGATCCTAACCCAGCTTGCTCCTGACCTCCGTTTGACTGCTACCTGCCCTGACCTTGGCTTGTCTCTGGATTCTGCTTCTGCCTTCTCTTCTTGCCTGATCTACCTCCTGTTGCTGACTTGGTTTGTGACCCGATTATCCTGTTGTGTGCCGTCTATGCCTGATCTGCCTGACCATTATGGATCCGGCTCATCTGACCCTGCATCCTGCTCATCCAGCCTGCTACAGCTCTTCAGCCCAGCAAGGTCTCATCTGTCTCCTGCTTCCAGCTGCTTACCCACAGTCTGCCACCAGCCAAGCTCAGTTCCAGCTCATCTGCCACCAGCTGGTTCTGCCGCCACATCCACCTGCTGACTGCTTCCACCACGCAGTCTACTGGACTGATCACAGGCACTCATACCTCACTGTGCTCCCATGGCTGCTTTCTAACCAGGAGCTCACTAACCAGGTATGTGACAGGAGAGTGGGGTGACCAGCACAAATTTTTATTATTATGACACAAAAAAGCACAAATATAAAAACAAGCTGTTATAACTTAAAAACCATAACAGCACAAATAAAAATTTTAGCAGCACAAACCAGCACAAACGTAGCACTAACCAACAAGACCAGTTTCGTGTCGTTTGGGCGTTGTAGGGGGGCTGAGTGACCTTTGGTGACCGTTAATAAATCATTAATAACGCAAAAATGATAATAGATAGAACGGAAATGTTAGCAGCACAAAACAGCACAAACGTAGCACTAACCAACGAGACCAGTTTTATGTCATTTGGGTGTTGTAGGGGGGGCTGAGTGACCTTCGGTGACCTTTAATAAAACATTAATAACGCAAAAACGATAAAAGGTAGGACAGAAATTTTAGCAGCACAAAACAGCACAAATGTAGCACTAAAGAAACACACTTGAGTTTTTATTTGTGCTGATTGTAGGGTGGGCAAAGTGAGTGGGGTTTGAAAAAAAAAAAAAACTGTTATAACTTAAAAACCATAACAGCACAAATAAAAATGTTAGCAGCACAAACCAGCACAAACATAGCACTAACCAACGAGACCAGTTTCGTGTCATTTGGGCGTTGTAGGGGGGCTGACTGACCTTTGGTGACCTTTAATAAATCATTAATAACGAGAAAACGATAAAAGATAGAACGGAAATTTTAGCAGCACAAAACAGCACAAACGTAGCACTAACCAACGAGACCAGTTTTGTGTCATTTGGGCGTTGTAGGGGGGCTGACTGACCTTTGGTGACCTTTAATAAATCATTAATAACACAAAAATGATAAAAGGTAGAACGGAAATTTTAGCAGCACAAAACAGCACAAATGTAGCACTAAAGAAACACACTTGAGTTTTTATTTGTGCTGATTGTAGGGTGGGCAAAGTGAGTGGGGTTTGAAAAAAAAAAAAAACTGTTATAACTTAAAAACCATAACAGCACAAATAAAAATTTTAGCAGCACAAACCAGCACAAACGTAGCACTAACCAACGAGACCAGTTTCGTCTCATTTGGGCGTTGTAGGGGGGCTGACTGACCTTTGGTGACCGTTAATAAATCATTAATAACACGAAAATGATAAAAGATAGAACGGAAATTTTAGCAGCACAAAACAGCACAAACGTAGCACTAACCAACGAGACCAGTTTTGTGTCATTTGGGCATTATAGGGGGGCTGAGTGACCTTTGGTGACCTTTAATAAATCATTAATAACGCAAAAATGATAATAGATAGAACGGAAATGTTAGCAGCACAAAACAGCACAAATGTAGCACTAACCAACGAGACCAGTTTTGTGTCATTTGGGCATTGTAGGGGGGCTGACTGACCTTTGGTGACCTTTAATAAATCATTAATAACGCAAAAACAATAAAAGATAGAACAGAATTTTTAGCAGCACAAAACAGCACAAACGTAGCACTAACCAACGAGACCAGAAATTTTAGCAGCACAAAATAGCACAAATGTAGCACTAAAGAAACACACTTGAGTTTTTATTTGTGCTGATTGTAGGGTGGGCAAAGTGAGTGGGGTTTGAAAAAAAAAAAAACTGTTATAACTTAAAAACCATAACAGCACAAATAAAAATTTTAGCAGCACAAACATAGCACTAACCAACGAGACCAGTTTCATGTCATTTGGGCGTTGTAGGGGGGCTGACTGACCTTTGGTGACTTTTAATAAATCATTAATAACGCAAAAACGATAAAGGATAGAACGGATATGTTAGCAGCACAAAACCGCACAAACGTAGCACTAACCAACGAGACCAGTTTTGCGTCATTTGGGCATTGTAGGGGGGCTGACTGACCTTTGGTGACCTTTAATAAATCATTAATAACGTAAAAACGATAAAAGATAGAACGGAATTTTTAGCAGCACAAAACGGCACAAATGTAGCACTAACCAACGAGACCAGTTTTGCGTCATTTGGGCATTGTAGGGGGGCTGACTGACCTTTGGTGACCTTTAATAAATCATTAATAACGCAAAAACAATAAAAGATAGAACGGAATTTTTAGCAGCACAAAACAGCACAAACGTAGCACTAACCAACGAGACCAGTTTTGTGTCATTTGGGCGTTGTAGGGGGGCTAGGTGATGTCACAGTCTGGAAAAAACAATTGCTAATATCTTAAAAATAAAAGCAGCACAAATGTAAATTTTTACGGCACAAAACAGCACAAACGTAGCACTAAAGAAACACACTTGAGTTTTTATTTGTGCTGATTGTAGGGGGGCCAGCTTCGCTGAGCTGAACATTTTTTATGAAAGAGCAAAAGCCTCATCACTGATAAATATTAAAGGGAGAGAGGGTTCTGATGTTCCAGGGAGTGGTCGTTCGTTTGGGAGGTCTAGTGCGTTCTCCCGAATCATTTTTCCAAAACTTGAGTGGGAAAAAATGCTGGAGTCAGAACTGCTCCCATAAGAACCAATGTCAATGTAGGTGAACGAATAGTTTGCATCAGCCACTGCCAGAAGAACGAAAGAAAAATATTTTTTATAATTAAAAAATGTCCCACTACCGACTGGCCTCACAATTCTGATGTGCTTGCCTTCTATTGCACCAACACAGTTAGGGAAGTTGCAGCGCTCCCAAAACAACTCAGCTTTGGTGTTCCATTCCTCTTTCTTTGGTTTTCTCATGACCACATCTCTTAGGACCTCCCAGATGGCGATACAGGTGTCACGCACAATTGTGCTCACCGTAGATTTTCCTAATTTGAACTCGTAGTGTAAGCTGGTAAATGAATTTTCAGTTGCTAGGTACCTGAAAAAAATATAAAATAAAATAGTTATGTTTTTTTATTATTACAGAAGGACTCATACGCATTAGGTGGAGGAGCCTCAAGGACACACTTCAGAAACACCAGAGACTGCAGCGTGAATCAACGAGTGGGTCTGGTGCCCCCCCAAAGTGTCCCTATGCCTTCGCCATATACATGAATTTTTTGAAGCCAGTGCTAGAATTGAGGAAGTAAGTTATGATACATGAATCAGTCACTACCATCTCTATCTATTTAACCAGTCCTAACCCTAACCTTTACTTCTCTCCCTATCAGCTATACTTTTTATTGCATAACAGAGTTCCAATTTAAATTTTTTGTATTGCAGCACGGAAGCAAGTTGGGAGGAGGTGGAGGAGGAGGAGGGGGAGGAGGAGCATGCTGCTAGTGTTGACGATGATAAAGGAGTATCATTTGCTTGCACAAATCAGGAGGATTCATCTATGGAGCTCCAGGGTGAGCTGATCGAGGTACATGAGTCCTCTGCTCAGGAGTGGGATAATGAGGATACGGATGTTTCGACACCTTCCAGCAGAAGGCAAAGGCAAGCATCTGCTCCCCGCAGGAAGAAAAGCAGCAGGGCAGCAGAACAGGTTGATTAGTCTGGTGCCTCTTCTCAAAGAGGTCTTGCCAGACCATTACTTTAATATGAGGACTGCAGTGCAACATTGCATCCATTCATTCACTGTGCCACGCCATGTTTCTGTGCCAATGCACGACATTCCTAGTACTCAAATATTTACTCCCATTTCTTCTGCCTTAAACACTGCACCAAACCCTTATCCCTCTAGTTTTGCAGAACCCTCTAGCATTTATGAGACCCCCAGATCACGAATCCCATATCATCAGGGGAAGTTAGAGAGTCAGAGTGAGTTAGTCAGAGGGAGTTAGAGAGTCAGGGGAAGTTAGAGAGCTAGAGAGTCAGAGGATTGTTTCCAAAATATTTCATGCCAAGTATGTAATAATAAAAAAAAATTACGTTTTTGAAAATAAAAAAAATAAATACTTTTTTTGGAACACAATTTTGTTGTCATATCTGTCTGCATTCTTTGCATTCCTTACTATAGCTTACTATGGTGGATAGCATAAAATTTCACAAAGTATATCTATACAATTTACCTTAATGTAACAAGCAACCTTTCCGCTGGCTCCACACTATTCCGAAAGGTGGTGTTCTGATACTCCAAACGTGTACCAAGCAGCTGAAGCAATTCATCGAAACTAAGGAATAAAACCACAAATTCAATGTAAGTGATAGGCTAAAGCCCATACACAAAATCAAATAGAATGGTAATAGGAAAGAGTTCTAGTAAAAGGAGAAAAGAGATCAAAAGTAGGATTGGTGGTCAGTGGCATCGGTGGTCAGTGGCATCGGTGGTCAGTGAGATTGGTGGTCAGTGGGATGCATGCCCTTACATTGGTGGTCAGTGGCATTGGTGGTCAGTGGCATTGGTGGTCAGTAGGATGCATGTCAGTGATAGATAGTAAGGAGGAGAAGGAAGAGGGGTACAGATACTAACCTATTTACTGACATCCGGGAATAGTTGAAGAACTTCTCATGCTGCCTGAGATCATTATAGAGGATCCTGAACTGGCCTCTCTCTTCCCTATTTTGAATAATTGGATGGACCCAATATCTTCTTGTACTCATCAGTCTCTTCCTACTCCTCCTCTTCCTCCTGGCTTTGTCCATAAGGACTGCAGCAGTAGCAGTAACAACTGCTGCCATGATAAACGGCATTTGATGAAACATAATGATCAAAATCCTCACTGACTACTCACAAACAAACAACACTCCTCACGACAATACTCTCCCACAAAGGAAAACAAGGAAGAGCACAGGAAGTTACACCCATTTTTTTCTTGCCTTTTCGACTGGCCTGAGCACAAATCGCATATTATCATTTAAAGCGCATACAATTTGCATTGAATTTGCAATACAATCGCGCTGGTAATAATCAAACACGCAATGCAAAAATTTGCATCAAAATCGCATTGCACAAGTGTGAACAGGCACTTAGTAGAATTGATGACTTGCTCCAGTTCGCTCGCAGACCCGAAAAGGTGGCGAATTTGTCTAAAATCGATAAGGCAGCCCTGAGAGACAGGCCTGGATCCCTGAGAAACAAGAGTAAGTCATCAACATATAATGCAATGCATTCTTTTATGGTCCCCACCTGAATTGCTCCCACATCCTCAGACTGCCTAAGTGCCCTGGCCATAGGTTCCATCATCAAGGCGAAAAGAAAAGGGGAAAGCGGACACCCCTGTTTGGTGCCTCTTCCTATTGGGAAAAACTCAGAGACCATGGTACAAGTCTAACCGCTGTACTCGGTGCACCGTAAAGCAGTGTGACCCAATGACGGAAACCAGGACCGAACCCCCAATGGCCTCCAATACTTTGTGCATGTACTGCCAGTCCACAGAGTCAAAGACTTTTTCAGTGTCAATGGAGACAATGATTTTGGCCGGAAACTCTGCATTGTCCATAAGTTTGTATCTGTTGACAGGCCGGGCATAAAGCCTGTCTGATCAATATCTACCAGGGTTGAAATAACCTTGGCCAATCTTGTAGCCAGCACTTTAGCTAGAATCTTAAGATCCATGTTAAGCAATGCTATAGGGTGATATGAGGAGCATACCTGAGGATCCTTGCCAGGCTTCAGGAGAAGCACCATATATGCTTCCATCATTGAGGCCGGCAAGGCGCCATGTTCCCAACAGTATGCGTACAGTAAGTTTAGTCTGTGGGCCAGTTGTGACATATAGAGCTTATAAAAATCAGCGGGAAAGCCATCTGGACCCGGAGATTTCCCAAACCATAGGTGGGTCAGCCGTATTCACATTTGTTGCCCAGAACGTATCCATTGCAGCTTGAATCTCCAACCCCCCTTCCGTCCCCCGGAGGGGAAGGTCCAGGTAACCAACAGCGGGTTATGGTCAGAGGTCCCACCAGCCAGGTACTCCGTCTCATAGAGATTATTTCAGATGAAAGAATTCCCAAATGCTAAATCTATTCTGGCCGAAGATTTGTGTGTGGAAGACGGGTGTGAATATGACACGACTTCTGGGTGCTTCCACCTCCATATTTCTGTTAGACCCGCCACAGATGCCCAGATCCACTGAAGCTGGCCTATTTGCATTAGACGAATCCAATGTTGGATCCAGGATGGCATTCAAGTCACCCATGAGTAACATAGGTAAATGCATGTGCGGTGCCAGAGTCACCAATAGATCATATAACAATTTCACCTGAAAAGATGGGGGTAAGTAAACGTTTACCAATAATATTTTTTGATATGCCACCTCTAATACCAGTGCCACATATCGTCCTCCCGGATCAGTGATCACCTGATGAATTGTACATGCAATTGCCTTACTAATCAATATAGAGGTTCCTCTAGCATACATGGAGTAGGAGGAGTGAAATGACCTCTGTATCCAGGGTTTGCGCAAAGAGAGAATCTTATTTCCCTCCAGGTGGGTTTCCTGAAGGAAGGAGAACGATATGTGGCTTCACCTGCCTAAGATATTGGAATACTGCGGCCCTCTTAAATTTATTGTTTAATCCTCTAACATTCAGGACACTATTTTTATCCTGCTATCCATTATCACTGAGTAATAGATCTATTATATGGATCATCCCTGGTGATATTAGAATAACCGTTAAGTAGAGTATACCTCAGAACATGAACACTAGATGCACAATATTCATAGTATGTATGGCTTTGGTCAACCCCTCCCCCTCCCCTTGCTGTTATACCAGAAACTGAAAACCCAAAAAAAAAAAAAAAAATGTCCAGTATGCAGCTTTAGCCCTGTAACAAAAAACCCCAAAAGAGTTCAACCAAAAATGTCAACAGTTCGGCATACAAAGATGAAAAAATTGGTCCGTGTCTTCCATTTGAGACTATCTGTCTCCGTGTGTAAAGTATAATAACTTGTGTACTAGAGATGACCCATGAAGAAGCGGACTTCTGACTCAAAGCATCAACAGATCTGCATAGAACTTTTCGAACAGCAAGCAAAAAACCAAGCCGGCATTATAATAATAAATCAGAAAAATAATGTAACACAAATCCGGCAACCCGGGGGGCAAAACAGAAAAAGCAGGACAGGGGTGCACCTTCCCCAGCAAGGCAGTAGTGATTTCACTGGTTTTGATCTAGCCAGTCGCTAGCATCTTATGGGGTTTCAAAGAATTTTACAGTACCTTTATGTTGCACACGTAGATGACTGGGGTAGAGCATGCTGTATTTCAGCTCCCTCTCTCTTAGCCTTTTCTTCACATCAGCAAAGGAACGATGTCTTCTCTGCCGAGAAGTCCGGGAACAGCATGATGCGGGCATTTTCAAATTTTAACTCTTTGTGTTTCCTAGCCTCCGCTAGTAACATATCTCGGTCCCTGTATTTAAGGAACTGGACCAGCAATGGTCGTGGTGGGGCGCCTGAGGGTCTAGCTCCCGTTGGGACCCTGTGCGCTCTTTCAGCGATATATGTGGGAGGGAGATAACATAGAGACAACAGCATGCAGTATTTTATTCTAGTGGGATGGATACAGTGGAGAAGAATTAGAACCCCTATCAGGTTTTTTTTTTTGCTAATAAAGTGGTAAAATGGTTTAACCACTTCAGCCCCGGAAGGATTTGTCCACTTAATGACCAGGCCCTTTTTTGCGATACGGCACTGCGCCGCTTTAACTGACAATTGCATTGCGATGCTGTATCAAAACAAAATTGATGTCCTTTTTTCCCAAATAGAGCTTTCTTTTGGTGGTAATTGATCACCTCTGCGGTTTTTATTTTTTGAGCCTTTAAACGGTTCCCGACCGGCTCCTGCACATTTACGGCGGCAGAATGGCACAGCTGCGCAAAGTAATGTACCTGTACGTTACTTTGAATTTGCCGCCGTGTGCGCGCGCACGCCTGCCGCGATCTCCGTGAGTCGGGTCGCGGGTCCCGCGGACTCGATCACTGCGGGCATACCCGCAATCGTCTCACGGAGAGGACGAACAGGGAGATGCCGTTGTAAACGGCATCTCCCCGTTCTGCCTAGTGACAAGTGTCATTGGAGCAGAGATCAGTGACGTCACACACCAGCCCATCCCCCTGACAGTTAGAAATCACTCCCCTAGGACACACTTAACCCCTCCCCTCCCCGCCCCCTAGTGGTTAACCCCTTCACTGCCAGTGTCATTTATACAGGAATCAATGCATTTTGATAACACTGATTGCTGTATAAATGACAATGGTCCCAAAAATGTGTAAAAAATGTCCGACATGTCCGCCATAACGTCGCAGTCACAATAAAAATCGCTGATAGTAAAAAAAAAAATTATTAATAAAAATGCCATAAAACTATCCCCTATTTTGTAAACGCTATAACTTTTGCGCAAACAAATCAATAAACGCTTATTGCGATTTTTTTTACCAAAAATATGTTGAAGAATATGGATCGGCCTAAACTAAGGCAAAAAAAGTTTTGTTTATATATTTTTTGGGGCTAATTATTATAGCAAAATGTAAAAAATAATGCGTTTTTTTCAGAATTGTCGCTCTTATTTTGTTTATGGCTCAAAAAAAAAAAAATCGCAGAGATGATCAAATACCACCAAAAGAAAGCTCTATTTGTGGGAAAAAAGGACGTCAATTTTGTTTCAGAGCCACATCGCACGACCGCGCAATTGTCAATTAAAACGACGCAGTGCCGAATCGCAAAAAACGCTCTGGTCAGGAAGGGGGTAAATCCTTCCGGGGCTGAAGTGGTTAAACAAAAAAAAGGCCGACAATTTTGAAAAAAAAAAAAAATGTTTTACTTTTTGCTATAATAAATATCCCAATCAGTTAAGGCCAATATGTATTCTACATATTTTTGGTTTAAAAAAAGCGTATATTTATTGGTTTGTACAAAAGTTATAGCGTCTACAAAATAGGGAAAAGGTTTATGGCATTTTTTTTTTTTTTTTTACTAGTAATGGCGGCGATCTGCGAGTTTTAGCAGGAGTGTGACATTGCGGCGGACAGATCAGACACTTTTTTGGGACCAGTAACATTTATACAGCGATCAGAGCTAAAAGAAATGGGATTTTTGTTCTCACCATAAAATACATTTTTCTGGGTTAATTGATGGACACATCGCCTCCATAATCTTGACCATTGGGTTATATCACCTCCACAGGAGTAGGACTAGGCAGAACAAAAGAAAAACCTGGCTACGCCCATGGGCTGTCCTCAGGTCTAGGTATTCAGTTTAGTAGCAAGCAGTAATAGAAGTATCAAAAACTCCATAGAGGGGTGGGTGCTGTGTCCGTTGATGAACTTAGAGAAATGGATTTTACGGTGAGTACAAAAATCCCATTTTCTCTTTTGTTCGACGGATACAGTGCCTCCTTAATCTTGACCATTGGCATGTCCAAAAGCAGTGCCAAGAAAAATGAGGGGTGTGCAAAATAACCCAAGGCTAACCACAAGAGCCCTAACCAGGACACAGGAGCCCCCATTGGAAATAAAGAATTTTAAAGAAAAAACACCCCTCAAGAGGGAACCCCCCTCTTAAACAGCATCCTGCAAAACCTTACGGCCAAAAGAAGCATCCGCAGATGCCAAAATATCTACTTTATAGAATTTTGTGAAGGTATGCGCTGACGACCAAGTGGCTGCCTTGCAAACCTGTGATATTAACGCTTTATGACGGCCCAAGAAGTACTAAGCACCAGAGTAGAATGCACCGTGACAGGGAAAGGACGAACCTGATCCTTAATAGAATAGGCCCGAGTCCCAGTCTGTCTGATCCATCTGGAGATGGTTGCGGCCAGCCCTTTCCTTGGTCCATGTGTAACCAAAAAAAGTGAGTCTGACCTCCGGAAGAACTCGGTGGCTGCCAGATACAACTGAATCGCATGAACCACATCCAAGGTATGCAAAGCAAATTCCTTGGGATGAGCCAGCTTGGGACACAAGGACGGCAACATGTCCTCATTCAAATGGAAGTCAGAGACAACCTTGGGCAGAAATGACGGACAGGGACGAAGAACCACTTTATCCCTATGGAGTACTAAATAGGGACTATGACAGGATAATGTCACCAACTCCGAAAACCCTGCGGGCCTAGGTAATAGCCACCAAGAATGCCACCTTAAGGAACAACGTAGGTAAGGGAATCTCCCGAAAATTCTCCAACGAAGGTTTCTGGAGAACCGATAGCACTAAGTTTAGATCCCACGGCAGCAAAAGAGACCGTACAGGCAGAGCCACATGCTGAACTCCTTGAATGAAGGTATGAACTAAAGAGTGAGTGGCTAGGGATCACTGAAAAAACACTGCTAAGGCAGATACCTGGCCCTTGATGGTGCTCAAAGCCAACTTCTGCTCAACGCCCTGTTGAAGAAGAGCTAAGATCCGAGCCACAGAAAAGGATCAAGGATGAACGCCAATCAACTCACACCAAGAAATGTATGCTTTCCACGTACAATGGTATATCTTACTAGGAGTCGACTTCACCATAGTATGGATCACTGATCCCTACAGACCACTATCTCTTAGTACCTGGCTTTCAATGGCTAGGCCATTAAAACCATTTACTCTAAAGCAGGATGGAAGCTCAGCCCTCGGTACAACTGGTCCTCTGAGAGGTAGCTTCCAAGGGACGTTTACTGCCACCAGAAGACTTTCGCCCTTGGTCCTTCGCAGGCACCGCAGAAGAGGAAGGTGTTGGCCCCGCAGTGGCACTAGGACGACTTTGGCGTCTACCAGAGGAACTCGCGAGATTGCCACGCGCCTCAGTTACTTTTCGTTGAACCGAACCTGCTGAAGGGGCTGACGTTTGAAAAACTACTAACCTGGTTCAGCATTCACTCCAGAGTCAGACCCAGGTAGCCCCATTTCCCTAGACAAGGCTAGAGGGGACCATGGGTAGTTTGGACATCACCCGAACCTTTACAGGAATTCTACCCACACAAGAAGACATAGGGCCCTCCAAAGTGGACAAATTCTGTTCCCCTTCTTTGGTACCCCCAAAAGGTTCAATTCGTGGACCCCCATGAGGCTCACGAAGGAGGTCCGTGAATCTAGAAACCAGCGAAGATGTCCCCCCCACCCCAGCAATGGGTAAGGGCAGACCTTCATGCTGAAGGAGTCTTGTCAGTGGATCCAGAGAAGCCTGCTCGAGGCTTACCAGACCAAGATTGCTTGGAACTTCACGGGGAAGACTTGAGAGATCTGTTTCCTTTATCTGCAGTCCCGGGAGCCCGGAAGAATTTCTTATGGGCTGAGAATGAAGGCCCCCATCTGTGACGAGGCTCCTTCCCTTTCCTAGATTGAGGTAGGAAGTTACTCTTTCCCCTGTGACACCTTTATTGATGTCATCCAGGGTAGCCCCAAACAGGCGGGTGCCTTGAAAGGGCAGATCAATGAGAGCTTTTTTTAGAGGCTTGGTCTACTGTCCAATTCTTAAGCCACAGCACACGTTTAATCACCACCGCTGAAATAGAAAGCTTGGACAGCACAGGAGCTGCATCACAAATATACTGCAGCCCATGGACCAAATGGTTCGCTAAATCAACATAAGCAGCGGGAACCTGCTCACTACCCAGACCCTGGCGCAAAAGCTTAGCCCATTCAGTTAGGGTCTGCGACACCAAGGCCGAGGTCAAGACTGGACGCAATGCCAACCCAGGTATAGTAAACATGCTGCGTGCCACAGCCTCCGCAATCATGGGAAGCTGGGGTTCCGAGGGACTTGCTACCTCCATGAGGGGATCAGTGGGTGAGATGCGACCCTGAGGCTCCATAGGAAAGAAGACCCTGTAATACAAAGGAACTTTGGCACCATTAAGGGACACCCCAATGGCCAGGGTACCTATCAGCAGAGAGGGAGATACACAAGAACTCCCAAAGACTCACCCTACCAAACGGAGAAGCGCCGCAATTCGGCCCCAGCAACACCAATGTCGGCGTCCATTTCATATATCCCGGGACAAGAAGAGACGCATAGGGGAGGAAGAGCTCTGGCATCTCCATGAGGTTCCAGCCATCCCTAGTCTCACTAGACTAACGAAAAATGGCCACCATTGTCATCATTGGCTACACAAACATGGCCGCTGGCCGGAGACCAGCCAGACCAAGGGAAAATGGCCGCTGTGATGTCATCGGACCACCCAAACATGGCCACCAGCCTTTTGACATGCTGAAGCATGCTGCCAGGATCCTCTCTGTGCCTTCAGCATCGCTGCACCCTCTGCAAGGGGACCCCCTTCCAAAAAGGTACTGTACTCCTCCAGGCAGGGTGAACATTTAAGGGGACACCGCTGTGCCCTCTGCACTAGGACCCCCCCCAAACTGCACACACAGCAGGGCATGCACCGAGGGGTCTCTGCTGCACCCTCTGCACTGGAACCCCCCTATACCGCCAGGGCAGGACACACCCCACCCAGAAGGGGAATGGCGGGGGAGACCCCCCAGGAGTCTCTGCTGCCTGCTCTGGGACTCCCACCAATCCGTGGGGGGAGAGGGAAGCCCAGTTTAACCAAGGGACTTTAGGATGGGAGGAGGGATCCTGAAGGCAGGTCCGACCATCCCTGGAGGGTACCCACGTCCACCCCAAACCGCACAAAGGGGAAAGGGGAGACTGTACAAACCGATCCATGGTGCGGGTGACCCTCCAGACAGAACTCCTCTCCACCGAAGTGGGGGGCTGTCGGCCAAGGGACCACTGCAACTGGGACCAGAGCCCGTTCGTATGCGACGCATTTAACTCGTGGGCCAGCCTCTGTCCATTGAGGCTATGTCGTGGCCAACCTAGCGCGTAGCTGCGGTCTGCACGTGCTCGCTGGCTGGACTAGGGAGACCACTGGATCTAGATTATCCAGCCCGTCGCCCAGCAGTTGATTGCAGATCTTCCAGGAGAAAATGCATGGAAGAAAGAGATTTGCTAGGACTAAAAGATCCCAGCAAGGAGCTAGGTCCTTACTCCTGACTAGACAGAAAATAAACTGAATACATAGAGCAGGAAGGGGGTTATATACTGGCTGAGGGCAGCCCATGCGCGTAGCCAGGTGTTTTTTTGTTCTGCCTAGTCCTACTCCTGTAGAGGCGATATAACTCAAAGGGCAAGATTAAGGAGGCGCTGTGTCCGTTGATGCACGAAAGAGAAAAATAGCCACGATTACTATAAATGTCACTGGCAGGGAAGGGGTTAACACCGGGGGGGGGGGGGGGGGGGCAATTGAGGGGTTAACTGTGTTCCCTGGGTGTGTTCTAACTGTAGGGGGGTTGGGGCTACCTAGGACATGACAGAGATCACTGTTCCCAATGACTGGGAACAGAAGATCTCTGACAAGTCTCTAGGCAGAACGGGGAATTGCCTTGTTTACAGTTCCCCGTTCTGCCTCTGTACACCACGACTACGGGTCGCCGTCAGACATCAAGTCCGCAGGACCTGTGGCGTGCGCCCGCTAGCCTCCCCGCACAGAGCGAAGTACACCAACGGTGGTTTGCGAAGGAGAGAAAACCTGCCACAGTATAATGACGGCTGCTGGTCGGCAAGAGTTTAAACTGTAGAAATATGCCAACTCACTAAGTCAGTGTGGGCCCTGCAGCATAATATATATATATATATATATATATATATATATATATATATATATATATATATATATATACACATACACACACACTATACACAAAAGAAAAACCAGGGACTAGAATACCAGTCAAAGGGAAGCTGCTTTCACAGTACACACAGAGTATCAAAGACAACTAAGTTAAATTAAGTAATACAAAATATCTTTATAAATGTCAAATATTGAATGAAAATAGTATTAACAAAAAAAATCACAAACATATAAATACCCTTTTCCCACCAATAAAAAGTTGTCTTTTTTGTATTGGTGGAATAAGGGTATTTATATATGTGTGATTTTTTTTTATACTATTTTCTTTCAATATTTAACATTTATAGATATTTTGTATTTACTTTGTGTATTTGTTTTGTTTATTTGTTACTTTGTATAACTAAAGAAAACATTTCTTCTTTTTTGATAAGGTAGAGAGGGCATTAAAACACCCATTAGGTTTTTATTGCTGCCTGTGTACCCATTAGGGAGATTCCCCCTCTCGATTTGTCCTGTTTTTGTCATTGAAAGTGAAATTAAAAGAAAATCCCAAATTTTGGGTTGTTCCCAGAATAGTAATAGAGAAGAAATCTTCCAATGGAGACACTAGTTCTAGTGACCTGGGGGTCTCACTTTCTGTTTTGGCAATGGGACAGAAAGTAAAGGTAAATATCCCCAATGAGACACAGATAGCCCAAAACAAAAAATTCTAACAGGGGTTCTAACCTTCCATTATTCTATCCAAAATGAAAACGAAAGTTTTGCCTTTCGTTACACGTTCAAGCAGCCTTTCCCACCTTTTCCAACACAAAGGAACCCTTGAAATACTTTTCCAATCCCAGGAAACCCCTGCTAAAAATACTATATCTAAGCTCATGATACATTGGTGCGATGATCAAAGGGAAAAATGCTCCTTACACTTGTGGTCACTGGAAAGCATTACCGCCTTATGGATAGCTAAAAAGATCAATGATGTCAGTGGGAAGAAATCTCTAAAAAGAATTATGAAAAACTAAAGTATCCCCACTACATATGACATATTCTAACAAGAGATTAGGCCGGCCTTTTTCAACCAGGGTGCCTTCAGGGGCACCTTGGCAAAATGCCTAAAAAGTGATCAAAATTTGTATATAAGCCAACAGGTGGATCAAGCCTCCCTTTTAGTTACACAAAGCCATAGGTTTTCATTATGAATTTCTAGACACTGACATCATCAGTTAATAATGAGGAGCCTGTCTGTCGCCTCCACAGCGTCCTTGTTTGACCCTCCTGTGCCACTCTCCCTCAGCACTGGGTTAGCTTACTGATGGAGAGAAATTGAGGAAGAGCAACATAGGAATACTAGTCAGTACCAGTGTGCAAAAGTGTATTTGCTTTGACAGACTAAATCACCTCCAACGTTGGGTGTTTTACATGTGGATGTTGCTGCATTATGTAAAGCTATTAGAATAGTTTTCTTTTTACATTTTAGAATGGGGTGCCTCGAGATTGTCAACCTTTTTCCAGTCACGACTGGAATTTAAACTTATGCAGAAACACTGGATTAGACCACTGTAATATGCGTGTACATTGCATTATGTTTGGAGTGATTGGGGGGTTTTTTGCAGCAAATTATGTAAATGCTTGTAAAATCACCAAAAAAAAAAAAGTAAGAAAATCTGGGGGAATGATTGTATAAAATAGATAGATTTTACTACATGCAATGGGGTGGATTTACTAAAGGCTAGGCTAAGCACTTTGCACGTAAAGTTGCTCCAGAGCTTAGTAAATGTGGAGGAGCTCTGTGGACTTTCATCATCCAATCATGTGCAAACAAAAATGCTGCTTTTTTTTCCTTGCATGTGATTGGGTATTATTTGTAAAGTGAAGCACTACCTCATGTACTAAGCTCTGAAGCCACTTGCGAATTGCAGTCTATTTGCCAAAGTAGAACTATAGGCAAAACTTTTTTTCCCCCTATTTTAGCTAGAGTAAGGAAGGGATATAAGAGAGACTACTTAAAAGTTGGCTATTATACTTTTACCTTCCTTAAATATTGCATGCCAGGATCACTACTTAACCAGTTGCTGACCGCGCTATAGCCGAATGACAGCTACAGCTCAGTTGTCCAGTTCTGGTAGGCCTTCATTG
Source organism: Aquarana catesbeiana (assembly GCF_042186555.1). Taxonomy (NCBI): domain Eukaryota; kingdom Metazoa; phylum Chordata; class Amphibia; order Anura; family Ranidae; genus Aquarana; species Aquarana catesbeiana. The sequence goes on from NC_133326.1 coordinate 144,463,576, forward strand.
GTGTCAGTGGTAGGAATAGTGACCTATCATTAATGTAAGTGGGAGGAATAGTGACCCATCATTGGTGTTAGTGGAAGGAATAGTGGGCGCGCTCTGTGTTTGCAGTGTCCTCCGGACACTACCGAATATAGATAGGTAAGAAGCCAATCAGTGGCTCTTTACCACATGATCAGCTGTGTCCAATCACAGCTGATTACGATGTCAACAGAAGCCGGTTACCAGCTGTCTTCATCGTTCTCCTTCTCACGTTGTCAGCGCGTGGAGAGGAGAAAGGAGCCGATAATCAGCTTCTGAAAGGCTTGCTGCCAACGGGTGCGCACTCCTGCCAATCGGTGCCCACCAGTGTCTCCTCATCAACGTCACCAATCAGTGCTGCCTCATCAGTGTCCATCATTGCTGCTTCATTAGCGCACCAGTGAAGGAGAAAAATTACCTGTTTTAAAAATTTTATAACAAACTATGAAAACCTTTTTCTTTTCTTTTTTTCAAAATTTTCAGTATTCGTTTATTTAGCAAAAAAAGACAAACAAAAACTCAACGGTGATTAAATGCCACCAAAAGAAAGCTCCATCTGTGTGAAAAAAAAAAATTGTTTCAGTACAGTGTTGCATGACCACACAATTGTCATTCAAAGTGCGACAGTGCTGAAATTGGTCCGGGCAGAAAAGGGGATGAAAGTGCCCAGTGGGAAAGTGGTTAATTGCTGCATACATTTAAAGCTGCTTTGTGATCCTCCCCCCCCCCCCCCTCAACAGGTAAGCCTATAATAAGGCTTGCCTGTACGTAAAATGAATATCTCCTAAAACATGCGCTGTTAGGAGATATTCACCCTGGTTAAAGCCGATGATGTCACCAGCGTGGGGTGATGTCATCACAGCTCCGACCACTCATACAGCCGAAGCCCGGAAGACCGGGGGAAGATTGAAGCCTTGTCAGCAGTGACAGTGCACTGCTGGAGGGCTTTGTAAGTAAATATTTAATACTGTGCTAGTATGCGATGCATACTAGCACATTATGCAATTGCCTTACAGGGGATTTTTTTTTTCTTTTTAACTGTTGTGGTTTACTACCACTTTAAATATTTATTTCCTTCTGTGAATTGAGTATAACACCTTTTCATGTGGTACTTAATTTTCAGCATTTTGTGGCAAATACAGCAAACGGACATAGTGAATTGGCAGTTTCAGGATCGCATGTGATATTTAGGCAGAATTTATCTGGGCACCTAAATAACACATACAATATGCTTTCGTGAATGGAGCCCCAAAGGTGCAAAAAAAACGGATGCGGAAAAAAACATGCAGATTTGACCCACATGGAATATTTTGGCGTTGTCCACACCATGTGCAGAGATGTGTGTCTTTTTAAGGTAGGTCTCTGCAAGGATAGAAAGAGAACCATTGTTTTCTATTGCCCTGGTTACACCACAATGTTGCTGTCATGTAAGTTTTTTTTTTCTGTGCAGAAAGCTGCATACGCATCGCAGACTTATGCGCAGAAAAAACTCCACACGATACCATTGTTTTGCTGTGAACAGGGCACATAAACAATTGTTTTCTTTGTTTCCTTGCAGAAAAACTCATGTCTCTACACTTGGTGTGAGCAGGGCCCAAGATTTTTTTTTTTGCCGTTTTAAAAACTTTGCTACCCCTCTCTCCATCTTCCTGCAGTATTCTTAACCTCCTGACGGCAACAGGCACAGTGCAGTTACAGAGGGGCCACCTGAACTGATGTAGGGTAACTGTGCAGGATCAGATTAGTTAATCCAGCTGTCAGGAGATGGTGGGTGGAGGAGCCCTTGCTACTGAGAACCTGCACACAGATTATGTTTTTGTGCAGCTGTAGTTCCATTCAGGAGCATGCATTTAGAAGTGGCTCCAGGAAGACCTTGCAAGGTAGTGGAGCCAACCCATAAGCGGAAGTGTACTTTGCCAGATTTTTACGTTAATTTCCTGTACAACAGATAGCCTTGATCAGGAAATGCAGCAGCAAGCCAGTACATTATAGTTAATGTTTAATAACTTTAATATTGTTCCAATATACAATGCTGTGCTTTACCCAACACATCAGTCCCAGGCTACACACTAATTTCCCCAACACAGTCATACACAGTGACAAACACAAGCCAGTATAGGCAGAAGTCATTTATTTCTGGGATTGTGGGAGAAAATGGACACACTGGAGGATACCTAAACATACCTTTGGCTAATAATCAAACAACATGCAATAATGATAGCATCCTGATAGAATGGAACCCAGGGGTACCTTGCTGGTAACCATGTTTCATCACCTATGTTATAAACCTACTGTAGCAGTGATCAGGTAGGACACTAGAGGGAGCTGTAGAAGAGACTCTAAAAGCAGTCTCAGTTGAACAGAAGTATATACCATATCCTTTCACCTCCAAGTCATCCATGCCATTTGGCTGCACTGGATGCAGATGGTGACTGCCAACATTATGAAATAAGCAGTTTAAAATGATATTAACACCTTTTAAAGCACTTTCAGCAGCTGATTTATTCACTTACTGAGTATGCAGCTCCTTTATTTTCTGAAACTTGCCTATGTTCCAGTTAAAGCTGCTGCCTCAAGTTTCTGGTTTCAGGGGGGACTCCTTTCTCTTGCAGCATCTTATGGAGCCACCCTTGCAGGCAGAGACTAGAGTTGTGTCTCCCTACACTGCATGCATCAATAGAAACACAGCCCTGTAGCCTTAAATGACAAGGCACTTCCCCTGTCCCCCCCCTTCTCAAAGTTAGAAGGACTCAGACTGTGCCGTAAGGGAAGCAGCACAGACAGACCAATAGCCAACTGTTTGCAGTTGTAAACTGCAAGCACTAAGGTAAGATTTCTCAGAAATAGTTTATGGGGAAATGTTTATTTTAGTGTGCTGAGTGTTTTAAGCTAAAAAATGCTGAGGATTTAATACTACTTTAAAGCGTAAACATGCTGCAGCTGCTGACTTTTAATAATAGGACACTTACCTGTCCTGGAGTCCAGCTATGTTGGCACCACAGCTGATGTTTCTATCAGCTGGCGGGTGTTGCCACCAATGCAGGTAAGGGAACCCGGCAGTGCAGCATTACGGCTTTACGCTGGGTCCCTACTGCACATGCACGAGGCACCGCAGCACTCTCCTACTGGCCCAGCGGCGGAGAAAGTAGGAAGGAGCCAAGCTGCTGACGTAATTCACCGCGGGAGTGGGGACAGGGTCAGAGACAGGTATCCACTCCCCCCGAAAGGTGGCAAATGTGGCATCGGAGGGGGAGGAGACTTTTGGGTGGAACTCCGCTTTAAGCTCAAATTCCCATCTCAAGTGTGCATGGAAACAAGCAAACTTGATTTAGTGCAATCAGTCCCCCGTAAGAGGCAGTGACAAATCTTTGATGAAATAAAACCATGAGCAATGAGAGTAAAGCTGACCATAGACGGAGCGATTTTCTTTCCTGCAACCACGTGTTTCAGGAAAGAAAACCGCTAGATTCCCTCCATTAAGACTGACTGAATACCTCCCGCAGAGCCATTGTGTTTTTTCAGCAGGGGGAAGCTGCCCTCGCCTGGAGAACACAGTGATTATTGCTAGCAGCTATAACAGCCGCTTGCAATAATCAAATGTAAAATCAAGCCAGCTTGTTGTACCAAAGTTGATTGATCGATCAACTTGGGTACATTCAGCCTGTCCATATATGGTTTGAATCTCAACTCTGTTCCTGCTGAACCAGCTGAGATTCCAACTGTATGGCCGACTTAAGGAATGGTTGAAAGTAATAGGGGCAGCTGTATCATGTGCCATGTTTTAAATACAATGAAACATGGACTTCAAATCAAAAAGTGAAGAATGATTTTCTTATTAAGAACTGCATCTGATATTGTAAATGCAAGGGAAAATCTAGCTGTTGAATGAGCATTATGAAAATGGGAAAGATCAGGTGGATATCCAGTCCAGCTGCAATGCTTTTCTCTCTGCTGCTTTTTAAAGCGGATAATAAGAATCTAACACAAAAATAAGTGATAAATCAGCCTCACTTACACCCGCCCCCATTCAAAATGTTCCGTCTCCTCTTTAGCCCTTTAGCAATATTTCATTTCAGGATGGAGTGTAAATAGAATGACGCACAGTTCATCTGTTTAAAACACTCTAAAATTTTAATGAATGCGTAAGCTTCGCCTTGCAACATTTATCTCAGCACGCTTTATTTATAAAATTGTTTACAAAGGTTCTTCCAAACAGGTCAGTAAAGTAATTCTAATGCATTCACTGTACAGGTTTGATAGAAAAAAGTATCAGAAATAATCCTTCCCTGTGTACTTATATACAACATCTATCTAAACACACTGCAACGTGGACACTTGTAAGAAACCAAAAAAAAAAAAAATAGGCTTGGGATAAATATACCAATACATATTATAGTACAAGGTTCGATTTATAATAACATATACTGTTTGATATTAGCTTTAAGCCAGAAAAGCTTAATGTTGTGCATATAATAATTTACAGAACATACAAAAACCAAAAATATAGATATTTAAATTGCGATGTACATAAAGAAATATTTTAACTGTATAAATAGCTTCCTGCAAAAGAGTCTGCTATCAGGATTCCGCTAAACACTTAATTTACATATTAAAAAAAAATGGTTAAAAAAAAATATATATATTGCTGATTTTCAGCAGTGGGCAAGATGGATTGTACACTACAAGAAGATTATTGTATGGTTTTGAAACACAGAAGAAAATGAGAACAAAGTGCCAGATTCTCAGTGTCAGGAAACAGAAAATGTCAACCATAAAAAGGTCTAAAAGGTGATTTGCGTACCATACAAACCAGCCACAGTCTTCCCTTCCTATGGAAAAAGTGACAGCTGGAATGTTATTGGCAGCAGTGATTCTTTCAAACACTTTTATACATCGGACTAATGAAAAAGTGAGAAGAAAAAACATCCACACATAAAATAAGCAGATTCTACTGCACAGGTCCTAGGAGTGGACTCAGTCTCAAACATTTTCCTCTTTCCACTGAAGCAGATGATCAAGTGCATTTTCTTTGCTTCTATATTTATGTACAAAAATTATACCGATAAAAATATTATATTCCTATGTGTATTCTCAATAATCCCCCAATGCTTCACGACCTGAAAAATAAGAAGTTAAACTGAATCAGCAAGCATACATTTCATGTATTGTATCAATGAGTTAGCGATTATACACCATTTTGTGCAATTAGCAATACAAACCAAGTGCATCAAGCCAGCTACTTATTTCTGGCTATAGTTACATAAAAGGATATTTCCATTCTGTGTACCAAGATCAAATCAATTAAAGCTACTACCCAACATTCCAATGCTCCTTAGGTTTTCATAGCAGCACCCAACAACATGACTGCCACACGTCCACTGACACATTTCACACTTAGTGATAATAAGTCTGTGTGCTGCACATACTAGTACCCCTTTTATAACTGCATATGCAAGAAAGTCACATAGAAGCAGAATTAAAATAATACATGTATATAAAAGCAAAATAAATAAAGTACTAAAATTGAATATGACATTTTTATTTTATAAAATGTATGTTAGCTTGTAAGCTCTAACGAGCAGGGCCCTCGGATTCCTGATGTATTGAATTGTTATACAACTGTACTGTCTGCCCTCATGTTGTAAAGTGCTGCGCAGACTGTTAACGTATACTATATACATAGGCGTGCGCAAAGGGTGTGCCGGGGCCCCTGATAAGGCAATACAACTGGCCCTCCTATACCTGGGCCTGGGCCCCATCAGTTCAAAAGGGGGGCCCGACACCTGCTGAGGAGGACGACTGTAGCAAAAAAGAAAAAACGACTCCTGCGCACAGGTGGATCACCATATAAATAATACGTAAACATAGGCCTTGCTGCTCTCAAGAATGGGGGATCCTAGTAGAAATCGAAAGAAAAAAAAAAAAAGACAGGGGCGCACCAGCCATGTGCATTAACTTTTAAAACATTTATTGAATAAAAATAGTAAAAAGAAACAACTCACAAGCAATTGGTGAAGGAGGCACAACATGAAAGTGCACTGACAAACAGCATGCGACTTAGGATGAGCGAAACCTTCCAAGGATCGTGGAGGCACACACAGGCATCACAATCAGCTAACGCGTTTCGAAGGGTACGTCCCTTCTTCGTCAGAGCTATGCAGTGAACTCTCCTTCAGCAGTCCCCTTTTATAAGTGCCTTATTGTCAGTGAAACAAGGATGGGATATGGGGCTCCTTCCCCTCAGAGGATCCCTCCCTCCTGTGCCCTCCAATCATACGGGCAAAACTCCAATTAGTATACAGAGAATAATAATTTATAAAATAAATAATAAATATAATAAAATGATAAATATAGAAATAAAACAAAGGCAGGCTGAACCATTGGTAATGGATCGTGGCGCGCTGTGCACACAAAATGCAAAATGCAGAGACGACAATGGCATGAAGTGTATCAGACGTAGCAGATGTAAACCATAGTAAGCAATAATAGCCATGGTGGGTGGGAATCTCCCATTTTAAAAATCACCAGTCACATCAAAAAAATAAATAATATATATATATACACACACACACACAAGAATATAAGGATATGAGAATGAATAGTATAAATAAAAATGTGTTTAAAGATACCTGCGCTATCATCTCAGGGGGTCAATACACGTGGCGCGTTCCACTTCGACATAGCTATGCTGCAGCCACCGGCCCACTTTGTATTCGATATGGAGGTGCTCCACGTGTACTGACCCCCTGAGATGATACTGCAGGTATCTTTAAACACATCTTTATTTATACTATTCATTCTCATATCCTTATATTCTTGTGTGTGTGTGTGTGTATATATATATATATATTTATTTTTTTGATGTGACTGGTGATTTTTAAAATGGGAGATTCCCACCCACCATGGCTATTATTGCTTACTATGGTTTACATCTGGTACGTTTGATACACTTCATGCCATTGTCGTCTCTGCATTTTGCATTTTGTGTGCACAGCGAGCCACGATCCATTACCAATGGTTCAGCCTGCCTTTGTTTTATTTCTATATTTATCATTTTATTATATTTATTATTTATTTTATAAATTATTATTCTCTGTATATTAATTGGAGTTTTGCCCGTATGATTGGAGGGCACAGGAGGGAGGGATCCTCTGAGGGGGAGGAGCCCCATATCCCATCCTTGTTTCACTGACACTCAGGCACTTATAAATGGGGACTGCTGAAGGAGAGTTCACTGCATAGCTCTGACGAAGAAGGGACGTACCCTTCGAAACGCGTTAGCTGATTGTGATGCCTGTGCGTGCCTCCATGATCCTTGGAAGATTTCGCTCATCCTAAGTCGCATGCTGTTTGTCGGTGCACTTTCATGTTGTGCCTCCTTCGCCAATTGCTTGTGAGTTGTTTCCTTTTACTATTTTTATTCAATAAATGTTTTAAAAGTTAATGCACATGGCTGGTGCGCCCCTGTCTTTTTTTTCTTGAGGAGGAGGACCACCTGTATTGCCTTATTGCAGACACCAATCCTCTGATGGCTTCTTCTCCTCCTCCTCCTCTCCCTCTGGCTGCGCTGCAGGGGGATCAGTTCTAGTATCTGCAACCCTTCCCCTTGCTGTCCAGGACCCCACCCCCTAACTATGTTTATTATGCTTCAGTTTGTGAATGAATAGGAAGCCTGTGAGCGCTTTGTATTCATTCATCTGTGCAACTGAGGGCATAGGGAAAGGGACAGATGAATTTTTGTCCTCCATCCATTTCTCAGTCTTAAACATTGGGGGTCTGTTTAGACCCCTGATATTTCACCAAAGCCCCCCTAACAGGGCAGCCAAAAAATGTAAAAAATACAATAAAAACCAAATACAATTATAAAAAATAAAACAAATATTAAAGGACTCATTCACATGTGCTTCTATAATTTTTGCCATTACTGCAAAGAACAGCATTGCAGCCATGGCATGTGTACGCCACTAGCCGCTGCTTCCGTATTTGAGCTTTGGGGTGCATACCCTAATTCAATAGGCTGTGCACACCTAATATATAAGTCTATAGATCATTCCATAGGTATTTTGTATTGATTTTTGGATTGACCCATCCCTGTGTTATTTCAGGCTATCATTGTTATTTTACATACACTATCTGGAAGGAAGTAGTACTGTCATTGAAAGACTCTTGAAATGACTATTGTCCTTTTATCTATTCATAATTCTGGCTGTATTTGAATTGCTTATATATGCAAGTATAAAAAAATGGATTCCAGTGCACCCCACTCATCCCTCTAGGCACCCGTACAAATGAAACACATCAGAAGTGGTGCGACTTATGTTGCTGGAGCACTAATAAGCTTCATGGTTCTGTGTAAAAGACTCTTCCTCTTGGTTTTTGCAGTGCATTGCTTAGCTCTGTAATGGTACATCTCACTCTGCCAATAGGCCTTGACCAATAATGAAACCATGAAAATGGAATTCTATTTTCTTTCTTCTGTATTTATCAAAGCCTTCTGTGTTTACAGGGAAGGGTGCTTCTCATAAGATTTGATACAGCCTTTAATAATGTGGGATGCAGTGCATAATAAGCTACCCTGCTGCATATAAACCTTCGGTGGGTATGAGGCCAATTGCATACATTTGCCTTTTTAATGTTTGGAAACATTTCTAGAAAGATTTATGAACTTCAACAATGGAAGTCTACACCAATCAGTTAACAACGATCATTAATTTATCTTCGAATAGTCACGGACAGCATCACTCTGGAGCCCCCAAGCTAAATGCACATCTTTGTAGACAGGAATACGCACCGCAGATGCACATAGACCACCTGTCCATTTAATGCTATAATACTTTAATGACTAAAAGGTAGGCAACTAGAGATGCCTATATACAGTATCTCACATAAGTGAGTGCACCCCTCATTTTTGTAAATATTTTACTATCTTTTCACGTCTTTTCATATTATTTATCTTTTCATGTGACAACACTGAAGAAATGACACTTTGCTACAATGTAAAAGTAGTGAGTGTACAGCTTGTATAACAGTGTCAATTTACTGTCCCCTCAATATAACTCAACACACAGCCATTAATGTGTAAACCGCTGGCAGCAAAAGTGAGTACACCTCTAAGTGAAAACGTCTGAATTGGGCCCAATTAGCCATTTTCCCTCCCCGGTGTCATGTGACTCGTTAGTGTTACAGGTGTGAATGGGGAGCTGGTGTAATAAATTTGGTGTCATCACTCTCTCATACTGGTCACTGGAAGTTCAACATGGCACCTCATGGCAAAGAACACTCTGAGGATCTGAAAAAAAGAACTGTTGCTCTACATAAAGATGGCCTAGGCTAGAAGAAGATTGCCAAGATCCTGAAACTGAGCTGCAGCACGGTGGCAAAGACCATACAGCGGTTTATCAGGACAGGTTGTACTCAGAACAGGCCTCGCCATGGTCGACCAAAGAAGTTGTGCTCAGCGTCATATCCAGAGGTTGTCTTTGGGAAATAGACCTATGAGTGCTGCCAGCATTGCTGCAGAAGTTGAGGGGGTGGGGGTCAGTCCGTCAGTGCTCAGACCATACGCCGAACACTGCATCAAATTGATGCTTGGCTATCGTCCTAGAAGGAAGCCTTTTCTAAAGATGATGCACAAGAAACCTGCAAACGGTTTGCTGAAGACAACCAGACTAAGGACATGGATTACTGGAACCATGTCCTGTGGTCTGATGAGACCAAGATAAACTTATTTGGTTCTGATGGTACAAAGACAAGTGTGTATTGCCTACAGTCAAGCATGGTGGTGGGAGTGTCATGGTCTGGGGCTGCATGAGTGCTGCCAGCACTGGGGAGCTACAGTTCATTGAGGGAACCATGAATGCCAACACGTACTGTGAGATACTGAAGCAGAGCATGATCCCCTCCCTTCGGAGACTGTGTCGCAGGGAAGTATTCCAACATAATCCCTCAAACACACCTCCAAGATTACCCTCAGCTTCTGTAGCAATGCAGTGGTCAAGGTGATGGACTGGCCAAGGATGTTTTCAGACCTAAACCCTACTGAGCATCCTCAAATGGAAGGTGGAGGAGCGCAAGGTCTCTAACATCCACCAGCTTTGTGATGTCATCATGGAGGAGTGGAAGAGGACTCCAGTGGCAACCTGTGAAGCTCTGGTGAACTCCACGCCCAAGAGGGTTAAGGCAAAGCTGGAAAATAAATATTGACACTTTGGCCCCAATTTGGACATTTTGACTTAGGGGTGTACTCACTTTTGTTGCCAGCGGTTTAGACATGAATGGCTGTGTGTTGAGTTATATTGAGGGGACAGGAAATTTACACTGTTATACAAGTTGTACACTCACTACTTTACATTGTAGCAAAGTGTCATTTCTTTAGTGTTGTTTGAAAAGATATAATAAAATATTTACAAAAATGTGAGGGGTGTACTCACTTTTGTGAGACACTGTATATACATACACACACACAATTTCTGGTGCTCCAATATTCTAATTCTGACACTTCCTAGCAATATCACAGTAAGGTTCACCCCCTCCAGCTCCTCCCATTAGTTAGCAAGGCTGGTCAGTTACATTTATGGCCAACAGTCTCTTAAGGAGCTCATAAAGATGTATGAATGCTTGTGGCGGAATCTTCAGGAGCCTGTAGACAAGTTATATAGCCAGTTATGGCAGAAACTGTTAACACTCCTAACATTCCTAACCTTTCAGAAGCAGACATAACAGTGATTTTCTTGTATAAAACTGTAGTCACTGTGAGACTTGTGTGCTAAAAATGCATTTTAACTGCAAGAAATAAACGGTATGCACGCTAAATTATACTGCAAATCACACATCGCATGAGAGATTTCTTTAACTGCTACATGTGTCATGGGTTTATTACGTGATTTTCACTAGATGTAATCTATATACATTAAATGCTAGCATGTTTTAAAATTTTCATCTGGTACATTCCAATGTCCACATTGTGCAGTGTTGGTTTAATATTTAAGTTCATAACACTGAAAGCGATTGTAAAGGATTTAAAAAAATAAATAAATCATGTCTATACTTACCTGCTCTGAGCAATAGAATTGCAGAGCTGCCGCAAACCTCCTCTTCTGGAGTCTCCCACTGGCCCTCCTGTCTGTCCAGTGCCCACTCATGGGTGCTCACTCCCAAGCCCAGCTGCTGTGTCCATTGCATCGCATACTAGCCCATTATGTAAAACTTACCTGAAAACGAAGCCTTCCAGCGATGAGATGTCATCAATGGAGGCCACTTCCATCTTGCTTCTAGGTTTGTGAAGTATGGCTCGGTGACTGGCCGAAGCCCGCGATGACGTCACTACCGCACACGTGTGCGGGAGCCCCTGGGCACGGAAGAGGGCTCTAAACGAATGGCACGGGTGGCCCATTCCTTCAGCGTGCATGCGCCAGTGATGTCACTGGCTGCAGATACAGTAAATATCTCCTAAACTGTGCACGTTTAGGAGATATTTACACTACCTATAAGTAAGCCTTATTATAGGCTTAACTATATGCAAAATGTTAAGTTGGAAGTTTACTTCCTCTTTAACCACTTGCCGACCAGCCGCCGTCATTATACTGTGGCAGGTCGGCACGATCCCGTGAGCCGTGGTAGCTGTAAGTCGGCTTCTTTAAGCGGGATAGCAGGTGCATGCCCGCTGCACTGCGGGGGTGTCGATACACGTGGCCGGCAGTCGTGATGACCGACGGCCACGTGTGATCGCGGGCATGGGAGGCAGAACAGGGACGCGTGCGTGTAATCACACAAATCCCTGTTCTGTGGGGAGAGGCAGATCGTGAGTTCCTAATAGCTAGGAACCACCATCTGTCATCTCCTATCATCTGTCCCCTCCCCCCCACAGTTAGAACACACACTAGGGAACATGGTAAACCCCTTTAAATCGCCCACCAAGTGTTAACCCCTTCCCTGCCAGTGACATTTACATAGTAATGAGTGCATTTTATAGCACTGATCGCTGTATAATTGTCAATCTTCCCAAAAAAGTGTCAAAAGTGTCCGATGTGTCCGCCATAAGGTCGCAGTGCTGAAAAAAAAACGCAGATCGCCGCCATAACTAGTAGAAAAAAAATAAAATTATAAAAACGGCATAAATCTATCCCCTATTTTGTGGACATTATAACTTTTGTGCAAACCAATCAATATACGCTTTTTTGCGTTTTTTTATTACCGAAAACATGTAGAAGAATACATATCGGCCTTAACTGAGGAACAAATTAGCTTTTTTAAAAAACAAATTGGGGATATTATAGCAAAAAGTACAAAATATTGTTTTTTTTTTTTTAATTTTAAAAAATGTTTAGGCTTTAGAACCACTTTAAGTTGGCCATAGATGGTGCAAATCTCATACGGTTCTGAGATTCGAACTTTGTATCAGCAGGCTGAATGTACCCAAATTGATCGATCAACTTGGGTACAACCAGCCTTCTGCATTTTACATAGGTATAGCTCCTAGCAATAAATTACTGTCTTCTCCTGGAAGGGATGGCTTCCCCCGCCCCCAGGAGAATACAATGGCTCTGCGGGAAGGACTCCCCTGTTTTCACTGTCTGTGTTGATGGAGGAGCAGTGGTTGCAGAAAAGAAATTCGCTCCTTCAGTGGCCAGCCTTACTGTAAACTTATTGTAAGTTTAACCCTCACTTTTTAGAGTCTACCAGAACTGATACATACAGTAGTTACAGTATACTTTTGCAATCTAAACCATACTCACCAAACAGAAGGCTGAAGCTGTGCATCTATTTTCTGAATTCTTCTGATGAACATGTCCACATCATACACAAGAATTCCATTCTGCTCCAACTCCTCAGCTTCTGTGCTTGGTATAACTGCATGTGAACAGGGCAAAGCTGAATTAATGCTGTCAGCAGTCCAAATCAAGTACACATTCTAAGACCTTTAATCTACATTCTATTTGTATAAAAAGCAATACTTTAACAGGTCCACTTTAATACTTTAAGGTTTCTTAATAGCCACATACAATGGTTGCATCAAAAAAAAAAATGACAAAACAAATCTGTGGCTATGCTATGGACATTTAGGGATTTACACCAGTCCATGCTTTTGTGGAATCCACACCATATGGCGCTGTGTCCCATGGGATCCAGGTCATTTATTAACCTGTTAAAAAGAAACCTCTACCTTCCAACAAGTGACCACCTCCACTCCTGTGTAATAACTAAACGCGCTTACCCTCAGAGACTAAGATGAATAAATGAGGGTAAACGTTTAGTTATTACACAGGCGTGGAGGTGGTCACTTGTTGGAAGGTGGAGATTTCCTTTTGAAGAAGAAAGAACATATTGCAATTTACTGCAAGAATGGGGTTGGGACTTTGTTTTGTTTGATTTATATAAAAATATGACGAACTGGTCTTGATTTGGGACTTTGGTTGAATCACAATAGCGAACAAAAGTGGATTCAATCACTGCACTTATTTCCTTTTTATTTTTATAATTGGATTATAATTGGTTGTACATAATTTGACATGTATTCTGTCATGACATGACATGACATCCTAGGTAAGGGAAACAGGCAGTGGAGCCTTGCGGCTTCACTGCCAGTTTCCTACTGCGCACGGACAAGCGCTACAGTGCTCTGTGAATGGCCCCGTGGTGTTCTGGGAACACGCACAGTTCCCAGAAGACAACGGGGCCGCTCACCAAGGAGCAGAACACGCCGCGGAAGAGGCAGATTAGGAAGACTGCCTAGCAACAAGAGTTTAGGTAAGTATAAAAACATTTTTTTTCAAACTTTTTTTGTAATTTTTTTTTTTAGGATTTTTGGTGATTTTTTTTTTTTCAGGGTGACACCTACCCACCCGGCCTATAGTACAATGACGGCCGGGCGGGAGGACTGCTGTTCTGGTTGGACGACATATGATGTCCTCGAACTGTCACTGACCATGTCCACCAGACACAGCCGATGACTGATCACTATACCGGCCCGCTGCCAGTACCATGCCCGCTGCCTGCTACCACAGCAGATCAAAATGACAACAATGGATGGCTTCCTTTCATCCCTGCATTGTATACAATTGTGTCGCTAGCTGTGATTGGTCACAGTGATCACATGGTTCAGACAGGGCCAATCACAGCCCATCTGTACCATGTGATTAGCTTTGGCCAATCACAGCTAATCACAACAAAAGACACTGAATGAACTAGTTTCATTCAGTAAAAATAGTCGCTTATACCAATAAAATTCATTGGTATAAGCAATGTAAAAACAAAAATTCCTGATCACTTCCCCAGAGTAGTACAATGTTAACTATAGTAACACTGTACTGGTCTGGTCGTAATGTGTTATAAAAAAAAAAATTATATTATATATATATTTTTACATATGGTCACCAGTCAATGTCCCTGATCACCGCCACACCAGTTACAGTATATGACAATACTGTACTGCACTGGTGACAGGATGTTAAAAAAAAAAAAATGTAATTTTGTTTTTTCTTTCATTTCTTCATTTTCAAAATAATTGAGACAAAAAATGATAACTTCAAAAAACTTGCCATGCCTCTTACTAAATACCTTGGACTGTCTACTTTCCAAAATGGGGTCATTTGGGGGTTATTGTACTGTCCTGGCCTCAAGAAATGAAATCTCTCTCTCTCATACACACACACCATAGTTTGTGGACTACAACTTTCTTACAGACTCAGTAATAAACTCTGATTTGGGTAATTTTCACCAAAGAAATGTAGTGTACATTTAACCTACATTTATGAAAAAAGATTATTTATTTGCAAAATGTTATAACGAAGAAAAACGTATTTTTATTTTTTTTTAAAAGGTTTGAGGTTTTTTTTATAAATTTTTGCTAAATAAACTAAAAAAGACCAGTGGTGATTAAATACCACAGAAAGAAAGCTCTATTTGTGTGAAAAAATGATAAAAATTTAGGCTGGGTACAGTGTTGTATGGCCGTGCAATTGTCATTCAAAGTGTGACAGTGCTGAAAGCTGAAAATTGGTCTGGGCAGGAAGAGGGTGAAAATGTCCAGTATTGTAATGGTTAAAGATAACTCCTGGCAGTAGTTGAAATCAGTCTGTCTGCGATATCCAGAAAACATTCCAAGCATGCTAAGATTGGAAAGCCCACATCATTTATCATGATAAAAGATACAAAATGCTTTCCAAAGCCATATAGAAAAGAACTTGCAAAAGTAATGCTTTTTCTGTTGGCTGAAGTATGGATGGATGAAGGATTGACAAAATCATTCTGCGTTTAGATGCATGCATAATTAACCTGTAGAGGTTCTATGATGAGAGGCTTGGGATATGGTATTCTGAGAACACAGGGCTACGGATTAGGCTTTGCCAAACTAAAATTCAAAGGGGCCTTACGGAAAGGCTTTGCCCCTTTGTATATTGTAGGGAAAATCCTTCAGATCTGGATTTCCTAGAAGTAAACTGCACACTGATGTAGCATCTAGCATTTCACTAAACAAATTTTGACATTTTAAAATAGAAGCTTGGTAAATATAACCTATAAAGTCAAGCAATAGTACCTGTCAAAAAGACAGCAAGTCTTGAACGGATATGCTGGCTCTGGAGGCTCAACAGACATTCGAGATCACTTGAGAGGTTTTTAGACCTGGAGTCACACCGATGATAAGGCAGGATTTCAATGATGTTTGATTGCTGGTAAGACTTAAGCAAAGGAATCTTAACCCGAGAAGCAGACTCTGCCCTGTTGTGAGAAATAAAATACACACAAGTTCAGTCAATACAAGCCTCTGCCATACTTTGGATTGCAATAAAAAAGGAAAAAAAATATATATTAATAAAAAAAAAAACCTGCTGCCCAGCTGTTAACAGACAGATATGTCACAACACTGCTAGTAAGATTTCCATCACCTCTGGAGTTTGTTTTTTTTATTATTAAAAAAAATCTAGTTTCTTTAGGCTACCGCTAGCTTTTTCGGATGGAATATTTTTTAACCGCATAAAATGTATGCGTCCAAACAGTCATTCAATACGTTTATTTAAGTCTTTTACAAATATTTTCACACCATACATATTTTGATTGGTGAATTACCATTTGCATCTTCTGTTTTCCTATGGCTACCTTAACAATCAACTGGAACAAAAATTAAATCCAATGCTAGGACTTCACTTGCAATTAATCATCACAAGGAGACCATCAGCTTTCAGATGGAAGCGATGCAGTGACTATTAATTTGCCTTCAGTTTCAATTGTCCACTATACTGGCTGCTGTGGCCTGGGTAGGTTGCACAATTTGTGCGACCCGACACACAAAATACCAGCAGCCATTAAAAGTGTAAAAAATTAAAGTTATATTCAACCACATAACATCCCTTCCCAATAAAAATAAAAATACAAGTGTCAGGGGCACCTACGTAAGAAAATGGTGATTGTGTTACACAATACAGATCACTGCACACACCAGAGGGGCAGGAATATACTAGGGCCATCATTTAACTGATGACCTGTAAGTACATTTGAAGTGCAGCCTATGGAGAATATTGTGTACCAAAGTTTGCTGCCGTTTCACAGGTGCAAGCAATTTTAAATCTGAACTCCAGGCATGGATACTTTTGCATAGTTACATTGGTCCAGCATGCACCAATTTAACCATTTAACCTGTATCCATACCTGTGGGATCCCCGCGGAAGCTGGGAATCACTGTAGTAGGCACTGTTGACTTCTAGGTTCTGTGCTGAAAAGCTTCCCTGCTGCCTAAAGACAACAGGAGGTTGCCCTCTTGTCACAGCCGTCATTAAGAACACTTTGCAATTTCTCAATCAATGCAAAGAGTTCTCTGATTATACAAGAAAGAGGCAGGCTGGTGACACCACAATCACCAACTTATCCAATCAGAGAAAGCTTTGAACTAAAAATGAAATCAATCCCACTACTTTTTTTTCCAGGGTCACTGCCTTCAGAAACTATAGACTGGGGTTTTTAGCTAATCCTAAGGCCTAAAATGTGCATTTTAACCTGTGTGCATAAAAAATGCAAAAACAGTTCTGACAGCAAAAGGGTTAAACATAAGGTTACCTTTTATCTTCCTTAAGTTTCCTGTAATCTCCATAATGAATGAGCCATTTCCAAGCTGAAGTTTGGCTCAACTTCTCCAATATGATCAGAACTTCTTTTAGCTTATCTACACAGAGATAATTAAATCAATAAAATAACAAAACATTTGCTCTGAATTCAATTGCACATACATAATATATGCTACATGTTCTCAAAATCAGCAGTTATGCAATACCGTAGTAAAAAGTAATGGCTAGTAGTGCTTGCAGAGCTGGCACCCAGAGTACTGGGGTACAAATGGTTCATCACACATTAACTATTAAAATGATAAAGCGATTAATAGATACATTTTCTTAAACCTTTTTTTCTGTCTAACAAAAAAACATTAAAGTGGTTGTAAAGGTATTTAAAAAAAAATAAAATAACATACTTACTTGCTGTGTGTAATAGTTTTGCACAGAGCAGCCCTGATCCTCTTCTCAGGTCCCCTGCCGACGCTCCTGGCTCCTCCCCCCTCCTGAGTTCCAAGCTGCTTGCTATGGGGGTACTAATGCAGACTCACTCCTGAGCTGCGCTCTGTGCGTCTCTTGTCACATACAGTGTGGCTTAGCCCCGCCCCTGCTTACTGGCTGTGAATGACAGCAGCAGGAGCCAATGGCTCCCACTTCTGCCTCTGAGCCAATGAGCAGACAGAGAGAGCACAGGGCTGGATCGACAGGATCCAGGTAACAGCACTTACCTGGATCAGGTAAGTATAATAGGGGGGCTGGGGGGAGCTGCATACAGAAGGTGTTTTACCTTAATGCACAGAATGCATTAAGGTAAAAAAAAAAATAAAAATCTGCCTTTAGAACCACTTTAGGTGGCATTCCCTGCAACTGATGCCTTGGCATTTCACACTTTTATTAAGAGTGTAAAAAGGGCAGCTGATTCAAGCAGTGAGCCAATTACACTCTTATCAATTACATTAATTCTAGTCCTCAAGAATACAGCACAAAACCAAAAAAAAATGAATTTGAAGCCAAGAAAAATGTAAACAGGACTGATAAATGCTAACCTATGGTTATATTTTCCAATACAGCTCTATCAGATACCACAAATCCACCACTTTGAAGAAGCTCCTGGTACATCGATTCTGGCAGATCTTCAGGAGTGTCCACACCAGCAAACGTTACGTTAGGGAGAAGCCTCAGCTGCAGCAAGCATGGAATCTGGTCAAACAATACACACAGTCAATCAAACATCATTCATTTTATACACACCAACAAGATTTAAGTAGATGGTAGTACCAATTCAAAAGGACGTGGTCAGAGCACCATAAGGTTTATCTTTTTTTAACCCAACCCACATACACAGTCCAGTTGTGGGTGGATTAGTAAAGGACTGCTGAGCTTTGTATCTCAACTGACCTTACAATATAACTTGCAGTGTGATTCCTTATACTAAAAGGATAAACATTTGTTTATAAGATTTTCTTCTCTCTGCTAGTCGTACAGTTGATGACAAAATAGTATTTGTGTGCAGCTACTAGTCTTCAGAATAGCTGAACAAGTCTGAAACAATAAAAAAAAAAAGGAAATTTGACTTACCTGTAAGACCGCATTCCCACTTGGAATGCACAACAAAACACACAGGAAACACGCTGCAAACTCGCATCATGCTTGCAGTGCAATTAATTGATAATAGCACCCCAAACGTGGTTAGCAGATGCGCGTTTTGCCCTGCGGCAATTTATTGCCACAACATACGCTGAAATAAATGTTTGACGCCTTACGCCCGAAAAGGTTCTGGAGCTTCTTTGGCGCATTTGTCACGCACAGGGCAACCCATTTAAGTTAACAGGCTTCCTTATGCAAGATGTGTGGGCTTGGAGAAATAGAGCTAGAATCGGATGGGATGCCGGTTAGTGTCGGCTCTTGCTCCACTGCAAGGGGTGAATTTTCATTCTGAAATTTAGCGTTGTACGGGCCTTCGACAAAGCAAATCTTCTGTTTTACAAGGTCTCCCTTTCGCCTTGTCTCTGCCATAGCTATGTGTTAAGGTACTCCCGTGTGGGGTACTCACGGAGTAGGCTGCAGAATAGGGCAAGTGTGTCCAGAAAGCTACCCAGGTGCAGACCGCCCTGTAGTAAATCCTCGTGGCAAAAGGATGGGGGAAGGGGCCTGAGAGATAAGTTTAACTTTGATGTGTCATTTGAGAATCTGTACTGAATTGTTTGTGTCTGAAGCTTTTCACTTATGTGAGTATATGGAAATTTGTTTTTACTAATAAATGTTACTTGCAGTAATGCACAAGGCTACTGCGCCCCCTTTTTCTCGTCTTAGGTTTACATTTATAACAATACCTGATATACAAAGATGTTCAGGATTACTTTTGACAAGCTTTTTTTGCATCTGTTATAATATTACAACCCAAGACAAACTGGTCTGACCTGTTAATACATTGTTCAGCAATGTGTACATGAATTATTTACACAGTTTATAAAAGCGGATTCCTTTTCACAGGCTTCTCACATTACTAAAGGATAAAAATTGGAGGGTACAAACTGCTAATCATCTACCAACACAAACCTACAACACAATGTCACCTTAAAAATAGCACAAGCATAATTTTTAACAAAAAAAAAAAAAATGTAAACAAAATAAAACTTGAACTAGCAAACTGTTAAAAAAAAAGAAAAAAAAAAGGATAGAAAATATATGCAATGTTTGAAAAGTCTACCTTATGTATCTGTGAAGATACATTTTCATTCCTTATGATAACCAGAAGTTTTTTAGATTCTTCTTGCTCGCTGTCACAGAAGTCCTGTGGTTCGATCGGAGCGTAGCCATCTTTTATTAGTAACGACTGTAAAACAAAAAAAAAAATGAAAACATGTTACTGTCGGTGATTAAATTGTTGTTTTTACAAAATTAGAGGCCCTTTGCACACTGTGGGGTTGATTTACTAAAACTGGAAAGTGCAACATTTGGTGCAGCTGTGCATGGTAGCTAATCGGCTTTAAAGTTCAATTAACCGGTTCCCGACCAGCCGCCGCAATTTTACTGCGCAGAATGGCACAGGTGGGCGAAACGGCGTCAGCTTACATTGGTTTGCCTTTTGACCACAAGGGGGCGCATGCTGCCGGAGCTGATGTGAGTGCTCGGCGGGTGCGATGACCACCAGGCACCCGCGATCGCTCATAACAGATCCCAGTTCTCTCAGGGGAGAGGAGACGACGGAGGAGGAGGAGACGACGGAGGAGGAGGAGGAGACGACGGAGGAGGAGGAGGAGACGACGGAGGAGGAGGAGGAGGAGGAGACGGAGGAGGAGGAGGAGGAGGAGACGACGGAGGAGGAGGAGGAGGAGACGACGGAGGAGGAGGAGGAGGAGGAGGAGACGACGGAGGAGGAGGAGGAGGAGAAGAAACTAAGGAAAACTATTTTTTATTTTTTTTAAATTTGGGATATTTATTATAGCAAAAAGTAAAAGATAGTTTTTTTTCAAAATTGTCGCTATTCTTTTGTTTATAGCACAAAAAATAAAAACCTCAGAGGTTATCAAATACCACCATAAGAAATCTCTATTTGTGGGGAAAAAAAACCCGCCAATTTTGTTTGGGTACAGAGTCAAACGACTGCGCAATTGTCAGTTAAAGTGACGCAATGCCGAATCGCAAAAAATGCTTTGGTCATTAGGGAGGAAAAAGCTTTCGGGGCTGAAGTGGTTAAGCTTTGACAAATAAAAAACAAAAACCTGGAAGCTTATTGGTTTCTATGCAGAGCTGCACCAGATTTTGCACTCTCCAGTTTGTGTAAATCAACCCGAGTGTCTTGTTAATATATAAATTCAAGGCCCCAGTAACACTAGCCGTTCAGCTCTGATGCATGAGGCTCTGGCATTAAGGAGCAGGTGGTGCACTGTCCAGCCCTTCTGCCTGTAAAACTATGAGAAGCTGACAGCAGCTGTGTCTGGATGGTGCACTTACATTTAGAGCAGGGCATTCATCCTTGATTGCGTATGACCTTAAACATAGGTACCGTTAAGTCCATCATCCAGCCGCAGCAGCCGTCTGCCTCTCAGACTTTTACAGGCTGCCAGCAGCAGGGCTAAATGCTGAAATCTGCTCATAGTTTACATGCACCTTCAACAATTCTCTCCCATGTAGAGTTTAGCTCCGGGATGGCTGCTGGGTGCGGCCATCATGGATATCAGGAGCACCAGCAGACTCTAAGTTATCACTCATGTGTATTCCCGTTCAATGCTCCCCTGTCCACTACATAAAAGGTTATGTAGGGACAGAGGTGAGGGGTGATGATGCTGGGCCATTTTTCTTCTTTTTTTTTTTTTTTTTACTAGTAATGGCGGTGATAAGCGATTTTTACTAAAGATTAACTTTTACCCCCCAATTTAGCATTAAAATAGTATCAAACCTAAATACTGTACAAAAATGTATTACAATTTGCAGCTTACCAATTCCTATGTCATGGCTGCAATAGTTTTCCTTTTTTTTCTTACTTTCTTTCCTTTATCTAACCCTCTTGTATTGTATTGGTACTGGAGGGATTTGGCTTGCAGAGTGTTTGCTGACCTGTGCACTCCTCAGCCCTACGCCCTGCGCACACTCCTCAGCCCTGCGCATTACGTACCCTCTGCAATCTGTCCCGAGTTCTGCACTATATACACTATGCTATGTATTTCTTACTTCTGATCACTGCACTCTGTACGATATACTCTTGTTTCTACAAATTATTCTGCTACGGTCTATATGCATCTTTTAAGCCTAATACACACAGGCTGAATGTCGGTCAGCATCGGCCGGTTCAATAAAAACTGGCTGACATTCAGCCTGTGTGTACTGCAGCTGGTCGCACAGAAGCCGGCCGTTCGGCTGGCTTCCGTCGATGGGGCGTGACCGAAAAAGGTCTGCCGAACGGCTCCCGGTTGGAGCTGACCAGAGTGTTCTGGCAGGGGAGGCTGTGACCCTGTCAGAAAACAAAAGCTCAGCAGGGGAAATAGCTGTACTAACATCATATTGTCATATTGTTAGTACAGTGGCTCCTCCAGAGCTGTCAGGTTTTTTTTTTTTTTTTTTCAGCCCTGCTAGGTGGAACGAAACTACTAGTACTACTACTAAATGCAGCCACAGTTAGGGATTGGTAAGCTGCAATATAATATATTTCTGTTTTTGGATTTAATATTGCCTTAAAGGAGAAGTTTACCTTCTGTAACATGTTACACCCACATTCAGAGTGTAACATGTTCAAAAGCACTCCTTACACCATCCCCCCTCAAGGTCCCCTTTTGACAGCCAGTGAGTGATCCTCTCCCCCCGCTGGCTGTCACAAACGAAAAAAAATTCCATGTTCTATGAATGGGAAAACTACAAGTCCTTTTGTGGCTGTTGGCCTGTACTTATCAAACAATCAGAGCACTGTTGATCGTTCTCTAGTAGTTCATTGAGCCTTCCTGTCAGAGTGTAACTGCCTGCCTGTATCAAATGTACTGGCAGACAGCTACACAGACAGTCTACAGGGCCGTGGCATTACACCCATGATCTGCTGATCAGGGTGCAATGCTTTACTGGTCCAACACAAAAAAAAAAAAGTGCATTGTTATCTGCAAAAAAATGTATTATTTTTTTTTTTGTAAAAGTGAACTTATACTTTAACTACTACTTTAACAGCTAAAATTTCACTACCCTACAACACTTACTGTAGCAACTAGGAAGATGCTATAGCATTTACAATTGTATGAAAGCATCTGCTAAGGCAAGTATGAGGAGCTGTGAAACTCCACTTTTTCATCACAGAAAATGTAACACATACAAATCAATGGTAATAAAGATAGCAGCAGAGTTAGTGAGATAAGACAGAGGGAGAGCAAGGGGGGGAATGCAAGGGGGGATGCTAGTCACAGAGCGGTCGTAAAACTTTAGCATAATGTGTAAGGAAACCAATATCTAAATTCAGGCCATTATTCTTCGTGCTAAAGTTTTACGACCGCTCTGTGACTAGCATCCCTCCTTGCATTCCCCCCCTTGCTCTCCCTCTGTCTTATCTCACTAACTCTGCTGCTATCTTTATTACCATTGATTTGTATGTGTTTGGTTTTCTCTTTTTTTTTTTTTTTTTCTTCTGTAACATTCTGCTTAAAAATTTGTGAATCAATACCGCTTGGACCTTGAAGAAGGAGACATACCCCGAAAGCTTGTCCTGAAAAATTGTATGTTAGTGCAAATAAAAAAAGTATCACGGACAGTACTCAATTTTCTCTGTCACAATTGCACTAATACGGCTACAATCAAATCAAGTATCACAGAAAATAAAATCAATAAAAAATATATCCTTCAGTTTGTATACATTACAATGTATGTTTTCATATCATCTAAGGTGTACAATACCTTGTATGATTTTTTTTTTTTATCTATTCAGGTAGTATGTGCATTAGAAATACAAACAAACAAGAGTGATGTTGGTCTCTAGATGGTGCTAAAGCACAGTTAATGAGCTCAGTGCTAGCTTTTAGCACCATCTAGAGACCACCAACAGCACACTTGTTTGTGTGTTTTTCTTCTGATCACTCCTCAACTCCAGGGAATTTTTGCATGAGCAGCAAGGTCAAGTGGTAGGATTTGAATTCAATTGTTTTTGTTTTCCCCCTTTACACTAAGGCTGTAGTGCCTGGATGTTGGTAATTTTCGGTACGCGCATTAGACACAACATTAAAAGGGGGTGCCTCCAGGGAAACCGCCTCTCCGGGGGGGCACCCAAAGAAGAGGATGGGCCAGGAGCACCGCTGGGGGAACCCAGCAGGTAAGTATGACATGTTTGTTATTTTTAAAAAATATATTATGACACTTTACAATCACTTTAAAGTGCATCTATAGGCAGAACTTTTTTTTCTTTTGGATAGAGTGGGGAAGGGTTAGCTACAAATTTTCTTTTTGGCTACAGACACATTTTAGATTATATTCACACTTCCCTGCGTGCACTAGAATTCAAAGTTTATGTGGGATCTACTGTGCATGACTAAATGTTAGACGGTTAGGACAATTACAGCTGGCATTTTCTGTATACACAGAGCACCTACAGGTGTATAAATCACATGAGCCAGTAAGATTTAAGTGTGCAGGGAAATGTACAACTGAGAAAGCACTATAATATCAATATATAACTATATATAGAACTATAATAACTCTTTCTGAATGGAACACTCACAACAGAACCCAAAGATAATTCTTATAGGGTGCAACATTTCAGGGCCCTTCCCAACTCCAGCTTTGCTTTACTAGTTCTCTTTGGTACCCTCCATATGGGCTTTTTTTCCCCCAAAATGGCCATAAAAGTTTAACTAACCCATTAAGTTTTGAGTGGTGATATATAAGAAGAGGGGGAATCACAAGAAATTTGTAAAAATATGAAAGCAATAGCTAGAGATGGAATAATTTGGAATATTTAGATGTGATTGATGAAGAGAGGAAGAATGGGTGAGAATGTTGTATGTGAGGAATATATGGGGAAAGGGAAGGGGGAGAGATGGGAAGATAAAGGAGAAAGTATGGTTCGTTTCCTCGCTCCTTCTGTTTTTTCTCTTTTTTTTGTACTCACCTTGTTTTGTGAAATGTACACTAATTAAGTAATGTTGTAATAATGGAAAACAAATGTATTTTCTCAATAAAAAGTATATTAATCGAAGTTTTGAGTGGTGAGGGGTTACAACATGTCAGGTTTATATCACTGCGCGCTAGAGATTCACTTTCCACATTTGTCCCAATGAGATTTGTCAGGGGACTGAAGGTGAGGGAAAATCCAAAAGTTTTGCATTGTCTCCAGAACACACACACACACTGTAACCATTGCCTACAAAGCTGAAGGATGTGTTTTAGCTTTTGATGTACTTTGCATTAGTATTAAAGGCTTTTTTTTTCCCCCAGAAAAAATATAACAAACATGTTATACTTAGCTGCTCTGTTCAAGGGTTTTGCACAGAGCAGCCCCGATCCTTCTCTTCTTGGGTCCCCTGCGGACTCTCTGCGCTCCTCCCCCTTAACGAGTGCCCTCACAGCAAGCCACTTGCTATGGGGACACTCATGCGTACTTGCTCCTGAGCCTCGATTTGTGTGCCCAGCCAATGAGGAGGCAGAGACCCAGGAGAGCAGCTGCTCTTGTGCATATCACAGGATCGGGATTGGGCTTAGATAATTATTGGGGGGGGCTGCGGGTAGAGCTGCATGCTGAAGGTTTTTTACCTTCATGCATAGAATTCATGAAAGTAAAAAACCTTTAGGCTTTACAACCGCTTTAATTGTCCGGACTATAGAGACTGGCATGTCCCAATGCAAAGGGCTTTCTAGCTTTCTGGTTGAAACTAAAAAGCCCCTTAAAACAGCAACATATTTCCTATTCAGTACAATCCACATATAATAGGACATACCTAGTTACTATACAGCAAGTGTTTTAGTAAAAGATGAATAAAAGCAACTTGAATATTACCTTTGTCAATGAAAAGAAATCGTCGACTTTTTCATCATCATCCTGATCCACATTGGTCTTGCTAAGATAAAAGTAACAGTTCTTTTGCGTAGACTCTTTTGCTATGCCGTGTAATCTGCTGCGTAGGTTAGTGCAGAGATCGGAAATAATATTCCCAACAGTCTGTGATTTGGTGGACGTGGGGTCAAATGTCTGTCTTAATTGTCGGTCACTCTCTTCTGGTGCCGAACAGGCTGAAGTCCTCTCTACAGCAGTGCCACCCAAGCCAACACGGCTCAGCTTTAGGTGATTGGACTGGGTGCACTCCCTAATAATCACTGAGATATCGCTGTTTGCTTTCTCCAGTGAGCTCTCATGCCTCAACCGGTTAAAATGATAAGGAGGAGAATATCTACGTGTTCTTACTTTTTTAGGAGTCCTAGAATAATATGAAGGCTTGTTCCTTAGCTCATCCTCATAAGCTTGACTGTAAGAACTGCTTTGGAACAAGCTGTCATGCCCTCTATAGTCTCTCCTGTGAGGTGTACAACGGACTGTAATAAGAAGAGGGCTTATACTCTTCGTTCTGGACCTTGGGAAGCCTGGAATCCTTCTGGAATCAAACATTGTCTGAAAGGGAGGCTCAAAAACATGTAGATCTGTGGATGATTTTCTTAAAACCTCTTTTAATCTACACATAAAACGCAAATGCTCCATGTCAAGGGTGTTTTGGGTGAGGTCACTTGAGACCACTCTTCTATTCACAAATAAACTGTCATAGTCAGATCTGCCAGCATAAATGCTTTCTTTGTGGACCACAGGCCGAGTTCTTCCAACATCTCTTAACTTTTTAGTTATGATAAAACTCCTGTGATGTCTAGGGCTAGAATAATCCGGGTCTCTGTGGTATCTTGATGCATGTTCACCCATCTCCCGCCGTGATGTATTTGGGCCAGAATTCCTTTTAGAATGTTTTTCCTTTCTTGAACGGCTTGGTTCCAAGTGGGATGTAAGCGCTTCCGCCTGAGAACTGGGGAGCTCATGGCTTTCCTTCTGTAAATGTTTACTTGTTTTATGTGCTAGAGGTTCTTTATAAGCTCGAACAAATTCAATGTCGTCGTCTGAGGTTTCTGACCAGCGATCATATTGCTCTTTACTTATACTACCAGTATTTAATATACAACAGATTTCAGACTGGTTCTGGCCAGGATCCTGATCCATGTGATCAGTGAAATCATCACGAAGTGGGGATACGCATTTATCTTGAGAAGTCGGCTGCTCTGCTTCCTGACAAATAACAGATTCGGTCAAACTTATAGAAGGATTATTTTCTGCTATTTCCTGCACTATTTCCTCTTCAAGAATGTCCAATTCGAGAGTTTGGTTTTCCTGACTATCACTGGGGCTTTCCACAAGGCTTACAGTATTTACTTCATGTTTTGAATCCCCTATTTTAGTATCTGTCTGCTCCTTTGTGTGCTCTTTACCAGGTTTTTCATGAACAATGAATACCTCATCTTCAGAATTAGAGCTGACGTGTTGGCCAATTCCTGAACCCTGGCATATAAGTTTTAATCTGGATAAAATTTCCTTACGAAGTCTATTTCTCTTAATTTGAGTCTGGTCTTTAGTGCTTTTTTCAGACTTATAAGGAGAAAGGCTTACATTTACATCATCTGATGTAGAGTCACTCTGTGATTCAATGAAGAGGTCATCTACATTTGTATCAATACATTTGCTCACTGGCTGATTTGTGGCACCACCCGAATCTTGTATGGTTTCATAAGACTTTGATTTTCCAACTACAGTAATTGCAGGAGCAACCTCGTCCATTGCCTCTGGTGATTGAAGCACCTCACAGCTATTTCCAATTTCCATTATATCAGGCACCATGTGATCTTCTGTATCCAGATCAGTTTGCACGTTCAGAAAATCCACAGATGGACTATTGGCCATGGTTTCTTTATCAGCAGGAGGGATCTCTATGCCATGAATCTGTAATTCCTGTTTTTTGGCAAGTGTAGAAATCGAAGTTGTCAATATCTCATCAGCAGCTTTTAAACTGAGCTTCTCAAACACAGAAATGCATTCTAAATCAGCAGCCTTACTAGAATCAGAGCCAAGCAATGAGGCCTTTTCTCCTAGGCTTTCGGAATCAGAAAATTTACTGGCTTCTGAGCCATAAAATAAGGATTTTTCTCCAAAATATGTCTTTCCATCTTCCCCCAATATTTCAACACTAATAACAGGCCTAACTTCCTGGTCACAAGGTGTTTGTGTTTTATCAGGAGGATTTTCACTCTCATCTACATCAGAGATATTTTCCACTTCTATAGGTTGTAAAAAATTGTCAACAGCTTCTGTGCCTTTCTTCTGAAAGTCTGCAGATACTGTGGTAAGGTTGTCGATTTTATCAGCATCAATGTCACAGGTTTGGGAAGGACTTTGGCTTTGAACTGGTAGGCTTTCTTCTGTCTTTTCAGTTTTATTTATCTAGAAACAAAAGGCATATTTAGAGCACAGAACGGTAAGGACCACCAGATGCAAGGTTTGCCGAAAACATTGAAATAAAAAAATATTAACTCATCTCATGCAGCTAAATTGTATATTAAAACAATGCCTGTGGTATGTAAAGAATAAAAACGTTGTACCCAATAACAATGAGCAAGGCTGATTTAAATAATTATAAGATAAATGCTATTGATACAGCACATTTCCCCTTTGCTTGTTTTAAATTACACACATTCTGTAGAAAACAGCCCCATAAAGGCAGGTAAGGCAATATTAATGCTGTTTAAAAGTGGTAGTAAAGTCCTTTTTCTCGACTTATACCTACAGGGAGGCCTATCATAAGGCTTACCTGTAGGTACAGTAAATATCTCCAAAACATGCACTATTTAGGAGATATTTACTTTAGCAGCGATGATGTCACCGGCATACGCGCACTGCGCTCTCTAAGAACGGCATGCTATCCATTGAGAGAGCCATGTCGTGTCCGTGACTCCCGCACAGAAGTGACTTCATCATGGCTCAGCTATTCACACGGCCGCAGTCTGTGAACCTGAAAAGAAGACTGGGTGAGGATGGAAGCCGTGTCAGCAGGATCTGCGAGTGGTCGTTCCTGCTTTACAGAAGTTGATCAACTTCTGTTGAACTTAAAATGGAAATTTTTTCTCAACCAGAGGCTGCAGATACTGATCAGTGTAATCTGGCACTTAAGAGTGCCTGCTGAAAGATTACAATATCTCAACAGGAAAGATCCCTCTATCTAACTCGCTTGTATAAATGGAGAAATCCATTTTTTTTTTTCCCCCGTTCTGCATACAATCCATTTATGACCAGCCTATGATGAAACTGCCTAAATTGGGTCAAAATGTAAAATAAAACATTTTATTGCACTTTGAATATTTTATTGTTCTCAATAAAGTGGAACTTTTTTTGGGGGGGGGAGTGGTTATCTGGTTTTGAGAGGTAGCCGCATCCACTTCTGCTCAGATCGCCTAGGCCAGTGGTTCTCAACCTGGAGGTCGGGACCCCCTCGGGGGTAGAATGACGATTTGCCAGTGGTCACCAAATCCTGGGCTGTTCCTGAAGCCCGCACCGCTCTCACAGCCTTTTCGCAGCCGCTCATTCAGTTCACGGTATGGCTGAGGGGCAGAGACTAGAGGCGAGCTGACTGGTGAGGAATGTGAAGTGGGAGGGGCTGGAGGAGACCCTATCTCCTAATTTCGGCATAGGTGTCACTGCTGTGAGACATGACAAAGTCGGAGACACGGTGAGTAACACTACCTGTGATTATAGTTGCCATTAAAAGTCTGCACTACATTCCTTGGATCAGCAGATGACCTTGATCAAGAGCACCTAAGTTGGCTGATCAGAACTCCCCCCGTCACTGCCGCTGATCCCACCCCCCCACCAGCACTGCCACTCATCCCATTCCCCCCACCAAGGAGTAAGAGAAGGAATAAAAATGAAGAATACATGGAAGGGAGAGGAAAAGAGGGGGAGGAACAAAGAAAAAGGGAGAGAAAGAACAAGAAAGATGGCTAGAGAGAGGGATGGGGGGGGGACAAAAAAAACAGGAACTTACGATAGAGAGATAAAAGGCAAAGAAAGGAGAACAAAAAGTGGTACATCCTAAAATGTACCATATGGGGTTTTAATACTGTACGAGTGGAAGGGACTCGGGGAGCGCTAAATGTCCGTGGGTTAGGTGTGCAAATTACTTGCCTTTCCTTCGGTGCCGACAACCCACGCTACGAAAATTTTTCTGTTAGGGGTCCCCACAACTTGGGAAATGTTATCAAGGGGTCACAGCACTGGTGAGGTTGATAACCACTGGCCTAGGCAATCTGAGCAAAAGTTTGCCCGCAGCCTTCTGGGACATGCCACAGGTCCCAGAAGGCTGTGGGGCCATTCACAAAGTGCAGCGCAGCACGCGCAGTGGGAAGGCGGCTGTGAAGCCTAAAAGGAGTCAAAGCCATCTTTCCACACTAATGATGCTGGCACCGGGAACTCAGACTGGTGACGAACCAGCTTGGGTGAAGATGGCTCTGGATTCTTGGACAGGAAAGTGTCCTTATATTAAAAGTCAACACCTACAGTATTTGTAGCGGCTGACTTTTCATTTTTTGTTCCTAGCTAAAGATCCTCTTTAATTTAAAAGCACTTAGTAAATATAAATATGACATACTAATATTAAACAAGATAAGTAACACTCATCTAGCTTATACTAGGAACATAATATATAGTTGCTCAGAAGAGGACAAAAAGCTCTGTATTCAAAGAGTTTATCACATTTAATTAAAAAGAAAGTAACTAAAAGAGCAGGCATTCTATTTTACTTTGTTGCTGTCTTGTATTGAATCCTAATGTATTTGTAATCAATTTTTTATTCAACTACTGTTTCCTGAACAGGTCTGAAGCAGTGCACATTATCATATACCCCTTCTCCCCCCCCAGGCCTGAGTAAAGATGACCTGAATAAGCACAAAAGCTAGCAAATGAAATATATTTGCTTAGCTAAGAAAGAGTATCAACCTTTTCACTATCCCACTTAAAAAAAAAAAAAAAAAAAAAAAGGATCTCTAAAACCAGCAGAATGCTTTGGTTTTCCAAATCATACTTACGTCAGTGCTATGATGTGTAATTTGTATGGATACTGTGTTTATTTGGAACTGATCATCTTCAGGGCTTCCATCATCATCCTGGTGGAATGCAGCCACAGGGGCTTCTGCAGATGTATCTACCCGATCAGGTTTTTTATTAGTATGCAACGTTTCCTCGACAGTCTTCTCTGTATTTATATCTTCAGTGTCTGAAATATCACTGGAGCTTGGGCTTAATTCAAGCTTCTCCATGTTCCCAAATGGAGCAACCTATAATCAGAAAATAGACAAAAGATAAACCGCACAAGAATTAAGCGCTTTTGATATCATAATTAACAAGTTATTTTTGTGAACAATGCAGCTATAAAACTGGATAAACCCCTATTAAAGTGAAACTGACCTAGCCTAAAAAACGTGTTTTTAGCTGGCTGTACATTGATTAAAATTTTAATCAGTGTATGGTCATCCCTGCTTGATAAAGATTACAGAACGGTGCACTGTGTCCGTGTCTCTTCCTCCAGCAGCTGAAAGCCGGTGGGAGGGAGAGGGGGAAAAACCGTCTTTCAGCTGCTGGAGGGAGAGACACAGACACAGTGCATCATTCTGCAGTTGTCCTCCCATACTGCCGCATCGATCCCCCTACAGGAGGACCAGATGTCCTAAACTATTTATAGACAAAGGCTTTCAAGTATAATTGTTTATCCTATTTCCTACCAATATGTTTCTGTATGATTTTTGTTGGGTTTAGGCCTCATGTACATTGCTGCTGCTAAACGGACGTTTAGGAGCAGTTGGGCATTTTTTTCAACTGCTCCTGAACGCTCCTCTATGTTATCTTATCAGTACATGTACACAGGGTCGTTTACAGTTGTTTCTATGCAGTTGAGTTTAGAGGCTTTTTTTGGAATGCAAAAAAAAAAAAATGGGTTCAGAAGCTGAGTTTAGAGGCAAACGCTTCTAAACGCAGCAACTCCCGTTTAGCCATGTTTCATTTACAGGCATTTTTCATTTTTGGCTATTTTTAAAAAAAAAACAAAAAACACGCTTCTAAATGCAAACGTGGCATGTAAACGCGGGAAAAACGGACGTTTTAAACGTGGGTTACTATCTGTCAAGTTAAGTCGTTCTGGAGAGGTTGTAAAAATGTCCCGTGTACATGAAGCCCTAAGGTTGGGAAACGGTAAGGGGTATTTGGGGGGGGGGGGGTGTTAGTTTTTTTGTCTGTAAACCAAAACCTCAATAAAAATCTGTCCACTTCAAAAAAAAAAATACAGCTACAATCACCTAGCATATAAAAAATATATGGAATCACTGTGTGTTATAGAGGCATGAGTACTAGACATAAGACTTAGCTTGGTAACATATGAATGTTCATTGTCTTGATTATAGCCAGAACTGTCTGTATTTCTGAAAACTGTATTAATGGAGGCAAGCTGCATCAGAAACAGAAGGCTTTCTATAGTTATGTGCACATGAGAGCATTGCTTGATGTGGCCATTTTTCAGCTAAACTTACATATGGAGTGCAGTAATAGGAAGCTACTTAGAAACCTGCCCTGATCACTGTTAAGGGCCAAATTCACACCAGTACATTGATCTGCATTTCAGCGCAACTGTAAAATGCAGATCAACGGAAGGACATCTGAAAAACAATTTCCACTAGCTCATCCCTGCTAGTGGACATAAACTTGGAGTGCAAGCAGAGCAAATGGTACAAGTTCATTGAATTCTCTGCAGCAGTACACCAAAACAGGATTCCCTGAGCTCAGGCTGATCATGCTCACAAAATTAACGGTTCTCTCCATTATATGATTTGCTTTGCTATAGACTTAAGCTGGCCATAGATGGGTAAAATTTTGAATGAAAATTCTTGGGAAAAGAAGGTTTTAAGAAAGCTTGTTTTTCTATTAGTGGGGTGAAATCGACGTTCATTTTCGACTGCAGTGATGAGAAAATTCGGAGAAGCAGGATGGAAACATTTTCTTGAACAAACAAATTTCTAACGTGTATGTGGTTTTAGTTTGGTTCAAAATCAAATGTTAACATCAAACGGAATCTTTTGAACGACAAACAAATGTTCTGAGAATGTTTGTACGACCTTTCCTAAGAATTTTCCCTTGAAATTCTATCCATCCATGGTCAGCTTTAAACACTATGCCCTCTCCAGCCTATGTTCAACTCTGCTATAGATCTATCGCTACATCCTCTCCAGGCTATACGGAGGTCAGTAAATCCTTTCAAGTCTTTGATTAGTTCAGCCATAGCGCTATCACTGCTTAGTCTAACAGGGAAAATTAATATATCAATCATGCATCTCAAAGATGCATACATACAGTGTCTAACATGTTAACAGATGATTTTTTCCACAGGAAATCATGCGGACCTCATTCCTGGGGAACTGAGCATTCCCATCAAGAGATTTTTCATATTCACTCACATTCATCTATACTATAGGAAAGGAAATTTTCCTGTGTTGCACATTCTTCTTTCCAAAGGGAAAGATCAATACTTGTATTGTTGTACAAGTTGTATAAGTTGTATAGACTTCTCCTAAAGTCAATACAACTTAAAAAAACGCCACACTAAATATATCTTTAGCCAAATCTTTAGACTAATCTATAGTCAAAACGCTAGTTCTTGTTCTGGAGTATTGAGGGATTGAAACTCCTGGAAAGTTATGATATTCTATGTAATGATTAGGTTCATTTTTCTCAATTTTTTGCTGTGACCATTATCTTCTATACCCATGACAACTTAAAATTTTTAATTTTTCTTTTTCAGCAAAACAAGAATAGGGGGGAATTTGTCCAATGGAGACACATATTCCAGTGACACCTGTCCAAGGCCTAATTCATGCTTCTGCATGTGGTTCCTGCAGCTGCAATCACCCATAAAGAAAGCGTAGGAGATATGTGCGGCTGCCAATAATCCGAATGGCACCCTCACGCACTGGAAATCGAGGCAGCTACTTCCTGCACTGGAGTGAAGGAAAAACTCCCAAAAGGGATATAGATGACAAAAGAAAACTTTACAGCTTTCAACCATGACCAAAATCTTGTTAACATGTTCCTGCCAAGTGCACACATACTTGAAGTCACAGAGGTGGGCTTTCTTCCATTGCCCCACATGTGATGCAGCATGTTTTTGTTCTGGGAGCACTCTCAGCACAGTCACCAAGCTATGTCTGAAAGCTCTTGGTCACTGCCAAGGACGGGCTACCAAATATGTGATCATTGTGAGGTGCAATCACGATTAGGAAGCCGGCCATTGGATTCTGGCGCTAACAACTTCCCGGCGGCAAGAGGTTAACATCTTGCAGCAATTGCGCAGAAATAGGGAAGCTAATACTTTTCATGACATTGCTACTCAAACGCAGATTCAGCAATTTATGGAATAAATTAACAAGATGTTTCTACTAAAGTGACACTTACCTCACGGGTGTCTTTTTTAGCAAGCAAAGGCTCATTCTGACACTCTTCCTGCTCATCTGATTTTTTCCCTAATGTTTCATTTGTGGAAGAACTTGTTGTAGCTTCTTTAGAGCTGTTAGCTGTGAGCTTCAAATCAATAATGGAAGCTTTACCAGCATTACACTCAATGCCAGTACAGGAATCCACTTTTTTAGTGTTCTCTGCCAGCAAATCAATGTTACTTTTTGCTCTGTCTTGACTTCCACTTGGCATACTAGACTTTTCACGGTGCACAAACTCGAGGAAAATTCTTGATGTGTTTGGCCTTTGAAGAGTCAGACGTTTGACATCACTTAAGCGTATCCCAGACTCTAAAGCCTATGATAAAGTAAAATGTAGACAATGGAATAATTACCAAAAATGTTAAACACAAATTATCTTTTAGGCTACAAGATGCATTTTTCACTCATCTTCTACTGATGGCATTAAAGCAAACCTGTGGATTTAACTTATTCTATAAAGAGGCCCCAGGTCTACAGAGCTGGTAACTTCACGTGATTGCTTGGATTCTACTTGTTGGGAGAGTTCTATTATACAAATATTGACCACAGCTTTTAAGGTTGCGCTCTGGTATAAGCCAAGCACTGTACATCATATACACCCTCTCCATCGTAAAGCCGGATATACACATACCAAAGATCATCCGGTTCAGCTGAATTTCGGTATGTGTGTTCAACAGAAGCCAGTCTAACGTCCGGCTTATGTAAAAAAAAAAAAAAAAAAAAAAAAAAAAATTAAAACAGCATTTGATCAGCACTTGCAGCCAATGACCTCTGTGTCAGAATACAAAGACACAGCGGAAGAGATCCCAGCATAAATACAAGCATGTTGATGCAGGGATCTCTTCCACTGCATCAACATCACTTGTATTTATGCTGGGATCTGTGAGTTTTTTTTTTCACCTTCTCACTGTGTATATCCTGCTTAATTATTTGTCATCTGCCCACAGTACATTTACATGCTGGCGGTATGTACAGGCAAAGCGAGGTACCCGCTGTCCAAGCCACAAGACACAGCGGAGTGCGGATTCCGATACTCAGAGATCAATACGACTCATAACAGCTTTGCTAGTGAGCTGTGATTGGCCCACAGCCATCACATGGTACTTGGGCCAATCACAGCACCCTGTACCATGTGATTAGCTGTAGTCAATCACAACACAGATCACTAGTATTCACAGCTGTCATGAAACTACCTCATTAATGACAGTTTAAAGCATTGCTGGTACAACAATCTTCATTGTACCAGCAAAGTGTAGAAAAAAAAAATCCCTGATCACCCCCAAAGTATACTATAATGTTACTATGGTAAGTATTTTAGTATATTTAAAAAAAAATGGTAAAAAGAAAAAAATATTTAAAATATTGAATAAAAATAAAAAAATATTTTAACATGCAGTCATCGGTCAGTGTGTCCCTGATCACCACCAATTGTCATGTCCCATATGTCTAACACTTACTTTTTTATAAAGATGACCGTATGGGGACGTTTCTCTTGGTCAGTGTGTTGGACAGCTTTCAAGATATTATGGTTGCAATATTTGCTACAGATAGCTTTTCCATCACGTTTTTATGGTTTTACTGTTAGACCCCTTTCCTCACTGGGGTGTTTTTCAGGCACTTTTGGGCTAAAAATAGCACCTGTAAAACACCTCCCCTGCAGTCTCAGTGTGAAAGCCTGAGTGCTTTCACACTGAGACGATGCGCTGGCAGGACGTGTGAAAAAAAAGTCCTGCAAGCAGCATCTTTGGAGCGCTGTATACACTGCTCCTCAACCGCTTCTGCCCATTGAAATGCTACACGGGGCATTTAACCCCTTCATCAGCCGCTAGTGGGGATTAAAAGCACCCTGCTAGTGGCCGAATAGCGGCGTTAAATGCCAGTAAAGCGCCACTAAATCTAGCGGCGTTTTACCGTCCACGCCTGCCTGCTCCAGTGTGAAAGCAGCCTTATGCAGAGTGCTAGAACTAGTATTTAACAAAAACATCAACATTTTTAACCATTTATCCAGGGATATTGATCCACTCAAAAACTAAGCATAGAATCTGACTAATGCAATTCTGATCAATTTAAATCCGACATCTCTCTTTTACGCAATTCTCTTTTTACCCTTTGTTTAGACTTCATTTCCAAGCGCATATACATCTAAGCACGTGTTCTTAGATGCAGATTTTTGGATTCTGTGTTATGGAAAGAATTCAGTGCATGTTTACGCACCTGTGTAACTGGCTCCATTGAAAACAATGCAGCTGTGTTCAGATCTGTAATTAAACACTTCAGCCCTGGAAGGATTTACCCCCTTAATGGCCAGGCCATTTTTTGCGTTACAGCACTGCGTTGATTTAATTGACAATTGCGCGATCGTGCAACGTTGTACCAAAACAAAAATGCATGTCCTTTTTTTCCCCACAAATAGAGCTTTCTTTTGGTGGCATTTGATCACCTCTGCAGTTTTTATTATTTGCGCTATAAACAAAAAGACTGAAAATTTTGAATTAGCCACTTGACCACTGGGCACTTAAACCCCCTTCCTAACCAGACCAATTTTCAGCTTTTGGTGCTCTCACATTTTGAATGACAATTACTCAGTCATGCAACACTGTATCTATATGAAATTTTTGTCCTTTTTTTCACACAAATGGAGCTTTCTTTTGGTGGTATTTAATCACCGCTGGGTTCTTTATTTTTTGCGCCGTAAAAGAAAAAAGACCGAAAAATCTGTAAAAAAAATACATTTTTCTTCATTTCTGTTATAATATTTTGCAAATTAGTAATTTTTCTTCATATATTTTGGCCAAAATTTATCCCGCTACATATCTTTGGTAAAATTAACCCAAATCGGTGGATATGATTTGGTCTTTGTGAAAGTTATAGAGTCCAAAAGCTATGGTGCGA
The DNA here is from genome assembly GCF_042186555.1 of Aquarana catesbeiana. Taxonomy (NCBI): domain Eukaryota; kingdom Metazoa; phylum Chordata; class Amphibia; order Anura; family Ranidae; genus Aquarana; species Aquarana catesbeiana. The sequence continues at coordinate 144,500,544 of NC_133326.1, forward strand.
ATATCTGAAAATTGATCACACCTGAAGTACTGACGGCCTATCTAATTTCTTGAGACCCTAACATTCCAGAAAAGTACAAATACCCCCCAAATGACCCCTTTTTGGAAAGAAGACATTCCAAGGTATTTAGAAAGATGCATGGTGAGTTTTTTGAAGTTGTCATTTTTTCCCACAATTCTTTGCAAAATCAAGGTTTTTTTTTTTTCCCACAAAATTGTCATATTAGCAGGTTATTTCTCACACACCGCATATGCATAGCACAAATTACACCCCAAAACACATTTTGCTATTACTCCCGAGTACGGCGATACCACATGTGTGAGACTTTTACACAGCGTGGCCACATACAGAGGCCCAACATGCAGGGGAGCACCTTCAGGAGTTCTGGAGCACCCAGGCCAATTCTGACATTTCTCTCCTACATGTAAAAATCATCATTTATTAGCTAGAAAATTACATAGAACCCCAAAACATTATATATGTTTTTTTAGCAAAGACCCTAGAGAATACAATGGCAGTCGTTGCAACTTTTTATCTCAAGGACTAGATATATAAAATAATTCTGCGCTACCCTAAAAAGAGAGACACAGAAGCAGCCAACACGACCAACAAAGTGTAAACCCCCGAACCCCCCTGATGACGTCTTTGAGGACGAAACGCGTCGGGCAGGACCCCATTGTCGCCACTTTTTCTCAAACAGCGCTGTTTTAAGTTTTGGATCTACATGTGAGTGTACATCTATTTTACTTCAAATAAATATTTTTTGTTTTTTGGATTTACACTATGTGGCCCTTTTTTTCTTTTCCTATCCCTCCACATCCATTTCTGGTCCGCGGAATGTTGCTTTGAGGGGTTCGCTTACGGAACACCCCACCACTTCCTTAAGATCTACATGACCTCCCATATCTGGGAGATTGCGCACACCTCTCAAGTTCCTGGCATTATCTGGATGAATACAACAAACCCGTGAGACCGCATCCTTCTCGGAGTATATACAGCCACTTACCACCTAAGCCTTGTCCGACCCAATCCGGCGTATGCCCCATTGGGTCCACCTTATCCGGTAAGCCTCCTCAACTCTTGGTGGTAGTGAGCAGATTTTTAATTCTTCAATATTCTGTTTCAATACATTACCATACAGACTATGTATTTTTAATGTTCACATGAGGACTACATGCTCAAAGCAGATACAATTGATCCCTTTTACTGTTTATTGAGTTATTTACAGTTGTATATGACATTGTTTAGCGCCACACTTTTTTACTGTTTTGCAACTTTTTATCTCGCACGGTATTTGCGCAGCAATTTTTTAAACGCGTTTTTTTTGGAAAAAAAACTGTTTTGTGCTTTACAAAAACCAAAACAGTAAAGGTAGCCTAATGTTTTTGCATAATGTGAAAGATGAAGTTACGCCGAGTAAATAGATACCCAACATGTCACCTTTCAAAATTGCACGCGCTTGTGGAATGGCGCCAAACTTTGCTACTCAAAAATCCCCATAGGCGACGCTTTAAAATTTTTTACTGGTTACATGTTTTGAGTTACAGAGGAGGTCTAGGGCCAAAATTATTGCTCTCGCTCTACCGATCGCAGCGATACCTCACATGTGTGGTTTGAACACCGTTTTCATGTTGGGCGGGACTTACGTATGCATTCGCTTCTGCATGCGAGCACACAGGGACAGGGGCGCTTTAAAAATTTTTTTTTTTTTTTTTATTGTTCATTTTACTTTATTTATTTTAGTTTGATGCTTTTTTCCAAAAAAAAAAAATTTTTGACCACTTTTATTCCTATTACAAGGAATATAAACATCCTTGTAATAGGAATATGGCATGACAGGTCCTCTTTACGGTGAGATATGGGGTCAATAAGACCCCACATCTCACCTCTAGGCTGGGAAGCCTGAAATAAAAAAATAAAAAAAACGATCCTGGCTTCGATCGTAGCGGTGAGTCGGTAGAAGCGTGGGAGGGGGGGACATCCCCTCTCGCCTCCCGTAAGAACGATCAAGCAGTGGAACAGCCGCTATGATCATTCCTATGGTGTAGGGAATCGCCGGCTGAAAAAGCTGATATCTGAATGATGCCTGTAGCTGCACCCATCATTCAGATATCCCCGCACAAAGTCAAGGACACTGTATGACGGCCGGCGGGCGGGAAGTGGTTAAAACGCTTTTTTTTTTAACACAAAGTTGTCCATTTATACAATATTTCTACCACATAACATGTACATACCAAAAATGACACCCCAAAATAGATTCTCCTGCTCCTCCTGAGTACGGCGATACCACATGTGTGAGACTTCCACAGCCTGGCCACATACAGAGGGCGAGTACAGCTGAGCATGGCTCAGCATGGCAGGGTATGGCGGGGTATGGCAGAGTATGGCGGGGGCATGGCAGAGTATGGCGGGGGCATGGCAGAGTATGGCGGGGGCATGGCAGAGTATGGCGGGGGCATGGCAGAGTATGGCGGGGGCATGGCAGAGTATGGCGGGGGCATGGCAGAGTATGGCACAGCATTGGAGAGTATTGTGGGGGTATTGCAGAGTATTGCACAGCATTGCAGAGTATTGCACAGCATTGCAGAGTATTGTGGGGGCATTGCAGAGTATTGCACAGCATTGCAGAGTATTGTGGGGGCATTGCAGAGTATTGCACAGCATTGCAGAGTATTGTGGGGGCATTGCAGAGTATTGCACAGCATTGCAGAGTATTGTGGGGGCATTGCAGAGTATTGCACAGCATTGCAGAGTATTGTGGGGGTATTGCAGAGTATTGCACAGCATTGCAGAGTATTGTGGGGGTATATTTTTTACTTTCTGCTGTAATTCATATCCAAATATATAAAAATAACTAAAATGTATTCATCAGTTTAGGAAAATATGCATTCTGCTATATATTGTTGGTAAGAAAAAAAAAAATTGAAATAAGCGTATATTGATTGGTTTGCGCAAAAGTTATAGCATCCCCAAAATAGGGGAAAGATTTAGGGACTTTTTATTTTTACTATTAATGGCGGGGATCAACGATTTTTTAGCAGGACTACAACATTGTGGCAGACAAATCTGACACTAAGAGACACTTTTTGGTTACCAGTGAGACCACTACAGTGCTCAGTGCTATAAAAATGCACTGATCACTGTATAAACGGCACTGGCAGGGAAGGGGTCAACACTAGGGGGTGATTAAAGAGTTAAGTGTTCCCTAGGAAGGTTTTTCTAACTGTCAGGGGGACGGACTGACTGGGAGTAGAGAGAGATGGCTGTTCCTGATCACTTGGAATAGCTGATCTCTCTCTCCTCCCCTGTCAGAACGGGGATCTGCTTTGTTTACATAGGCAGATCCCCGTTCTGCTTCCCTTTACCATGATCGCAGGTGGCCAGCGGACATCAAGTCAGTCGGACCCACGGGTGAGCTCCACTGGCGGCTGGCTGGCAGGCATGCGCCCACTGTATAATGCACGTACAGGTACATCAGTTCACGCATCCTGGCCACCCTGCTGCAGTATATATGTGCGGTGGCCGGTCCGGAAGTGGTTAAGAAACACTTGTATGTGTGTACCACTCACTTTCTTACATTGTATGTCTCCAAGTGTTAGCCTCTGCAAATTTCTTACCACATTCTTTCCCCTGGCTGCTGACAGATTCTTTGTTTTTGGGGACTATATGCGTGGCAATTTGCAGCTGCCATGTTTTAGACTTGTAAATTTATACATCACAAAAAACTTCAAATTTAAATATTTCCATTGCTTACCAACCAAAGATAAAAACGAATGAATATCTAAACCACATATCCATATATCAACAATTACCTTTCCATCTTTCAAAGGAGAAGCATTGGAGCCATACTTCAAGCTTTTCAAAGGTGACAGGTTTTCCCGAAAATATGTAGATTTCAAATCATTCGCTTGATTGTTTTCCTCACATACCCCTAACTTACGATTTGTAACGCCTAAGTGAACATTAGATGTAACCTGTTCTTTTTCTTCATTATGCTGCCTTACAGCCAAGTCCATATCAACACCCTGAAGCTTGGCTTCCAGTAAATCTCTCTCACCAACGGACTCTAATATAGATCCATGCTGCTCAGTGTTTGCCGATACATTTTGGATCCGGGGAACCAAAGGATTTCTCTTCTTGAGAAGCTCTTTCTCTGTGTCTGAATGGTCAGAATGTCCATCATCCTCATGGAAGACATCTGAAGTACTGTTCATGTTTAAGGCATCGGAGGGTGACACCCCTGTATCATCAACAGTGCTACTTGTAACAGAAGTATGCTCATGAGGTATGCCCTCACTTCTGGTTGTAGTTTGTTGGTTCCCATCACTAGTCAGGGATAACCTCCCATCATTTAATGCTTCTACCTGTATACGGCTCACAGGTTCGGGTAAAACAGGCATGTTTTCAACATTTTCGGCATTTTTTGAAACTGTTGAACATGAATCTTCATGTAACATACTAAAACCTTTTTCTGAGTCATTGGACATCTGTGTTTCTTCTGCACTGGAGGAATGCTTAGAATATTCATGCTCGCTTTCTTTGGAGTCCGCCTAGAGTTAGAGATAAAAAAGGGATTACAGTAACATAATGTGTACCAGTATTACAGAGGGTCTGACAGCATGTTCTACACACATTATCCTCCCATATTTTGCACTGCACTGTGCCACAAGTAGTCTGCATTATACAAATAGCAGAAAGTGTATGGAACAGAGTACTTTAGATACTTTGCTCTTTGGAGGCCTGGTCTCCAACTCACAAAAGAAGAATTTTAGCACCAAGGGTATCAACAAAATCTAGTATGCTCCTCTGATATTATAATTTGGTTCTTGTCCTCCTCTCACACATCACCATCTTTAAATATCTGGAGCATGTGCAGATGTGCCAAAAGGTCTCTGCCTGGTCTTTTGGACCCAATAGAGACCTGTGGCACATCTGCATATGTGCAGGGGAACTCCGGTGCATGCATACACATGCTGGTATCTGGGACTTTGATACATGCGGGAAATCCTGTCATGAGCAGAAGCGCCAAAAGACTCTGCTGGATCCCAAAGACCTGCACCATATATGCGCATGTGGGGAAACCTGTGGTGCGCATGTGCAGCAAAACTGCAACCTGGGATATGTTATATAGTCAAAGGAGGCAGTAGGGGCCGCAACATCATTCTCACCTAGTCAGGAAAGATGGAAGTATTGCAGTGCAATTATCAAAGAGGGAGGGGAGGGGCATCAGAAGAATGAAAGCTGTGTTAAAGTGTCACTCCACACAAAAACACGAAGTTCTGCTTTAAGGCATCCCCACCCCCTCTTAGAAGAATAGCATTATTGGGGGGGGGGGGTGAGTGGGTATCTGATTCGGGCCGATACTTCCTCTACGACCGCCTAGGCGATCTGAGCAGAAGTTCTCCTCCTCCCTCCCCCCCGTAGTTTTCTAGGACAGTTCCTAGAAGACTGCAGGACCATTCACAATACGCAGCGCAGCTGTCACAGCGAAGTGCCCAAAATTAAGATGCCAGTACCGAAGACCCGAAGTCTAGTAAAGAACTAGGCCGGGTGAGGATGGTGCTGGATCACGAGATAGGCGAGTGTCTGTTTATTAAAAGTCAGCAGCTACAGTTTTTGTAGCTGCGGACTTAATTTTTACATAGGAGACTGGAGCTCCTCTTTTATTACTGGAGGTCTGACACTACTTACATTATTGGGAAAACAAATATAGGCTTTACTGAAATCAGGAGAACTAGGTAGGACAATAGTAATACTTATCCATGCAATGAAAAAAAAAAAAAAAATCAGCACAAGGGTCATTACTTACCTTCAGTAAGAGGTGTCCCTTGTGCTGCTGTGTCCTCTTTTCACCTAAATCTCCTCCTCCTCCAATCCCACCCCTGTAATCTTCTGGTGCAGCGGGGGGTTAAAGCCTACGTTTACTTAAAACACATAGAAAAAAAAAAAAAGGAAAAAAAACAACACAAGGGACATTACTTAGCTTCAATATGTGTCCCTTGTTCTGCTGTGTCCTTTCATCAAAATCTTCCTCCTCCGGGACTCCCCCACCCCCGCTGCGGTCGGGGTTAATACAACTAAGAAGCTGTGACAGGCTCTCATCAGGAGTTTCAGATTACGCCCATCCTTTCCGCCCAGCGCCTCCATTTATAGAAGCCGTTAATACAGCTTCTATGAATCAAAAACAATTTCTGAATGGAGGCCAGTTGGATGATTGAAAGGTTTGCCCTGTTCATTCATAGAAGCTATAGTAATACTGCGCTATATAATAGTTATATAGAGGAGCTGGGTGGGTAGAGTGGGCACGGTTGGGCACTCTTCATAAGATGATTTCACAGCTCCATAGTTCTATTGATCCCTGCTGCACCAGAAGATTATGGTGCTGGGGGTGGGGGGGATCGGAGAAAGAAGACAGACGAAAAGAGGGCACAGCAGAACAAGGGACACATCTCAGAGAAGGCAACGAATGTCCCTTGTGCTGATTTTTTTTTTATTTTAGGTAAACTTAAGCTTTAAAAAAAACCATGTGGTCACTGATCACCCATCATATTAATTACTGAACTAGGAACCAAATCAGGGTGGTTTCTGATCTTTGGTGTTAGACCAGGGCAGACAGTGACAGCAAGGGGGCCTTACATTCAAAATGAAATTTGCATTATTGTTCCCTCAACAATTCTGCAACTTTGACATGTGTTTGTAAAACTACATATCATCACAACTACTTAGTGCATTCCGGTGAATTATACTGGGTATCGGCCAAAATTACAAGCAGTGTAAAGCCAGTTTAAGTTAAACAGGAAGGTAAAGAAAATGTGACCTACTGGGAATACTTTACAGGACGTAATACTGTTTACGTATAAATGTAAAAAAATTGTCAGACAAATGTTTTCTAATAACCCAAATACCAGACACACATGGACAATTTACCTTTCCAGAAGAACCACCACCAATAGCCACACATGTTTCAGATTTAGCAGTTAGTTCAGTGTTAAACTGCTTGCTGTCATCGGTATAGCACACAGTTGGAATATTGGCAGAAAATATCGTATTCGTGTTATTTGTAGGTGGTGGAGCAACTTTGCTTGTTGATGTCATTTTGCACATCACAGTTGTTTGAAGGCTATTTGTGTAAAGTGCACTCAAACTGCTCTGGTTATATACTTGGAAGATCTCACTTGACAATTTTATATTATAATCCTGTAATGAAACATTATGTAGATGTTTTGATGGGGAGTTTAAAAGTCTTAACTTATCCTCTCCAAAAACTAATGCAAAAATTATGTATAAGGTGATCTAAACAGAAACAAAATCACATTAAGCAAAGCCATGTGGATGCTGTAGAGACTTATCTAAATATCCACAAATTAAAAGGACATACTATCCACGGGTTTTTCATTTCATATTATTGGATGACATGTCTCTGAGTGGCGCATACCATAAAGTGATGCACTTTATTTTTTTTTTTAATTCCGAGGCTATTCCCACCTATTGGGGGAAAAAAAAAGGAATTCTGACCTGTAAATTCCTCATGCCATTGGAGTACCGACAGCACACAGGAGTTGATTCTTAGAACAAAGGTTATATGCCACAACCTTCAAGTGAGTGGACCTTGGCAAAACTTTACTGGGAACTGGACCCCAAGTGTACTCATATATCCCCATATAACCCCATTCTGGGAGGCTCTAGTTCTTTTTTTTAGAAAGCAGTAAGGCAATCACAGAGAATGAGTGGGGGGGCTCCCTGTCCTGTACTGCACATATAACAAACGGGATTTACAATTCCTATTCTCTTAACAGCACAGTACAGGACAGTACAGGACACAGGAGTTAATTCTTAGACCATGGGATGTCCTCAAGCAATTAACTGAGGAATGGGCATCAAAAAGCCAAAAATTGCAGGAACAGGCCCACGGGAAAAACAAGAAGGGTCACCAAACCGGAGAGAGAGGACAGCAGAAGCACCATGAAGCCAAAACAGGATCAGCAGAGACTCAACCATCAGGAATGGTTTTAAAAATGTGAATTGAAAAAAAAAGGCCCAGCCACTCTTGAGAAGGATCAATGCTAAATGCAGTAAAGAACTAAAGGACCCTGACCTCTAAGAAGAATGTGTGAAGGTAGAGAATTCATTCCCTGAGGGCAGAAGCCAAAAAAAAGGTAAAATTATCAGCTGGGTGGAAGAGGAGGGAGGAATCCCACAGAGGGTCTGCCCAATGGAAAAGAGGAAAGGGGTCCATGGTCAAGGTATTTTGCCAACCTTTGGGAAGCAACAGGCTTCCAAGATACTTTGTAGCGTAAGAAAACGACTCATACAGAGCTAGTTAGGGGTAATGAAGAGAAGAAAGTTTTGGTCTTACAGAGGCCCTTTACAAGGAAGTAGACAATTTTGGTACAAAAGGAGGGCACTGTGTGGGCAAGAGCACCTGAGGAAAGCCCTGGAGGGGCACAGAAAAGTCAGAATGACTCCAATACTGGATGAACACAGGTGAATATTATTACTACTGCAGTGCACCCCCTCTCATCTACCTTAGCTGTACAGTAAGAACAGGGCTGGCAACACTGCTTTGGATTTCAGAGGCAGTATTGTCAGCCACCATCAGCAAGTTAGGAGCTCACTGGAATAATAGCAGGATTAACTGGTATTTCTGTACTTGCAGCAACTTTGAAAGAGACAAAAAATGGAAATGCGCATGAATTGCAGAGATGTACAGCATATGTTTAAAGTGGATGAAAACCCTTACATATACCCAGTGAAGTGACTGGCCTCAGGTGACACACAGATGAAACAAATCCTTACAGAATTTGTACATGTTTATCTGCAGCCTTCTCTTCTCTACAGCCATTCAAAGTCCAGAATTATTACAGCTCATCTGAACTTCCAGAAAGCAGGGGGTGGGGACCTGAAGTGAACACTTTGCAGAGCTCAGTGAGAGCTGATTGGAGGGAAGGGACACACACACACACACATATACACCTCTTCACACAGCACACAGGAACAGAGCTGAGGCTGTCAATCACAGGCTGTGTGCCGGAGCTCCCTCCAGTCACCTTTTTTTCCTCTTGATGTCAGGAAAACTTGTCAGATGTGATATATGCAGATAGAAGAGAAACTAGACAGCAGAGAGAAATGGCACTTAGTGACCAAGATTGCGACAAGTACACACTATAGAGGGATATGCTTTGTTCATATTTCATGTCTGAGGTTTACAACCACTTTAACTCTCTTGGAGACCTCACCAGTGCATTATTCTTTTAGTCTTTTTGGACACTAGCCTTTAGTCGGGCTCTTGACAAAAGTAGTCCGATCTCATTTAAATTCCACCAAAATTCAAATGAAAAATCCAGCAGGCAGATTGGAATGCCCTCCTGTCATTAGTCTGATGCTAAGCCTTCCCTGGAAGAATACATCATCTATAGGACTCTTTTCAGCCTGTGCAGTCATTTATCACTGAAGTGAATGGGATGGGGTTGTGTGGATGTTGTTTGCTCTGTATACACTTTCATATTCAGCAGTTGGAGGCAGGACACAACACCTGCCAAGTGCCTACTTCAGTACCCATTGATTGTAACACAACGTGCAATATATGATTAAATCATGTTATGACATAATATGCTTTTCTGATATTACTGGTCTGTCAAAGTGCAACAGCACAGCGACTCACAGAGAAGGTTTTTTATCTTAATGCATAGAATGCATTAAGATAAAAAAGCCATCTACCTTTACAACTCCTTTAAATTGCCCCTAGTGTATATGTGAGCAGCCATGTATGCAAGATAGGGACATTAGACTGTAAGCTCCTTGAGGGCATACAGTTTAGGGTGTATGTAAATTGCCAGCGTTATATGAAGCCTATCTTATTTCCCATTGACCTTGTTTTTATATTATGCTTTTGTTCTGATAATGTAGCCAGCGTTTTCGCTTTAATACTTTTTCACGTCCTGTATTTTGAAATTTACAATAAACGATTGAAAGTACATTGTCAGCATTTTACAAATGCCTGTGATAAATAATAAAAGTTAAATCACGAATTAACTTCTTTAGAATATGGCATCTAACAGTTAACCCATGACAGAGTTCTAATTTAATCTGTTATATATCAAACTATATACTACAGAAGACAAAGAAACATGCTGTTATATCCCTGGACTTGTGCCCATTTATGAAGCACAGCAGAGACTACCAAGCTTTCAATCACTGTTTGTGCTCTATTAGTGAAGCATCTTTATCTACACACAGCACCACATAGCATGCAAAAGCTCTTAGCGTAGGTCTAGTCGAAAAGGTTTTAAAAAGTCTGCTTAAGAGACATTACATACAGTCATTGCATTGAGTCCCTTGTGCTGCCAGCTTGCATATTTAGTTAAAATCTTCCATCCTTTGATCCTGACTGCTGCCCTTTCCGCTCACCTCCTCCATTCATAGAAGCTGCACTATAGTTTTTTATGAATAAATAATGATCTATGAATTGAGGATTACTTTTCTTTTATCTGTCCGTCCTCCATTCATAGATTGGAGTTTCATTCATGTAAGCTATAGTACAGCTTCTATAAATGGAGGTGGTGGGTGGAAAGGGTGGGCGTAATCACCAATCCTGATGAATGCATATCACAGGTCCCTCAGATCTTTTAACCCCAGCAGCAGTGGAAGATTACAGGACCAGGTGTAGCGGGGTGATCAGAGAATGGAGGGCTTAAAACTAAATATTCAGCCAGCAGCACAAGTGACATTACTCACAGTCAAAGTGATGTGTACCTTATGCTGCTGGCTGCACATTTCGTTAAAATCTTCTGTCCTCTAATTTTTTTAAAACCTTTTTTTTTTTTTTTTTTTTAAGTAGGCTTTAACAGTGAATACACAAGACACAGCAATGATATTAGCCAGCACAACAGCACATGGTGCATATTTATCGATGTAGGATATAGCAATTTCAACCCCATATTGCCACAATCTTCTCTTCTCCTCATTTCTTATTTATCAACATTGGGGGCCAATTCACTATGCGCAGTGACAGATATTTTACCGCATGGTAAACCGTTTGTCACCACAGGAAACAATTGTTTCCTATGAGTCCTACTCACACTGCAATGTGCTGTGATAACATGCAGACACCGGCCCGAAACGCACTGCATTATCAGGCAGTGGATTGCCCGACATTGCAGTGAATGAAGTGTAGGTTTTGTACACTTCAAATGAAGCTCATACAAAAGCAAGAAAAAGCAAAAATGGACCAGTGCGATGAGATAAATCATGCACCACACTGCCCGTTAGTGCAGCCGGCAAAGGCAGAGCGGCCGGCTCAGTAAATGGCTCCGGCCGTTCTGAGTTGCAGTATAAATTGGCCCTAAGACAATTTTAATTTTGCAAGAATTGTCTTTCCTTATGTCTTGCCTGAAAATCAGATAAAGGGTCCTTCTACATGGGCATCATTCGTTCCATCTTAGGATTCCAATTTCATGCATTTTTCATTTACATTAGTTTACATATTCATGTTCAATTCAGATCAGTATTTATCTATTTTTTCATATGTCTGTCACAGATGGACAAAAGTATGAAAAAAAATATTTTTTTTTTAAAAAATGGATGTAAAACAAACCACATCCATTTACATGTGCAAAAGTCAAAGGATGCAAACCTTCTCTGCTGTTTACTACAGACATCAACAAACTAAGATGTAAGTGGGTGTAAATGGGCATACATTAATTTGCCTTTGCCCACCTATACATTGTGGATCAGTCTAGACCTGTCTGAAACATTTACAGGCAGATCTAGACTAAACATTTGTGTAAAAGGGACCCAATCTTGTATTTTATCAGATAGTGTACACTGTGCTGTCCTTCCCTACACCCTTGTGTAAGGCTAGGTGGATTTTTCCCTGTGAAGTTGATCACATACAGTAACGGATGATTTTCATACATTGATAAATATGTGCCATGGCGTTTGATATTAAATATTGCAAACACTCAGCCCTTACCTAGACCTGAAACTGTAAAAATAAAAGTACACTTCTAGATAATTGAACAAAGACTTTTCTAGACTGATAAGCAGAATTAATAAGCCAGGAATAGAAATGCATGCATATCATTTAATGCGTACTTGAAGGTAGTAAATCCTTCTTACCTTTGTTTGTATTTTGGAAGCAACAGTTAAATCCACAGGTTGATTGCTACTGTGTTTTTCCTTCATTTCATGGCACACTGGGGAAACACCCAACATGATTTGGGGTTGAGCGTGAGGGGAATTCCTCAGGAGGTCGCTCTCATCGCCATTCTCGGCATCAGCAGTATCAGTCTCTACAATCTCACAAAGTGGGTCATGTACTGTGTTGATGGAGACATATTTTGCTGGGTTACTATGTTCTACAACTTTCCGTGAGCTGCTGATCACCTGCTGGCTTGGTTTACTATAAAAGAGAGCCAACCACATGTGCAAAATAATTTTCACATCCTCCACCTTCTCCTTCAAGTTGGGGTTCCACGGGCTAGAAAACGAAAGTTTAATTCAATTAGAACATGTGAACC